>NC_044285.2:39669525-40269525 GCF_004027225.2 Strigops habroptila | reverse complement strand
GAAATAAAGCTGGGAATTTCTTTGGAAAATATGTATTCCACTATATGAACTATGCTGATAGAACAAAGTGTTCTGTATCTGAACAGAAATGTTCTCATGAACATGCTCATAACACTCACACAAAAGAACAAAACACGTTAAATAGGCAAATCAAGTTCATGATGCATAACACCACTTAAATCCTCACTATGCCCTACTCGTCCAGAATTTATTTAGGAAACTCAGATCATCTGTCACCTCACACTTACAGAGTGCCATTTGTTTTATACAAAATTAAAGAAGCCAGGGAAAGAAAATGTGTTAATTACATTTCCACTCCTTTAGTACCAGAGCTACCTCGCTCTGCTCCAGTTCTAAACTATCCACAGCTTTTACCAGCAGTACATGATGATGGCTTCCTATAGGTTTGGGTTTCTGTATACCACTCTGTAAAAATGCAGTATACATCAAGTGCATTGCCTTTAACCCTCAGCCTGCCTGCATCCTATGCTAAGGAAGGGAGATTTATAGTAATAATGTAAAAGAGACCCTGTGCCACCTGAGCATTTGCGGATTTTTGCATGTTGGAGAGTTTGGGGTGGTTTTGTGTGCCTACTTGTTTTCCTCAACATTTCAGTTAAAATGTTTATTCTTAGTTAAAATATCAGTATAATTTTATTTTCTCCAAAAAGCACAAAGGTTTTAATCATAACATTATATAATGCTATGAAAGCATAGGAGTTATCTTTTTAAATTAATGCCCTAAAGTGCAGTTCATTCTTCTTTAGCACATCACAAGGAAAGTTTGCCATTTAGCATGTAACTTGCTGAGGAGTAAACCCTTCCTTGGTGTTACCACATCTATACGTGCCGTGTTCTAAAAACAATTTTCTCCCAGTCCATACAAGTTATAAACTATCCACATTGAGTGAAACTGTATTTCACAATACCATAAACAGACAAAGTGGTGGATAACTCAGTTAAGAAGCATTCAAATAGCTGTAGTCATGATACCCAAGAAGATGATTAGATGCACAGATCATGGGTTCCAACAACATCAAACTGTAGTAGGAGGTACACGCTAGAAGCAAAACTTAAGCTGCTAGGTAGGAGATATTCCTGTTGCCATGAGCATGTCCAAACATAGAAGTAGATGGGTAGGTTGTATGTGACCAAAAGGAAAGCACAGATAAGATTGGGCAGCACTGTGGAAACTTTTGAAATAAAGGGATCTGTATAGGAGAACCTGGGTTCATACAAACCCAGTTAGGGCAAATCTTATGGTACTTTGAACTGCAGAAGGAGATGGAGGCAGTAATTCCACTAAGACCAGAAAATGAACGAAAATGGGCTGTTGCATATACCCAGCAACTAGGAAATTTTCATCTAGGAGCTCATGAGGAACTGCTGGTGTAAATTTGGAACAATTTCAGTATAGTAGCAAAGTTGGACTTTGATCCTGCTTAGTCAGCAAGACAATTTAAATATCCACCACCAAAGCAACTGGAGTATATATAAAAGATTATAAAAATGGAAGGAAATTTCACATTAAAGAAAAACCCAAATAGTATCCTTGGGAGGGGTGCCATTTAAGTTAGAGGGAACAGATGTATCCATAAAGGGGTTTTGGTTTTAATTATAAAGCTATAATGGCATGTTTCAGAAGCTCCAAGAATAATTATTGCCATTTCACATCTTTGATACTTGCTGTTTTTTCAGTAGCTGAAATTTACTTATGTGCAAATTCTGTTTCACAGTAATCCTTATATCAACTCACCAATTTACTAACCTACTGTTGACCAAGAACCAGATGTTCCCATTTTGAATTATTCTGGACTCAACACTCTCTGCTACATCAAAGAATTTAGCATTTATGCTCTGGTGTATTTTCTTCAATTAACATTACAGCTTGTGGTATAACTATAGCCAAAGAGTATAACAGTGAGAAAGATCAGAGCTCAGCTGCAAAACTGAGAAATGCTAAAGACAGTTCTGTAATCTCACAGAAAGCTTTATAACACATGGCTTTCTTCACATGCTCTGACAAGAGACACTGAGTCAACAGATATTGGCCCCTCCTTCTGGAACAGCAATTATTTACCATGAATAAGTCTGGTGTCAAAGTCTCTTGTCATCAGCAATTACATGCCATGCTTTTATTGATGTCTTCTCCTCATCCTGGAAGCGGGATGGAGTGAGTCAGACTTCTTATGGCTTGTGAATAGGTATTAGACATACACAGCACTACAGGTTATGGTTTAATCCATCCATGGATAACTTGTGGACTTTCCATGACAGGGAAGAGCCAGGGCCTGACAGCAGGTGAGCTCTCACACAGACATGAAAGAGACTAAAGGTGGAGCTAACAGTAACTGCAATAGTGATTCCTGATCATAATATGGAAGAAGAAAAGATTAAGTTCTGCAGAACAAAATTGATGGATCTTAGATCTATAAAATGAAGAAATCCATATATAAAATTTGAAGATGGTTTGCTGTCACGTATTTTAAGTAGTGTGGCTTGATGGTGTAAATTAGTTAAAATCCGTGTCCTGAAAACGTCAGATTATACACACTATATACTCAGCAAATCTTGTCACTGTCTACTTTTCCTCCATCTGATGCAAAGCCTTAAAAATATGTATATGCTGAAATGCATAGACATATTTTAAAACCTACATAGAATTTGCTACCAAACAAGGGTCAGAGTCTGGAAGAAAAACCTTGGCAGGTTTTCTTAATCTGCTTTGATGTTTCTGTATCTACCAAATTCATTCACAAAGAAGGGACTAAGACAGTATGCCTGGGTAACCCTTACTCTGAACGTCTCTGCTGGAAAGAGGTGCCCCAGAACTCCTGAAGTAGCAGGTTAAGACACTTCATTTGGTTCTTTCCACAAATGATACAAGAACGCAAGACAATACACAATCTCCAGTAAGCATTATTCTGGAGAGATATATTAAATACAAGCTGCTTATGAATTATTGTATCTCCCACCCGAGTTGAAGTGTAGTCATTCTTTTTTACTTTTGCTTTCTTATGAACAGCAACATAGAAAAGGAAAGATGAGCAACTAATACTCTGAGCAGCAAAACTAACTTCACCTTTTGTGAGTTTATGTATCATGCTTGATTTATCCAGCTCCCTCACATCTCTACAACCCTTCACAATTCCTCAGTCTCCAGCTGTCTCATTCTTCCTTCTTTTTCCTAAACTCTCATCCCATTCCATGTATATTAACAATTTCTTTTTAGCTCTCTGAGTGACATATACTCTGTTTCAGTTTGCAGCTTGACGTACATTGCCTGGTTAGCTGGCTGCTGCTGCTAGATTCTTGGAGAAACATTGCCTCTAAATTAATGGCAAGCAAAGCAAATAGCTTTGGAGGCTGCACATGTCTGAACCAAGGTCTTGCAGACCATCACAGGACCTCAGATCTATGCCTTCTTGTCAAATGTGGCTGAAATGGGGACACACACATAGAAGTTAAAGGTGAGCAGGAAGATAGAAAGGGATGTGGGACAAATAGCAGTGATCAGGAAGCTAAAGGAAAAGATGGCGTAAGATACAGAAAATCACGCCAAAAAGTAACAATTCTTTTTCAAACATCACATATAACGTCTGTCTGATTCTCCAGTAATGTAAACCTACACAGGCACATATTAAAATAGAATGAAAAGGAAAGCATTTCTTGGTATTTGTTTTCCTGTATTCATTCTTTTTCATGATTCTCCACACTTTAAAATTACTAAATGGAAAGTAACTTCCTCCCTGCACCCCTTCCATCTGAAGACTTTCAGGCAAGTGCTTGAATTTAACCTCAAATCTCTTCCACTTGAGTCACATAGGTAGGACTCAAGTATATGCTGAAAGGTACATTTATAGGTAAAATGTGTCATTCTCTAAGTTAGGATGACATGGTCAGTGCTTCCCTGAATTAACATTTTGGTCAGATAGTGGAAAACTTGAAGCCCAGTAAAAAAAATAATCAGTTCTGAAATAAAACTAGTGACAGGTATTTGAAGTCTATTGAAAATTTGCCATTGACTTCTACATTGTTCAATGTTTACAAATTCACATTCAGATGGTTTTTTTCAGAGAGAATTACAGAGATAATACATTTTTCTTTATGCTTATATTCTTGATAAGAGTTTCCAACTGAAGTTACAATCAAACCCAATAGACTAGCTAGCTTATAAAAGGCTCTAATTTTATACATTTTCAGAACTGTGAATTCTGACTGAATGCCAGATGCTAAATCAGTCAGAATGCCTCTTTAATGATTGCCGATTGAACAAGAGATCTGTTCAAAATGGTTTGAAGCTCTCATCTGCACACTGGCTGCTCATTCGATTCGATACCAGCACTGTATTACTAAAATTTACAGCAGTTTTCTATTTACTACAATTCTAGCAGCATTATATTGCTAGCTCCTGAACTCTATCAGGAATTAACACCCACTTGTGCTATTAAACTTTAAGGATAGAAACATTATCTTGCCTTAAAGTCAGTAAAATTAAATAATACACAAATAAACAACATGTTATTTGAATACTGATTTGAAACAGTTTAATATTTTCTTGCTGATGTGCAGAGCTAGAAGGGCTGTGTTTTGGTTAAGTGTATTTTGGTATATTCAGTGAACACTGAAGAATGCAAGAACGAATTATCTTACTAGTGCTGCGGCACTGGCTGAGGGTAAATGAGAAGTCTGGCAGGACAGAGAGGGAGAGATTTAATTTTGCCCAAATCTGAGACAAAGAAACCTTTTATTACAACAGAATAATTGCATATGCGTACTTAAAAAATAATCTTTGAAAGAGCTTTCCTGCAGATAAACCAAATAAGTAACAAGGTCTCCTGTCCCTTACATCTGTTATCTGTAACTGTACAGAAAGACTCATCTAAAGATTAATAAATACTTTAAAAATAAGGTCCAAAAATACTTATATGCAGAGAGTTTTATCATACATTTTATAAATGTACTGTAAGACATCATCTTACAATACACTGTGTAAAATATATGCAATCATTGTTGAACATTTACCCTAAAGTGACTTTTCTAAGGCCATACAGTAAGGGAGAAACAAGAATAAAAAGAAGCAGGAAATCCGTCAGTCCAAAACGACAATATTAAAGAAAAATGTTAACATTACCCCCAAAAACTTTAAGTTCTGACAAAAATGCTTGGAAAGCATCAAACCAAAATAATTAATTTTGGTTGAAGAAGTTTACTGGAAAGAAATGAGAAAAAATTGTTTCAGAAATGTTCAAGCGTCTAAATTATGGGATGTTTTTAATTAGAACATCTAAGTACTCGTTATTTCCTCTAATTGGTAGTGTCCACCAAAATAGCTGGTGGCTGATATTCTAAAACTGTAACCCAAAGTGTGCACTGGGAGGGCATATACAGCATATTACTGTGAAATTTAACTGGGAACTTGAGCTCTGCAAACAAATATTCTGCAAGTAATTTCTGAATTCTTTCTATCTACACTAGAAGGCTGTTTCAGAAGCTGTCATTGCCCATTTTACTACACCTAGAATGCCACAATTCCTCATTTCTGAAACTGAGTTTCAAACTACTCACTTCAAAGCAAAGGAAGAGGAAAGAGAGCAATGTATTTTCTTCATCTGAATTGGCCAGAGGAGCAGTGGGAAGTGCTTCATCCCCTCCCAAGACCAGGTACTGCTTTTTTACTTGCAGCTTACACAAAGAACTATGATTCTGAGATTTAAAGCATGCGAAATTTTTTGTCTATGTACTACAGAACATTACCTGCATATCAACATTAGCAATGGAAACAACTGCGAAATCTTACCTTGAAAACAGTCTATTTCCTCAAAGTTAATAATGAGCAAATGAGGGGTTTTGCTTTTGGAGGGTCTGTAACTTGTGAAAATCTTAACTTCAGCCTCTAAGTAAAATTAAAAAAATAAGTAAATAGAGTTACAGAAAGAAAATCTCTTTCAGTGCTTTGGTAATAAGTGGTGTAGTGAAGTAATGGAATTTGTTCTATGTATTTAACAGCTTCTAATTCAATCTATTTCTGTTTTCTCTGTTCTGTAAATGCAGATTGCTGGGTGGTGTAAAAGGGAGTTAATTAGCTACAAATACCAAACAGTACCCAAATAAAAAAGGATCATTATTAACATACAGTGAACAGCTGTGCCATTTCAGAAACTGCTTTTGTTTCTAACAGTGCTTCTATCCAAACATTTTCTAGGTTGGAGAAAGCTTTTCTCTTGACATGACTCTTTTCCCTGAAAAACAAATCTGTTCTATCCATGAAGAGCTATGGAAGGTCAAAGAAGAAATTAGCTATATTTTTCTAAGGCAAGAATTGAGTTTATATTAGATTGCGCTAATAATAATTTATTCACTAATAACAACAAAAGTAGTGCTGTAATTGAGAGAGTTAGTGTAGGAAGTGATGATTAGGTTGTGATAGGGACTACAAATGTTGCTGGATGCCTTTTTACTTATTATTAACACAATTTTAAAAACATGACTTTATTTACCTCACCCACAAAATTTAGAGCTATTGAAAAGTATTAGATCAATGACTGCAGAGTGTAAGACTCTCACGCTTCCTCTGTGGAAATGTGAGCTTGAATCAGAAAAGAATCTATGAAAAAGCAAATCCTGAGAATTAAGATTTCAGGAATATCACATACCGGTCTATCCTCTATTTTCAGAAGTGATTGATCATGTAGAAATCTGATGCTAACCTGAAATTAATAAAATACAAACTGTCCCATCAATAAAAGGTAGAAGCTTAAATCAACATAAAAGAAGCTATCAGAGCTTTAATTTCCTATGCTCGCTGATATCCTTGACTCCTGAAACTTTCATCATGGATATCGTACTAATGAGATCCAGTTTACACTACTGAAATTGCATCTCAAATCCAGACATTAAGAAGGCACACAAACAGATTTCAAAATACCCTTGAGTCATAGATCCCATTGGCTGCCACATGTTTGGAGTCATAATCACTCTGCCCATTCCAAATCCACCACCAGTATCAAAACTTATTAAAGATTAGTTTCAATCCTATTTGAGAATCTGCTTGAAGATTGGCTTTTTGTGGGTTAGACATAAAACTATCTGGAACTGAACGGAATATTGCAGATTGTCTCACCAAATAGGGACTGTATTTTCAAGTCTTTCAGCTGCAGCTACTGGCCTGAATTATGAAACTGAGATGTAGAAACTTCTCTGTTGTATAGCCAAATTTCTATGACATCCAGTCATAATGTCTTCTGTCTTTGGTGCTAAATTGACTTTGTGCATCAGCAGAGGGAATTCTGAATAAAAGGTTGTTAATTTAAAGCTACAATTTCAGCAGAGATTATAGTGATTCACCTGCACTGTTCTGTTGATCTGAGCAGATTGTTCATACTCACAGTGCAATCAACACATACCCATAATCATTGATATGCTAGGCAATGCTTCTCTAATCCACAGAAAATAAAGATCCTGTGAGACTGTGCGGGGCTTAGCTGCCAGCTAAAAATTCAAACAAAAAGTCATCAGATTCACATGGACTTCAGCTGTCATAACAGGTCCTAAATTTGGGACTTATTCATATGGAAGTTTCCTATTTTTTTTGCACCAGACTGAGCATTTTCAAGTTATGTGAATTATTTTCAGACAACGAAGGCCCTTGTTGCAGGATTTTTCTTAGCCGAATTTGGTGTTAGACTTCTTAAATTATCCTTAAGTTACATAATTAGAAATGTACAAAATAGAACCTGTTATACATTATCTCCCCCTGGTATTTGTAGTGAGTGTATATGTGAACTTGAGAATGTCAACAGAATGTCAGTGTAATAGAGATCTCACTTATTATTAAAATGAATAAAGAATGAAGACATTATCAGATGCCTGTTTTAATGGACACTTTTGACAATTTTTTCGTTGATGGAGAAAAGATTTCATCAGTCCATTAGTATTCACAGGATTTACCCACACAGCTCTCCCATGTGAGCCTGAAAGAGTTTACTCTTGAGAAATGATATGGTAAAGGTTAATATCATCCATATGTGGGATTTTACTGTAATGCCTTTACAAAAACAAACCGTGGATGTCAAACCAACCAACCAGGAACTGCAAAAACAATACCTCCATTTTCCCCTTCTAGATATTTTCTTTCCTGCAAAAAACTGCCATTCAGGTACTGGAAAAAAAATTGCTTCAAGGAAGCATGTCAAACTTCAAACCCCCTAAACTGTAATACAGTAAAAGAAAAGAAACACAGTGCAGCATACCAGAGGATGCAGCGTTTTTAAAATGCTCTTTTTCCAATGGTACCCTCAAGATTCTCATAATGAAGATGCTTTTTTTTTTCCATTTTTTGTCCCATATTTTTCCAGTTATTACATTATATCTGTATGAGACACCACAATATTAGGACTGATTCATGGCCTTCATTTCCTTTTATTGACACTAACACTTTTCCAGAGGCCCCAACATGCACAAAATGCCTATAGAACTGAATAAGCTGTGATTAAACTTATTACTGAAATAATTTCAGATACAACTGAAAGTGTTACTTATGGTTTTAGAAGTGTGCTATGAAGTTATCCCTTTCTTAGGCTGGCATTGATTTTTGAAACCTAACAGAAAAAAAAAAGAGATTTGTAATAAATGACCTTTCAGGTTCAAGCCTGAACCAGAAAATATTCAAGACATGGTATGAGGTTCACCTTTTAATTCAGATGTTTAATTAGACATTATGTTATTACTCAACTTTCAGAATCGTAGACTCAAAATACAATCCTAAAAATTCCATAGCTCTTTGACTCATTTATGTATTTTTGCACCACTGATGAAAGGCCCAGGAGTTAGCACTTTGCTGACTATTTGTTATGGGAATGAGAGTAGAATTTCAGCCCTCAAACCAAGCTGCATCGTAAGCGCAATGTAGACAGAGAAACGTGTAGACAGGATGTAAGGAGTCATGAGGAGCAACTGCCAAGTAGGTGGATACATGTTACTTTTTGACCCCGAAATGCAATTTACTCTTTGGTATTTTGATAGCACAATAGGTTAGGAAGAAACTAAGCAAGAGAAAGTTTTGCCCAGGGCAAAACCAATTTGAAAGTTCAGAATACAAAAGGAAAACAAAATTTTACTGCCTTTACAATCATAATTATTAGAGAAGAGAGATAGACAAAAAAGGAAAAAGAGTATGAGTCTACTGATGAGGAACACCATAAAAAAGCATAATGATTTCTACATGACAGTGACAGCATCAGCATTTACAAGTTTGCAGCCCAACCTGCAAAGAGTGTCATAGCGAAAGGAATTCTATGTTTACATTTGCGTTATGTTTATGTTTTTTACGTTAAGCTATGTTTATGTTCACATTGCTATGTTTACGCTTACATTTATGTTATGTTTCCGCCTGACCTGACAGAAGGCAAAGCTGTTCTAGCATGAGAACAGCCAAGTACTGGAGCAGGTTGCAGGCAGGACCGTTTCCAGAGCAAGCTTTCAGGATGTGGCTCAGTAAAGCAATCAAGTCTGGTCTCATAGCTGATGCTGCCTGAAGCAGGAGGTAGCTCTCCTTCCTGTCTGAATTGTCCTATGATTTTATGTTAAATATTAAATCCTTTCATTCAGCAAATAAAAATGATGTCTAAAGATGAAAGGAGAAATAGGAAAACCAGAAAGATTGAAATATAGACAATTTTTTAAGTAGGAAAAACCCAAGACTGAAGTATGTAAGAATTACTAGATGACACAAACTTAAATCTTTCATATCTCTGTATAAAACTCTGTACACATTTTATAAACCTGGCATTTACATAGTGATAAAAACTGGAGGCAGTCAAAACTAAATTTATTCCTGGTAGGGGATTACATAAAGAAATGACAGATCATAGAATCAGAGAATAGTTAGGGTTGGAAAGGACCTTAAGATCACCTAGTTCTAACCCCCTGCCATGGGCAGGGATGCCTCACCCTAGACCATATCTCCCAAGGCTCTGTCAAAACTGGCCTTGAACACTGACAGGGATGGAGCATTTACCACTTCTTTGGGCAGCCTGTTCTAGTGCTTCTTATATCTAAACTGAACTTTCCCTGTTTTAGTTTGAAGGAAAAAAAAGAAAAGCCCAAGTACATCTACTGTACATGTATTTTTTTCTACAGAAGAACTGAAGAAGGGTCCATTGGCAATACAGGACTAGGTTGCAAAAATGAACAAATGAGTAAGTTCCTTTCTATTACTGGAATGGTATAATGGCTAACAATTTTTAATATCACTCAGTAGCTCTATGGAACAAAATGAATATGAGATCTATAACAACATGATACAAATTTCCCTAATGATAGCAACTTATGTTCCTTTCTTTTGGGACTGGAGAAATTCAGATGTGCCTCAAAAGCCATTTAACAGAAATTTTTCTAGCCCTTTGGGAAATGTAAACTACATTGGAAACGCAATGTAATTATTAGAAATGCGTGTCTTATAAGAAAATGTAAGGGGAAATACAGGTTATCACATGAAGGGATGCTCTAATAGCCCTCTGAGCATGTGAGTTGCTTCTACTGCAGATAGTTCCATTACCACAATACATATGGATTACTAACAAGCAGTGCTGGGGAAAATTAGATCTTATATAGTTTAAGAACTGCATTTGGATAATGATATATCAAGTGGGATGAACTGATCCCATTATAACATAGCTGCCTATTTAATTAGCTGTGTTCTGAACATTTGGTGTACTTGTATTTTAGTTAATATACTCTGTAGACTCCAAATTACCTTGGTTTTAAATAACATACATGGGCTAGAACATTCCTTGCTTATCTGTGGATCAGAGAGATCCTGAGTACTCAAGCTTCTGTGATGCAAATGTGAAGATTCACACTATTTCTTTCTTCCTTACTAACCTAATGCAAGAAAATACCCAACATAATTCATCACACTGGGAAGAATCAGTGCAGGAGTTAGAAGACTCAGGAGAAATAAGGTCGTCTACATAGAACTGACATCCATGTAGCCCTCTGGGATTAGTGTTTAAGACAAGGCTGGTGTCCTGTATCTCTGTGAAATATAGTTTTCCTCTATTACTAACACCAATTCTATAATACTTCCAATCCAATTTACAGTTATATGTATACCTAATTTTAAAAAAACCCCACAGCTTTTTGGACAGGGAATGACAAGACTTGTTCAAGCTTTTATTCTTTCAAAGGTTTCCTTCTAGATTTTTTCTTTTTTTTTTTTGGTACTAGTGTTATTTTTACTAAAATAATTCTTCTTTGGCATTTTAATAAAAACCTCAAAGCTGGTGCTTGAGTAGTTCTGTGTTCCATGTAGAACATCCTGCAATTCTTTAAAAGAATTTTACAGTTTGAGAGTGATGGTATATATGTCAGTGGTTCATAAAATAATGCTTTTAAGGAAAATTGGAAGCCCACAGAACAAGAATACAAGCATCCTCAAGTGAAATGAAAAAGCAATAAATTAAAACCTTTTTACAAGTCATTATTTTCACATTTTATTTCTTACTCAGTAAATCAGCAACTCATGGATTTTCACCTGTAAAATACTGCTGCAGGAAATTGCTCAATATGAATTATAAAGAGAACAGTTTAGTTAATTAAAAGTTTGACTAAGTAACAAGTTACTTAGACAACTAAATCCCAATTTCAAAATAATTTATCCACTTAGCCTGTCTCATGAAAAATTAATGGGAAAAGACTCATGTAGATTTTAAATCGCTCTTGCAGATATGGTTTGATTGGGTTTAAATGCATTTTACTGAAACTCATTTTTTTTTAACTAAATAATACTGTATCGAAAGGCTTTTTAACATTATGTCACTATATTCTGAACTGTTTCATGGCTATCAAAGACAAAATGTGGCAAGACACAGCCTAATGACAGCACTAATTGACATTGGTGTATCCAGAACACCAGTTAAAGAACAGTACAGTCCTCCCATTTCTTGAATTATCTATAGCATATAAAGTCTTCATTCTGGACAGAATTTTTTTGCTTGGTAAGTTCTGCTCACTTTGGGACTTCCACTTGCATCATGTAAAGAATCAGTCCTGGTGTGACAGAAGTGCCAAGGATTCCAGGAGCCCTCGATTAGCCCTGTCCCCAGTTGTTGTCCCTGCCTTAGGCTCATCAGCTTATCATAAGTTTTTCACTGGTCTCTCCATCTGTTTGTATCCCAAATGAGAATATTTATCTTTCAGTTCATTTTTTTGCAGTATACAATGCTCAAAATTCTGTAAAAAGGAACAGAATTGGCTTACTTCCCTTGATTTAACTGAAAGCTGCAAAAGCCTGCTTGCAGCCAGCATTTTCCTACTGGAAGACATCCATTGCCTCAAATGAAATACAGTGCAAGCCTTCTCCAGTTGTTCTTCGCACTTCCTGAAAGCTCCACTGTTCTATTTCTCACTCAGAGTATTCCTTGGTTTGTTGTTATTCTGGCAATGCGTGATGTTTCAGTTGGATTGCAGAATTATTCTCCAATAAAAAAGGTCCCAAACACGAAGGCTCACTATTTCAGACTGACTATAGAGCAGGAACAGAGGCAAAGAGAGCAAATATTTGATAACTTGAAGTGCTTGTATCTGTGTGTATATATGTACATATACATATATACGTATATTTGTAAAAAAGATATGAAGCCAAGAAAACTGTTGTCTCTACAGAACTGACTGAAACAAATTTCTTTTCTAATATCAACTTTTAAAGAATTTTCATTATGACCTTACTAAGTGCAGGGATTTTCTAAAACATTAATAAGGAGGGTACTTGGCTGTGATGGGAACGTACAGCTACAGAGCCAGGCTCAGAAAGGTTTGCATGCACTCAAGGCTGAAACACAAAGCAGCAAATATCCATACAAGTTCCATGGAAATTTTGTGGGTTGTTTCTTTTTTTTTTTTCCCCTTTAAAATGTAACATGAGTATAAAGGAAACACTTCAGCATAGGAAATCTTTCAGAGCATGAAACACTTCTCATTTTGCAGGTTAATCTTAAAAACATGAAGAGTTCAATCATATTGAATCAGAACAGGAAAAACAATTACAGTAGATCTGCATTAGCACCAAACAATACAAGATAAAATAAAAAGAAACCTCAATCTCTCTCAGAACAGTAACTCACCCCACCCTTTAGGAAGCCCTTCATGCCAAGGCCACAAATACAGTAAGACTCATATTGCATCCCTTAATTGTCTCCTGACCATTTAAAATCTTGTTAATTTCATTGTTTGTGAGAAAAAAAACCATCCACAATTGCTGGTTCTTTGCTTAAAACCAGTTTTGTTATGGAAAAAAACCAGATTTTCTTTGACCAAAGCTGAAGTTAATGAAGGTCTGCAAGGACTCATCAGAACAAGTTTCTGTGAATACTGGCATAAATTAAAATGCTCTCTCATTGTTTCAGGAATGTCCCAGATATAATAAAAGCATTTGTGCTACAATTGCATTACACAAAAACATGCGTAATATCTCAGCCATATCTAACCAGTTAATCTTTATTTTTAACAGATGAAAGGCATTGGCATAAAAGCTGAATTTCTGCCACAGTTCTGTCTTTCAAAGCATTCTGAAACCAGAGCAGACCACAATAGAAAGTCCCTATCATCTCTCAGTGCCTAGAGATTACTTCTGAGAACAGCATTCTACACTCTATGTTAGCTTTTCACTATATTCACTGATAGGAATAGAAATAAAACATGGTGATTAAAAGACATGATTACAAATAAGGCATATTCTTCTCTGCTGAATTGGGCTCCAAACATAAAAGTTAAAAAATATAGAGGCAGAAATGACTGAATATCCAAATGTACTACTAAAGTGATATGATTAATTAATATTACTTGTACAAAGTTATTTAATATATTTATTTAAAATATTTAACCAGGAAGTTACCATCAAGATTAAAAGAATTACACTTAGCCTACAGCAACAATATGCTAACATTTCCAGTATCTGAAGGCTAATAATTTACATTAGGGATAAAACTAAGTATAGTGAACATTAGCAAGCAAGGAGTAACATGCATGTTATTGAAAAGGAAGCTTTTATTATGGGTTTTAGGAGGAGAAGGAAATAAGGCAAAGTATAATTCATATGAGGGAGTAAAGGCACTATTCAGTGTCTCCAAAGCAATAAATACATGAAGATACAATGCAAAGCCTTCTGGCAAGTGCCGCATAGCACTAATGAGGAAGGTGGCTCAGAATGCAGTATTTTAACTAGGTACCTTGAACTTGAGTAAAACTTCTATCTTGAAAAAGATAATTTCATCAATGAATCCTTTTTGCTCATGGCATGTTTGTGCCCCCTCTGTGACACTCTACTGGCTAATCTCAGCGTGCAAAGAAACACAAGTCATTGGAAAGCCAACAGGAATGTTGGCAACAGCTGACAAGCCCTCCTAAAGGTAAGTAATGTTCAGCAAACTGGCATTTGCCTCAGTGCTCACAGGATTATAGGCACGAGTTTCTGGCTCCTTTTCTGCAATCTGGAGAAAGACTTCATACTCGCACTGCCTAAAATGTAAGTATTAAAATGTACTCACTACTATCCACTGCAGGCTGCGGTCAGAGGGGGAGTGCTTGTGGTCTGCACAGCGTGGGTACTGCTCTACTCCAGTGTTAACAAACCCACTAATGAGCAGTAGGATGAAAGTGATAAGGACAATGAAGTAATGCTGAAACTCCCTCGGAAACTGATAATAACTGGAATTACTGTGCAGGAACTAAGGCAATCATATCTTATACAATAGTATAAAACTGTAAAATTATAATAAGTTTTTAAGCCTTTGATAAGAAATAGCTTAGATTCAATTGTATTTTCATACAATTTGTATTTTGAAATTATATTTTTTCAGACTGGAGATTTTAGACAATGAAGAAAGGGTGAAACTTGTACACAGTAGAAGAGAAACAGGAATACATTTCATATGTGTTACCAAATGCAAGAATGTGATTTGTAGATAACTGGTAATGAAGCCCCATGGGCAAGATATTACTA
Organism: Strigops habroptila; assembly: GCF_004027225.2. Lineage (NCBI taxonomy): Eukaryota > Metazoa > Chordata > Aves > Psittaciformes > Psittacidae > Strigops > Strigops habroptila. The sequence goes on along the minus strand of NC_044285.2, from coordinate 40,254,524 downwards.
TAAAAGGACCATCAATATATTTGGACACATATAAGTAAAGCTTGAAACTGTTTCTGTTCATTTGGCTACAGACTCTTAGAACTGCAAGCATATTGAAAACACAACAAATTCAGAGCTCTCACTGAAGTCACTAGGAGTTTTACAGGGGCTTAGAAACAAAGGATCAGTCTCCCTCTTCCGCAAAGAGTTTTGCAAAAGGTATAAAATACAATTCCACTAGAAAGAAATACTATAAATACTTCCATTTTCATACAAGCCAATAAATGTTTCTGGTCCAAATAGGTTATGAAGCCAGCCTCTATGGTTTGCACTTCTCAACTGGCACACAAGCTTACAGTTTTCTGAGCACAGTTTACGAAAGAGTTAACCTCTTGAAGTTAGTTCAATTGCAAATTCAAACACACTGAGCTCAGTAACTTTTCCACTGTATGTCACATACTTCATGTAAGATTCACAATGTACTTTTCTACTTTTTCATTGTTGGCATATACAGAATAATCCAGTTCCTCACAGATTGCCCCTGTAGAACTCACAGCATGAGAAAGATGGAAACCTGGACTCTTGAAAAAATAATTTCAAAGTAAGATAATTATTTTTACTTATCTCACTGTTGAGAAGATCACTACTGCATTAAAGTTGAACTATGTAACTGCTATTTGGCACAGTTTCCATAATCTAAATGAAGACCTAACTCATTTCACCCCTACCACCCTAGGGCATGATGAACACGCCAGGTTTTTTTTAACATAGCACACAAATCCCAATTTAAACATAGATGTAAACTATTAAGTAACACTTGTATAGCATATCATTTTCTGAGAGTGGTTCCAAATTATATAAAACACTTAACACTTTGGGGTTTTTCTGTCAATTTTGTGTCCCCTGCCTGGGTTCATGTCATCGTAACACAGCACTGTACTCAGATAGCTTAGAAATTCTGTATTTCAGCTCCTACAACAGGTAACACTAATTATGAAAACAATGGCTTTGGCATCTGCACTTAACACAGCTCTGAGCATAAAACTTGATTATCCTATATGGGAATTCTTGGCATTTATTAATAGAAGCAATACCATCTATATACATCATTTTGGACATGTTTCAGTCTAGCTTTAAGTAAATTTTACCTATTTCAACCTTGTAAATTCTGCTTTATCTCCCAATGTCACCCAGAAGAATTGAGCCTGTAGTAAGAAATGGAGTAGGGAGCTCATAAGAATAAATTGGATTTCTAATTTAAAACTGGAATCAAAACCATTATTCAGTGCTGTATTATTTTATTCGTTTGGAGAAGGGCAAAACCTTTCAGCTTCTAAGTTTATATATAGTTTTCTACTTCCCCTCCCTACTGACAAATAGATTAGTTGAGGCCATTTCTCTCCATTAAAGGTTTTGCATTTGACACTAATGTAGCCACTGTTCAAATTACCCTTTAGGGGAGCACTTTTTAATTCAAGGCAACAGAAGGACTTGCATTTGTTACTTCTTTCTCCCTTCCTCTGTCCCATGTAACTCTCTATCTTATTCCAGCTCAGTCAAGAGAACAAAACATTGTTATGGATTTTTGCTGTTAGTAAACTAAGCTACAAATTTGTGCAAAATCTTTACAGGAACCTTGTAGGTTGAACTAAAAGTTAAACACAAGAAATTTATCATGAGGTCTGATTAAGGAAGCATCAAATTATATCACCTGTAATGACAGACTAGGGGGCATGAAACACATACAGAGCACAAAACAGATATGGACAGGAGACCAACCAATACAATGATAGAAAATATGTTTTTTCTTAAGAGCTGCCCAACTGCAGATTGGCATCTGCAAAATCCAGACCTATAATTTCTTAGATAGTACACAGTGAGCTTGACAAGAATTGCCCTTAGAATGACATTTATTTAAAAGTGGTATGTGCTTTACAATAAAAACATAAAGATGACAGAATTAATGTCATTAATATAGAGAGATATCCTAAAAATCCATAAATTCTTCATGTAAGTATTACACCAGAACTGCTATTCTCCCTCATGGCATACTGGATGACCCAACTGTGCCAACTGCAGGCAACTGACCCAGTTGTCTGCCTCTAAAAAAAGACTCTTATTAAGACTTGACTATGAAAGCATGACAGCCTCTAATGATTAGCTGCCAAAATCGTGTTTCTTTGAATTTGTTTTTCCTCAGTTCTGACTCAGAGTAGTCATTCCCTTTTCGCCTGCTATCAGCCATAGAAAGGCAAATTTCAGCTAGTAGCAGCTGGAAGCAAACAGTGGGTTGACCATGCTGAAAAATGGTGTGGTTTTTCTTTAAAAACAAACAAACAGAAATGAGACATAAGATATTCTCACTAAAACTATATGTCACAAAGTAGAGAGAAAATAAAGATTTTATCAGTAGCGGATACCATTATTAGTGGTTAGATACATGGAAATGAGCATTTTCCTACAGAAATCTTGCATAATAGAGACTTCAGAAAGGAGTATCATCCTAGGCCAACGAAATACCTATAATGATTGCACAGTAAATCAACATATCGAAAATTGTACCTGCTATCTGACAGCTTGGTTAGCAATCAGGCTGCTGATCTAGAATTTGAAATACTTTGGATACTCCACAAATTTCCTTTCCTTGCTCAGCAACTAACAGGTGCAGATGGTGAACATATCTGGGTAACTAATCCTCAATGATTTCAATACAAATTTAGAATTAACAACCTAGATCTTCATCTTTTTATGACTCACATTCTCCGTGAAGTAGGGATACTATCTTCTTCTTGCTTCCTATGTATGACATAATAATACATGATAATATGTATGAATTAATGTATTCATGACTATAAATAACTCCATCTTTGGAAACGGAGGTCACAGAAGCACCCAGGATCAGCAGTTTCTCACTAGAGACCCAGTACAGCTATGTGCAATATGATTTCTTGATTGCAATTCAGAAGACGTACCTCATTCCAAAAGAACTGACTAAACATTTTCGAGTTTCTCCATATAAAGAGATATCCAAAGATGAGATCAAAGATTCTTTTCAGTTTCTTTCAAAAGGCAGTGCAAGTTAAGAAAATCAATAGTGCTTTTGCCTATCAATCTGAAATACCAACCTCAAATACACATTGTCCATAAACCTGGTTCCTATTTCCTTCTCTGCCAGAAGAATCTTACTGAACTTGACATAGGGGTATATGTTCATTAACAATGCCAAGGTTGAACTCTTCCATTGCATTAGATTAATTTTTTGAGATTTTTGTTAAAATAAATCACTGGATAAATTCACCACAGTACAATAAGCAGGATTATGCCTTTTGTCTCTCATACAAAGCTGATTACAGTATTGTTTTGTAAGAAATAATAAAGGAAACAAGTTTTGCACACCCTAAAATTACTTGTGTGGGAGTGCAATTATTATACAAGATATCACACGTATCCCACACTGCACTGTTGTTTACCAGTGCTATTGTGAGACTAGTAAGAACAGGTATAAAGGGAATTGTAGAATTTAAGAAAATGCAAATATATTACAGTAATTTCATCTCTATGCCAGAAAGAGAACACAATGTTTAAAACACTCGAAGCTTTCCTGGTATGTCCAAGAAACTGGGACGTGAACAAGAAAATATCTTACAAAAAAAAGCTGCATGCTCAATTACTGCAGGTGCTTTTTGTAATTTAATTTAAAGGTCAAATGTAAGACATGAAATGTGCACCGGCTTATCGGATCAGTGCTTTCTATAGCACATCTTTTTTTCCTTTCCTAGCCCTCTTAGTTATTTCATAACTGTAGTAATAGTTGGGAAAATACATTTCTGCTAAAGAAAACTAATTATTATATCAGATTTTTAAGCCGAATGAATGTTTCTTTTATAAAATGTCAAAAGACAAAATTAAACTCTGGTTTTGTAGTTGAAGAGTGGCACTCATTTCTCATAGAACACAGCAATGAGCATCTACAATGAGCACTTAGCTGCTAATTTATTAAAAATCAGAAACCAACAGCAAATTGTTGAATCTGAAGTGTCATGAAAAGGCACTTCAAGCAGGAAACAATTCATTGACCTTTAGACAAAAAAAGTGGCATGTGTAGCCACTGAAAGTAGTCCAGTCAAAGGTTAGCTAGATCCTCTATGTTAAGAGACACCCTTGTTCCTATGGGAAAACTGTGATCTTTCAGTAGGGAAAATTCATTCAGCCTTGATCCTAAATCTCTTTCGGTTTAATTTATCCTACTGTGAAAATCTATTTTTTATATCAATAGCAATAAATCACAAGCGTTGTTAATGATGACAGCCAAGAAGACATCAAGCCATGAATACTCAAAGCAGCAAAACATATTAGGAACAATGGCGGAGAGAACAAAAAAAACTAACAAAAAACCCCCCAAACCCCCCAAAAGCCTGGGTTTTTCCCCAGAATCAACTGAATCTCAAGCCAACAGACAGCAGTGCAATGGTGCAATGAACTAGATGGTTGGTGTTATTGCTTTTGAGGTGAGAGATTTAAGATAACATTTTATTTTTCTAACACTGAAGTGGGTATCTTTCCCCCATTTGTCTCATTAAATTTTCAAGGTCGTCTTTGATTTTTATGCGGGTAGAATGAAGTCCTTGTGTGGAGTTCAGGTAGGAGCTGATGAAGGAGTGCCAATGAAAAGAATAATAGCCTTTAAAGGTAGTGTCCCTTATCCAATGGTCTGCATGGAGAATTGCACAAGACATTAAAGAGCTAGTTTCAGGAAGCTGTCCTACAGGCTGCAGCCACTTCGACAGATTTCACTGACTGCATTTGCAATACATGGATCTGACCACATGACACAAAAGGCTAAAATCTGCGCTCCCTTCTTTTAAGCAAATTCAATTAATGGAAATATTACCATTACACTCTAACAGATAACTCTGTAAGTCAATTACAAAAGAAACACTTCCAATGAAATTTGAGTTATAAAGATTTCTAGGAAAAAAATAAGATCATTTGCAAGTGGAAAACTTCACTATCGTTATATTCTTTTGCTAATTGCTTTTGCTTTCTTAGAAACTGTTTTGATTTTTCAATTTCAATTAGTATCCTCAGCAAGGTGTGAACTCAGAGAGCTTTGTTATTCTGTTTCTGTTCTCCAACAAGAACATGTCCACATTTTTATTTTGTGAACGCTACTCAGATAAATTACTGGATTATTTAACTGAAAGGCTGCTGACAAAACTGATCTGCTTTCCCCCAAGCAGAAACTATACACACTGACACTATGAAGTGGTGTAAGTCCATTGAAATTGAAGGAGTTAGGCCTATTTATATCAACTGAGAGTCTGTATTCCTGTAAAGATCAGCAAAATTTTCCCCCCGGCCTTTATTTATAACTCAAAATTATATGCAAAACCTATGATATAAGAAAAACATTCCCTTGGACTTCTTCCTTCAAAAGACCTCTGTGTTCTGAATAGTAGTTCCTTCTGCTCAGAGACTCTTCTCCTTATGCACACTCAGGTTAAAGCCAACAAACCACACTTAGCACAATCAATCTCAGAAAATAAATTTAGCATATCTGTGCATTAATGGCATGGATCAATAGAAGCAGCATATTATAAATCAAAGAAGAAAATAGAAATAAAGCTTAAATGCCATTAAAACCCATAATGCCTTTCATTTACAAGCTGTTTATCAGTAACAGTAGGTGTTGTAAGCCATGTATGAAATTTTATAAGGGAAATTTTACAACTTTGTGTACACAACTTTAGGAAAGAAAAAAAAATTAATTTAGCTTTGACTAGATTTTAAACAGGCTTCATAATAATTTCCTTAATTATTATATAGCACAAGCAGTAATATCCCTCATTTTAACAAAAGAAAACCAGAATTTTTAATATGGTCTGGAAACACTAAAGAAAATAAAATTGTCAACATAATTTTTATTCACAGTTTGCAATCAGTCTGTAGCAGAAGAACCCTACTTCTGAAATCATTAACACCCCTTTGCCTCTTCTCCAAATACAGACATGGCTTAGTTTTTCTTGAAGTCAGAACTGAGAGGCCTACAGCACTAGGAGGTGCAGCCAATGGCCAAAATAAAGTAGGTCATAAGCTGTCGTGGAATAATTTTCCAACAGATATTCTTCATAGCACCCCTTATAAGTCAAGTAATCAGCATGTGTCTTGTGGCAGAGAGATGCACATGCAGCAGATGACCTTTGTTTTAAAGTCTGCTTTTGTTAGCTAGGAATGCAAAATATTTTAGGTGTCAAGAAAGAGAGGGGAAATACCAATAAATACTTTGGTTTGTAGCCATTCTTCAGGTTCTTAGTTATGAAATTATCGCTATTTAATCTGAGCAGCTTTACTGCTCCATATTTGTAAGCAGGTTAAATGAATGTGGAGGTGCAGAAAGATTATTAACCACCACTGAATTCTCCTACTTAAAAGCATGGCATCTGCAAGAGAAAATTTTCAGCCTTTATATGCAATGAACAGTCTTTACCGGTAACAAGTAATTGAGACTTCGATCAAAACACTCAAAACCCTGTGCTGACAAGAACAATTTTTGTATGTAACAGTGATTATGGCAGAGCACAGCTCCTGGTTTTAAGATGAGTTAAACTGCAATCTAACCTGAGCCTTGCAGCAATCCAGTGGCAACCACATTTGACTAACCTCCCAGCTTTGCCACGCTGAATCCATTCAAACCCCGAATGAACAAGTATTCCTACAACCTTACTTTATACATACTGAACAGTACACTGTATTTTAATGATCTATTCTAAAAACACATTGTTTGATGCACTAATTTGTATTTTGACACACACTGTCAGATGGTGTTCATCTCTGGTACAGAGTAGTGACTTCTGAAACACATTCAAGAATAACACCTCAAATAAGGAAACAATCCGTTCTTCCATATCCAGATATTTTATCATGTAAAAAAAGAGAATATTGGGATATGCACCAAAATAATCTGCAATTCTCATCCAGAACACATAAGAACAAATGTGTATTGATACAAGATTTTGCTGAGGCCAAGGCAAGAGAGAGTGAGTTCCTCCAGAAAACCACACTTCTTGATTTATCTGGAAACCTTTGGCCTAGAAGTTGAGAAGAAGATGGAACAATTTCGCTTCTGATAACATTCTTTCTGTGGCCTATATCTTCTGCTAAGTAATTACAGCAGCCTTGACAAATATGAGTTAAGCACTGTTGCCATGCCAACGTATGTCTTTCTCTTTTCAAACATTCTACTCATAGCAGAGACATTGAGCTTGGAATGTACTTTGCACCTACCAAACTACTGTTGGGTTTCTTTTGACCTCAAAGTTATGTTAAATGCTACGAATTTCACTTCATATGATCAAGTAGAAGTATTAATAATAAATGTATTTCCATTTCTTGTACAATTTTTTTGAGGCAGAATAGGATCAAGTAGCAAATTATGTAATCAACATTGAAGATATTCGGTAATAAAACAGCCATTCAAGTTTACTGGTATTCCAATGGGAAAAAAATGTCATTCATATTTCTGGGCAAAATACATCAATACTAAATAAGTGGCATCCCAAAAGTTTGTATTCAGATGATCTTTCGCCAGATGAAAAATGAGCAAAAAAATGAAAAACATGTGAAGCTTTACATTTCTGGATTGAATCTTGCCAAGTATAGCCTTGTAGCACAGTGAATATGGCATCACCATTCCCTGTGACATGGCATGAATAGCTCTTTGTTAAGCCATAAACTCAGGCCTTGGGACTTGTCAGGCTTTTTCTGGACTTGTCTAGGCCTGCATGGAGACTTGTTTTAACATGCTTATCTGTGGAAAAAACAGCTATGAATAACATTACTTTTACCTACTTTGTCTTAGATTTTGCTTAGCCTTACATTATTGCATGGTTTAATGCTTATTGTCACATATATCTATTTCTGAAACAAACATATAGTAATAATGAACAGTTACTCTGTACAGACTAAACTATCTACAACCCTGAAACAAACTGCCACAAACAGGAGAAGAGGCATGGGATGGCAGCAGTAGTCTTCAAGGCACACTCACAGGATGATTGCAGGGCTCTAAGTAATTCAGTTGACTCAATGGTCAACTAATGATCATCAAAAAATGCAACTGGACAAAACCAGTTTTAGGAATAAGAAACAGGAAAGCAGCAAGTGTCAAATATATGCAAAACAAAACACGTCGTAAATTCGGAATTCCATACCAATGTAGAAATAACAAGTGTATTAAAATGACCCTGTGCAGAACCTACAGTAACAAGGAAAAAAGCATCAACATTGTAGTTCTCCCAGCAAAGGTCACGGGATGCTAATGATTTTCTATACCCTGTGCCCATCCTATGAGTGAAGCCATTGGCCTTAGGATCTAAAGGTAAAGTGGTAGGTAGCAGACTGTTTGTCTATAGTAATTTTAACAGTATATAATTTGAACAATTAGTATCATCATTACTCAACTAATGATATTTTTAGAGAGTGTTAAGACTCCAATTATGCTAATAATAAAATTTTGGCTTTGCATATAAAGTGTGTCTCCTTTTCCCCATACGATTCTGCATGTGAAATTGATGGCGAATTCATGCAACATATTCTATAACTGGATGCAACGAGCATAACACCAGCAAAGGCTACTGATTATTGAAAAACTCCTGGATAGGCAGAAACTTCAAACAAGTTTTATATAGTATGTAGTGTAATGCAGGCTTAATCCTCATTTCTAGTCCTTTCCTAGTTTTTTATAACATATTAATACTGTAGAATTACACCAGAATAACCTGCCTGAGCCATTGTTTTGGAAAAACATGAATTCCTTCAGCTCAGCTGTATTAGCAGTGCTCTAACCAGCATTACCAGCAATGATAAAAAGACACAGGAGAAATTTGAAGAGTGTTTCTACAGACTAAAAATAGATCATTCTGGATTAAGTATTCACCTGTACATGTAAATAAATCAGCCTGATTTTCAGGCAGGCTTTAAGGGAAATGAGATTAACATAATATGAAAAAAATTCATTTATTCACAAGATGACACAATTATCATACAATCAGCATTCAAGAATCCAAATAAATCAGCATCTTCTTATTTATACTTAAACAAAGAAATCCATCTGTCAATGATAGAAGATTAAAATACAATTAATTTATTATAGAACAAAAGATATCATTCTGACAATTTGAAAATCAGGAACAAGGAAAGCAACAGAACTGATAATGACTCTAATTCATGCTTTGATTACTTTCAGTAGAAATTGCATTATATAAGCCGAATAAAACTAAATGACAGGTTGTTCTACACACTGTGGAGCCACAGGAAGTCTTCTTTCATATAGAGTCCTGTCTTGTGATAAGATTTTTTTGATCTCTAATAAGTTCTAAATAAAGCTTTTCTGCATTGCTGCAGCATAGCAGTACAGGAGTTGGAGCACTGCTGGTCCACAGCAGCCTTCTCCCATGTTGATTCTCTGGTGCTAAACGAACCCAGCTGATAGCACAGACTTTATGTAACCCACATGACTAATAGGATCTCTCATCTCTACCTAACTGCCCATTTTCACTAAACCTGTAGAAATCTAACGTACTTCAGACTGTAGACAGTCATGTGATAGTTATCCATGGACTAAAACATGGGGGGTGGTTGCAGAAACACACATGTACAAATAAAATGATCAAACTTGATTTCCTTAGAATAGTAAGGCTAAAGTATGTAAACAGTTACAGGTTTTGGCTGCTTTAGTTACATCTGGTAAAAGTAAATATGAGCTAAAAATATTTGGTAAGATTTTAATTCATTTCAGAGAGAAACAACTGGATGAAGACTATAGAGCCTGTAATGAAATTCCTGTGAATGAGAATAGATGAATGAACTAGAACATAACCAAGGCAATCTGCAAACGGAACTCTGCATTATGCTCAGGAAAGAAACCTGTTTGATTCCTAAAAAACTTTGATAGTAGAGGAGTTTCCCAATATGGAGAAACTTCAGAAAAAAACCTGTCATCTTTTAAATGCAAATAGTCATATTAATCACATTCCTTAGCAGTTGGGAAATATAAGTGTGTACTTTGTTGAAACTGAGTCAATTTACAACCAACTGGCTGGGTACAGCCATTAAAGCAATTTACATGGCCCATCATCTTTCTTCCTTTACAGTCCTTCAGACAAGGAATGGCACAGACAATGTGATTGAGATGTACCGAGACTGTTCACGTTTAGACACCATCTTATCAGACAATGGTGAAAACATCGCCCCTGCCCTGCCCATAAGGCTTCAGTAGACTCCATATCAGGTAATGCCTTGCTGTCACCAGAAGGTTTAGGACTTGCATTATGGGCAGCATTTTGTGTTCAGAACAAACTGACAACTTATGCACACACAAAAAAACTCTACTGTTTTTAACTGCTTTCAAGAAAGTATAGATCTACCTCTCATTTACAGCAGGGATGCAGTTTCATTGGTGTTTTGTACTGAAATAACTGTAGGATGCAGTCACATAAACATCTACAACGATGCAACTAACCTCAGTATAAGGAAACACTGAGAAGCATTGGCTTTGTTATCATTCTGTAGCAATCTTAGAAAAATTAATAGTTGAAAGAGAAGGAACTGGGGAGGAAGTGGGAGTCTGAAGATTGAATACAAGTGTTTCATTGTGAACTAAAATGGCATATAAACTGGTGCAGTAATCCTGAAACCAGTCTAAAGTAATCACAGCTGAATCTCCAATGGTCTGTTTTAAAGCAGTAATAATATTAGCTGGGAATGAATACGCTAGACAAATATTTCCAGAGTGAATGGCAGAACGTTTAACCATATATTCTCACCAATAAGCTTGTGCCTGTTAATGTAGAAAACATTCAAATATATTCCCATATATTATAGGCAGAATGACTGCAATGAGATGTATATATTCCTAGGTATCTCTCAGTATTATTCCATTTCAATAAAGGGCTACATCTAGATATGTTCCATAAAACTGGAGTTCTCAGGGGAATAAAAACATTAAACAGAAAGTTCAGTTTAGGACAAAGGTATTTTACATATTTTCTTAAAAGCCCTGGGAGGGTTTGAAAAGCCTAGTTCATGCCTGATGTATTTTCATGATGAGTGATTCAAACTGTTCATGTTTCCATAATGTAAAATACCAGCTAATTTCAATGAGAGAGTCTATTTAATTTCTGCTTTGCTAGATAATACAGAATAAAATACGGAATAAAGTCCTTCACAGCTTCATCATATGACTGGGGTAAAAGAAAGGTAAGTGTTGCGGTTCAATAAATTGAACAGCTTTTCTGAGGCAAACAGAATATAATTTAACCAAAGATTAAAAATTATGATTATAGCTGCTAAACAAAAAAAAACAGACTGCTTTTTGTGGAGCCAACAAATAATGTTAATAACAGGCAAAAATACAAACCAAAGCAGTTACTTCAGTATCCACATGCACTGTCCTGAGAAGTACCCATCTACTGAAACCAATCACTACCTTAGGAAATACTGCATTTAAAAGCTGACCATAGCTAACAGGCAAGAGAGACATTTTTGCACATATTTTCTAACTCAGTAGTTGGTTTTATGATTAACATATAAATAATCAATAGATTCTTATGGTTACCACTGCATATTTCATGAGAGTTCTGAAAATGTTTGATTTTAGATTAATATCAAGTAATATAAAATGAATAGTTTTCTAAATCTGGAAACTCTACAAATACAATTTCGCATAACCAAATTCTTCAGAACACTTAGAGCATTTTGGAATGAGATGTAAGGGAAGTATCCAGCTAGACTATTAGTTCCTTTCCTCTGTGAAGCCTGGAAAATTCTTCAACTTCCACATTGCTGTTGGAATTATCAATGGGGAAAGCTCTCATCTTGAGCATGTGAGTGCTAAAACTTCCCAGTCAAAATCAAAGCCTGAAGTTCATACAGGAAACAAGTTGGCAGGAAATATTTGTTACAATCCAAGGGAATAATTGAATTCAGTCAAAACTATTGCTTACAAAGGTAGTTTCTTTCTTTACTCATTTCCATCTCTGAATTCATTGTCCAGTCTAGTTTGAGACCTACTCAATACAACTAAATGACACAAGGAAGCACAGGTGAGGATTTAAGATTTTTAAAGGAGTCTGTGTATATTTATGAATGCAGAATGAATACATTACTGTGTACAGTACCCTCCTTTCCTCACCTACATCCTGAAGCAAGCCAAGAGCTCTTGCCCTCCCAAAAGCAACCAGTCACATTGCACAGTGTGCTGACAGAGAGCGAGTATTCTTTTGTAGTGTAACTCAAGTAATTTTTGAAACAATTCTAGAGCCGGGTCAGCCACATCGAAGTTCCCTTTTCTTTTTTTCCAGCTTTATTTTTTTCTAGAAGTCAAATTTAATAAAGATTCTGTGTTTTGGGCACAGAAATTTCAAGAGGCTCTGCAATAGATAGACCTACATGGATTTTCACAATACATTTCCTAAACACACACTAGATTTATGTCCATATTTTAATTTACAAAACTTTATGGAATAACAAGTCAACAGTATCAACTTCAACCTGCCATTTCAAACAATAATTAGATTTCAACATTAAGCAACTAAAATTTTCCCCAAAAATACATTTAGAGAGTGTTAATTGTTAAGTTGTTGAGTTAATTGTGAAGTGATAATTGAAAGTTGCTAATTTCCTCATACGCTCTGCCATTTTCAGTGTACTAAGCTCTCAGAAGAAACCACAAACTGTGAACACAGAGATACAGGGCTGCATAATGGCACCTGCATTTGAAGACTCATTCTAAAATATAAGCTGTCTAGATATTTTCCAACTGACCTCATTGTAGAGCACTGAGCATACGGAAGATGATCATAGTGAACATCTACCTCTAACCCAGGTTTTTTCATCTAATCCTGATACAAGGCTTTGGAGTTAATACTTACAAAATGAAAATTAAGTTTAAAAGAAATATCAGTTTGTACTACAAGCCTGCCTGTGTCTCTCAGAAGCACTAGGCTCAAACAATGAGAAGAGAGAGGTACACATTCTTATACTATGGCTGACATAGCTATTAATGGCCTACTCTGACAACAGATAAGTGGAAACTGACATGATACTGCTAATTCATTAAGCTTCAACTCACATTTTTAATTAACTTAATTAACTTGGTATGCAAATACAGTCGCAAGTCTTGTGTATGTCTTTATGGTCTAAAGAGGAAAAATTTTTCCTCTGTCTCACAACAATGCCTGTCAATCTAATTTAATGATTACCAATATCTTTCAGCTGATCTGGAAGTCCACATGACCATTCAGAGAGCTTCAGGTCATTTTGGTTCTAGCAAAAAATCCAAAGACATTGGATGTTTATTGAAATCCAGATAAAGACATCAGAAGAGTGACAGTCTGGGGCCTTGAGGTTCTACAGTCATCCAAGTATGTATTTTACCTATACTGAGTTCTTCGTCAAAGAAACTACTCTTCAGTAAGTAAGTAGTGATTTCCCCTTTATATTTCTAAGATGCAGGTATCTTACTTTACATGGCTTACTTTCGTCCCTATTTTCACACTTAATGGTGTGTTCTCCAAATGGCAAGAAGTATCTCTTTATTCCTCCATTTGAGATTTTTTTTTTCACTACATATAGCTATTTGCATGTTTTTTTTATTTCCCAGTCAGTACACTTCCCTTTTCATGCACACAGACTTTTCACCACTCTGCAAATGATGTTTATAATACGGTTGTGTGAATGACATGATCATATATATATCATGTACATTATTACATATTCAAGTATGGGCAGTAGAAGCTTTACATCACTGAAGTAACTGGATTAACACCCCCAACAATTACATACCCTATTTGTTAGATGCACTTACCACCACCTATAAAAATTGCATGTCTACCAGTCAAACCAATTACGAAGTGAAATAATGTGAGCAATGTTTTACTTCTACAACAGAACTACCAGTCAGAGTGTTTTAGAAGAACAGAAAATCAATTTAATCCAATTAAAAAGTTAGATGAGTCCTCCATGGGCTTTTCTCTGACTTTTTGAGCAAGACCTTTTCTTAGCTTTCAGTAGCACAAATAACCAGCATCAAACTTGTGCATGTAGTTGCAACACGGGGGCCTAAGGAAGCACATCTAGTAGACAAACAGGACAAGTTATTCTCTTTATATTTTTAAAATTGAAATACTAACATTTATTTTTAATATTTTAATTTCTGTATCACTGCATAGCGATGGGAGCTTAAAATATTTGTTGGTAAATAATAAAATAGACATGATGACAATTACTGTAGTTTGTCAGTGTTCTCTATAAAATAGTTAGCATTTTTTTGTCTTTAAGCGTCTGATATTTCCAATAGAAGCTTTCATGACATCTATGTATTTCTTTGGAACTGATGTACATTTTGAATATTATTTAAATACTTTATTAATCAATCTGAGATGCTGAAGTAATTCCAGTTTGTGCAAGATAGATTAAAAAAGCATTTTGCAGGCAACTGGGAGACAACTCTGGGCATGCATTTTTTTCAGCCAGCTGAGTCTGACACCAGGGTATTTCACTGGATTCTCCCGAGAGAAGAAGACCCAGCTGTGCTTCTCATAGAGCGCTTTCTGCCAGATGATCCAAAAGAGTGGCAATTCCAGAGAGACTGAACGCTTGCCTTTTCCTTGACTATGAAGTGTTAAAGTTATACCATGTGTATTCCAGCACAAGGTGTATGTCGTTACTGCCACTTATTCATTATTTATTACTAAGAAACAATTGTACCACAGCTTGAAAAGCAGTTATTAGAGAGTCAGAAAATTCCCCACATTTTGTTTGGTTTTCTCTCCTTTCCTGTGTCTCAATGGTAATTAGAAATGTGCATGAGAAAGAAGCAGATAGTTCAACTGGCTTCACCATCACACCACTGCTGAACAAAAGAAACAAGACTTCATTCTTCCTCCACCTCCTTATTAAAACTTTTTTGAAATCACCAGTCACAAAGAACAGAGGTTCCTTAGTAATCATGACAATATCCACTTGAATTTGCAGCCTTCATTTGGTGTCCTAAAAATAGGTGAGCTTGAGGCCATTCTTTTCAAAAGCTGAACCTTCTTGAAAATAATATTGCACAGCTAAGCCAGAGGGGCAAAGAAATGTTTGGATAAAACCAAATAAGGAAAAAAATCCTGATCAAATGAGGTTTTTAAATGAAATGAAGTCAATTCAAACTTTTCATCTGAATTAGAAAAAATGCCTTTTGAGCATCTGCTAGAAAACAGGGACTTGATTCATAAAACTGGTATTTGATGGCATGTCTTTTCTTTCAGCTTGCTCTGCAAAGCTATTTCCCAGACAGTAAGAGACTCAGGCTCAGAACAGAGCTCTGCCTGCACAGGCCTGAGATCACTTTTATGATTGCTGGAGAAAGTGCCCTGAGTGGACTACTGAGGCATGCTTTTCTTATTGTCTATCTTATACAGAGTTATTCTACCCTGCATAAATCTTTAAGACTTGGAGAAGAGCCTGATAGGTACATGCCCCCTTCTCCCAGATGAGTTACCAAATGAGTGCCTTATTCCCTCTCTGGCTTGAAGGTTATATAAATATTTTATACAAATATATTTGCTGGCTCCAACTATCAAAATTCAGAAAAATCTATTTGAAAGTACAACTTAACTGAGTAGTGGAATATACACATAAAAATTCACTCTCTACCTGGTTCAGAGAAAGGATTTGGACAAGGATTTGGACAAGGATTTTGATAGACAATGACTTTCTAGCCTCCTGAGAACTGAACTCAGGTCTCCCACATCTTGGGTGAGAGCTATTACTGCTGATCTTCCAGGGAAAGAGAAAGGATACCTCTTTTTCTAATAATGCTGTGTCTCTAAACCAAAAAGTAGCTTTCAGAAGGCTATTTTTCTGAACAATTTCAGAAATTGTTCAGATATTTTGACCTATATAGCTTTGAGACAATGGAAATTGTCTCAAATTTGTTAGGTTTCTCCTCAGTTCTAGGGAAAAGATCTTTGAGTTAGTTTGTCACTGTAAAGCATCACAGTTTATCATAAAATGCAGTACTGGGCCACTTTTCCTGATTTCCCTGTATTCTATTTGTTTCTGACTCCTCCATTTCTTGGTTTTGATCAGCCTAGAATTTCTTCTGAGGGCCAAAATTAGAAGCTTAGATGTGCGCATTCAGGGGTAAGAGCAACAACTGCATCACTCTATAAATCAACTGGAAGTGACAGGAATTAGTTAGTCAAACAATCTGTTACTTTATAAGCATTACTGGCCCATAAATATAGGCATATTAGATACCCTGTGGTATCTCAGTCACAGGAACAGGTCTGGAAGTCTGAAGTAGGACATATAAGAAAGCCATGCCTTTTCGGAGCAGAATGTGGAGGGCCCTAGCCAGCTATATTCAGGCATTTATTTGTTCCCTTTCTACCCTTACACCTCAGCCTTGACACTTAAGAATATGTATAAGAAAATAACCACTAGAATAACCCAGTGATATCAGTTAAAAAGCAAAACAATTAAAACCAGATGGTTAAGCACCAAATTTTCAGCAGAGTCCAAACTTCTCACCCATATTCCAAAGGAGTAAGAAAAATAAATCTCTGCATGTAGAACTTGGAAACACATGTTCACATTAATATTAAAGTAGACAGTTGGTGTGCATACGTGTATTTATATAAATATATGGTAGTGGGCGTATTTCTCATACCCTAGGTTTACATGTTGATGATATGAATGGATTTGCACACTATTTTGACATTATGAAGTAAAATATTCTCCCTACCTGCACTGGCATTAGGAACCATATGTTTTCATTTACAGTCCAATGCGAATCTGTAACTTCCATCTGCACTGTGTTTGTAAATATGAATTTCTGTTTGGAGTGCAAGTACACACTTGCAAAGTTTAAAGCAACATATCAGAAGCCCAAAATTTCATTATTTCCAGCAGAACTGTAGTAGTTCTAATCACAAAGAAAGGTCCTGGTCTTAGTTTGGCTATTGTCACAGGTAGCTGTGTGAAAGCTATAGAAATCTTTACCATGTATGTGGTCAGCAGTATGGTGTATGTCACAAGGTAGAGATCCGAGAAGCTGCATCTCTAGACCATCTTATTGGAATTGGGAAGGAGTTTTGATTGTACCAAAAAGATCTTTTGCTAAGAAGAGTACTATTTTTTCCCACCAATTCCCTTCAGCTCCATATGAAGCTAAGGTATAACATATGCTGTATGCATCATATGTTTGCCTGCATACCCGTACATATTGTCACTTTGTGTTATTCCAGGAGTCTCTTGAGCACATGGGAAGCAGAGTTGCAGTGGGTTGGAAATTTATGCTTCAGTAAATGCATTGTCAATTGGTGACCATCTGTAACTTACAGAATTTTGTTTTATGCTGTGGCAATGAATAACGTATCATTTAGATTTCAGAACAGACCCAATAATGTTCTGGAAGCCCTGTATTTTATGGGTTTTATAAAACCCAAGTATTAAGCCTTCCACGAGCTCTCTTACTTCAGGTGAGCACATCCCAACACAGTTCCTACACCAGAAACACTAACATTTGCAGACCAATAATGCAGACCAACACAAGCAGTAAAAGAAAGCAAACCTTCCAGAAACACGAGGGTGAAGCAGTTCATTGTCTTCATACTATACTCTGGAGAAAATAAATTTTCAGTGGTGCTCAGTTAGTAGACACAGACACATTCTACCTGAACTCCTTCCTCTGAATGCAGATAAAATGCACAAATATACATGAGCAATATATATGACAAGCAATTAAGTCATAGGGAACTTCAGCTTTAAAATCAAAACTTTTAAAGAGCCATTAGGAATGAGTGAAAACAGTATTCTTCAGGTGAAAAAGCATTGCCAGCATTATTTATAGATTTTCTATCCAGCATTCAGGATATACGTGTCCCTGATTAGCCACCAGTCTTGAAGGTTTACTGAAAACACTGAAAACTTAGGCAAGCATGACCACCTTACTCAGGGACAATTTAAGATGTGAATTGCTTGCTATTGTTTGCTTTATTAACAGCAGCCACTCTCATTGTCTTACTAAAATAGAATTTAAAGTAAGCAAAAAGATGCAGTTCACCAAATCCATTCCTAAACTCCACAACAGTTTTCTTCCTTCCTGTGCACTATAATCTGATGGAGGAGATGGTATAATTGTACATTGTACAATAAACTGTACAATGAATGGCATTCATTATTCACCTGTCATCCTCATAAAAAATTATTTTTCAGGAGGGAAACCCATAATATTTTCTGTATCTTTCCTCTAATACAATAAAACATAGAAACCCAGAAGAAGACAGTATTTCCTTAACTGCATTTATATAACCTGGAAAATGCATTCTCTAATAATTTCTGCTATCTTTCTTATTTGCACTCTTATAGGCAGGATTTGAACACTACCATCTGAGAGGGATGCTAATGAATTCCCATCAGATTAAAATAAAACTACAGTAAATAGAGTTACCTTTCAGTCACATAGCTCTTATTCTTACATCTGTATGAAGAAAGATGACCTGCATTAATATAATTTCCCTCCCACTCCACAGGTTACTGTGTTGATTTTAGAGGGTTTGTACTGCTTTTACCATAATGGCATTGTTAAAATGACAGAATACAAAGCTGAAGAGATACTGGAAGCCCCAAGGAAAGAGCTCATGCTGGAATTTAACAACAGTTTGTCTTCTAGCATTTACACTGAGCAGAATCATTTTAGATTGTTTCATTTCTCACCTCATGAGCTTGCAGGCTGTATAGATATATTTATCTATATCTATCTATACCTATCTACACAAAATATGTACCATGACTGCTTATTTATGCATCAATACAATTCAAACAAGTGCAACCGGCAAAGGTTGAAATACAAGTTAAACAATAATAATCAAAATAGGAGGGAGTGGGGGAAAGGACAGAAGTCCCTTTCATGAGGCTTCTTCACTATTGGGATATTTAAATCCAGTTGTTGGAGGTCTGTGCTTCTGTTTGTTGATCTGGAAAAAAGGCTATTGTTTACCTCATGTGGGTATTCTGACAGCTAAATATGTTTTGAACAAACCATTCTAAACTGTTTGAAGTTATTTACTAGAATAAAACATTCTACTATAAAAATTAAACTTTTAAAGTAGATATTACTCTTCAAAATCTGTTTCTGTTCCTTAAGAGGATTTTTTGGTTTTTAAAGATTTTGTAGCATGGTTTATGTGAGGAAAAGACACTACCACTGTAGTTAGAGTGCTTCTATTAATCTTCATGTCATAACCATAGGCACAGAAAATAAACCATTCAAAGAACTGAAAGGGAAATGGAATGCTCTCAGGAGATGGCATTTATGTTGTAACCTGTTTAGCTAAGATTGAAATAGAACACTGTATCTGGATTAGTGGCGTATTCCTCAAATTCACACCATTTATATATTTCTAAATGATACAACTGCTTTTAACTGTTAACTGAAGAATACTACTTAGAAACGTGGAAATTTTAACCATTATTTGCTGCATAAGGACAATTTTAAAAACCTTATTGTTCTACAGATAGGATCTTGCAAAAAATTGCCAGATCTTTTGCTGTATGTACGGCATTTTAAAACTATTTATTCCAACAGCCACATTTTAATGAAGCAGCTTTAAGACTTGCCCTATTAGGTAGTGCTTGTTAGTTTTTTTCAAACTTTAAAGTGTTTAGTCAGGTTCAGTACCATTTACTTCAGTACTTGGACTGCCTAACCCTCATTACCAGAAAATACTTTCTCCACAAATAAGTCTTTTGTAAGCTCCTGAACTGGACATATACAGTTTCCTTTTGTTTTCTGGAGAACTGCACTGGAATATTGGGTGATGCATGAATGATCTGAAAATTCATTTTAAAGCATTGCCACACTCTGGGTTGAAAAACTTCAGTGTTACTCAGCTTACTCAATCAGACTGGCACTAGGCTCCAGTACAGCTAGAAAGCCTAGTAAATATAATTTTTGCTGCTATTAGTAGATGGCAGAGGGCTTTGCAATGACCTGGCAGTGCAGGATCTCAGGACTTAGCTAAGCTTTCCTTGGCCTGAGCTGTTTTTAGCTTGTTTTAACAACTGTCAGTCTAGTGGTCAGCTGGCTCAGGTGTAACCTCCTCTAGCTTCAGCACTGTAATGTCATGTAAAATACAGGCCTGGCAAATATTGAATGCCATGCATTCCAAGTGTAAAATTTTGATTTGGATGAAAACCTAAGTTATGTAAATGTTCACCTTTCCCACAGAACTCTTTTTTCCACTTAAAAGATAATTATTCACTATTTCTGCTGTTATCAGATCCAAAGTACGGCCTTGACACACTGTAATTCACACTATGTAAAATCTTTATGCGCTATAGCAGATCTAAAATGATTAACATTTCCTCACGGTTATGCTTTAGAAGCATCCATACATTTTTTAACAGTTCTTCTTTTTTAATAGAACATTGGTATGGAAAAAGGGTTGTTAGACACATTTTCTGGCAGGATGTAGCAACCAGATCATACAAAGTCCAGTTCTCTTTATTCAAGTGAAAACCTCCACTGAAACAAAAAGGCTGCCACTTGCGGGAGGTAGGGATCTGGCTCAGTGTTGCTGAAATGAAGCAAACACTTGACTTTAAAGCTATCCTCATTTTTGTCAGTGTAATTATGCATCACATAACTAGGCCAGGTGTGCAATATTAACAAGGATGTGAACATTTGCATAAGAAAACTTGACTGTGGCATAAAATCTAGATGGATTTTTTAAGTGCTAACAAGAAGTCTGTATTCCCTGGATTTTACTTCAGGGCTAGTTTAGTGTGATTGAACTACATTTCTGAACAGAAAATTTCATACGCAGCGGGAAATGGTGCTTTCTCCAGTTCCTGCCTTACAGTTGCGGCTAGTTTTAGTATAGTCTTCCATTTCCTAATGACTTGAAATGTGTCTCACAAGGAATTACAACAGGTACGCCAAAAGAAAGACAAAACTGATCTCCAGGTTAATAGCACCAACATTCTTGTATATCACTTTGTATACATTCCAAAACAACTGGTAAACTATTTTAACACAGGAAATCTGAATTAAGAACTATACTAATAATGACCATTAAAATTGCTGTTTAAGTAATCAAATACTTAACAGTGGTGTGTAAACTATATCTGTATAACATTTATATTGTTGAACCCATCAAAATTGTTGTAAACTGTTGAGTAAAGAAATGTAAAGCTGCTGAGAAAAGGGAAGCAACCTGATTTTAGCATGCTGTATCTGCAATATCACAGTCTATGATAATCAGGAAACTTAAAGTACAGCACTGTTTAATAGCAGATGTCAATGCAATTATTTGTATGGACAAATAAAGTGAGAAATCCCCATGGAACTCAAATTATTATCAAATTAAACTTTCTCCTTTCCAACTATTGTTTACGTAATGCAAGAGAACCTACTGACAAGGAAGAAAGTGAAGTGTATGCATCTTTCTACGTTTACAATACATTTTAGAGTTAAGCTTGTTGTATTTTACAACACAAAACAGTATTTTAAATTTGATATGTGCTGCCACTCTATCACACAGCTTTGACACTTAGAAGAATATATTCTGAGTTTCATTCGCTGAAAAGGTAAGACTGTTGTAAAAGCAGAGAGTAAACTCAAAGGTACTGAACGGCACATTCTTATATTAGGAATTAGCATATCCTACCAGCATTGGCAGCACTGCTGAGATTTCTAAATTATTCAACATCTACAACCAACATGCCAAGTTTCAGTGGACTTTTTTGTGCTTTTGTAAGTAAATTCCTATCTCATCCAATCATGTTCCTAACTTTTGACATGCTATTGACTAAGATTTTTCAAAAAGGTACCTCTAGCTTGCCTGGTAATGCTGTCCCTGTGTTTCCTTAAGAAAAACATCAGCAACTTGCATCTGCAATTCCTGTCATAATTTCTTCCGTCTTCAGATTTACCATATATCTTATAACCATATCCTATCTTCAGAACCTTTGGCTTTGGTGAAACTAGAAGAAACTACAAGCAACCACAAGCAGATCTGTAAGGACCATACATTTATTAATTTTAATAAAAGTTATCCTGATCCACAAGGCTCAGATGTTTAATTAAAGTCAATGGAAAAAATGCAGTAAGAAATCATAGTAAAATTTAATATTAAGTCAGCCTAAAGAAATTCAAGAGAAACCAGAAGGGGCTGATAAAATACCTGATTGATGGTAAAGGATATGATATTTCAAGGAGAAAGGATGTCATGCAGTATTGTCCAACCACAAATGAAGGCAGAGTACATAGGTGCTACATAAGTTATTTATATGCAGGAGTGCTGACAGTATTACTGGAATTGCCAAAATACTTGAGAAGACAAATGCTGGCACAGATGATTTAAGGTCTAGAGGTGCAGTTCACACTAATCCTTGCTCTGATTCTCCTTTTTGCTACATATTTACACTAGGTTTAATCTAGGTAAAGTACCTAGCTCAGGAATGAATGCCAGTGTAGATGTAACACGAAGTTATCGCAGACTCCAATATTCACCTATGTGTGTGAGCACAGAGTTGGGTGACTAAGTTGCACCGAACTGTCTATCCTTTCACAACAGTGGCTAAGTGACTAGCCCATGCAGTCTTATTCATCACACTCCAAGCCTTTCTGTCTGTTTTTCACTGAGCACTTGCAAAGGATGTTCTCATTATCTTGATTGGCTTGTCAAGTCTTCAAGCTCCTATTTCTCAGCTAGGATGACTAGATCTTTGCTATCATATTAAGCACAGTGCAGGAAGTGACTGAAAGACTGACAATCTTTCATTTTTAGAGGCACTCAAAAAATAAGCTTTTCCTATCTGTAAATTAATCCTGGTTTATTCTTAGCCACTCTCTCTAGCATAGTTTCTCGAATGAGAATTAAACTCTTTGTGAAAGACACAAATACTGTAGCAACTTTTCTGGCAACATTGTTCAAACTCCTTTCTTCTTGGGTTGAACCAGCAGACTGTAATTTACGTGGCAGCATGAAAGTTCTGAAAACTTTTGTTTAAAAAGTTGCCATTGAGTAAAAAAACCCCCCAAACCAAAAAAACAATCTGTCATTTAAGTTACACAGAAACCCTGACTTTACCCTCAGGCAATTCATAATCTAAATATAAGCAGTAGCTACTAAAATTCTTCAGTCAACATCAGGTATGATTAAGAAGATATTTCTCAAAACAGTGAAATAGAAAATTACAACCTACGTTAGAGTTTGATTGGTTATAAATAATAAGTATTTTACATTCCTTGCAAAAAAAAAAAAAAAGGCTGAAACACAAATATTAATACTAAGACTTCAGTGTGGTTAAATAATTCATAGAAGTTAATTGAATTTTGTTGGTTGGAAAGGGATAGGATTGATTCAGCAATGAGACAGATGAGGTAATCCCCTATAGTCTGACATGAGGATTGCCCTTTTCCACGACCTCCTCTCATTTGTTCCCTAATAACATATAGATCAGTCAGCAAATAGTTTCTAGGGACTCCCTAACGATTGTTGACCCCAGAATCTCCTTGTGTATATCACAGGGAGAGTGTACAAGTCACCACTAAATGAAATGGTTAATTCAGCACATCCTTAGTCCATGTGTACTTGTTCAGAGGTAAATATTTTCCTGGCCTCTCCAGCCACCAAATAGGTATTTAAATGTTTCCCTTATACTTTTGTATATTAAAGTTCTTCTGCATTATCCATTTGCATATTAATCTATAGTGCAATTTACAACACAGCTGTCTTGCTCCCAAACATTCCAGAAAATACAAAGTCAACTGCATATAAACTTCAGGAAATCTGAACAACAACCAAATAAAGATAAGTAAGCTGAGGGAAATCAAAACTCTCCCCTATCTAAAATTCTAAGATGGTGACAAATAATTAATTCACTGACAAAATACTTGTTTCATTACTGTGAAGAATTTACCCTAACGTCAATATCAGCCTACTGATTTTTGACACATATATACAAAACTGGTAGGAAGAGCAATACAGAGAAATAGGGTACATATGCCCTAAATAATCTGAACTGTCTATGTTCAGATCTGAGTATGTTTATGGGCAATTTGCCAGCTACACCTATGAATTGTTCTGTTAAGTCTTCTATACCTATATATTTTAGGAAGAGAAACAGCTGACAGCTTCCAAAAGCAAGTGGTAGTATCAAAAGTAGATCTGGAAGAATCACTGAAAAAAATATCTCCCACTCCTCAGACTATGCCATACATACAGGTATATTAGCAAAGCAACAACATTTTCATATATAGCCTTAATACCTCTAATTAAATAAAAATGCTGATTTCCACAGAGAAACTAGAGAAGTGAAAGTTGTTGAGGGAAACCAGAAAATTACAGTCTGGAAACCATGGTTATTTAAACTCTTTCATCTACAGCTTAAGGAATTTTATTCTGGTCCTCTCCTACTTAAATCCCCAATTCAAATCCAAAAATTGTAGTCACTCATTCACTTTGTGAAACATTGTACCATGGTGAACGCTCTAAACCCAGAATATTAAAAAGGTCAAAATAATATTAAATTCAGGGCTTCGTAAAGTTAAAGAACAACCTTTCAAAGCACTGACTGACCTCAGCTCACAGAGAAAACCAGAGGAATTAAAGATATGTGGTGCTTTGCACTTGGAAGGATTGAGCTCAAGGGGAATTCTGGTACTACAGGCTTGTAACAAAATTCAGTAAAAAGAGAAGTGGCTAAATATTAATTCATATCAGTTGAGATTACAAAAGCAACACAAAAGAGAGACTAGTGTGAGAAACATCAATCCTCCTTCTGTGAAAAATATTGGAAGGAAAAATAGAACAGCATTAAATTAGATGTGCTGTGATTCCCACAATTCACTCAGAATCATTTAGTCTGTTTAATAGGATTCCTATATACTTACTTGGAGAAAATGCTGTGTCTATCTACACAGAAATATGTTACTTATTTAATAAACGCTTCTCCAACACACACAGACATGCAAACACAAGCATATTTTGTGCTTAAGCAAGTTACTTCAGCAGTTTTTGAGACTCAACTTCTTGGGGTTCTTCGAGCCAACAGCCGCATACCAGGTTAGTTTTATGAGTTCTAGTTCAACATATTTGCAGAGCAGCAATATAGGCTTCTTTATCCAAAATTTCTGAAAGATTAAAACATTGAACCTAACATCTTTATTGTATAATCATGTATTTATTATTGATAGGCTCTGCTCCAAAGGTGATAGCTCCCCACAACTTTTTAGCTATTCAGGTTTTTTTCTGGTTCCCACACACATACATTTTTTTGGCTTGTTCCTGGCTTATCAGTCAGAGAAGAAAAGGCAGAATAATGTAAGAATTAAATAGAGGCCATTAACTTGCATCAAAATGAACACATAGAAAAAGGCGTAAGTGAAAGCTGTTGGTTAAGACCATTTAGCACATACCAGTTAATCACTAGTGTTCTAGTGGATTTTGAAACCAATTTGCGACTCACACACAGGTGGAAACAAACTAATCTAACACCATCCAACAATTAGGTTGCATAATTCAAGTAATTTTCTAAGACATCTGCTTTATACTCATCATGATACTAGACAAAATGCTCAGGCTTGGTGTTACACCTTAACATTCAAACTCCATAGGCTTCTTCAATCAAAGACACCATTTGCAGGATAATAACCAAGGCAGAAACCTTTGAATCCTTTAAAAGAGTTTGATTTTCAGAGAATGGACTCTAGGGAATATCTGAAAAATCTCTGTATGTTCTTCTCAAAGGACCTCGACTAGAGCACCGAATGAAGACTTTTTTAACTCAGTTCCTGATTTGGACTTGCTAATGTTAAGTTCACTTAAAGACAAGAATAACAGCAGGAAGAAACAAAACTGATAGAATATTTATTGACTGAACACTTGTTTCAAGTACTTAGTTCTATGAAATATCGGAGATAGATAGAAAAACACCACTGTTCTGCACACAGAAATGATACAATGTGAACTAAATTAATCTGCAGGATTTTGTACAAAATACGGGATCAATTCACTGACAAAATCTTATTTCTAATTCTTGGGCTAATTCTTGGAAGTGTTAAGCATCCACAATTGTAACTGGTGTCAGTAAAAAGTTCCTCACTAAATCAAGGTTCACCCGTCTCCTGGTTGGCTTTAAAGGTGTGCTTTGTTGTTATAGTCCATTATTTTATCTCGCAAAGCCAAAAATCCACATTTGCTTTGGTTTAGTTTCTGTCATGAGTAGAAAAAAAATGGTTTGTTTTTTGCATTTCTTTCCCGCAAAAAGTATCAAGCTATCATCAGTAACATGGAGCATTCACAGTTTACTTGGGAGGCTTCAGTACCTTCCTTTCTCTCACTCCTATTACTCCATGCGCTAAATGACAATGTGTTTACACCTGTGCATCCACATCTGGAGATCTCTATGTTTCAGAGCCTGATAACAAACTCAAACTTCTACCATGCACCTAACGTAAAGGTACCTGCTTTTCTCTTACCCTTTCTGCAAGTTACAATCTTTTTAAAAATTAAAATTCTACAATTTTATAAGGCTGTTAATGAATTTTTTACACATGCAGAAATACACAGTCATCTTAGTTCCAAGTACTACTTCTTCCAAGGGCTACCTGGGGTTCTTTTCCTACTTCATGTGTCTTCCATGTGAATTTTCACTGTCCAATATGTAGACACAAAGGCAATTTTACTGTCTTTGAAAGGACATGGATAGCATTTACTCGAATAAATTCTCAAACCTCATGTACCACTTCCCTTTCTTCAGTAATATTAAAACAAATTTGTTTTCCTTAATATCTAACATTCTTTGATTTAAAGGGGAATTTGGTACAGAAAAGTATGAGAAAGGCAGTACATCCTGTAACACTGAGAATACAGTGATATTGGGAAACAATTTACTTTCAGAACATGGAACAATGGTAATTTTGTATGTTCTAAATTTATTACTCAATTTCCCTTATCAGTGATGCTTTTCAAACACAAGATAATTTCACTACCATCCTAAAAATAAAAAAATAAAAAAAAGTAAAAGGAAAGAAATTGAAGATTTTTTTTTCCATATTCTAGTTGTCACCAGCAGTAAAATATGACATGGGCTGAGACCGTTGTGCAGAGCCACTGTATACCTTTGACTTGTACAATTAAAAGCTATAGAAAGTTGGGGAACAGCTTTTTAGATGAATAAATAGAAGCTTTATTTCATCTCTGCTGACTCTCCAGTACTAAAGAAGGTGGAAACAACCCAAGCAGAAATATAATGGGAAAGCAAGAAATAATCCCGTGAAAGCCTACTTAGTGACCATCCCACAGTTCCTATAAAGTCTAAAGTACCTATTTGTTACAGAGTATTAGCAACAGCACATACAGAGATCTTTGCGGTTTCTACTGCAACCACCCATCTGTATGAAGATCTCTCAAGTAGTTAAGAAGTACCTAAATGCTGCTCTAGAAATATGTATTAGGGTGTTAGATGGAAGGATCTGGATGGCTTTTTCTCCCCAGGGCACAAACATCCCAGTTATGGGGAGTTGCCATTACCAGTTATGCTACATACAAAATACACAGCAGTTGGAGGGGGAAAAGAAAATAATTAGAAAGGTTTCACTGTTTCTATCAAATAAGAAATTGTTATATCACTAAAACTCTCTGTTTAGAAAGCTCTTCAAAGAGTAGAACAAATTTACTGGTATAAAGATGAAACTTGATGTAGCGGGAAGAACTCTGTTCAGTCACATGGAAGGCTTTTCTATTTAAAAAATTATGGTCAGAATCAAGCAATTAATATTTCCAATTACATGTTCTTAACACATAAGAGTTAAATCTTATTAGATACATGTTTCACTCATCTACTGCTTTCAAATCACAGTAGCACTAGTACACAAAACAAAGACTTCAGGCTGTTTCCAAGGTGATAAATCAAGAAGCAGTATTACATATGGCAATAAGTTCACATTGCAGTTATTTAAGCCTTAAAATCTTCTTTGCTAGAGGATCTGCAAGCTCCTTCCCCCTCATGACTCTCCTCCCTTTTTTATGTGAAGGATTAACCAGGATAAAGAATGCAGGGAGATATTTCTACTGGCAAGACCTGCAAAGACACCTAAATGCAAAGAAAAACTTTCAGGAAAAACTACCCTCTGTCATGCAACGCTTAAACCTACCAAACTTACAGCAGGTTCCTGCCTTGGGGAGGAAAAGGGGGGCTTTTGCAGCCTTCCCATCAGGCAGATTCTCAGAAGGTAACATCAAATTTCAGTGTTAGCCTGGTTTTCCTCAAAGGACAGCACCTAGCACCTTCAGTTATGTCTGTACTTTAGTTCTCATCTGAAGTTATGCAGAGCTCACACCTGTAATATTTGAATGTTGCACTCTTTTGGAATCCAGATGTTACTTTCATAATGTATCTTATTAGAAGCATTTAATGAAGGGCACTACAAAATATCAGGCCTTAAAACCACAGATGACTAAGTTTTGTATGATGATTTATACACCTCATACAGACTCTGTGACTGTTATGCCCTATCAAAAGAGTTTCAGGTCCCCAGAAGTAAGACTTCACAGCCTGTACTGTTGTGCAGGCTTCTTGCTTTGCATGTATACCTGTTCTCAACCAAATCTCTTGAGGTCCTGTGACTCCACCTTACCTAGGTTCCTTTGAGTGGTACCCCTGCTTTCAAGCAGTGAGAAGGTGGTAGATTCCTGACAAGAAGGGCTGCATCTGTTTATATGTTGTCAGGTATCTATTGAGCTCTTTCTAGAATGGATTGCTCCTCTGTTGTCAATTGATCCAGTTTCAAAACCAAAAGAGTTCTCCCATTGCACAGGAAACAAGAGTCCACAGTGTTTCACATTATATTCCATCACAGCTTAATAATCTGAGGTTTTTATATTTTGGAAAATAATGCTATAGTCATCTAATGTATGTAAAAGAAAGACATCAGCATCTGAAAAATCAAAATGTCCTTAATTCTCTTTTCAGGATCATAAACTGTGTTTTTAAAATACAGTCTTCAGCCTTAGGCTTTATTTTTTTCCATGTTTTTACTTCCTAAATCAATAAATGATTACTTTTGGGAGCTTGGTCATGACAGACCAACTGGCAAGCACACCGAATGAAAAGCTGACACCATAAGCCACTTTTTGTTTTTTAACTCAAAAGCCTCAAATACTTTTCAAACTGTTGTTGGGTTTTTTCTTGGTTTTGGTTTGTTTGGGTTTGGGTTTTTTTCCTCTCTGGTTCCTTATGTCCTGAACAAATGTTTTTAAGAGCACAAAGTGCTTTTTTTAGTGGAAGCATGGAAGGGTCTGCGCAAGAACATTAAGCAGGGTTGTGACCCAAGAGACTAAGGGACTTTGATCCAGTCATGAGTTCATCAGATACAGTCCCAGCAGTGCTGCAGATGCACTGTACAATAAAACAGAACTAACTACTGAAATGCAGATCTAGAACAAGCATACACACAAAGTGATTAGGAAACACAAGGCTAAAGAAATAAAGGCGGAAAAATTACTTTGACTCCAAGGACTGAATGATTATTACAATTTCAACTTCAAAAATACAAACTGCATTAGTAATTTGCATTACAAATACTATCTTAACATCTATGCAGTATGAAATACAGATTAAAGGCAAAAACGTAGCTTTCAAAATCCTGGAAGATTAGATTGGATCTAATCACCTATGAACTATAATATTGAACTATATCATAAAGGAAATATATGTATAGATTTTAGTAGAGAACAGCTATTAGTTTCACTCTTAATTAAGGAAGTGAGCAGACAGTAGGTAAATGCTGCTTTACTTAGTATTTCCACAGTAAGGAGATTTTCAGGGCTATAAATTGCCTTAAGGATAGAGAGAGGGCTGTCATTACAGTGAATTCTTATAATGTGAAAATGGGAATTGTATTTATATAGAGAATAATATATTAGTGACAGCTCTTTTGAACAGTAACCAGTTGGTGGTCAGTTATTGGAAATGTGATTATCCCTAGCTGCATCCTGTTTGAGGAAGAATCCTTACCTGTGTCAACTCATCAATTACCACTTAATAAGAAGTCTTACTCCTGTTTAAATGTTCAGCATGGATAGCAATAAATTCAGACATTAACATAATGAATTCTAACATCTCAATAAAGAGCACAAGTCAATAACTGCTATGATGAGCCATGTCCTACAGTTAACCAGTCCTTTAAATTTTATGGGGGAGACACAGTTAAGATAGCCAACACTTCAAGGGAAGCCAATCAGAAAATAATGGTCTGTGATGGTAATTTCTTTCTTTATTTAGTAGCTATGTAATCTGACACTTTTTGCCTAGAATATGTAGGATCTAGATTCAATTCTTCCTCTAAAAGTATTTGAACTTGGACCTCTGCCTCCCAGGAAAACACTCGAATCACCACTTTTTAGTCTATTCTTTTCCTCATGTTCTCAGTCTGTCAGGTGAATGCTTTATATTAAATGCATTAACTAGAGCAGGAGCTAGAAGATCCTGGAAATCTTTTCTCCACAGTGATTATCTTAGCTCTTGGCCATCACATCATTTGTTCAGTTTGTCTTTTTAAGCATTTTGTACGAACACTGAACAGCTCAGCTGAAGGCACTGAAACATATGCTTCATTATACATATGTACAGGAAACATCCTCTTCTAAAATTTACTCCTATTGCAGCACAATTAGCTGAACACTATGAATACAAATATCAATATAAATACCCAAAAAAGTTCTCATGTTTTCCAGCACCTATAATTGGACTTTGATTTCAGCTTCAATGTTCAAATCATGTATGTGTTTAGCCTTTAGCAAAGTCAAAAGCTTGTATCAAGATATCTAACTTGAGAGCTTTGCACTATGACATTTGAGAAAAACATACTTCTTAGAAAGTAAATGATTTACATTAGCTCAGGTGTACAGTAGTTACAGAAGCTCAGTCTAATATTGCTTAAGAAATACTTTAACTTCCTTGCTGATCAGATAATTCTACCCTTGCAGAATGTCAACAGCTAATCATATTCTCTCTCTGCACTGATATTATACTGAGAAATTGACTGTGCCATCTGGATTTCTAGAATTTTTATCAGGTCTTTTTAATTAGGTTCAAATCATTGATTTCCATTGTTCCCCAGCTTCTATCTTTTTCAGTACCGTTAAGACTGAATCCATTTCCAACGCACTGCAGTGTTCTCAAGTGGAACCTAAAATGAATAGGATTTTCCCCACAGGTTTTCACACCTTACATCTGCTAGCAGAAGTCCTGTCATGCTTGCCTAGTAATGCATATAATTCAATTTTTGTTTCATTAAGATATGAGGATGACCATTGTACTAAAAAAATAAATAAGATCAAACAACCTGAAATCCAAATGAAAAATGGGCCCAAAACTTAAAAATTAGAGGCATCTGCAAGAAGGCTGGAAGGTTAGGTTTCTGTAATTATGTTGAACATATTTAAGTCAAAGTGGTTGTAAAGGCTGTATTTGTGTGTTAGTTTGCTTGTTCTATTCTGTTGCTATGCTAAAGGAATTCATGTAGAATTTCAAGCATAGAAAAAGTTCATAATATCCAAATATTGACATACACTTCAAACACAGACACTGTAAATTGCAGCTCTCGGAGCAGAAGCCCCTGCAAGACTATTTCTTTTAAACCTTGCACAAAATAATAATTAAACTATACAGTATACAAGACTTCCTAGGCTTTCTCACTGATGACAAAATAAACTTTGGTATGAAAGCTGACAAGCATGTCACTTAACAATGTATCAACAGCAGTGTTTACTTCAAAACAAATGAGAGGACCTACAGAGCAGTAAAATTAAGGCATAAAGATCAAAATACAGTGGTACTCTGCAATTGAAGCCAGTCCACAAGCACATGTCTATCCGTCGGTATGAAAGGGGAAGGAGAAGGTAAAGGGCAACTTCCATAAGTTTTCATTGTAAGCAGTCCTTCCTCCTACTTGAGTTGTACACTCTGGACACTTTGATTGGGACATATTTGCTTGGAGGTCAGAGTAAGAAGATTGTAAAGAAAAAAACGGCAAATCCAGCGAGGTTACACTAGGTATGGTGCATCTCTTAAGTAGGGCTGTTGGTACAGCACCAGGTCTGCTTGATAATCCCAAAGTATTTACTTCCATCAAATAGCACAAAATCATTGACTTGTATTAAATTTTTGATCCAAAATGTTCCCAAAATCATTTCCAGAGAACTCCTACTAGACAACTCTTCTTAATTTTGTACTCATGCAGTTTGTCATTACTATCTATGCATGGGGCCTTTTATGCTTGTTATTCTTTCTGACATTAACCTCTAATTTATCAAGAATTAAATTGCTTTCTATCTTGAATGCAACCCTTCTCAGATTACTCTTGTCTGAAATCTGACAAGCACATTATCTTTTCCATCATCCTGATCACTAATGAACAAATTTAGTAGAACCACATCACAGGTCAGATTCCTAAGGAAACTTGCTTGATACAACCTACCAAACCAAAGTAGAACACAGATAAGTGCTTTTTGAGTGCTCTTTTCTAACCACTAACCCAAGGTTAATGTGTACATTTCCCTAGCCTACACAAGAGAAAGTTGTAGAAGTCTCAAGAGTTTTTTTTTTTTAAATCAAGATATGCATCTACTGCTTCTCTTGCAGCCAAAGGCTTGTTATCCTGTCATAGAAGAAAACTGCATCAGCTTGGTAAGACTTGTTCTGGACATACCCATGTTGATGGTTTCTTGTGGTCTTGTAGGTGCTCACAGGTATTATGTTTGGATTACTGTTTTCCCTGAAATTTAAATTAAGCTGCCTCACCTGCAATTCTCCTGCTCTTATGTTCTCAAAGCATCAAGGATGCCACTTCCAGTCTTCCACAGCCCCACCTATCACCCAACAACTCTAAGATCATTATTAATGGCTCCGAGATTGATTCAGACTGTTGGATTAATTTAATGTGGTTCCACTAACTTGAAAATACATAACTCAACTATTTTATGTTCTTCTTCTATTATAGCCTATTTGCATTTTGGCATTAAAACTAATCGCCTCATTCAAGTAATCACAGTTGGCCTTTTTAAGGAAGGAAAAACATCTCGAATATTTGGACTGTCTTAGACTTTTTGCTCAGTAACTTTTTATTTTCACTGAGTAGAGATAAAAAAAGCAGCTTTTTCCATAGTGGTAGCAGACAGAAATGATGTCTGAATACTTTTACTTAGCTGCATAATACTTTTACTTACTTTTACATTTTGAACACTTACCTTTCTATTTCTGTACCATGTACTCGCCCTCAGTAACCTTAGTTCTTGTATACTTCATTTGTAAGACAATTTAACAACTCACAATTTATCCAAATTGGGCTCCTGCTACACTTTCTGCCTCTCTCTCTTCCCCACCCCCACTAAAAGAAATAAGAGTAAATCCTGTTGTTTCTTTGCAGTCTTTTTAACCCTATTTATTTCACGTAGTCTAGGTTCACATGAAGCACAACTCATCACTTACCTAAGTTTATTGAAATCCATTGTTTTATTATCTTCCTTTCTTTCCCAAAGATCATGAACCCTATTACCTTATGATCTACCTTCCAAAGCTGCATTCCACCAGCAAAATCTCAAAAAATTCCTCCCTGCTAATTTCTCTCCTGTTTTGGCTAGCCTTCCTTTTCTTTGCCAAATTCAGTTGGTTTGTTTGTTTAAACCAGTGAAAACCAACCTATTCTGTATTCAAACAGTACATGTTGTGGTAATTAAACTGAACTAACAAACCTGCAGTTTATGTTCACAGAAAGTTACCAAAATCTGGGCTTCCCTATTTGGGGGCCTGCCTTGGATGTGTACCACCAGAGTGATTTTATTCTTTTTGCCATATCTTTACAGACACTTAAACTCTGTCTGTGTTCTAGACATAAGAGTAAGTTATTGTAAGGGAACATCACCTTGTTTTCTTTGGCAAGCTATACTCCTGTTAAATTCAAATATTATTCAAGATTTATATAATGTGAAATATTCCTTCTGTCTCCATATACCAATTACATCATAAGCTTGACCCTGTGCTAAGACTTCCTTAGTCTGTATTTCTCACATTTCTTTCTTATGCCTTCCATAGGAATGCAGATACATGAGATGTTTGAACGAGTAGCATTATTCTTCTGCTTGTTCCTCTTATGACACCATTACGAATAAACTTCTCTAATTTATAGTCCCCATTCACTTAGTCCTTTTTACAGATACAAGTGGTATTTCCTGCTGTAGAGGATGCTCAACCACTCAAATACTTCAGTGATTTTTTTGAAATTGATCAGACATTTTTTATGATTCATTGTTGAATGACTTTCACTCTATTCCATTCTGTGATAATATATTTCAAACATGCCATTTTCTATCCTGCGAGAGGTTACCTTGCTTTATGTTTTTTGTCTTAAGACAGCTATACTGAGAATATAACACTAGTGCAGCCAGAAGCCAGTTGCTTATAGAACTAAAACACAGGCTAAGTCCACATGTTAGACTTTGTAAGTGATCTAGATTCATTAACACAGGTATACAAGTACTGAGACAGGTTCATGCTTTTAAGGCAGAGGATGAAGAGTTCTACAGGAGGACTGCAGAATAGTCTTGACACATTTTACCTAGTTTTTATAGACTGATAAAGCATAGTACAGCAACACAGTTCATCTCTTCAGCTTCTTAAACAGGTTTTCCGCCTTCCAGTGAATTTGCCTGTATTAGAGTCAAATAGGTAATCTCAGCCAAACAAAAGCCCTCAAGTATTTTACCCAGGTGAGAGCAACGACCCAAAGCACTCCTAAAACCACTTCAAGACAGGCTCTCATCTGCTAAGAAGCTTTCTTTGTTGTGGGCAAATCGGTAACATGTGAAGATGCCTTCTCAGCTTTCCCTTTGAATCCACCTTGAGCTTTCCTGCATTTACCACAGTTTACCTTCTTCCCAAAACAGTTTCCTTCATGGCTATCCTACTAACCAGATACTCACAAGAAGAAGAACTATTTCCCCATGATATTTTAACTAAAACACACAATTTCCTTCTACTCTGCAGAATCCGCTGGGACAGTTTCTCCATGCAGACCTTACTCATGGGTGTCTATGGCTGTTATAGATTCATATCTAGTTTTGGCTGCAATGATGGAGACGGAAGCGAAGTTCTGGTTTTGCGGGTCACCAAGTGCCTCGTCCTCTGTGGTGTCCACCACAGCAACATGGTTGTGAAACCACCCATCTACCCGCACCCCAGCAGCTCTAACTTTGCACAGCCTTTCAGCTGTTCGCTGCACTTCGGCCACCAGACAAGCAGCCGCTCAACCCGCGCACGCCCTGCGCAAGGACTCACCTTCTCTCCAGGAGACGAGTCCGGGCGCCCGTTCTGATGCCTCCTTCCTCCCAGCTCCGCCGGCGCGGGAGCAGCGCGCCCCGCGGCCGCTGCTCTGACGCGGCTCCGCGCTGTGCGGTTGGGAACCGCCGCGCTCCGCCCGTCACAAAGGGGATCCCGGCAACGCGCCCTCCCTCGAACGCCGCGGCCTCGCGCTCGGACGGTTGCTGACGCCGCGTGCCCTGCGCGCCGCATGTGGCTTCCCGCAGCGCCCCCTGCAGGTAACGGCCAGTTGACAAACGTTGATCCCATAGAACCAACCGGGTTGGAAAAGAGCTTTAAGATCATCGAGTCCAACCATTCCCCAGCACTGCCAAGGCCACCACTAACCCATGACACTGAGGCCTCGGCTACACGCTGTGTGAACACTTGCAGGGACGGTGACTCCAGCACTGCCCTGAGCAGCCTGTTCCAATGCCTGAGCACCCTCTGGGGAAGGAATTGTTCATAATCTCCAGTCTAAGAACTTTTTCTAGTAATTCCCACCAAAAAAACCCCTAAAATCCCAACACCACCTATTACCTGTCTCATAGCTTGGCACATACCTGCTTGCAGATTAAGTCAGCTCTGCCAGGAGTCCGGCACTACAGCTCCATCCCTTGGCGCATCTGTAGTACAGGATGTGGCAAGTAGAGTCCCCACGTGCTGTTAACCTTTTCGGACCAGGGAAGAGCAGATGGTCCCAGATTAGCTGTTGACGAGCTGTTAATGTAACGATCCATCAATGCCTTTAATTACAGTTTTCTTGTTTTCAAAACAGCCCATATTGGATTTATTTTTGCAAGTGGAACATAAAATAAACTGCTCTGTAAACACCGAATGGACCTATAAACACAAAATAGACCTACGCAGTGTTCTTCATTCTCCCCTGTGAAAACTCCATGTGAACATTCACCTGCATAGAACTATCAAAAAGATACTGTAAATATAGGTAAACTTAATGCTCCTTTGGACCACCTCTACCGAGGACATCATCTTAATCGCCTGTTCCCAGAAACCATAAATTATGCACTACGTAAAAATTTCTAATTAAAAACATATTCCTTCTTAGAAAACGTAATTTAAAAAATGTATCATTTTCTGCTTTGGGAAAGAATAGACATATTTCCATAAATACCTTATGGATAAAAAATTACCTCTGCCTTCACACAGTTAGGGTATTGCTTTGGTAAACTCTCCTAGGATACTACAGCGAAAGCTATTTCATTTTTATTTTAATTACAGTGAATCACTTCTTAAATGAAAAAAGTGCTGCACAGATAACAGCTTCACCTACCAAACCTCCTTCCTTCAGGAACCAGTTGATAGCCAATCCAATTTAATACAGTCCAAGCCATTTTATGAGCATGTTATCTGTGCAGGTAATTCTGTCACTCAGATGTGCACTTTCCAGCAATGAAGTGACTTTGTTTCTCCTGTGTTGGATGCTACACTGCTCCCAATTTTTGTGCAGGGAAAAGCAGGAGGAAATACTAATAATTTTTTACTATATCAATGCCACAAATTCAGGTTTTTAAGTTCTTAGATGGGATTTCCTAACAAAGACATTTTGGAAAAAGCTATACATTAAAGCATAAAACAGAGTTACTGAAAATGCACACATCTTTGTAAAGACTTAGATACATGCATTAACTAACTGAACCTGCAACTGTGAGGTATTTTATTATTATCTTATGAAAAGGTTATGTTTACTTTGATAATTTTCTTTAATGTATGATAGTTGAATTCTTATGAATAAGAGTTTCTATTTTTAGGGAAGAAAAGTCTACAACAACTCTTTGCCACAAATGCACCTATAAACTCTTGAAACATATCAGTATTAGAGGAGAAAGACTTACCCTTGTAAGGTGAACAAAACCAAAAAGAAGTCATCTTGGGATCCATACCATTTTCCTCCATTGTATTGCCTGGAATTACATCAATTTACAGCAGACATTAGGGTTTTACTTCCATGAAGGTAAATATTTGTATATGAAATGATGAAAAGTCTGCCATTTTATACCAAGCCCATGGTCAAATTCAGAGATGACTGTGTTACACATCAGCTGCACTTATGTGCTTAAGACCACATGACACTAACCTCAAATCCAAGAGCTAAAAAGAATAGTGAATTTAAAACTTACTTTCATGAAATATTTTCATGTGTTTTTTCCCACCACGGTCTTCCCTGGAAGTCTTCATTCCAAAAAGGAACTAAAATTTTTATTATATATGAAGAATTCAAATAAGATCTTATTTTTGCAGGAATGAATGTTTGGAAGAAAGAATACTAATCTCAACAGACTTTGGAAGTTTCAACACAGTATTATAGGTATCTTACATTTTAATAATTAGAGGTATTAAACATTGATTAGCTTTGGATATCTGTAAATTCCCATCCATTGCTACTGAAAAAGTTACTTTTAACTGGAGGTGAAAAAACATATTTCTTACTTCACACTTCTCCATTAAATTTTAGTGGTAGTGCAAAAAAATATGGATTTGATGCATGTCTCTCACCATTTAAGAACTAATTAAGATTTTTTTTTTCCCAAACCCTTTTTGGCATAAGCTCTTTTTGTATCAATTTAAACCACTTTCTACATTAAAAAGAAATAAAAATTTGAAACTCCAATTCACTCACAGAGCACCATCAGTGCTGTACCTTCTTGCAAAAAGAAGCCATTTTCCCACAGACTAGGAGTGTTAAACCTCAGGCTGTCATAATCACCTATGGCTGTTTTGAATAACAACAATTTGGCTATCAAAATAGGTAGAAGGGTCAGCGTCTCAAACTATTCAGTTGTACTCTAGAAAACATCTTACTTCTTACAGGAGAAAATTAATGTCTGCCTCCTAACATACCCACCATAACTCACCTGCTGTGTGCTGATGTAAGCACATGACAAGAGATGTGCTGTTCAACCCAGTATAACATGATTCAAACATATGATAGCACCTGCAGAAAGGCAAGATCAGTAACACACTGAATCCAGGTCTGTACAGTATCTCCAAACGTAAGAAAGTGTCATAAGACATCGCTATGGTACAGTCCTTTCGGGGGCTGGTGTTACAGCAAGTTTTAGTGTGCCCTGGTAACCAACTACAGCTGAATTCTGGAATATGAGGTGAATTCTGAACATGTAGAAACAGGACTGTAAGCAATCTACGGTTTAAGGCATTGATCTAATCACCTATTCCTTCAATAAATGAAAGGACAGTAAGTAGGATCAGAATAAAAAGGATAAAAAAAATTTATCATTAATAAAGGCAATGGAATTGCAAGGAAGGAGAAAGGAAAGCAAGTAAACAGAACGGGGGAAACTATGGTATTCCTCCTTAATTATTTGGTATGTCGAAATGGCAGGCAAACCTGTAGATATTTTGCCTCAGGGTCTATTCTTAGCAGAGCTCAGTGGAAGCAGGAGGAAAAAGAAGTCAGGCAAACAATGGTATATACATGTGTGTGTTCACAGACACACATACTAATCATGTGCCAAAAAAATTTGAACAAAACACACAACCTTCTTAAAATATGCCGATCACTGCTAAGTGTGGCATAGAACTATAAAAAATAGTACATGTTTAATAAGTATTTTGAACCCATTACAAATATATACTGCCAAGACATGACCTAACAGACTGTATTAATAATGTATCAACCCATTGCAAGGTCTCTTTCTGTCGTGGCCCCTGAACTTTTTCTTCAATGACTGCTCAGAATCAGTTGTAATTTATTCTGATGACTGTTACTGCTCTGCATTTTTGAGGCACTAAAGCTACTCTTTGATTAGTGACTATCGTGTATCTTCACCAGTTTTTAAATAGTATTTTAAATGAGTGTTTACAACGATATCTCTGACAAGCAATAGTGCCTTTCCTGCGAAGGTCATTGGCTCACTTCTGGCCCTAGATAGTAAAGGCTGAAAGTCATTGCTGCCCAATAGCTATTTTGTACCCTGTATGAAGTGAATTGATGGGTTTGGTCCAGAGTTTTAGTGGATAAATATCCACATCACAAACTATCACCAGAATTAGCGTTACTGATGTCATTCTCAGCAGAAGGTCAATGAGAGAGTTGGCTTAGAGACTAAATCGTGTTTGCAAGCCTAGAAGGCAAGATAAAAACAGACTAACTAGGTGGTCTAGGAAAAGAACCAGCCCTTTCTTATAGCTGTTTCAGAGCTGTTGGCCCAAGCTTCTTAACACACTAAATTCACTTCCCAAAAGAATATAAAACTGGGAGGATTTCTAAGACAGCTGTTGATACACTGAGATTTATTGGGAGCGAAATTTAAAGATCCAAGGAGCATTTAATATTTGACTGTTGCAATCTCCTCAATCAGTCTCTTTAAAATCAAGTTAATTGAAATTAGTGAAGGAAACAGCTGATCTGGTCTTTCCATTCTCCAATCTGCCAGCACAAGTTTATCCTTTGCTTTGCAATGTCCAAATAATTGTACACATTCCAGTGACACCATTTCCACTAAATATTTTGTTATGTATTTTGCTTTGGACTTTGTTTAGATGTTCTTGTTTAGAATTATAAAATTTGAGCTTACAAGACTTGTTTGGAACCATATGTACCCATTTTTTGAACAGCTGAGAGTTTTCTTCTGCTGCACTTTCTACCTCTTGAATGCCATGCAGAAAGATTTGTCACTCTCAGACCCTTTAAAAAGTTTTGTTGGTTTCCAAAGGAGATTTGTAGTGTTTGCAGCACATCCTTTCAGGAAAGGTTGCCCTTTTTCTGCACTCAGAGTAGCATTTGTGTAAAACAAACACTGTAGTTTTAAGAAAACATTTTATTCTAGCATGTACACACTGTGCATAGCTCATCTACCAGGTATGCAATTTCTTCTGTGTACATGACTTTGCACGCATTTTTCTGGACAAATATATGTAGCGTTCCTCTCCATTTGTACAACTAAGTGAATGTGTTTCTTGGTTTTTTTAGAACCAAACACTAGTGCTATCTAGGTCAGTGGATAACTGATGGTAGTGAGATTACATGCCCCCGAGAATGAAAACCTGCTGATTTTTACATTCTATTACCTCAGGTCCCTTCTTTTAGAGGCTAATTCTGGACAAGTGAGAGCTCCTTAATGAAAAGCCTGTTTGACATAAAGGGAAACAAAAGACCAAGAAAGTTTAACAATGGGTGAAAACAGTTTAATATAAAATCTGCTTTTGGTTATATTTCTGCTTATGACTATGCCTTTCACACACCAGTCTGGGATAGAATCGATGATTCAGAAAGTTATGGTTGTCTGTATTTCTTCTGGAACTGGGATAATCTGCAGCTGGGATAATCTCCCACTTGGAAGTGTCTCCTTCCATTGTGGTAGTGTGCTTGCTCTCCTAAATACAGTTGTGGATTTGACAAGGGACCGATGTAAAACACCTACTCCAAACTGTACAGAAACCTGTTCAAAAAAGCAGGTGGGCAAGGCAGGAAAAGATACAAATTCCTCTTTATGCCACATGGCAGAAAGTGAACTAAACCACAGAAGTATTATTTTGCAGGAGAAGGCACTGATCTCAAAAAGAGGAGCGAATTCCAACTTAAGAATGACTGAGCTTCAACAGAGGAGTGAACTCACCAGCACAACCTGGGCTCCGTAGCTGTCGTTGTCCTCCCCTCCCTCTTTGGGCCTCCCAACTGCCACGGAATCTTTGCTAGGTCCAAAACTTCTAGATGCAATGGACTCCTCTGATCAAGCTGACTCAAGCCCCAGAATTTCCTTAATAAACTAGATACCCCAGCCCTGAAACTGCATCATTCCCTGTGCATTTAGTGCAACAAATTG
Organism: Strigops habroptila; assembly: GCF_004027225.2. Taxonomy (NCBI): domain Eukaryota; kingdom Metazoa; phylum Chordata; class Aves; order Psittaciformes; family Psittacidae; genus Strigops; species Strigops habroptila. The sequence continues at coordinate 40,213,323 of NC_044285.2, read as the reverse complement.
ACTCCAGGATTGTTTCCGGTGATCGTAAATAACCTGCAATCCATATGCCCTAGTATTTAATAGAATTAATTAAAAAATCACCCAGCTTTTCCACTCAAGTCATTACAGTCTATAAAAGAGAGCTATTCAGGTTGTTTACTGACTCTGACAGAAATACCAAGATAAACAGACATATTAAAATGCATAAACAAGCTCTCTTTTGTAGGCACTAAGTTTATTTTAACAGTGTCAATAAATGTCTGCTTATATGGGTTCAGCAGTAACTAATGTTCACCAGGAGGTACATTTTAGAAACAAGAACCAGGAAAAAAAACTCTATAAACACAAATGGGAAGATTAAATGTGGAGTGAAAATTAAATCTGTTAGGAATTTTTCCCTGAATTTATATAAATGAGTAATTTGGGAAAAGCACTACTTCTATTTTGTCACAGGATGAAAATCCAGTTTATAAAGAGATTAGAAAGGTAACCAATTTGCTTATTAAAAATGTGGGAAACATGAATGACAGAATTACCGTGTTATTAAAATTTAATTTTAGAATATAATTTATAGGATGAGAACTGCTCTTTCTTAATCATGCTCATTGCCATGGAACAGCTTTAGCAAAGTATATTATTATATAATTTTATCTTTCTGTTACGAAATTAATTCTGAGAATTCCAAATTGCTTGAAATATTATACATATATAACGTTTTACATATGCATATTTATGTATATTACCCCCCATATATTAATATAAATATCTTTTTTTCCCTTTCAGAGACTAGCCACAGACTTTATATTCCCATTTCACAAACTCTCATCTCTCTGCATTATTCTAGTTTGACACTATCTTCCTGCTGAATGATAACTGCCACAAAAAGAAAGAGTTGGAATTGAAAGTTTTCCAGGCTGCTACCTGTCTAATGGCTCCTCAGTTGTCAGAAAGCATCCAGTGTCCCTCCATTTGCCACAAAGCCAGTTTCCTTCTTAGCATCAAGGAAGATTTAGGGCAACATGGGTAAGACATGCCAATATAGTGGTAGACAAAGAGAAAATTATAAGGAAATATGCAAATTAAGCCATCTTTTCATAGATATCCTACAATCACATCATTGTTGATACCAATTTTAATAGGAAGAGACTGGGTTAAATCTAAATCCGTAGCTCAATTAAGGCGAAGATGAATGAACCAGACCTCTTCATTGCCATCATTTCTTCTTAACAGGAATATTGTTCCTTCAAACCCAATGAAAATCTAGTTTTAACACTGGTGCTTAATTTACTGTCAAATTAAGCAGGCAGGATTTTCAAATAAGAAAAGGACAAAAAGCATGTAATTTAAATCCAGCAGTTCTGTTCTCTTATTAAGATTGGTCTCTCTGTGCTTTAAAATAAAAGTCAGGGCACAGTCAGACCTGACAACTAACATTATCTGACCTCTGTATTTGTTTATGAATATATGACATTTATTTTAAAGGGATAGTCCAAGATGATTCAGATAAGTCACCCTGAATCAACTCCACAACATGATTAAATATTAGTGATAAGTGTCAACTATTACAGTAACCCCACTGAGAGAAGGCAAAAATAAATTTCTCCTTCTGAAGTGCAGTAGTTTGGGTTTTTTACAAAGTCTCATGAATGAGCACAGAGGACAAATACTTGAGAAATATGGATGCCACAGGACTCTTCCAATATAATTCTCCTATCTGCCTAATTGTCATGGAAAATGCAGAGAGATTAACATTGATATGAGCACTACTAAAATTCCGATCACTAATATTCTCAGGAACGGTGTTAATTTTACATGCTAACGAGTAGATAAAGAGAATTAAGACCCCTGAGGGAGAAAAGGAGGTTGACTGAGTTGTGAAATGCCCTTAAGACTGCAGTCAAATATGATTGTGAATGTGCTCTGTTTCTGTAAGCTGCCAGACACACTGACTTGCTTTCTGCTTATGGTAGATCTATTTATTTTTTTGCTTGTTAATGTTAGGGGGTTTATATATAGAATGAAGACCAGTGTGAAGATCTGTTCTTGAGAATGTAATGCTTCATCAATGTAAATAGGGCTTTCTTTAGGGTATTATGGTAAGGTGGGATAATTGACATGGAACATGCAAATCTTTATGTTCAGGGAATGCGTGATATTGAACACCAAAGAATATTGCCCGAGTATAGTAACACCTTAGTGCTCTCTTTTAAACCTCATCACTGAAAAAGGAACTTATTCCTTCAGTTATTTTAAACCAAACTACAAATACTGCAGTGGAAAAAAGCCCCAACAAACAAACAGGTTAAAAAAAAGTACAATAAAAAAAGGCAACTAGCAATCTATCTTGTTCCTTAAACAGAAGAGAAAAACAAAGACCACTACTATTTTTCTCTTTAATAAATGAAGCCTATTGACAAACTTATTGATAGACAGATATTCTGGCAACAGATTGTCAAAATGTGTCACCAGACCACACAAGTAACCCACACTCACTTACAAGCTGTCTGCAAAGTTAATCTAAGAACCTGTAAAATATCCCAGGTTTGGAGTATATATATATTAGTGATGAAGTAAACTCAGAATGTTTTTAAAGTTATTATTTGCATTTTCAAGCACACAGGACTGTTAAACATGCAGAGACCTAAATTCAACTTCAGTATGAAGACTGAAGAATATATGTATTCAGTTTCCCAATCAGAAAATACCAGTTAAATATATATATAATAGCAACTGTAACATTGCATGCTGCTTTTGGGGCAGGAACAGACAGCCGGACTCCCATGCCAAATGTTGCAGTACTTGGTGCTAGTTCAATCTCCAGCTGGGATTTTCAGGGGAAGATTTAGCATTAGTTACTGATTGCCAGACTAAAGATTTTTCTAAATCTTTCCTGAGAGCTTGTTCCATCACCAGGTTCCACATTGTACAGCCTCTACATGAGAAAATGTTAAAAGCCTGTAACCATTTAAGAGCCCAGTTCTGTTCCTTCTGTTCCTCCTAAATCCTTCCTCTGTTCCAGCAGTCAGTAGGAAAAAGGGGAAGGCCCTTGCTAAGCAAACCATGTACTGCTACAGCAGTAATGGCTCTTTGGTTGCAGCAGCTATTCAGTCATTCTACAACAGCAGGAAGAGACGACATCTTAATGATTCCATGGAGATACTTGAAACCTGAGTGGATGCAATCGGGGGCATCCACTTCTGTCTAACCCTGCTTGAGCAGGATTTTGGACCAGATGATCTCAAGAAGTCCCTCCCAACCCCAGCAATCCTGTAACTTTGTCATTCTCACACTTGAGAATGTTGTTTGCTTTGCATGCATTTTACTTCCATTTAGGTTTATTGCTAGGAAGCCTGAGATGTAAAATGAAAGTTGCATATAAGTAAAAATGTCTCTTTCTCTACCCTCCTGTTTCCAAATGGTTGAGCACTAGATCAAGTGGAAAAGAGGATACATAGTTACTGTGGAAAAGAACCAGCTAGACCCTTCTCTATATCTCCAGATGGTATTTCTCTAACTCTTAGTTATTTTTTATTCCTATTGATATTCCCTGTATGATGTTCCTGCTTTTTGTAAGAGAATACTGTTGCTTAAAACTAGCACAAAGACTCCACTGGCAGAAAAAGCAGGAAGATACGTTGCTTAGAAGAGTTTGGCCTCAAAAGAGAGATAGCGAAATATTTGCAGGAGAGGCATTGGTAGGAGATGGGTATAGGATACATGGAGGGCAGCTGATAGGATAGAGTTTAAAAGAGATGTATACATATTCACTGCAGGATCCACATATCACATCAAGAAATATAGAGGACAGTCTCCCATTTCTAAATTTCCAAGAGTTAATATAAATGGACAAATATATAATAGAATAGGACATAAAATGTCCTGAGCAATGCATCTGCTCTATATTGAACTGTGTCAATGCACAGGCTTATGTATCCCTTAGGCCAAAGGCTCTTTCAAACTGAATGTTTGGTAGCTGAAGCAACATTTGCCTAAAGCACCTGTCAAGCATTCATTGAGAATTGAATCATGTGATTTCTAAGTACATATCATCTTGGGCTACTGTCAAGATCTGGTGGTGACCTGATGTTAAACACTGCAGCAAAAGTATATTCTAATTTTGTTCAGGACAAGCAGGAAAAAGATACTTTGCTCAGAAGACATTGGCCAGGAATAAAGGAAAACAGAGCAAAGCCCTAACTCAGGAGCAGACAGTGTCACTGGCCCAGGAATTCTAACTTTTCATAGCACCACCTGGACTGAACAATGTTCCACCTCCACTCTCTGTCTTCTTATCGGTATCAGCCAATTTCTCAGACTAAGGCCACAATCTCTGGCTCGGGTGGTTTAATTTTTCCTCTGCAGACACAGTCAGGCAGTGTTTTCCTGTTAGATACATTACAAGTGGTCCAAGCTGCCAGCTGCAGTGTAGCTAACCTCTTTTGGCAACGAAAAATTGTCTTGTTTCCCATGCTTTCCTTCCTGCCACCATTCAGGTCCACATTTGGCACAGAAAAGCCAACAGGTGTACTTCATTGCTCAAAAGACATGAGGCACCAGTGCTTTGAAGATGCCAATGTGATGGCTCTCCCAGCTGCAAATGAGGCCACTCACCTCATTATGCAACGTGCCTATATACAGCTATTATTGCTTGGCATCTCTGCCCCAGTGAGGTGGTCCAGCCAATTAACATGCACAATATCTGATGAGAATGGACATGATTGCAGGCAGCCAAGACTCCCTGCATTCTCTTAAAGCTTTTCGTCTTTAATCAAAGTTGGATTTCCAAGTCAAAAGCATGAAACTCTCTACGTCTCTATTAAGTTTACACATCTAGTGGTAAGGCACTATAATAACGTCCTATTTTTTTCATTATTTTCTCTGATTTAGAAAATACAGAAATTCAACAGATTTATAGTGTCAGAAAAGAGGTATCATAAATACATATCTGCCTACAGAATTGAATGTTAAAACCAGCTAAAGAACACAGCTGTGTTTCAGACTAACAGACTGCTAAGAAGAACTAAAAATGTTGTGAGAACTCACATTTGAGGTACGAGTAAGGAGTCTTCCAACTGCAATACAACCATGTACTTTACTTTCGCACCCGTGAAGGACATCCTTGCTACGTGTGACTATGAATGGCAAGAATTTTAGTGATCTTGTCCAACACCACAGTTGTGCATATCCCAAAACTACTTCTTTCCAGTCCAATGGAGTTCCAGAAATAGAGAGGTGAAGTACTGAGGAGCATGCCCACAAGGATTAGCTGAACTGTGAAAGGAATCCCTTCTGCATTTTGCCTGATACTACTTCTGTGTAGTTTTAGGATATCAAATCAAAAAAATATTCTTAGAACATGCAAGTGCAACATTCACTCGAATGGAATCTGCACAAAGACACCTTCTAGAATAATTTGAAAAAATCAAGAAAAAAATTAAAGAGGCACCACACAGAAGTGGAACAATTAAATTAACAAGGCAGATGCAAAGCGTAGTTTTATATCCCAGTCTAAGCAAGACATGCAGGATGCTGTTTCTGCTCTGATATATCAATGTAAGCATAATTTCACTGAAGTCAGTTTAAAAGCCTGGATTTCCACAGAAAATGTTTGTTTTGCTCAGGAAGACTTATTACTATAAACAAACAATATTAGACAGTAGAAACTACTTTGAGTAAAATGAGCTTTAAGAACCAAGACTCAGCTTAATGGAAATGTAAGGATCTTTTTATTCCTTCTGCTACAAAAAATAATAAAAAAGAGCAACTAAAAAGGTGGATATTTCAGCAGAATATAAAAATAGCAAATAATTGTTTGAAAAATACTCTCTTTCGATTTGCCAGAAGAGCTTGGTTTTGAAAAGCAATTCTAAAGTATTTCCTCTTAACTGTGCTTGCTTTGGTGATGCTATATGAAAAAGGAAAAAATATAAGACAAACTTGACACTTCTGTCAAAATGAACACACTCAATGTTCCTCTGTTCTATCTTTTGTGTTTTGCGCAGGTGGGAGTTGGGATCTAATGTATGAAGAGGAGAAATATTCAGCTGTAGGTATATAAGATGTATTTAAAAAAATCTCAAGTGAATCCAGCACTTCCAACAAAACTTAGTGCCTCACTCTTCAGCAAAGTGGTTTTATTTCTGAATGTCAAGGCCTTTTAAAATAACCTGGATTATATACAAAATGTCATCTACATACATATCTATGGCAGCTACACAATATAGACTGTTCTTTAAAAATTCCTTTTGAGGTGTTTTCTCCCCAAATACTGAACTTTCTGTTTTGGTTTGGTTTTTTCCTGACAAACTAGTACAGATGTTATTTCAGTGAAGAAGCAGGTAACAAAGAGCCAGCTAAGGAATTTTGATTTAAGTTTATATAAAGATTAGGATTGAGGTCTCTTTTTATTCTGTAAGAAAAGAACAGTTTTCATACAGATAATTCTTATTTTGTGAATGGCTGTTTGAGACAAGCTGTGTGGGATACTGACTGTGAATACAAACAACACAAAACAGCTAGAAAAAGGAAGCAATTTTCTCCAGCTCCAAATATTCTGGTATATATAAAGTCTTATTGAATATAACAAGATGAAAAAAGCCCTGTACCTCCATTAATTGGTTGACCATTGTAACCAAGGAGTCAGACACAGAATCTGAACTATAGCCTCCCAGTTAATGATGGGCCAGGCAGGGTACCTAGTGCACACATTATTGTCAGAACACAGTTGTGCTGCATTTGTGTTCAGAAGATATTTGCATTCTAGCAGTGACTTGAGATCACAGGAACAGGACCTTGGTTATCCTAAATGCTTAAAGATATGTTAAAATAAGCCCCCACAAATTAAACTTATCACAGTATTCACCTAGTAAAGAGACACAAAGAAGATAGTAAGACAACAAGCATCTCTATGCTAACCTGCATTGCTGTGAAGATATCCTGCTTCCCTTTCAGCTGCTGGTTGAATTGGAATGCTCAGATGTTGAGATTTTCCCTTTCTAGGGCAAGATGACACAAATAATAGAAACTTGTGCCCAGACCTTCAGACCTCGCTAAAAAGCTCAGTAAGGCCATATACTTGAGGAATGGGAAGGGAAAGTTATTGTGCCAAAATGCTGGTAGTAAACATACACTGACTGAAAGCCAAACCTGAACACTTTGTCTAGGTTAAATGAACAGGAAGTAATTAAAGTCTGAACAAAACAGCATGAACTACAAAAGTGAGACGATCTCCCACCCAAAAATACAAAAATTTTTGTTCTCAGGGCATTGCACTTGGGTATCTTGAGGATTCAATTCTCAACCCACAGGCTATGAAGGATCTCAGATCAGGATCTGCCATAACGTGGGCGTTGGCAAAAGACAGCCATGCTTTTCCCTGCATCTTTGTTGTGGTGGGTTTTCCCTAGCCGGCAGGTGAGCCCCCACCCAGTCATGATCACTCACCGTGGTGGAATGGAGGAAAGAATCAGAAGGCAAAAGTGACAAAAACTTTTTGAAAAGTCTTTATATATAGGAAGGTTTTATATCATTACTCGTTCAGTCTTGCTGTAATTTAGTATTTTACTCAAAGAAATTTAAGAGATGTCTACGTTTGCACAAAAACTGTGCAGACATTATGTGGTGTCTTTTGGTAACATTCAGGATAACTCTTGTGGATAAATCTTGTGGTTAAATTAAGTTGACTATCATGTGGATTAATTCTGCTGTGTGATTGATATGAGCATTAAATAAACTGTCAGCCCTTTAAAACAGGTTCAGTTAGGGTCAGTCATATTTATTTTCCATTTCTTCCTTACCTTGTTTGTCCCCAGGCAATGAGAAGATTATGGGCATCATTAGGAGTGGAGATGATGTCAACAGTGAAACTGTATTCTGTTCCTTCTGCCAGTGATCTATTACAGTATATTGAAGAAGATGTATTATCTCTCTGGACTGTCGGTTTCTTCTCTCATTATTTATCTGTGCTGAGTGTCGGGGAGGCCAAATATCCCATTGTTCAGTTGCTTTCTGAATGCAATACAAATTCTGACAAGAAGGCACAGATGTATCTGAGAACAGCATGGGCTGTTTTACCATCCTTTATTGGCAAAAATTAAAGCAGTTGCTTACCTTGGTTTTGTGACCAAGCCATTTGTAGTTGAAAGAAGAAGTATTCAGGTCTTGTCCGACAACTGGTCTCCATTTTCTCCAAATAAACTGCAACTGGTCATTTGGATTTCCTTGTGCAGTTCCAGCAGGTTCACGCTGTGGTATATAATAGAAGGTGATATCACTGCTGCACAGTGTTTTTCAATCTAAGAACTACCAACCATAACAACCCATTAACCACAGTATGAACTATATCTACTTATCACTTCCTGGCACAAAAATTAATTCTAAGCCTCTGCATCTCTCTGTTGTTTTGTGTGAGCTTTTGCAAAACTAACACTGCTTCAATGCCATTGAACTCACTACATGAGTCACGTGGGGTCTCAGAAAAAGAAGATGCAAGAGAGATGTCAGAACGATCTGTATGACCCATCAAGTATTATGGACCCAGCCCACTAGAGGAGTTCAAAAATGTGGATCCCAAATTAAGGGAAACTTTTAGGTACACCAACTATAGTAGAATAAACCTGCATCCGTGTTGGCTATTGGAAGCCAATGGAAGATGTAATGGAAGAACTGAGCTGTCCAATGCAAGAAGCAAGTTCAATAAAGCCGAAGAGAGAAAGAGAGCAGAACTGCATTTTCCAACCACTGCTCTATTTCACAGAAGATATATGCTCTCTTCTGAATGGAAATACATGTATTGCTACATTGAAAATATTTTCTCCGCTAATGTTAAGGTGAATATTTTCACCAACTGGAATTTACATTACTATTAAAATTATTTTATTATAGTAAATTCCAAATTAATTTTATCATATGAACATGTGATTTGTGCTTTACAGATGTTAATAAATGTTTCTCTTTTTGGACTAACTTTCTCACCCTAGTGCCTAATTGAGCTGTCGAATCTGTGGGCATGCCCATGGAATCACAATACTGCCAAGCACTTCCTCTGTAACACACCTTTAAATATTTGCAACACTTCATTGGCAGAAGTTAAGCAGCAACAAAATTCTCTGGTTGTGTAGGCATTTATGAATGAGTATGCATGTTCTGTGACCATGATTACAGGCTGTGTCTGTAAGTATGGATAAGCATCCAGTGGGAGCAGACAGCACATCTTCTACTGGCTGTGCCTAATGAAGAGGTTTCACCATGCGCCTAGTGCAGATGAAATCCTAAAGCCAGCTTTTGATGGAAGATATGCAGGAAAAACATACCAACCCCATGCAAATCAGGAGGTCAAAACATTCATCCACTATTTCTAGTATAGTGTGAAAGGGCACTGCTTGCTATTCATCACTGCCAGTGCCTCACTTTTCAATCCCCAGCTCCCTGGGCCTGTCTGACAGAAGCATTGCCACTTTAAATGCTCCCTATCTGTGCAGTTGGATGGCTTTTCTTTACCCTTGAACTAGAGTGCTCTACTCCCCCCTCTTCTGCCATTGACAGTAAAACAGGAAACCTTTGCCAAAAATACCTCCTCTGATGTGTATCTTTTCTATCTTTCTTTACCAAGACTGCTTAAGATAAGTTACTTGCATCTTGACACACAGCCCCCTTTAGGTACCAGCTTCTCTGTGATAGATACTTCCCTCCTACCTGCTTCTCTCATTTCCTCAAATCACTTTTAGTTGAATCTCCCTTCCCTCTCATAACTAGTCTGGTCATGATGCCTTTGCTGCTGTGCTTTGAAACTGAACACTGGATGCCCACTGACCGTATGCAACATACAGCTGCTGATGCCTATTCTCAGGCAGAATTTAGAGTCTATAATCAAGCTCTCTAAGGCTAGTTCTAACCTCTCCATGGCATAAAGCTTCCCCTCCAGACTACTTCAGTTTACATTTTCATCTTCTGAGACTCTACAGTACTTAGAATGTAAGTGGGGACTATAAATTCATATTAGTATACATGTCATATTAATGGAGAAAGCACGTAGACTTACAACTCCCAGAATAAAAAGCAAACAAGAAAACAAAAATCCTGGGAATAAAAACCTTGTCTCTGGAACCATCAACACACTGTAAGACCTTGGAGTTTTGGACAATTCTTCCTTGGTATTTAGAGCCTTGCTGTCCTCCTGATCAGCCTGCAAGCTCTCTCAGCAAGCTCCCTCTCATTTGTTCAGGACCAGCTTTCTCTCCTTCATTCAGATAGCTCCCCAGCTCAGAGAACATGCATTCTTTTCTCATCTATTATCTCACTAAGCAATTTCCATTATTCTAATTTAGAAGCAGACAACCTGAGACAATCAGTTTCCTTTAGTTTAACCAGTCTATTTAGCATATTCAATGCTTTACTAAGAAAAAATCATATCATGTTATCTCTTCTTAGATTACTCTTGTATCTGTCCTCGCATAAAGCGTGTGATGTATGACATAGTCCCAGCCAGCAAGTGGCAGATTAAATACAGCCTGAGGAAGAGTGGTACATGAAATTCATAAAATAAGTCTGGATTTATAAATTATACATACATTCCCCAAATTGTCATATCTCCCAATCTTCTCTCTGCAGTTTGCCAGATTTTCTTCCACCAGTCACTGTCACATCATAGCTTCTCCTTTCTTTTTTATGTCCTGATTAACAGGACATCTATATTCTCCCTTGAGCTCTCTTCCTCACAGCAAGATTGTTTTCTATACCCCTACAGAGAGGGGCCAAAAAACCATTTGTGAGCCTGAGATGCTTGTTTTTTCAAGACATACTATGTGATCTAATAAAAGATAACACTTTTTCTTATAAACATACCTTCATGAGCACAATTCAAATGCTTCAATATGGGTTCAGAAAAAAATCTATATGAAAAGAATTTATTCTAAGATTATTAAAAAAAAAATCAAATTTATACTTTTTTTCTCTATGTAAGTGGATTCTATTAATCTTTGTTGGGGGGGAATGGTTTGACTTTCTGAATATTAGTAAAGACCACAGATTTTGCAATTGGAAAAAGCAACCAAGTACGGAGTGATCAGATTCCCCTGGTAGTACTGATTCTTTAGTGACGTTCAGGACACTTTTAGAAATCATTGTGGTCATATACACCATTAGAACCCCATGCTCTATCCCAGAACTTAGCCAGCAGAGTAATTAATTTAGAATAAAGAAAGATAGAACTAAACAGTAGTTTACAGGGGGGGTTGGAATATTTTTGTTGGGTTTTGTTTTTCCAAAAGTCTACCAAGCTTTATGGTTCTAGCTTTATTACTTAGCTCTCAGTACTCAGAAATTGCTTAGAGGATGGGATAGGCTCTGCAGCATGGCTCAGTAAAGAGAACACAGCTGTACAGCACTGGCATGCAGATGTTTTTACAGGCCAAAAATGCAGTACCAAAGGAGTGCAGGTAAGAGAATAATATGTGATACTAGAAAATGGTTCATTAACACTAAATTTCCTTCAATTCCTGAGCAAAACCAATACTCTCACTGCTATCCCACAGCCAGGTCTGCCATCTGATTTTTTATCACCCTCTGCAACAATTTTCCTGGAATTAAATGAGGGCATATGGAAACATAATACTCAGTGCACACGTTTACCTGTTGCAAGTTCTTTGCCTAGTTTCACAATTTTGTTCAAAACCAAGGGAAGCACAGTAGTTCTGCAGCTGGGACTGGTGGAAGTTCTCAACTACAAAACAAAGTTTTAACATGTTTCACTTGGCACATTTTTTAAAGTTAGTATTTGTGTTGACTACAACTGCACGTGTTGAAACTAAATCTATATTTCTTGGTTTGACCTTGAAAAATATTTGGCTTAGAAACTAGAAGACAAAAGCATTTTGTGCCAAAGAGATCTTAATTTTTAAAGAAAGAAAATGATGAGAATAGCAAAAGTAGCTATAGCTTAAGATGTGCTATGCTGTCGTAAGAAAAGGCATTGGAAATGCAATAAAAAATGTGAAATAGCAAAGGAAATCACAAAGGTAATGATTGACAGAGAAAACATTTTTCCTTTGTTCTATATTTTATTACTTATGCAACTAACCGCTGTTAGATAAAGGACACAAAACACCCTCTGTCAGTGCTTGACTAACACGTGGTTGATCTGGTGGGGCTCACACTCACCTCCAGTTCAATCACCACTGCTCTCACGGGGTCAGAACGGTGGGATTACTATCATCTTAAACGGTCCCAGCGAGTTTTGTTAGAGAACATCTGCCTAGGACAAATACTGAAGTGCCATAGCTATATAACTGAAATGTAGGTGGATGCAGCACAGATAATATCACTTTATTGATAAGATCAGCAGAGAGCCTCCATAGTGTGATAAGCTCTCCTTTGGGGGATTTATTAAATAAGACAGAGTAAAATTTAATTAATGTGAATTCAAGAGTAGAAAATAATTTACAGTGAACATTTTAGCTCTTGAAAATAACTTTATACTGGCTGAAGTGTATACAGAGAAAGATTAAAATACAATCTGTTTTGAGAGAATCATGCCAGGGAAGTTGCAGTGCTGGCACCTTCTGGATACATACAGCATGGATGAACTGTAGTTTAAGATCAGTATGAGTGTGCACAGTTTTCCTTAAGATATCCTAGAAAATTCTATTAGGCTAAACAAATGTGTATCCATTTCGGTAATTCCAAAAGGATCAACGTACACTTCAAACTGTTTCATAATCTAGACATGAATACAGAGGGGAAAACCCTTGCCATTTAGGTTAATAACAGCTTGAGTGCATACAGAAGAATAGCTGTTCTGCATACGAAAGAAAGATTTGAGCAAGTATAGTATATAACAGTATAGAGCACAGAATTTTTAGTTTGCAGAACTTTGTGAAATACTATTAATTTTCAGTGCAAGTTCAGTCTTGAACTTGTTTTGGACTTTGGACATTTAATGATTTTCAGTCATTAAGTGTTGCTCTTCTAAAAGCTGTTCACCTCAGAATGGCTCTTAGATTTATGAATCTTAGAATGTAGACCTTACCATTTCCATGGTTCATCTGTTTCCCTGTATTACACTCAAGCTAAATCAATCTCCAGATTCATAAACCAAGTCTGTAAATATTAATGCCTACCAGAAGCAGTCTCATCTCGGATAACTACCATAGCAGAAGAATACTGGGGAAGCACCATCTTTTTGAAAGTCTTCTCCAGCAAAATTTAAGTTTCTATTCCAGCATAAGAAAAAAGAAAATACTTCTGAGAAAAGATGTAAAATAATAAGGAAAAAGAATTGAGGCTTAAGATGATTGGAGAAAAACAAGAAAGGGGGAAGGTCAAAAGTAAAGAAAAAGTGCAATGTGCCAAAAGGACAGAATCAAGGAAGGGAGACAGAAAAGAGAAGAAAATCTACAGCAGTTATAAAAAAGAGAATGAATAACAGAAAGCTGTGGGAAAGGAGAATGAATACAAATGAGATTCTATTTCCTTTTTTACAGTTTCTGGAAAAGCATCGGTGACAAAGGATGCAGTTAAATGAATGAATGAGTATATAAAATGGGTACGAAATCAGCAAAGGTCAGGGGCACATATAATCAGATTTACCAAGAGCAACAGAATGCCTAGGGCTGGTTCTTAATACCATCACACTGAGACAGCAGCATATAGTGCCGTGGATTCCTCCTTGAAAAAAAAAAAGCCTGGCTTGTATTTACTGCTAATCCCTTAATTTTAATCTTTGGCATGTATCATCCTATCAAGTGAGGATTACTAGACTAGCATCAAGTTTTTCTGGTTTCTTATGCACTGCTTTATTTTGATTCCTTGGCTTCTTTTCATTCTAAGTTTTCCATTTATTTTAATTAATCTTTCCTCAGGTGGTCAAGTCTCACAAGTGCATTTTGTGTTTGGGTTTGGTTTTTTTTCCCTTTCTTTTTCTATTTATTTAGAAGCAAATTTACTCACCTGGTAGATTTTCTTTTGCTTTCACAGCTTTCTTGTTTTTTCTTAAAGGAGAGAAGAAAAGATTACAGGAGCACCGAGTATAGGAGGAGAACCGGGCACATGGCTTTGCAGTGTCATATTGCTATATATATATATATTTTTTTTTTTAATTGGCAATTCAGGGAATTAAAACACGAGTGGAAAACAACAACTTCTGCCAAGACAGAGAGAGCAAGAACATGTATTCTTTCTTCCACTTTCTGACATGATATGTTCAAATACCTTTCGGATACAGTATGTCAGCTCGTGTTTCACCATATGATATGACATAATGCAACATGACACACCAATTGTTTTTTGACAGAAATGTAAAGAAAAAGAGCGTCTCTGCTCTGCTGGTAAAGAAATAATTTTAAGTAGAGAAATAGCCAGAATTCTCCTAAACATTAATGCATTGAAGTGTAATGGCCTCGAGAGCTTCCGCATTCCTGGAGCTCCTGCTGCCGGGGCTCAGGGACAACTCGGCAGCAGTGCAGCTGCGGGCTGTCCCCTTCCCCAGACAGCTCTGCTGACCCCCCCTACGTTAAGCAGTTGGAGCTGCTTAAAGCTGACACTGTCATGCTTGGCTCCAGCCTCAGCTACAGCACCAGCTGTGCCACTGCCGGGGCTATGCCTGACTGATCCAGATGTGGACCAAGGCATGGATTGACTTCCCAGCCTCACCTTAGACCTGCCTCATCACTCCAGACTTGGCTGGCAGCGGTTGAGATATATCCTACCTTGGTCAACATCACCAGACCTGGTCCTGTCCCTCATTCACTGGCATGGGTGCCGAGCTGGTCAGACCTGACTGCCATCCCCAGCATGCCCGTTCACCTTGCTTGAGGGCCACGGGATGGGACCCTGGCCGTGCTACCACATTCCCCAACACAAAAAGCAAAGTAATCATTCAGCCAGAAGCAGTACTGCTCTGTTTAACCCTGTAGGCTTTCCCATCCTGATATATTTTAATTGTAAATCTTTTAATGTCAAAGCACGTTTGTAGGGCCCTGGGTGAGTGGATGACCTTTAATTTTAGACATGTATTATATGTTCAGAGTGATTAAAGGAGGAATCGAGTTCAGCTTTTAACAGCTGGAAATTTCATGCAATCAGTTTGAGTATTATACTTCTAAAGCTTTTCAGGAACAACATTTCCAGAGATCTGGAGGTTTTTGTTTTGTTTTTCACTTGTATCAACTACTCTCTCTTCACCAGCTCTACCTGATCCCAGAAGGCTGCATCTGCCTTCCCAGAGGCAGAAACTCTGGCTGAAGAAATGAGCATTGTAGTAATGCAACAAAAGGAAGATGTCATCACCTTCAACTGAATCTAAAACTAATTGCCAGAGACACCACTGACAGAAGGGAGGAATACACCAAACCATAGTAACTTCCGAGTACTCAAATGGTGGGCCAGGATTATTTGCATGTAAGAACCTAGGACAGACAAAGTCTCCCTCAATACACAGCAAAACAGTTCACATGGCATAACACACATAGTGCACTAATTTGAACCAAGACATATGCTCTAGAAACCCCACCAGGTAACTCCAGGCTATGGCAGTGCCACTATTTATACATCCACACAAGTAGGAGTCCATTGGCACTTTCAGGAGAGGAAGAAAGAAAAAGACAAGAACAAAAAAATAGACAACCTAGTTTTGCTAACTTAGGTTGCTTTATCTAGATTTCTCAAGTGTTGTTCAGCAAACCTCCCTTCTAAATAAAGCCCATAGTATCCTAATCCCTACCCTAATCTACTTTCAGGGTGGATTTCCCAAAGAAAAAGAATTAACATTTTAAAAAGTTGAGGGGGTATAACAGAGGAACCCAGAGCCTCCTACGGTTGGGTACACCAACAAACACAAAGGAAACAAAACCAGTTTTGAATATGTCAATTAATATTCTTGGGAATATGACTCCTGACTTCTGATAGTTTCAAGTCAGTGATATTTCCAGCCCCTTTTTTGGCAACAGAGTTTAGTTTGGCCAGTGAATGTGCAGGAGGGAGGGGAAAGGAATTCCAAACAGCGTTTTGTTTTTACTGCCTCTTCCCTGATAAGTAACGAGGGAATGGGAGCAGAGTGGCAATAATCCTCTGTGTAGTTCCTGAGACGATTCTGTCCTCTGCGCTCAGGTACAGAACTGCTAGGGAATTTCTATAATGAAAAATAGGTTTTGTCTTAACTGACTCTTGAAATTCTTTCAACTGGGGAATTACAACAGTGCTATTAAAAAAGCCACTTTTATTGACATGACACATTTCCTAGGATAGGCTATTAATCATTTCATGTCACTGTATCAATAGTGTACTTAACATCTGAAATTCAACCAAAATCCTAATGATACAAATATCAGGAGGAAAAATGCAACACTGACTCTGCTGAAGTGGTGCTTCTCTTGTGACTGTGTAACATATACAGACTAATAGCTATCAGCTGGATTTCTTCCGGTTAGTGTGGGTTTTTATTCCTTAAAGTATTGTCTATAAAGAAGGGAGGAGGTCAGCAATGTCGTTCTTGTAACCTATCAACCTGCTCAGGAGAACTGCCTAATGTAGAATCTCGCTGCGTCTTGTTCTCTGGAGTTTTCCTTCAAAATATAGGAATAAATATATCCTTAATCATAATATTGGTCACCTGCTTCAGCCCTGAGTAACACTGATTACTATGGTTCTATACCAAAATAATTTAATGAGTCTGGGGCTACAGGTTTTACTACTGTTTTCTAAATAATAACCTGTCCTCATTTACATGTCACTGTGAAGGGGATTCATTCTAAATTTACAATGAACAGGGATTTTAAACCCCTAGAAAAGCAATTTATTAACCTGTGATTAGCTTAATTAGTGTCTATTACTTTTGCTGCTTCTGGCTGTTCCCCCCAAAGCCTTCTTTGGCAAAATAAACAAATAAATATCATTAGCATTTTAAAGAGCAGAAGGGGAGGAAAGCAATACTGTACATGTAAAATGAAGGTTCAGAGATAAGGAAGTTGTCACTGATGCAGAATAGACATTAGCATAGCTGCAGACCCCAACCATTAGTCACCAGAGTGAAGCCTGAAGATAATGAAGAAATGCCTGATCAAAAAACCTCCCCTGCCCTGCAAAATCTCACACAACTGTCATTCTTGTGATATCCTGGATTCTGTCCTGCTTATTTTGTTCTTCCAGATCCATATTGCCCATATTGTTATGGTTAGGGTTGGGCTTCACTTAATGAACTGAATTTAAAATAGCCCTGCAGAGTTTAGGTCCTCTTGTGTCCCTTGTTTCAGGGTAAATCCCACACCTACTCAGTTCTATCCCACTGCTCTGCTTGCTCCCCATCATGCTGAAGGCAAGCTACCAGTGTCAGACATGGGATCCATGGTCATATGCACTAGACTTTCCCTTCAGGTCTCAAAGATTTTTCCATGAAAACAGTTTTGTGGCAAATGTAATATTAAGGGGTCTGTAGAGAGCAGCTGGTTAACACCTAAAGAGGCATCTAAGCCACCTGTGAATCCCATAACACTACCACCATTGCTTTAACACTACCTTAATTCAATCTAGAACTGAACAACGAATATAACATACATTAGAATGTAGCAATAGAAACCAGAAAGTGACAAAAGAAAGGTGACAGGAATGGGAACCGAGGTATGTTAGAAAAAAAGATCAGAAAACACAAACTCCACTAAAGCTCTTTTTCCTACCAAATTAAGCATGACTATCAATCTGCTGTGTTCTTGCAGGGTTAGTTTACAAATGCATTAGTTCACAATACTTCTTTCAGGTTTAATAAAAGAAATACAACTCAAATGAGTAATAGTCAGTTTTGTTGTCTTATAATAGACTGATGGCTTTAAGATTTCTCACAAGAAATTCAATTTGAATAAGGATTAAACTCGAATTGTCAGTGAAGTATCCATCCCCAAATAATTATTTCTCACATTCATTCTAAATTCTGGCTGTATTTTGTCTTCCAAAACATCATGTTTTGAAGCTAGCCCAGATAAATCACATAATATCCATATTAATAAAGATGTTTAATCTAAGAACATTGTTTTTCTCACAGTATTTCATGTCTCAAAAAGGTCTTTCGTAGTACCACAGGGAAAGAAGATATATCTGTGAGAAGTGTCAGAAGTATTGAAGCAAAAATAAACAATTTTTTCTGTTTGATATTTTGGCTGAGTTTTCTAAGTTCAAGTAATTAACTTACAGTTTTCTTGTGTCCTTCTGCTGCTGCTTCTGTCTATGTGTCAAAATAATTTCATTAAAACACTCACAGATGAGAATTTTAATGAATTTCTGACAAGTTAATTTACTCCTTGTAACAGTGTAACTACAGGTTAGGTTTGGGTTTGATTTAGTGCCCAGTATATGCACTATTTACAGAACAGGAAAAGTACCAGGTGTAACGAATGGTGCTAAGCCGGAATAAAATAAATTGAACTCACATTTTTGGACTTCTAACCTTTCATGATCTACTGCCTTTTCAGTCAATATTTAAAAGAAATACCTATCATTCAAATGAGCATAAATACCTTTACCCCATGACTTATAAAGAGAAATAGCAATCATTACAACTATGGAGTGCCCAGTTGGTCATTAACAGCAAAACTTCTAGATCCTTCCAAATAGCCACTATAAGTCAAAACAAGCTGTTGAGATCTCAAAAAGAGAGCACTACTAAAATCACAGTAGAACATCACTGGCGCAAGCTGAGTCAAGGAAGCAGATTAGATATAATTAATTTATGAGATCTCAGTTCCTTACACTTCTTAGCTGCCTGGAGTAGCTTCTTCAAAGATACCTAAAATGAAGTAATGCAGGGGGTAATCAGAGGAGGAAAAAAGTCTGCTTTTCATATTAGGCAGGAAGAATAGGAAGTCAGAAAACACCCTGTGTTTTTACTTCTCCTATATATGGAATGGAATGGGGATGGAGCTTAGATGTACTCATTCAAGAATACTTTCCATAAATTAACTAATTTTGAAATCACCTATAATTGAAAGCACAGATATTTTCAGCCTTGTACACTAAGTATAATATTGTGGAAACAGCAAAAAATAAAACAGTATGTGATGCATCTGTTGCGCAAACCAAGAGGAAAAGGATATTTCTCTCCAAAAAAGATTCTGACAGTTAGTGGAAACAGTTAAGTCCTAAGCAAGGTAAGGAGCAATACCCTTAAGCATTACTCTCAACATAAGAAATAAAAAGAAAGCAATGAAAAACAGACTTTGGATAAGGCATTCTTCCTCCAGCACACTCCATTCAAGGTGATGGATAATTAAGAAGATATCCAAACTTAATACTGAGGGTTTTTTTCCTTAAGTGTAATGGTGAAGATAATATGAATAAAACTCAGTCTTATCAACTAATTCAGCTCCTGAAAATGAACTTCTAAGCATATGGTCATACAAGCAGAAAAGCAGATACATATGAAGAACAATTCCTGAACAGCATGATAACAGGCTGGAATTACATGCTAGGGCTCACTCAAGTGGGTTTCCAGAGCCATAATTTCGACAAATAAATTTTACAGTTTGACAGTTAATCACACAGAAACACAATGAGGATTTCCAGGAAATGTCTGAACTCAGTTTTCAAACACCATGATTCATTTCTGGTGGAGGAAGTAGGAATTTTCCTCTTTAAATATGACTGATTTCTTCATTAAATAAAATAAAATGGAAAAAAAGAGCTCAAATTCTAACAGGAAACAATGCTTACTACAGAAAAACACAACATGAAAATAGAGGTTTTATCAGTCCACTGATTTTGGCCTATCACACAGAGACAACATTCGCAAAGATTTAACCCATACTTGTCGCATTGCTTTTTTGAAAACATATTCCTTTGATCCACCTCATGATAGTGATTTCCATGAATGGATTTGCTGTGGCATTGCCCTAAGGTCCTCTTATTTTTCTAATCTATCACCCAGGCTCCTGATACACCTCTTTCTAACAAAAATGGAACAACAGCACCCCCTCCAAGATGATTCTTTTTTCAGAGTCCTTTGCTGTGAAAAGAAACACATTGAGTATATGTTGTCTACAGAAGCCTAGCCCCCAGTAAAAGCTAATTTGAACCAAGTCTGGATATTCTGACAATATTTTTGAATCCTGAAATCAATATGAAGCTGCTAAGCGCAGAGGGAGGAAATAGAGCACAGCAGTCTCTGGCTTGCTTACTGGTGTGCATGTAACACTGCACTTGTAACTCATGCACCATGCTAAGATGTCTGTTAGGTGTGTGATCTCCTTAGACCTCCTATAAAGACATCTGCAGAAGATTACTTATAGTTTTGGCAGGCTGAATCACATTCTAGAGCTATCTACCTTTCCTTATCACATATAGAAGGAACACAGTGCAATCAGGATCCCAATTTCAGTGCTGGAATTAAGTTTTCACCTTAACATTTACTGCTTGTGGGTTAGTGCTGCATCCATGCAGTCTTCTACCAAGTTCATTGAGACTCAGAGCAAACACAGGAATCTGCCACCACAGCTAGGGCCAGATGAGGATGAAGGACTATAATAATAGGCTGAAAGTATAATTAGATGGTTCCTGATTCACTGCAAATACAATCGCTTGTGATACGAATGATCTGTAACTGGAGTATCATAGCATCAGGAATACAACAAAAAAATCAATAATTTGTGCTTAAAGGTGTTCTCAGAAAAGAAAAAGAGGATAAAGTGAAGGTGTTACCACTAAGAAATGTTCCCCATAGGAACAAAAGACAACACAATCTAAAATGTGCTATAGAAATCCTAAAACACAAAAAGAGAACACTATTGTTTAGAAAAATCTTTGCCAGCATTATGGAAATTAGATCAAAGTTTAAATACTGGTAGGCTTTTTTCCTCATAAATCATTGCAATAAATTAGAAATGTCCAGTAGCATTAAGTAAAACATGTAAATGTCAAAATCATTTGTCACAAAATCATTGTCACCATTACCAGCTCTGGTTTTTAAAGGAAACAAAACCACCTGACTTTTCTTAATGAAGCACTTGAAACCTCTGTGTTTGCTTTACATATTTCAGTGAAGAACAGGTTTATGATCAACTTGAGTTTCTTATACACTTAGAAATTCTTAAATCACCCTCATTTTATAAGTGCTTTAATCCAGCTAGTCCTACAAGACAGATATTTGGAAGTAAATTTTCACCTGCTTTTTTCTTTCAAAATAGAGCATGTATACAGCTGGTATGACTAGGCAAGTTTTGACTATCTCTGCACAAATCTGTATCTGTTATAGGAAGAATGCAGAATGCATTTCCAAATCATTCGTGCATGTTTACAGTATTTCCTGCAAAACCATACTGCAAAAAGAATAAGACCTTGGATAAGTCTTTTTACACAATATCCCTTTTTGTTCTTACTTTGGTTTTGCTCTGGAGACTGCAGTTGGCTGCATATTTAGTTCTTCCACTGGGAAATGGAGTGCTCCAATCTTTATTTCATAGAATCATAGAATAGTTCGGGTTGGAAAGGACCTTAAGATCACCTAGGTCCAACCCCCCTGCCATGAACAGGGACACCTCACACTAAACCATGTCCCCCAAGGCTCCATCCAACCTGGCCTTGAACACTGCCAAGGATGGAGCATTCACAGCTTCCTTGGGCAACCCACTCCAATGCTTCACCACCCTCACAGTAAAGAACTTCTTCCTTATATCTAACCTAAACTTCCCCTGTTTAAGCTTGAACCCGTTACCCCTTGTCCTATCGCTACAGTCCCTAATGAAGAGTCCCTCCCCAGCATCCCTATAGGCCCCCTTCAGAT
Organism: Strigops habroptila; assembly: GCF_004027225.2. Taxonomy (NCBI): domain Eukaryota; kingdom Metazoa; phylum Chordata; class Aves; order Psittaciformes; family Psittacidae; genus Strigops; species Strigops habroptila. Next base: position 40,191,590 of record NC_044285.2, on the reverse strand, counting down.
ACTGGAAGGCTGCTATGAGGTCTCCACGCAGCCTTCTCTTCTCCAGGCTGAACAGCCCCAACTTTCTCAACCTGTCTTCATACGGGAGGTGCTCCCATCCCCGTGTCATCCCCTTGGCCTCCTCTGGACTTGTTCCAACAGTTTCATGTCCTTTTTATGTGGAGGACACCAGAACTGTACACAATACTCCAAATGAGGTCTCACGAGAGCAGAGTAGAGGGGCAGGATAACCTCCTTCAACCTGCTGGTCATGCTTCTTTTGATGCAGCCCAGAATACATGAGCCGGCGCACTCTGCCGGCTCATGTTCAGTGTCTCATCAACCTAAAAATAAAAAGAAATCCTATTTATATAGGATCCATACCCTTTTCATCATTTAATGTTTTCATACATCCTTCTCCAGCTAGAGCAACACTGGTGAAATAATTAGCACCTTCAGTTTGTTGCAATAGTTGGAGGTTACTGCCTCTTCTAATCTCCCAGCAGAGCTGCTTGTATAAGCAGTTCCTCACCTGCTTCAGTTCCAATCAGTTTGATTAGCAAAATTCGACTATGTATGCTCTATTTGTTAACTTGGATCATTTAGTTCAGAAGTACACAGATAAGAAAATCCAAAAGATTAGACAAAGGATTACCTTCTACAGGGAATATTGACATGAAGAGGATGAAGGGCTGGGGGAGCAGCAACAGTTTCAAGCTGGTATGACTCCAGACAGAAGAATATCTCTGCATCAAGTTAGCCTGAATGCACAAGAAAATACGTATTCTGGTTTATACTTTATACCAGAACAAATCTGACTTGTATCAGCTGCAGAACAGACAACTCCTGACCTAGCATTAAGTTAGGTTATTTTCACAAACAGATGATTCTTGATCTACCATAGCCCCTGCTGAAACAAAGTTACTCTTCTCAAAAATGTTAATAAATACAAGCTGGCAGAGAACATTTATGAGTACAGGGAAACATCTTACCTCAACTCAGCATTTCTGGTCTGTGCTCACTGAAAGCACAGTTAGCATCCCACAGAAGTGCACTCAGAGTCCTTCAAAACACGGCAGAGTACAGTCATTTTTAAATTACAAAAAGAAAATTTAAAAATTGTTTTTTTCTATCTGAGTAGAAGTACAGCAGGAAGAAGAAAGTCAATGATCCATTCCTCAAGCTTGTAATGTATACAAATGGTGCAGAGATTCAAAATATAAATGAAGAAAAAGATAGAGTAATACTTCTGTTTTGACATTATCGCCCAGTTGGCTTACAATCAAGCTCTACCTGGACAGAAGGATTTTAAATGCTGCTCCTCATTTTTATGCACAAACTGTTTCTTTCCTCAACAACAGGCATATGCTATTTTTAATCTCTGTATTAAATATGATCTGATTTCACTATTGTAACTACAACATTTATTGGCATATAGTAATTTATAGTTAGTAACATAAATTGGTTTTGATGCTGAGTTTGTGAATAATGTAGAAGTGTTGACTGTAGCTAGTGTGACTTATGCTCCTTCACAGTATTCTGATTCGCTCTGTAATTGTGAACAAGATCACTTAGCATAAGAGTAAGCAATTTTACTCTGTACCTATGTCATGTTTTGTTGAATCCCCATCAAGATGCTAGTGCCCTGCAGCACCTGGAAATGTGCACTGATCTTCTGCAACACTAGTTTCATCTCTTCAAGACTAAAATTGATTTTTCTCAAACTGGCAGGTAAAGGTACAGTGTACCCAGTGATCCATAGCTTGAATGAGTGTAACAATGCCAGCCTCAGTGGTTGAAGAAGCAGTAACTTTTTCAGTCTTTGCAAGCAACAGTGCAAGAAAAAACAGACAGTAGTGAAGAATTTATCTTGTAAAATGCCAGGCAGTCAAGTTGTTTTACTGCTGCTGGAGGCTATTGTCAAAGTTGCTAAGTAAATGGTAGAAATAGTTTTCTTTAATTGGAAAGAGCTGGGATACCATGGTGATAGGCTTTTTATAGCATCCCTAACATAAACAGATAAAAAAGGATTTCTAAACTCAGATTTTATCACTGCATGATTTTCCCAATTCTATAGTTCACTGTGAAAGGCTCAAATCCTCCCTTTTGAACACTGAAATAGGAGGGAAGGCATTGGAATCTCTCCTTGCTCTCCCTCGCCACATAATCCTGCCTGCAAGGCCTAAGTTTATTGAAGGGAAAGCAAAGAGAAGTTAGAATATGCTTTAAACGCAAAGACCAATCAAATCTTGCACTTGCTTAGCTGTCATTAGCAATTCCCTGGCAGCTCATGCACTCCCCTAATGTAGCAGAGCAGTACATATGTCTTGGACAGGACACACACCAGAAGCAGTGTCACCAGTGCCACAGACATCTTACTACTCTGTTATGCCATGATGCTTCCTTAGTACATAATCCAACAGAGAATGTGTGGCCGTGGATTTGATTTCACCTGTAGAGCCCCTGACCCATTATTCAAGAAAAAAGCAAGAAACTTCAAGATAAAATCATTATTTAACACATCTGTGACTTGTTCTTTCACAGTTACTCCAAAGTGTGTATGAACAACAACATTTTTACTACTACTGAGTCCTGAAATAAATACAAACAGTTCACATTTCTGCCTGTACTGGTTCCTGCAGAGACCAAGACCTTCACAAAGCCTTTTTATTTAATTCTCACTATGTGTGCATAATGAAGAAGAATTTTTACATGCCCAAGGAAACATGGCACAAAGGCAAACAAAAGACTTGAGATATTATAACAGCTGAAAGTTGAGATCTTTGCAGTTACAAGTGAAAAGTGACCTTTGCGGGTTTAATTCTTATTTTTGTTTTCATTGAAGGTAATCTTTCTGTCTTTTTTCTCCTACTGGCAAACAAGGATTGTAAAAATATAGGGTCTGACTTTCTAGAATAGCTTTTAGAAGGCCATTCAAAGTGAAGAGGTGTCGTAGATGCTTGACATGTTTCAAATTCAAATGCAAACAAGTAAGCATATCTGAGATGTATCAGGTTCTGAATACATTCCTAGCATGCAGGAAAGGACGTGGCGTTCCTGTAGGTCAAGTAGCTGAATATGAGTCAGTTTGCTCTTGAACCAAAGAAGGCCAAATGCATCCTGAGCTGTATTAACAAAAGTGTAAGCAAAAACTTTAGAGAAATTATTTTTTCCCCCTCTTTTTGGCTCTTGCAAGATTGCACCAGGAGCACTGTGATCAATTTGGAGCTTTCCAGTACACAACCATGCGGATGTGGATAAACTAGAGAGAGTCCAGCAGAAGGCCATGAAGATCATTAGGAAGCAGGGGCATGATGTACACAAGAGAGAACTGGTTTGTTCAGCCTTAAGAACAGAAGGACAAGGAGAGGATCTTAATGTTATCTTCAGCTACCTAACAGGAGGGTCTAGAGAAGATGGACCCAGAGTCTTTTTGGAGAGACATAGTGGTTGGACAAAAGGCAGCAGGCACCAGCTGTAACAAGGGAAACTCCCTTCACGTACTGGGAAAAATAAATTTCACAATGACAATGGTCAAATATTGGGACAGGCATCCAGAGAGTCTGTGAAATCTCTGTCCTTGCAGATAACTTGACAAGTCATGGCCCTGCTCTAAGTGTACCCTATTTGGGCAGGCCTGGGACCAGATGACTTTCAGGAGTGCCTTCAAACCTGCATTGGTCTGCGATTCTACTATAACATCTTGATCCAATATCTCTGGGCCTGCTGAATGTAGGAGAAATTCAATGGAGTGCTAGGGCATCTGGGAGCAGCCAGAAATTCCACTGTGGTCATGGAATATTCTGATGCTAGCAGGTTAGTTTGATATCATTAAACTGAGGTAGATAAAATTGGAATTACTATCAAATCACATGTTAGAGAAACAACCATCTCTTCTCCTTTCACCACACTACACAGACCAGTATCAAAATGTGTCTTCTTCCTTTTGCATTCATCTGAGTAAGTGGTAGATGCTAACCTATGTTCTGTGTTCAGAAACAGAGCGAATTGTTTCTCATCAATCTTGTGTGCTCAAAACTGGTTATGAAATTCTGAGAGTGCAAATGGGAAATATGTATAAAATCTGAGGAAATCAATGTCATTCTTACAGGCATATTAAAACTGTATAAAATGAACACAACTTTGAAGGCTTGGGCTATTCCAACACCAAGTTTGTGCCGTACTGACAAAATGCTATGGAAAACAAATGCGCTTTAGTAAAACACGAAGATGATTTCAGCTAAGATTTTCTTTCTTTAAAACTTTAATGGCATATGTATAAGAGCAGATTATGCTAATTGTATCTCTTGCTTGCAGTAACTTACCTTTTGAAATAATGGAGCTTCTGATAATCACAATTTCAATGTAACTGTTGAAGGAAATAGCTCCAGTTTTGGATATCATTCCCAGAGTGCTTCAGGCTATAATGCCTAACAGTTTTCTAATTCTATTCACAGAAAGTATAAATCAGGATTAGATTTCCATAATTTGCCCATACTCCAACAGTGATTAGCACAGTGTGCAACATGGACCACAATCCTCAGGGAAAATTCATAGAGGTAACTGCACAGACATAGGAATGAATTCTGTCACTGTTCCCTCGTACAAAGTGAAGACTGAATTGTCGCTGTGATGGGGAACATTGCTTTGCAAAAGGACCTATCATGGCAGTAACATACCCAGATGTTCCTTTATCTCAAATGCAGAGATATTAATAGGCTATTTAATTTTTACTAAAAGGAGAGCTAGTAACACAGTCTTACTTTTAATTTATGGTTCGTTAGGTCTGTTCCTTAATGTGATTAATGACATATCACTCCTTAAAGCATGGGACATTCATCAGCAGAACTGCATGCCCTTAAAACAGGTGCTGAGGGAATTTGAGAATGTTACAAGGCAAAGTTTTACTATTTCTAGAATAGTCTAAAAGGACAAATTGCCAAAGAACAAAAACAATTACAATATTGAAATAAGAATTAATTTTTGTAGGTTTTTTTTTCTTGACATATATTTCTTTAAAGCTGCAAAGCTGCAAGGCTTTCATAAATCTGTATGTGGAGGGTATGTGATTATAGATGCAAATATGAACCCAGGAAAGCTAGAGAAGAAATAATTCAGATTTCAAAGTTTTCCAGTGCTGAATGTGAGACAACAGGAAAATTGAACCTTTCTTAAAGCTAGAACGTAGCTTTGATCAAGATTTGTCTTTTTTAATGGAGGAAACATGTTTTAAATCTTGATTATACGGAGAAGAAAATAAGAGATACGGGGAAAAAAAGGAAATCCTAGAGTGCAACTATATAGATTTAACAATTATGTAGAATACTGACCTAGATCACATTCTACATATGATAAAAAAGTAATAAAACTAACAACTTCTAAGCAGCTCTATAATTACAGCATGAAAGATCAGTTCTCAAAATTAGTTATTTATTGCACAAAACAACTAAGGAAATAACTGTCCACAGAGAACACTACTGATAAAACTGAGAAGTAAACCAGATAAGCCAAAGACCCTGAGGACAAAGGCCCTCCAAACTCTCAGAGAAATAGAAATCAGCCTAAAAAGTAGATAGAGGCAGTGAGTCTCATTCCCTAAAAAATGTTAAAAAAGCCATGAAATTAATTAATTAATTAGAAATAATTGAAGTAGTTATTATTAATTATGACTTTTTTCCTAACAGCTGTGCACCTAAGGACACTTTTGATCAGATATTATGATTTAATATTTATGTTTCTTGTTTCACCAGGAGTCATCAGTGCCATTTGCTTTTCTGCTCAGTTCTGTGCATTCTTCGTTTTATCTTTCTTCTTTTCCCCAACCCTGATTGTCTGTCTTGCCCTGTTATTTCATCTTCTTTTTCATGTATATTGTAAATTCTCTGGAGTAAAAACTTTTTTCTTTGTTATAGGTCTGCAGAGAGCCCTGCATAAGCCAGCCATGATCTACAACTGGGGGTTTAAGTGATAGCGTGCAAATAAACGAATAAAAGGATGTTTATCAGGCTTACATCCTAGCAGAAATAGCTGATTAATGGATATTAAACACTGATGTTATTAATTTAGAAAAACAGCAAAGGAAAACCATGTTGGTAAACAAATCTTTAAAAAAACCCAACATTTCAACACAATCTGTTGAAGTTATAGCCAGAAAAACCTCCCAGTACTGCTTTCAAAGACAGAGCATATTCTGAGGGAACAAAAAAGAAAGAAAAGCAATAAGCTGTACTGTCTGTCAAAAGGAGAGCTGTGAATTATGCAGTGCTTTAGTGTCCTGACCACTGCAGAGGATTGAAGACTGGCTCTTTGGAATTGAAATTAAAGAGATGTTGCAAAGTTTGACCCCAGATAAACATTTTTCATGGGTCCAGTTTATTCAGAACTGGCCATTATAAAAATTTACATTCATACCAGATTTTTTTTCATCATTGAGGGGCTGGTGAACAAGTGCTAATATGTCAAATGTTATTAATTCCAGTCTGAAAATTCTCACCTGAATAATGACTTCCAGCTAGTTTCAATTCAGGTTGTGCTAGAAGCCAGAGTCTGTCTGACACTAAGCAGATCCAGGACTAGGAACACAGAAGTAGTTCAGATCTGCTCTCCTTTCAGCTTCATTAGACTGGACTCTTGGTCCACTAAGATCAAAAGATCGTGATCTTCAGCCACAGTTGTTCTTACTTGTAAAACAAAGAACATAATCTTTAATACATCTGCAATTTCATTCAATATATCACAAACTGCTTTCAGAATGTGGGTGAAAACCAAAACTTTAGCCAACATACCATAACAGTCCATGAGTTTTTGTCTGCCATTGAAGAACACTTTGTTCTGCCTCATGAAAAAAATCTGGACTTCGTAAATGGTGAAATAATAAAAATAGACATAAAAATGAAGATTTGAAGTGCAAGTGTAGTTACATCACTATTGCCTTTGTGGACTACGTCAGGGAGAGACCCTTGATCTTTGAGCCACTTGATACGGCGAAAATCATCCTAGGGCTAGGTTCTTCCAAATCACATTAGTGTCACAGACCAACACAGCAGGTGGTTTTCTTTGTAGCATGATGTATGCTGGATGACCTTGATTGCTGTGCGAGAACGATTGAAACTATGCCAAGATAGTATTGGGAAAGCTCTCAAATAGGACATTTAATTTTCATATCCATGTTGTTACTTTTGTTTTTTTCTAAACCTGACTTCTAAATTCATCTTCTTAAGTATTTCTAAAATAATAGTATTCCAAAATCATAATTGCTTAAACTTTTCATGGTTTGTTTTACCCTCTTAGCAACTGTACTTACAAAAATGAAATTTCATCCTTATTCTCACCTCTACCTTTGAGTATTCTTCTCCTCTTTAAAAATCAACAATCTGCTACTAATAGATACTTCACATAAGATGTGTTAAGTGGTCTTTTACAAAAGATGTTTCATAGCAATGGATTACTGATAACGTGCCAGGAGTCTAAATCAGAATATGCTTTAAGATACAAGTGGAACGCTACCTTGAGTAATTATAAACTTCTTATTTAATTTTTTCCATATTTAACTTTCTATTTTCAGTTATTGGAATCCTTTAGTATCTGTAAAATCGGAACCAATCTGTACCTGTTTTAGATTGAAAGAAAATAAAAATGGAATCAACTAGGAGAAGTAGCATCAGATACTGTCTTTCACTGGATGACCATACCTCATAACACACACTTCTACCTAGACAAGGCCAGAGATGAAGTTATATCTGTCTCTCTGGGAAGCTGTGCTATTTGCCCAGTTTTCTTGTTTTGACAAACACAAAATCTGTTGCTTTTCCAAGCCATAGAACTGGAGGTCGAACATCAGTGAGAGCCTTTCTAAAAGACAAGCCCTGAAGTTTGTCTGATTGTATTGGAAAAAACACCACAGCTTAACAGACTAATGCTTGTCTACTATTGCTCACATTCAGCAAGTCTTTCTGGACAACGTCAATCACAGTACAGCACTGTGTCATTATGTTTGGAAAAACAGAAGTCAGATCAGATTAGCAAAGAAGAAATTACCATTTTGTTGACTTCAAGTTTAACGTCCACCTTTCTTCTATTCAAACAGTCATACTCATGCCTAGAAGAGTAAAAGAATAACTAGCACAATTTATTTAGGTTTTTGCGCATAATAAAAGTCACTTTTATTTATCATTAGGGAAAAACATCTAGGAACAAAATTTGTCTTTATTTTTTTCCTCTCCCAGTTAACTTTCTCTGCTTTTAGCAGTCCCTACGTTATTTGACCTGGTCATCTTCTGACCAACATACTATTTCAGGATTATTCAGGGACCTTGTATTTAATTTTTGTTTCCAAACAATCACATGCATTTGTCCTCTTTATGTGAATGCTCCTTTGATTACAGACTGCCTGGTCAAGTTTTTCTCTGACTACACGAGAAGTGCAGTAGAGACAGCGTTGTTTCTGCTTGCTAAACACCTGTGCCATGAAAAGATATGACCTGGGAAATGACTTAGGTATGAATCAGTTTTTATATTCCCATATAAACCAAATATGAAATAAATCAAATTATTGCTTAATATACTTAATCATCTTTTAATGTGTCTCAAGTCACATAGCATATGTCCTGTAAAAAGCAGTTGGTTTGGTCCTCTGAACACATCATGTATATCTTAATGATGAGAGATTGCACAAGAAGTTCTTGCCAGAGTCAGAAGCCACAGGAAAAAAATGAGTTCCAAAATAGAGTCCTACTCCAAGAACTGTGTTAGTACAGGCATATTTCATTTTGAAAAGGGTGCATTAATTAGAAATTCTTTTCTCTGAAGACAGCGAATAATCCATTTTACTGATTAATATTATCATAGAACCGTGGAGGTTGGGAGGCTTCTGAGCTCAGCTACTCCAACTGCCTGCTCAAAGCAGGGTCACCTAGAGCGGGTTGCCAAGAGCCTCAGACCACTCTTATTTTTATTATCTACAAGAATGCATATTTCACAGCTCATTTGGGCAAACCTGTTTGGCCATCTTCACTGTAAAGAAGGTTTTTATCTTACATTTAACTTGGATTTTCTATATTGTGATTTGTGCCTATTACCACTCATCCTGTCACTGACATCTGATTGTCATTTTCAAAGGCTCTTAATTCTAATAATAGTTTATATAGGAAAAAAACTCTAAATAAATTTAAAAGTATTTGCAGTTCTGGAATAATGCAAAAGGTACCACTTAATCCAAAGTATGTCTTCTCCACAACTGAATTCCTGTTATTGGTGAACACTGGACTCTCAAAAATGTGATAAAGCACCTTTCGGTAATAAATTTGACAGTAAAAAGTACTTTGAAAACTGAAAGAAATAACAATTTCTTAATAAAACATTTAATACTATTTGCTTGACTTTAAGCAAAAATATGTCATAATCCAAAGTATTTCGTGGCCTAAATAACACTGAGATCAGCACGTTTTTGTTACAGGAGTACACATTTCGACATGAAGTCTGGAATATGAGTGTCACTAACTATATACACTTCTACTCTGCCTATATATACTTACACTCTTGCATTTATTTATCTACACATGTGATGTCATGTATTCAGTTGGGTATTGTTTGCATTTACTAAGCTCTCCATTTTTAACAAGCCTGATATAAGGAACCTGTTAAGTGTCTACAATATGTTCACCTTTCACAGTGCATAATAAAGTCAAACACACTCTTACAGCTACTTCATTGCAAACATACTGGCAAAGAAATGAAATCTTTAAAGGAGTGAACTCATCTGAAGGTGGTGATTGAAAGCATTTTCACATCTCAGGAAAGGAGCATTTTAACATCCTGTCAGGCCTTCGTGTGTTCCAGATAACACCTTTGGTATAGCATCTTCAAGCATCAGAGAGAACTTTTGCCACTGATTCTACTGTAAAATTAGATTAATGCATTGTACTCATGGGTGGTTGTATTCAAATGATAATTTTTTGCTTGCTTCTTGCTATTCACTAGGGAATAACCAGCTCCATATGACTCATCACGTTGTGGGAGTTCAATGCCAAGCCTGCTTGCACACAAAAGAAAATCACATAATTATACTAAATTTTGCAAATCAAAAACTTCTTTGTAATTGCCTTAAGATTATTTTACATTCCGTTTTCAGAAGATGCTTCCCTGTGTAGCTATTTAGCAGGAACATTTATTATGAAAGTTAATTATAGGCTCTTAAAGAATTAAACAGGGTTTTTTGGTTCTTTTGGGGTTCTTTTTTTGGTTCTTCTGGGTTTTTTTTAACCAAGGAATATCTCTGTTACAGACACTTCTGAATTTGGGGGTTATGTTTTGGTTTTGCTCACATTCTTGACAATCTGATTAAGGAAAGGTCATTTATTTTACTCTACATGTATCTGGTCTGTATTTCATGTTTTATTGAGAAGATATACTACTGGGCAAAAAAACCCCACACCCAAACAAATGAGTACTGATGTTCTGAACTGATTTTAACTTAAGGAAAATATGTTTAAATTAATCAGGAATGGAAAAATTGCTGACACATTTTGAAGAGCATGTTGTCCAACATAGAGATGAAAACAGACAGGACTTTCAAAACACCACTTCACTGGAGGAAAGAAGGGCCAGGGAGAAAACTGAGTCAAAAATAAAGTTTTTCCACTTTCTGACATTTATTTCTTGTGGGTCGTCTTGGAGCCCAACACTGCCAATCCAGCGATCAGCAGCTATTTCTGACGTGTTGCTTCCTAACTTAAGTACAGACTGTCACTTGGATCTCTAGAGAATGTTACTGCCTAGGAAGACTGCACTGGTAAGGGGGAGAAGAAACCAAGCAAATCACTTCTAATTAGTGTTATGTCAATTTGGGGCCTGACTGAAAGCATCAAAAATCTATCCTTATTTCTTACAATAGAGTAGAATCAAAAAAAGTCTCAACTTCTTGAACCACAGCTCTATCTGGTTCCTGAAAATGTGTTTCACTAAAGAGGATTTCTAGACTGCAAGCAAGTGGGGAGAGGTAATAAAGGACTTCTCATAATTTAATGATAACCGGTCACAGAGTTCTGTTTAGCCAATTCTAATGCTTCAGAAAATTGGATTTTGATGAGGTTTCTGTACCTTAATTTCCTCTCGCTATGCATTTCCTACAAAGGACTATTATATAAAATAGTGACTGAAGGCTAACCCATACTCTGCACACTTGAAGATGTTTTATTGCCTCTGTGAACATTAGACACCCTGCTTATATCCACCACCTACTAACAGAATGGGACAGAAAATAAGATACATGCTCTGAAACTCACTGGTATTCTCTCCCACCTTTGGCACTTTCCTCTGCCTTTCTTTGAAGGTTCTACAAAGCAGTTCTCTATTTTTCACTTTTCCTCTTTACATCTATACATTGAAAGGGAACAGAATTCTTAGCTTAATACTGTGTAGATGACAAAACATTTCTTTTCCCTCTACTTTGGGGACAACTTTGAGGCACGTTTCATAGCTGCTTGACAGATCCACAACTCCTTTTGCCCGAGTCCTGGCTGAATTCCCATCTTGTAATTGCATTCCACCTACCTAAAATTCTCCCTTTAGTTCAAGTGTGCCATTTTATGAGCTCGGTTACTTTGCTTATAAACTCCCACTGAAACTAAAGAGAAAGGCAGGCAGGATTCGGTTCACTGGTCTAAAAACATTATATACAATGAACCAATTGTTCAGTAAAGCTAGTGAAACTATTTCTCTAGACCTAGGCTGGAATACTGAATCAAAAGCTGTTGCTGACTATTAACATGCTGGCCTGTGACAGCTTTTGAGCTCCTGTTCTGCTTGATTCAAAGTGGTGTGGAATGAAAATCTTTTGATACGGAATCTGTATCTCAAGGCAATGCCCAGTAAAAACTTTGTAATAGCATCCCCCTTTCTGAAAACAATTAAGCGGCTCCCTTTTTATTTCAGTGAGGAATTAAAAGTTTCCAAAACTTTGTTTTCCAGGAAAGAGAAATGTCAGCCACTGGTGGAATTTGCTTTTCAGGTCCCTAATGTAAATCTCACTCTTGGATTAGAGGAGTGACTTAAACCTTCTTGTAGTTCTAGGATTTCCTTCCTTTATTAACACCTTCCAGTCACCTGAATTTTCATGTAGACTTCAAAAATACTACTAAACATTTGCAATGCTCTTAACTCCTGATTACTAAATACTCAGGAAACCTAAAGGAAGATTAAAGGAAACCAGTCAGAAGGACTGACATTTGCAAGATAAAGGCAGTTTGAGTAAAATATGAACTATTAAGTAGTAAGATTTTCAAAACTTCCAAGATCTCTTGGTGTTTAAAAATTACAGCCAGAACAGAGAAGCATAATTAAGAAGAGGAATAAAGGTGGCATCCTGATGCATACGAGAAGAGTGGCTATAACTATGGATACAAAAAACTGATCTTGAGAAAGAAAAATCATCAGAACACCAATGAAATGAGAAAAATTATGTGAGGTAGAGTTAAGATAGAAAAAATAAAGTTAAAAATAAGGACAGCAGAATAGCAGGTAAACTGACATCATCTCTTGCAATTAATTATTTTCCTTTAGCTTATTGCAGAATTGTATATTCAGCATCATCTTTTCTATATTATATTCATCACAGTAAATTTTGTGCTGTTTAGATTTGCTACTAAGTTAACAGAGGGATTTTGTCAGCAATTTGCTCTGGTTGCCCAGTGATTGTCAGTCTGTTGTGATGTATATTCACACAGAACATATTTGTTTGCCTATTGAGTAGGAGGAATGGAAAGAGGGCAAAAAATTGGTGTGGACATGATGACCTCCACTGTGAATTTGACTAAGTGACTTAATGGTTGCTGTGAATTCATGGGGCTCTCACGCTCTTTTAGAAACAGTGATAGACCTGATGGTTATGCACAGCATGAACCCAAATGATACATTTCCCCTTTTGAATCACTGGTATCCTCTCGAGAAAGCACTTTGAAACGTGCTGAGTGCTGAGTGCAGAGCTGGCTTGATCTGATGGTTAATAACATGAAATTGGGAGCCTGAAAAGCCTGTCTTCATTCCTTTTTTTCCTCTACTAACTCTTGATCCTTAGGGAAAGTCACTTAATTTCACTAAGAACCTCCTGTACTTCCAAGGGGCGTGGAGGGAAGAGGTTTTCCAAACAGGATGCAGAGTCTCAACAACTTTACAAGGGAAAGACAAGATTTTGTCTACTACTTTGAAAATGTAAAAGCTAATAAAAGATTGATATCTGGGGCATTATGTACTTTAACAAATGAACAAAATGCATACTACAGTCATTTGTGTGTGTGTGTGCAAATAGTTACCTTTCTACAGCAAAAGCATAGAGTGCCAAATTCTGACGTGTTATCAGAATGAGGCCAACAACACAAGCACAATGAGATTTTTTATCAATGTTCAATAAGCGCATGTCATATAAACTTCCATCTACACTCAGCAGCTAATAAATACATTACATTAGAAGTTAGAGAAACCAAGCATTTTCCATCAAGCTGGAACTGAGAATTGGCATTAGACTTTCTCCTGCAGACTGTTTTGCAGTTCCTCTAACAGTTGTTCTGTGTGGCAGGACAGGCAACAACTCCTATTTTTCCTGGATACTACTGAACCTCTTAAAGCAGTTGAGCTCACTTGCTTTCCAGTTATTGATAACATTTGCGTCTGCTGCACCTGATCTTCTCTAATCATTTTGTCTAGTCTTAAATTTTTACCTTTTCCTTTTGAATTATTGCAGATGTTTGCTGATTATATGCAAACTGCAGCTGCCTTTTAAACAAGCTACACATTTATCAGAAAATGCACTGGACATCAGAAAGAAATTTCACTATCAGTAGGCTTTCCAGATGATGAAGAGACAGAATGCTAAGAAAAACTAATTTACTTTTTGTGTGAGGTAGAAGGGTTATATTCCTCTGGGCCTTTATTCCTCTGCATGCCACTTTGCAAATGAAACACCGCGTGGGTACTGTATAAAGAAAAGCATCATGAATACTAAGTTAGTCTCAAGTTGCACAGGAATATAAAATGCATTGGTTCTAGCTAAAATCGATTTTGCCTTGGAAGTAGGTATTGGATTCACTTTCTCTCTCTCCCCAAAACACTTCAACAAGTGGAAAATACCATTGTAGCCACTGTATACTAAAGTGGTAAATATACAACCAAGCAATCCAGAAATCTTTTGGTAGCCTCAGTAAAACTCATTTTCATTGTTTCACAGCAAAGGGGTACGGCCTCTGGAATGAATTCACAGAGTTTAGCTGTGCTGATTCAATAAATCAGCAACTCCTTTTTTTCCCTGCCAGTACTAACAAGATTTAATTGGAGCAAAGTAGCTTCCGAAAGTTGAGTCACTGGTTACTATGGAATTATCAATAGAAAGGAGAAGAAGAAGTGGAACAGAGCAGATTTTTTTTAGAAGTTTTTCATTTTTCGTTTTCAAAACAAGTTCAGGAAGGAAATGGGCTACATAAAATTATAGAAACAAAAATCTGTATACTGCTGTGATGAATGTAGCAGCTGCTGGATTTTTCCGGCTTCCCTTTATATTGAGTTAAAATAAATTACTGATCTAAAATTTTATAGTAATTACTGACTTTAAGTAAAGAAACTGATGAGTATTGATGAGATTAGGAACACCAGTAGAACCCAAAAAATCTTTTGAAGGCCCAAATGACTTTGAATATCTTAACCCTGTAAAGTGAATGAAAATATTTTTCAGATGTGAAAGTGAAGGAACTCTAGTACTTGACAAAAATTTTCAAGCTTTCCATATGGACTCATTCACAGTCTATATGTCACTGAAATGTGCAACCAATTTCTGTTATATTGTGAAATATGTAATAGTATTTAAAGAACGGTTATTGATGGTGCTGGTTCACCTAAAAAGGGCAGAGTTAGTCAATTTGGGGCTGTAAAACTGACTTTTGTATGCATTTCCTCAGTATTTCTTAGGCAGCATCAGTTGTACCCCTTAACGAGCTATTTTCACAAAATACAAGCACAAGAGATATCATTACATTAACATTGATGCTACTGATCTATTATGACTTGATCAGTTGAGAAGGATAAGCAAATCACAACTTCCTTTGCTCCGCTTCCAACATATTCTAATGATATAAACATAGATAAGGTATAGACTGCACATTTTGGATAGGTGTTTTGCTTCAATATCAAGGAACTTTCCATGTGGCTTGACAATAAAGTTAACCTGGCTTTGCAGCGCCACTCTGCAGATCAAGAATACTGTAGTAGATTGACACCATTTTACTCAGCTGATCCAAATTGCTCTAACATTTGACTAATCACTTTGCACTGGCTGTTTTTTATTTGGTTTTTTGTGCCTGTGAAGGTTAGTCTGAATGATACACAAGCATGTAAACTTACACTGCTGGATATTCCAATAATTAATAGATCTGGTATCATCGCTGTGGAAACAGAGCCTGAATAAGAGGGAAAAAGAAGTGCTTCTTTCTAACATTTTCCTTTCTTTAACTTTCAGATAATGGGGCAGGTAAAACAGCCTTGAAAATTAGCACAAATAAAAATCAATAAATTACCTCGTTCACATAGTGAGCAAGGAGAATAACTCTCATACACAACCCAGTATGAACTGAAAGATCCTATTTGCACAAGCAGGTGGATAAATAGCCACCGGAATTCATCAATAGAGCTCATCAGAAATCTGATATATATCTTTGAGATCACAGAGGTCTTGAACAGGCATAAAGGAGAAGAGGTATGGTCTAGTCTTTCAGGCTTGGACTATATACTGTTAACAGAAACAATTGGTGAACATTTTCTGTAAAGCTACTTTGGTGTTCATTGTGAAATGAATAAAACAAATATTGTAAGGCATTGGAAGTGAGGAAAAAAATTAACTTACAAGATGCAAATTGAAACACAGTTGTGTATGAAACTAGGACACAAAGCTTGGAAAGAACATTCTCCAGCCCAAGAAACCTCCTTCCTACTGCCAAATACTGCAGATAGGAAACACCCACTGTGTTGGTGAACACAGCATGCTACAGCACTAGTACATTGATGGCACTGGTGTGCATTAACACAGCAGGTGCTGTGTAGTGAAGGAATTAAATATTGTAAGAGTCTTCACTCAGCAGAATCTGTTGCTTCTCCACCTCCCAGCTGTTTTTCTCTTTCACTGTGGATGTTGGAGGACTGCACAATCTGGTTTAAAGTATGGCAAAAGTCATTATCTTTTTATTGTAATTCATATTTTCTTTTGTGTTCTCTGGGAGGCTTCTGCAAATCCATCCACCATTTCTCTGCTGCATTGTATAAACTGCAGATATTTGCCTTAAAAGATTAACTAATATTTTGTTGAATTTTCATGCAAACTGTTATGAACTGAGAATCCTCTTCTGTTCAGTTTGGTACTTCTGCACTAGTACAGCTATTTCCTTATTATACCACATCACCCTTTAACTATAACCCCCATTTACCTTATTTACCTAATCAAACTGCAGCTAATAGCTGTAACAAAACATTTATTCATTTCTCTGTCCTTTCAGTGTACTTTTGATCCTTTAAGTGAAATGCCACATTTTGCATATCTATACCAAAGTCTCCCATAGTTGAATTCTGAACCTCAGAGCTTTATACTGCATGAAATGTCATTCTTCAGGGTTGAATACATTCTGATAAAATAAAGAGATTTCTTTTCCCAACTCCCAAAAATACATCCTTTTCCCTGAAAAACCTCCAAATCTTTCTGCAAATTATTCACTTTATGACTATACATACTGTTTCAACATACGGAAAAGCACTTGTTCAAACTAAGAATTAGCTGTCTGTTATCATTCTTTTCTCTCTCTGGATCTCAGACATATGCACATAGACCCACACAGTCCTCTACACTTTTAAAATGAAACCAATTTGTCTGCTATTCTGATGCAAGATGTATCAGGAGAATAATCCTTCCAAGAAATCCGGGTGGAACTGCTTGAGATTGCTTGTTCAAGATTGGATTTTCTCTTTGGTAGATTTGTATATTTCCAAAATTACCTGGCACAGAAATTATCACTCTGCTTTGCCTAGCTGAGCATGGTGAATAGTGTGTCTTGTATAATTCTCCTGGGGAAAGGTACGGAGATAATGAGACATATTCATGTACAGAAAGTATATCCAATTAACATGGAGTCACAATTAGAAGAAATTAAATTCTAAATGCTCCTGTATTAAACCCACATCTATTAAAGCTTTACAAAGGGCATAGAGAGACCTCATGAATGATAAGACTGTCATCTACTAATGGGAAGAAAGATGAGATATTGGGGGGTGGGAATTGGGATGATCATGAACTAATACTTGCAAGTTCTGCCTTAGTCCTTACAGGTGCATAGCTTATTGTGTCTACCACTACAGCACCTGAGTGCTTCAAACATCTTCTGGGACATTTTTAGAGCCTGCTAAATTACAATGTAAAATAAATGATTAAACTACAGTTAAGCTGAAAGGTTATAGTCTTTAAAGCAACTGAAAATTGATAAAAATCATTGCTGTTCAGTGTGTTCTCAGTCTATGAATTTACTGAGTTACCAGTTTCTCACTTATTTATTCTATACAAATATTTTTAAAATACTCTTCCTTTGCAGAAATCTGAAATCTGCCCTCCATAGTTCACTTTTCAGTTTAAGAATTCCTAAGCCTAGGCCAATGAATGCCTTATATTTGGGAAGGTATTAATGTGCTTGTCCCACTTACATTTAGAATGTCATAAATCTAAACCAGAGAACACTGATTTTAATACTTTGTATTTTTCTGATGCAAAGTCTAATCATCAATCTTGTGCTTTTAGTCTGCATGTCCAACAATTTATGGATAGTAGACCTGGAAGTTTGGGTCTACACATGCATTAACTTTGCGAATAATGGCACTTGTGTAACTGATGAGATGTACTGTATCTTTTGGGAACTATGCAGAATCTCTTTTCTCAGCATGCTTATTTTATGTAGGAAAAGACAGAGTATGTCTTCTGTGGATTTTGCCTGCCCAAAATGTATCAGGCAAAAGTCGTGATAGTTTCTGTTTGTTGAAAATATGAGTGTAGTTTGGCTTAATAATATTATTTTATAGAAGTAATGTGAAATAGAAATTAAAATATAAGATGTTAATTTTAAACGTCACTGATTATATGAAGAGAACATATTTTCAGAGAGAAGTAGAGCTGATTTTCTGCGCTGAGTTGCAATCTGGATATAATGGATCCTTACCTCTTTAACAGTCTTAATGATATCAGGAACAGCTTATATCCTATATATAGGGACCCCAAAAGTATTATTCTCTTTTCAGTTATTAAACAAAGCCTGGCTTGGATTTGAATCCATTTTGCAAGACTTTCACTCTACAAACATGATTCAGAGCTAGTTTATTGCAGGAACTTAAGTTGCACCAATAACTACACACCTCATTAGAAGGCAGAGTTAATTTTACCCTTTCTTGGCATCAACTCTTCGAAGAGCTGTGAGAGAAACAGAAAATATGTCTTATAAACATTACACTGGAAAGAACAGCACATGGGATTAACTATCAGATTGATCATTGTGCTTTAAGAAACGGCCCAGAGAGGCTGGATAACTGAAAAGCTTTATTTTTCACTCATCTTCTTCCAGCCTATTTTTACTTTGTCACTTGCTAATGTTTCTTACAGTTATGAGAAGTTTGAGATAATTGCACCATTTTCATAACATAAAAGGAAAACACCAAAATGAATGTTTTACCTTGCAAGCTCATTGTGTTACCACTGGATCTTCTGCTTAACTACTGAACGTACTTTAAGGTATTTTTTTCAGGTAGGTGCTAATAAAAGCCAAACAGTACAGATGTTCACTTAATCTAGACCATTTGAAGAAATGCTTAGAGAAATTTTTAACTGAGGTTTCCAGCACTATCTCCTGGCCAAGCCAAAAACCTGAAAGTGATTATCATTATCATAATGTGACACTTTTACCCTTTATTAATTATGAAAGACTAAAGGTGGACACACACCCCCACACACACCTTTTTCACCTATCCATGTGCATTTATTTCTTAATATGTAATATCTAACTTCCTTACAAGATTGTGTATTGAGTACATCTGTTTGAACTTCACTTCAATCAAAAAATAATTGGGGCAAAACATCCTTTTCAAAGTCACCTACTTTGTCCTGGAGGTGATAAATTATAGAAGGATAGAAAAGCAGAACAAAGACAGGAAGTCTTCAGAAGAAATTGCCAGACACCAGTTCCTATACATTTACATAAGAGCAGCTCATGTAGTACTAATATGGAATTCATAGCTAAATCTGATTTAAAAGAGGTCACATACCACATGACAGATTTCTTGTAAAACAATCTTGATAATTTATTCATCAAGATGGTATCAACTAGGATATGACAGTGGGGAAGGGAAGTAGAAACAGAAAAAGCAGGGTGGGGAAAGATGTGGTAGAATTGGAATATACTGTACAGTTTTTAGAACAGGAGGAGAACATTATTAGTAGAAGCCAAAATTAAAGATGAGAACTAAAAGCAGGCACAATAATAAAGGAAGCTAATAAGGTAGTGTCATGTGTGTCTGATAATTATAGTGACAAAAAACAGGAGTGGAAGCAAGAAGCACTATGGCTGGAAAATACAAAACAAAAGATATAGTGAACTACAAAACTGAGTGAAGGGCAAAACATCAGCATAGAAGCATTTGAGGAGATGTTCAGTAGTCCAGATGCAGGAAAAGGAAAGATGTTATGTTGCTGACATAAAATTGTTGAATGAAATATAAAGGAAGAGGAATATGCAGTAAAAAAAATTAGATATTTGCATGAGCTAAACAAAGATGAAGAATAGAGATAAGCAATGTGCTCTGTATAAACAAGTGATAAATTAATAGAGAGTTATATTACAAACCAGGAAACTGAACAATGACTTGCAGAAAGAAACAAATAAACTACAGTATGATGTTAGCATGGATAGAAATTGTTAGGGTCACAAACAATTAAAGCTACTAAAATTAAATATGGTAACATCATCTGTGGAAAGAGCAAATTAATTATTGACTAGGAAAAATGATGACATTGTAGTTTTGTTGTACTTCATCTGACCAATTAGTAAAATTATGTGTAATAGAAATTCTTAGGAGTTCTAGTTTTAAATAAGGCAACACAGAAGCACACAGAATTTATTACGGTCATGGTTTAGCCCCAGCTGGCAACTGTGCCCCATAGAGCTGGTCACTCACTCCTCCTGGTGGGGTGGGGGAGAAAATCAGAAGAGTAAAAGTGAGAAAACTCCTGGGCTGAGATAAAGGCAGTTTAACAGGTAAAGCAAAGCTGTGTGCACAAGCAAAGCAAAGCAAGGAATTCATTCACCGCCTCCCATGGGCAGGCAGGTGTTCAGCCATCCCCAGGACAGCAGGGCTCCATCACGCATAACGGTGACTTGGAAAGACAAATGCCATCACTCTGAATGTCCCTCTAGTTTATATACTGAGCATGATGCCATATGGTACGGAATATCCCTGAGGTCAGCTGTCCTGGCTGTGTCCCCTCCTGACTTCTTGAGCTCCTCACTGGTGGGCAGGGGTGAGAAGCTGCAAAGTCCTTGACTCCGTGTAAGAGCTGCACTAAAAAATCAGTGCGTTATCAACATTATTCTCATCCTAAATCCCATATGCAGCACTGTACCAGCTACTAGGAAGAAAATTAACTCTATCCTAGCCAAAACTAGGACAGCTACGTAAATTGCTCAGAGGATTTCTCTAAAAGCCTTTAAAAAAATAGGGAAAGTACTGAACATTTTACTTTAGTTCACTAAAACTTACAGAAGCACCTCCTAACTTCAGTGGAAACCGGGGTAGATGATCAGTAGAGGCTCACTGTTCCCTGTGGGAGTACCGACTGAGAGATGGCACACAGCTGTGTTTTGCCCTCCCCAGTAACTAAAGTCCAAGTCTCATGCCTCAAAAACCAACACACTCAGTTGCTCATCCTTCAGTTATTCATGCCAATAACTTCAGCTAGCAGTTAGCTTGTAAGGTGAGTACGGGGAGCCAGACTTACACAGCTAAATTCCTAGAGAAGTTGCAACAAATCTGGTGTGAAGTGTGACTGGTGCGTGCTAAAGTTCTGAAAAAGGTTTGAAAACACCAATTGAAAACACCTGAATGGTGACTGCTTTTTGGATTAAATTAAAAAAATATAATGAAAAAAGGCCTAAGTTTGGGAAGAATCTTGCAGGTTTTTTGCTTTTTCGAGAAGTAGGCCACTTTCAACAGAGACCCAATCATTTCTTAGTCCCAGAATGGAAACAGATTCTGTTTCTGTCAGGGTAGATTTCAACAGCCATTGAGAGAAGATAGAAACTAATTCAGTGCTGGTTCTTCATGCCTCTGTTACATGTTTGAGCACATAACACAACTTGACTGGATGGTCTGGAAAGCAATAAATGAGGAACTTAAGTTCTGGCATAAATGTGTTGGAAGCAGGTATTCTGTTATATACTCACATCAAGCCAATCAATCATAATTCAGACACTGAATCAAGGATACACTTTGGCACCAAAGGGTTCTTGGAAACAGAAATATATTAACAGTTATCATCTCAGAACTAATTCTTTTTTTCCCCTCCACAAAATATGTTGTCAGGTTTTTCTATCGCAGCCCAGAAAGCCAAACATATCCTGGGCTGCATCCAAAGGAGAGTGAGCAGCAGGTCAAGGGAAGGGATTCTGCCCCTCTACTCTGCTCTGGTGAGACCCCACGTGGAGCACTGTGTCCAGCTCTGAAGTCCTCAGTATGGGAAAGACATGGACCAGAAAGGATCCAGAGGAGGCCACAAAAATGATCAGAGGGCTGGAGCACCTCTCTTATGAGGAAAGGCTCAGAGAGTTGGGTTTGTTCAGCCTGGAGAAGAGAAGGCTCTGGAGAGACCTTATTGAAGCCTTTCAATACTTAAAGGGGGCTTATAAAAGAGATGGGGAGAGACTTTTTAATAGGCCAATACAACAAGGGGTGATAGTTTTAAACTAGAAGAGGGTAGATTGAGTCTAAATATAACAAGAAATTTTTTACAGTAAGGGTGGTGAAACGCTGGCACAGGTTGCCCAGAGAGCTGGTAGATGCCCCACCCCTGGAAAGTGGGGATTGGACTAGATGAGGATCCCCTGCAACCCAAACCATTCTATGATTCTATCAAGCAGCAGCAGCAACAGCCTAGAGAAACGCAGCTAAATTTAACATAAATAACGAAGGGAAAAAATGCTGACTGCTTATAAAACATCAAGGCTTCTGTCAGCCATTCAAATATTGTCTGGCGTAGAGCACAGGAAGAGAAATATCACAGCAGGAAGCTAAAATCTGCAAAGCTATGAAATTAGCTTATCAGAAAAACGATTGTGATAACTCACCAGCAAAGAGTTTATCTCCTGTGAGAAACAAGAAGATGAAGAACCTGTTCTTAGTCACGGCCCTTATGCATCCCAGGAAGTTTGTGTCTGCCACCACCTAGATAAGGTCAGCAGAAAAAAATAACTACACTAGAATCACAGAAATTTTGAATTCTTCAAATTGTATTTTTCATGTGCTGCTGCGAAATATCTTTTTAGTGAACATTACCAAAAAAGTAGTCAGAGAAGACTGCCAGCTAAACCCAGTTCTAGATCATGTGGAATTTAGCGTATGGGGGAAGACATCCACACAGCCTCTTAGCTGTAGTGGGACACCACAGATGAAAAATTGACAGGTGCTAAACTATTAGGATGAGTTTCCAACTTCTTCCCTTTTCCAATGGTTGACTAATGCTGGAAATTAAATGCCCCTCACACATAGTCTTCAGTTAATCTGAACAGAAACTGTAAGCAAAATATGAGAGCAAAGTCTGCGTAATTCCAAATAGTATTGGCCTGGGCAGAAATCTATTGTGACAGCCAATCTGGCATTTTCTCGGTTTGAAATACAGCTTTGGTTAAAAAAAGGTAAGTTAAAAAAAGGTAAGTTAAAAACCCACATAGAACACAACTGTAAAAACTCTCTGTTTTCCATTCTGGGCACCCCAATTAGAAAGGTGCTTTCTTGAGTTAGCAGATGAAAACAAAGGCCAAGGGAAGGAAGAGAGAAAAGTCAGCAGTTCCTGTCAATCCCACTAGTGTCCCACATTGCCAGCTGAAGTGGCAGCATATAACCCTCCTAATGTAAGCGAATATAAAACCCTTAAGTTTTCCTTGCAAAAAATGTTGGTGCAACATTGCATAAGAAGTAAATAAGGGATAGAAGATATTGAACTAACTTAACATCTGTTTTTAATCTCTGACCTCCTAAAAAACATAGCTGAGTATTCTCAAATACAATTAAACACAGAACGAGACACAATTACATGCTCTGGACAGTAATGTTAGGAACAAGACTGGCAGCTCATTCTCGATAACAGAGTTTGAAATACATGAATTTGATTAATAGCACACAAATTGCCAATAGGTATTTTGGGATTGTGACAGCCGGGTCCTATTCATTCCACTGCCTGCTAATGTGCAAACTCCTGCTGTGCTGAAGAAGCAGGGGGATCAGGGAGGAACTTCAGGCAGCTGGTACCGAGGACTGTGTGGGTAGGCAAAATAAGTGCTTCCCAGGAGAAATGTGTGAGCTTGGACTACTATTAAAAGTTGCCAAGCCATGTTCTACTTCTCACACTGAATTGAGGCCAGCTATTATGCAGAAGCAATCAGATGCAAAATGCTGGCCAAGCAGATACCATGAATATAAACAAGGAATAGAAGAGGGCTGCTGGATGGCTACACTTCCACTCAATTAAAACTTCTGGATTGTTGTACGGGAGTTGCTAGTGAAGTGGAATAACATATTTGAATTTGGTTGGTGAACTAACTGGACAATCCTCCAGTCCACCTGGCAGCTGACAAATAGCAAGCTAGCCAGAACCCTGCCTTCCCAACCCCCCAGCATCCTCTGCCTTGCTGGAAAGAACATAAAAGCATATCAGGGCTATCAGCTACTTGATCTCTACTGAAAATATTACCAATCATGCATTCTCAACAAACAAAACAACCAAAGCCGCACTGTTTCTGTGAAATCTGCATTTTCAGGGAGGAAATTCCTTCCCTGGAAACAACTCCAGAAATGCAAAACTGATTCTGTGAAATCTGCATTTTTTCTGTTAGACAATAGCTTCCCTGGAAACAACTTCAATATAAGTCTCTCTCCCTACTCCAATTTTAGAGAGAGAGACTTATTTCACATATTGGGGCACAGTAGGAAGTTAAGTTTGAGGATCACTCTGCACATGCATTAATCTAGATATTTTGTTCCATAAAGGAACTAAAATATATCTGGATTTTTTTTTTTCCTGAAATTGAAAGGTACTTTATTTGCACTGAAACCAACAATCCCAAAGAGCAGTGCAAAATGATCTTATTTACGAATATAGCAAGCAACAAGTTTGCACCTTGGTGGGTAGGACTCCATTTTTAATTTGTCCTTTGACAGGTTGAAATTATTTTCTTAAGTATCCCAAATATGCATGCTGGTATAACCCTGTAATAACTCACACCAACTCCAGCTGTAACAAGTCTCCTATGTTCTCCAAAAATTAGAATGAAGTCAAAACCTGGCTTCAAAATCCAAAAGGCTTGAAGATTCCTTAAGAGAATCCAAGATTCTCCAGACTTCTCAGCATTAAAGGCCGCCTAAAATCTTTTCCTAGCTGTTCATAATAATCAAACTGTGCAGGCAAGTTAGGGATATTCTCTGTACCTTTTAGCCATTTCTACCTGTAGTTTTATATCACCTTTTCTGTTTCCTTATTGTAACTATTATCTCTGTGCAAGAGGTCACTTGTAGTTTGTTTTTACAGAAAGACATTTAATCGAATTAATGAGATTACGGTTCTTCGGTTTGGAATATTTGTAGTAATTAGACTTAATATAAGAATTGTCATAGTTGATCAGAGGTGTGAAAGGCATCTTATAATTCAGACCTATATAACACCACAATGTCTGTACTTTTCAGCTGCACTCTCATACATCAACGGATTATATAGGCTACTTTGCCGTTCGTGGTGTGACTACCTTATTGCAAGCAAAAAGGACAGAAATACCTTGTATTCCTTACCAAGAAAATTATGTTTCCAAGCGTTTTTTCCTTATGATGGCTCTATCATCAAATTTAGCAAACCAGGAAAATTGATCCAGAGATAATACCTTTGCTATTACCACCAAATAGCATCTTTATCAGTAAATCCGAAGGATGGCTGACATTTAATCGCTGGCAAATTCTTGCTGTTTTTTAACTGTAATCTGTATGAAGCTTTTAAAATTATACCTATTGATAAGCTGATCTTTGACTTTGAAAAATGTCCAGCAGCTTTGTATTCCCAAGAATTCGAACTACAGCACACCATGAAAACTGCAGCAAGAAGCTGTCATTTCGTAGTGATGTCAATTGTCTAAAAAGCAGTTATTTACTGTAGCCACTTTATGCTTAGTCACTGCAGGTCTAGTATCTCTCCCTTTATTGGTTAGTATTTTGGCTTTGGACAGAAACTTGGGGTGCATTCCATCGATGTCCAATTAGGTGAAAAGCAGCAGATACGGTTATGGATGTCTAAAATGCATTCGTTAATTTATGTGTGATCAGTCACTTCTACACTAATTTCTGATACTACCATGGACTAGTTTGAGCAATGTGAAATCAAATATTTAAACTCTTCCACTAATATTTATAGATAAAATGTCATTTTTCACAAATATTGATTCTGTTTCACCTATTTTTATATGTAGCATAAGTACCCAAAATGCATGAAATTCCCAAAGCTATGTTCTACTGTGTAGGGATCAAAATAGAAATGCTTTTCTTAGATCTTCACTTGCTACTGACTGTGAATACTTTAAACCACAGGGAAGTATACAGACATAAGCTCCAAAATAAGCTTTGAGTTCCTTCCTTCCAAAAAACTGTGACTTTTAAAGCACAGGTGAGAGTTCCACTCTTCAGTAGATAGTAATATTGGCTTGCAATATACAAAGATGCAAGCTGCGTTATGAAGCATCTAGTTAACAAAAACCATATCTCTAGATACTGTCAATTTTATGAAAGGTTATTCAGAAATCGTAAATCACACTGATTTGTGCTAGACTGGATGGGTAAACGTCACCCAAATTTTCCATTTCTTTAAAAAAAGAAATAAATATTTTGGAACCCCCAAAAAAATAAACCCCAAAACAATAAAACTGTATTCTTGGTTTTCTTTAGAACATAATAATAGCTATTTCTTCACAAAGGTATAGTGTTTACTACAAAATCTGCTCCTAGGGTAAGCTATTATTACTTCAGCAGTCTCTAGGCTCCAAAAGGAATGAAAATAGTTTCCAAAATGCAGGATGTTCATGAAATGGAGAAACGGATGATGAATCTGTGCTACTTACAGCACCTTGTCAATTGTTTGCTTTTCATCATAAACTGAAAAGACTGCATAGACCAGGCACTTGGAAGCAGGGCCAGGCTGAGGGCTAGGGAAAAGAGGAGGCTGCTAACATAGCAGGAAATAAATAACTGCAAAAGAAGCAAATCTGGTAGCATGGAACATCTATTATTCATCTGCAGTAATTTGTTGCCTGGCAAGAGCTGATGAATCAAATTTTGAGAGTATTTTATAGTGAGTTACAAAGTTTACAAAGGAAAATCAGCAAAAATATTCTTTCCTCTTCCAGAAATAAGCTAAAGTCATCACTGGAAATCTGTTGTCTTTGACAATGTGACCAAAGTTAAAGAAATCAATGGTCAGCATCACACTAACAGCTGGAGATGGGAATGTGGAGGTTTATGGCAAAGGTCTGCTTCATTCTCAGATTGTACAGGAGAAGCAGCAGGAGAAATGAAAGGGAGAGGCTGTGGTCCCCCGCAGGTGATCTGGAGCATGGTGAAAGGTCATCTTCACTCACAAAAAGGGTGGGAACAGCCCAGCTAAGGTATAAAATGATCACCAGATAATCCCCTCAGCATACCAAAATCACACTTGTTATGGCAGTGACCGAGAACAGTAACACAGGAGCTGGCTTCATCAACAGCATCCTGCAATGGCCTCAATTTGTTTGGATTGAAATGAACCTCATGGGATCACAGGTAGGACTGCTATTTTTTTTTTAGCTGATCAGCATATGTAGCATAAAAACATGCAACTTGTTCCATTAACACCAGAAATACAGGAAGAATGCTCATACATTTGTGGATCTGAACCTGCTTTTGTGCCAGCTTTCTAAAAATTTGGCTACAAAAGGCAGATTTTGCCTATAAATGGAATTCATGTGCTGGTTAAATACACTGGGGAACACACAGCATTTCTACTTCAGCCAGTGAAGCAGAAAGAAGCAAACCAATCTCAATTCTCTTAATTTTTCTCTGTTCCCTGTGCCATAGCACTTGAATTAGCACAAATGTCATTCAGAATAAAAACTTGAGTGTATTGATTTTAAGAGTGACATGATGGTAACTAAATTCCAAAGTTTTGTTCATAAACACTGACTTGTCAAGTAAAGAAAGAAATCCTTTTAAAGAAGAAAATAATCACTCTTAGACTTGCCCTGTCTAGTAAAATAAAACCTTATTTTACTATTACTCTGACTTCTTATAAGCTACAATTTATATTATATTTCAAATCCTCCTAAAGGTAATAAATGTGACAGAAAAAAATTAATACAAAATCTAATTACATTTAATTGGATTAAATTAGAATGGACTTTTTCTGTAATCTCATTTAATTCAAGACATTTCTAAAACAGCAACATTACTAACAACGCCTAAAAACCCCCCACGTATGAGGTTATAGACATTATCAACTGTCTACCTTCCTCTACATGACAGAGGAGATGAGAATGGAAATCTTATGTTCTGGGCCAAATTCTGCCACAGGCAGCCACCTTCTACGCTCCGCTGACCTCAGTCTGTGTTCCTTACATCAACAGTTGCAAAGGCAGAGAAGAAACAGGGCACAGCAAGAGCAGAGTATTTCTACAACTCGCTATTTCTCAGAGAATGTATGAGAATCTCACTGCTATTTCTCTGAAAATGAAAAAGAATCTCACTGCTTGTCTCATCACATTTACCCTAAAAGAATTCCCAGTTCACATTAGTAAAACCTTTTCAGGGAAAGGAGCTTTTTTCTGGCATAAGCCTGGGTCAGATGTTATGATTGCTGGTATTGATGATCTTAATATATGTGGGATGGGATGGTCATGTTCTATATTGCCCAAAGACGGAGTTAAATCTTCAATCTGACCGAGGACCACAGTAGAAAATCTATTTTAAAGGAACTCCTCTTGTGCATTTTACATAAGGCACAATTTAACCTAGCTGAAAACCCCAGGTACTCAAACCTGATGCTTTCAATAAGAAGAACTTTTTAGAAAGCTGCTCTTTCTCTCTTTTCTTTTTTGCCAACAAAGCTGACTTTGTAAGTTCTCTGATGATTATTCTCAAAACAGATTCTTCTGAAGAGATTTGATGCTTCCTTCTTAAAGTGTTTTGCTAACCATGCCTTTAAACTTTGTTCAGTTCACTTTGTGAAGACGTGTAGCCAGTCAAACAGCCATGCCTTGCAAAAGGCTTTTTGCATAGGTACCGTTAGTAAATGGTTTCTACTGATGATCACCAAGCAGTCTTTTCAACTACCAATTCCTCACCCTTCAGGGGGTGTAAACCTTTTTGTTTCCTTCCTATGAGAAGCTGAGTTATGCATCTTGCATATCTCCAGACCAATTTGAGCAAAGCTCTCCTCCCTTTACTTGCCTTTCTTCTCATCTTTGCATGTTGCAGAACTGGCTTTTAAAACACAGTCACAAACCGATACTTAAAAGGAAACCAAACCTAGTTTTGAGAAAGAACAACCACCGGTTTTATACATTACATATAAAAATGTGTTCAGCACAAAAAAGGTTCAGGAAGATTTTTGTAAATTAAGAGCAGTGCTAAGGCTTTCTTAAAGATTTATTCACTTCAATGACTCAGTATCTCATGTGTTTTTTCTCATTTTTTCTGTGCCACAATAAATCAGGCTGTGAAATAAGCTTGGTTTAAGTAGCAAAAACATTATGATTTCACATTTAGCAGTATAAAAATTGCCTTATGTTCAAATTCATGCTTCTCAGTAAGGTTCCCAGATACCTTCCACAGAGCAGCAGTTTATTGTCAGAACAGAAAAATGCTTCCTATGGGCAAAATAACGCTTGCCACCACATGCTGTGATGAGCATGTATTGACCAGTCGTCAGAACCTGAAGCCATTTGGGGTTTGTATTTGGTCTTTACTAAATTAAATTTGTGGCAATCAGCTGAGATTATTTTACACAGGGGATTTTTGGTGATTATTAGAACTTTCCAACTTGAATTTATATAAGCAACGTCCAGTGAACCTGGAGGTCTTACCAAGTCTTGATGTACTTGTACAAAAAAAGAATCTATGCCATTGCTCAAGATTATTGTGTACAAAATGTTAAATTCTGAATGTGTTAATGAGGTTGTATCACATATTAGTCAAGTTCAATAGCAAAATGGAAAAATTGGGTTAGAATGAATTCAATGTCAGTTTTGGCTTTTTAAAAATGGACTGAAATCTGAGACAAATCTGAAAATCTTAATAATGTTGAGGTATTAGAAGGTTCCCATACTGATATTCATATTCAAATAGATACCAGAACAGAAAAAACCCAAGATCAAAAAACTGAAACAATCAAAGCTAGATGAACCAAAAAGAACCTTCTGATAATTAAACATGGAAACACTATTGACATGAAATCTGTCAATAATTCCAAATAAATAAGCACAACTTTTATTTTAGCTTGTTGAGTTAGTTATCAAAATGAACATTGCTATTTTCAAGGAAATGCTGTTTTATAAAAGACTTTTTTTTTTTAGAAAAATATTTGAACAGTTCTATGCATAAGATTTATAGTTGTGTCTGTATATTTGTGATTACAACTGTGATATATGTATATAAAAGTGTGACTTGTACCATATTTGAGTCAACAAGTGAATTTTACTTAATGAAATGAGTTAAAAATCTAATTTCATCTCAAGGTGCTGTTCTTTGGCACATACAGCTACTCTTTAATATGACTTCAGTCTTGGTATGTCATAACTGGTTTATAAGAAAGGCCTCCAAACGTTCTGCTTCAATGTTATAGCTTCATAAAGGAAAAGCAACCTAAAGCACATCAATTAATGAACGCTGAAAAGAAAGCTTTTTCTTTCTTATCTTTAAGACAAAAGGGAAAAACTCAAATGGCATATTCCAGCAACACATATCAATTCCAGATTTAGGAAATCATACCAGAAAACATGGATCATATCTTCATGCCCATTAAAAATAACAGGTTTCAAAAGCAGCAGAATAATTTATTCACAAGGGAAGCTAAATACAAAGCTTGTGTTACAACATAGTAAAAATTGCATTCTGGAAGCAAAGCCTTCGGAACCTGCAACTGTGCTTGGGAAACATAGCAATGAATGAGGAATACAAACCTTTTAGAAATGTCACTGCTCTGGAAGTCTGAAGATATTAGAGTGAGCATTCATAAGACATTTGTTCCTTTACATCAAGATACGATGATGAGCACTTCGTTTAACACCTTCCTACATGGATATTTGAGCATCCAGGCATTTCAAAACAGATGGGAAGGGGGAGAGACAAAGTCTTAATGTAACCAAAATACTAATTTTTCTGAAGAGTTTCAAGAGTTCTGAACCATCACTTTTCAGGTCTGACCTAATGGACTTGAACTGATACTCAGCACTAAGCTGGGAAGTAAACATATTTTGGGCTACATACTACATGTAATATTACAGGGAGTAGCTGGGATGCTCTAAAGAGAAAAATTACTGCCAGAATGAGTTTGCATATTAGGTTTTATTTATTTTGAATGTAACCTTTATATATCACAAACCCTTGTGTAGGTGACAAGCAGTTTACTTAGGATGTGTTTTTACTTGAAAAAAATGTTAAACTACATACCACTGAAGTGCATTCTTTGATTTGTTGGTTACAATGTTCTAGCACGAAAAAAGGGATGTGAAGAATGCACCACTTCTCACATCTCCTAATCAGTCACAATACTTAAATATTATTTAAATAGAAGCAATTCAAAGGAACATGTAATATAAAAACTACTGAATTTATAAACATGATGCGGTAACTAAAGAATATTTCATCTGGGGTTTTTTTATTTGTCCATTATACCAACTACATCAAGATGGGACATGACAATCTTCAGTAGGGTGGGAGTGGGAAATGCAGCATAAGTACACAGAGGTGAAAATAATTAGCATGCACATACTATCTCTGCCTCCTGTATTGCAGTTACTATATATATTATATACCTTTAAGCTGCATGTTTGCATTTATTTAGTGCTGTATATGCAAATCCAAAAGTGACCATCGGTAAAGTTCTTCATGTGGAACATCCAAGCCCACTGATACTGACTACAGAAGAAAGGCATCAAAAAGAATTAGGCAAGTAGAGTATCCAGCTCAAGGACAGTATGCAGCTTTACATCACAGTTCTATCAGAGAGATTAGGATAAAATCAGAAAGCTGTTTCTTAGATGGAAGCCACAGCTTAGCAGGCATTCCCTTCTGTGCACAATAAGTAGTATCAGCCTACATGGCTGGCCATCATTCTGGTAAATGTATGAACAACAAATTAACTGTCCACTGTTCTCAGATACGGTCAGAAGCAGAAGCTGCAACGGGCTCGCTGTTGCAAAGTCTCATTATAGTGAAGCCAAGTTTTTACAAGTCAGGGAGATACAGCTGCTATCTGATGGCTCTGCAAACTTCGCTTCTCAGTCTTATGGAACTGCACACATCTGAACTCTTTCTCCAGCTTTTCTGAAAGCCATGCCATAGAATGACACCCTTCTTCACTGATCGTTACAAGGAAGGAGTAATGAGCACGGCTTGTACAGTAAGACCATAAGAAGGATTCAGCCCACTGAACTATACACTCTCACTGGCACCTTTTGTCACTTGGAATATGGCAGAAGCATTATATTAACCAGACCTTTTTATTTAGCTCTGACTTTACTGATTGCCAAAAAGTGCAATAAGTACAATAGCTTGACATAGCCTTAACGCTGCTTAAGCAGTCTATTCACCAAAGGCTGAACACAGTTTCTATGCCACTTACGCAGCTTTTGCAAAAAGTGAAAAGAACCATGACAACAGCGTGTCTCACTGCTTCCTCTCAACAATAATGACATTCTACTAATAAATTACTTCAGTGTCCATCTTCAAAGTACCAGTCCCTGGCTTGATCTTTAATTTGATTAGTTTTAAATCTCAAAGGTTTAAACTGAATCCTGTACTTTTGCAAAAACAAAGTGATGCTACACTGCAGTATTAAGCAAAGATGCTGCTGATGTGCACAGTGATCCTGAGATCATGTTTCTCATTCCGTGTTAAAAAACTAGTGTGATCTTTAAACAGCTGCTTTGTTGAGTCCCACAGGTAGCTGCACTTTGTTTTGAGAAACAATTCCTATATACAGTGTCCATATGTTCATTTTCTTTCAAAAGCTTAGTGGAAATTAGGTAAACAAACACAAAAATCCCCCTTCAGACTGCAGTGCATAGGCTATCCTCTGATTCTGTACAGACGCTAGAAAGCCTTTTTGTGAAGACATTGGAGTCCCATAGTAGCATAAAAGTGGTAACTGCGGTCAATTTACTGCTGACCTTTAGTGTTAAAGCCAATAGTGCTTATCTGTGGTTAAAGGATGGAAGGTAAGAACCCTGCAGTTTTGGGGCCTTCTTGTGGGAGTTCAGATTTACAACATGTTTTCAGATGAACAGTGAAAAAGTAGTAATAGATTGAAATAAGATTTTTACCTCATTCACATTGCATTAAAAAAGTAACAAAAGCTCCAAGACTGCGAACAACAAGCATTTGAAGAAATGGGGTCAGGAATCTTATCATTCCGTGTTAAAGATTACCTTCTCTATTTTTCTCCAGTACATTGCCACACAAATTGCAAGATAGATAGTATTTATTTCATTCTTAGAAAAGTACAAAAGAGACTCCTATCAATTCCCCCCAGTTCAAGTTTAAGCTCCTGCAGTATTTGATTTCATTTCTTGTATTACTTTTTTACAATTTTGCTTGATTTGATTCTTATAATTGTGCCTTGTCAGAATACCATAAAAAATCCTTTCAATTTATGATGTGGGCAAAAAAAACTTTGATGCAGCTGATGTTCAATCCCAGCTTAATTTGTAAGTGATAAGTTGGGAGGTTTAATCTTGGTGCCCATATGTCACATCTCAAAACCAGATCACACTCTGGCATGAATGGCTGGCTCTGCTTAGCAAAGCTCTAGATTGACATATTGGAATGGGCCTGGGAGATGCTCTTGGGGGAAGCTTATTCATCTTTTATCACTGGTGGAAATATTCATACTTCAGACATCTCACATGGAAAAAACAGCATTTTCAAATCAAAGGATTCTTATGGACAACTATGAAATCAGCTTTTTCTTAGTCACTGATCTATGCGTAAGAATTGTTTTTACCTGAGCCAGTGTTCTAAATAATAAGGACAGCTTCCATCTAGCAGTTTCTGGTCCCATAGGTATGAAACCAGAATACAGGGAAGCAAGAATGGTGCAGGGTGCAGACATCCATGTAATTATTAGTTTAATAAAATCTTTTTTCTATTAAATATGTTCCTATCTATACTTAGACTTTTGTAAGGCAGTAAACCACTATGTACAGCACACAGCTACTCAAACACCATGTTTGAGCATGTTTATTCACTGTTCCAAAACTTGTTGTAAAAATTATCTCAAATATTTAGAAGAAGAGAAAACTAACCCCTAAACCACATAATCCAGTTCCTAACAATGGAATGGAAAAGCCGTTATGAGTAAAATACTACTATGAAATATTATGGCCACAGCATTAGCAATCTGATACATAACTGCATGATTAGGAGAACTACCCTAATTAGCCCATTTCACTGCAGAAAACTCACCAGTGGTCTTTGTTTCCTTCATTAGGTGGTTAATCAAAGTTATTTAATCCTACCTTTTCTGATGGGAGGGTTTAGAGTCAGGACAGCTGCAAAGGGAGACATTACAAGATCTGATATGATGGATCAAGATGAACTAGAATGTGACAATATGAAATACCTGTAAAGTTTAAAGTTTAAGAGAAGCTGATTCTAACAGAAACTTCTCTGTCTTTTCTACAAATAATGTAGCAATGTAATAGAAAAGTTACAGAATTGCTCTAGTCCTGTGACACAGCTCAGCATTTCCCACTGCTTTGCAGAGACTGAATGCTATTCTTTTGTTTTCATTTTACCCTTTCCTTCTCCACACTTCCCGTTGAACGAAATCTGATGTTGCTTTCTTGTTTCCTTAAACCTCATAAGAAACTGTGTCCAACCAGCACAGGGCTTTTAGGAATTCTGTACTTCCAGCTGCTCTGCTCCATCACAAAAGCGCTTGCAGATGTAATTTTTCACTGCTGCTCACATGAGCTCAGCTGTATATAAGGAGATGGGTAAGAGTTATTCTCATGGAAAACGAAGCAGTGACTGGCCGGAAGAAGCTGACTATGCGGATAATGATAATCTGATGCTTCTTCATCATTCCTGGAGAGCATAGCTATCAATCCATGCCTAATCTAGACAACAAATTCCAAACATAAAGTCCCCATATAGCAGAAAATGACAACTGCAAAAGCTGATTTATCCAAGCTGCTCTGCTAGTTCCTATTCCATGACAGAACAGCTAATATGCTGACAGACAGCTAGCTTAAGGCTGAGCTGTCACTTGATCTCATTATGTGCCAAGTGATGCAAGTTAGCAACCAAAGTAGTAAATTGTCATGTAGACAAACAAAACTTTCGCAACAGCTAGCAGGAAGAGTTTCAAGCTAAAGCCAAGAAACTTTCATTCTTTTTGTATTCTTGAAAAGTAGCTTAGAAGTTGACTGGTGATACTGCAGCTTCTCTTGGAATAATTTAAATCAAAGCTGCTATACCAGAGAAATACTTTGAAGAGCAGCATTTTCCTAGTTTTCATGTTTGTTTAAATTCAAAGTCATTAGTGATTGATTAGACCCAGTTACATCTAGATTAAAACGTTAAATATAGATGTAGCCATTTGCCTGAGAAATGCTTGGAGTGACGTTTATTCCTGATTCTTGTGCAAAAACCAGCACGGTCTGACTCCATTCCCTTCTAGACAAAGCAAAGCAGAACTAGGTTTTTGTGGTGAAGCATCAACAGTAATACTACAGAGTGTCAAAATCCGTGGGATGATTTCACAGAAGCAGCGCTGTCTTACTTCACCCATAAGAGAGTCAGTTCTATCTGAATCATGTAATCTCACAGAAGCAGAGAAAGCAGAAGAGTTCTCTATTTGAACAACATGGGGGCTTGCCTAGATTTTAAAGCCTTCTCAACATGATATACTTCTCAACAAAAATGATTGGGTGTAGATAGAACCTATCCTGTAGGGTTGAACTAATAACACAAAGTAAAAAATAAGAAACCACATGAGTGTAATCCTGGAAACCAAATAAAATATTTACAATTTTATTTTCTCCCTGTACATTTCATTGACTTTGAAAGTCATTCCTTTTTCCTGGCTTCATCTTGTCACTTCATTAGCCAGTGGGTCATCACCTTTCACTCCACTGAGTAGTGGTTATTTTTCATGCCAACACAGATAGAGTATTCAGTCCTGATTAGTATTGCAGGTAATAAATGGTAATTATCTGCACCTTTTTTCTGATGTAAGTCGCTGTCTCTGAACTGGAGGAACTAAATCTTTGTAACTTTGATGATAGCGGATTAGAGTATAACCAGTCTTTCTCTGGTGTGCTTACTGGGGCAAAGACCTAGAGGTCATGCGTTCAATTTTGTGTAATTACTGTCAGTTTAATGATGAAGATGAAAGAAGATAGTGTATACTTAATCAAGCAGATAAGCATATGAAGCTTTTGCATTAAAGATTTAATGGAACAATAGCGACAGAACTGGAAAACGGACAGTGGGCAAAACATTCTGTGACTGTTCATGCTTTACTCGGAATGGTCTGGACAAACAGTAAATGCTTTTTTCCTTTTCCTCCATCCTTTTTCTAAAGATGTTTTAATGAAAGTAAGGGAAATAGGAGGCCAAGAAGAATTTCAGGAAAGGTAGTTAAATTTCACAATATTTCCCATAGAAGACAAATGCAAAAGGTGCCAGAGTAGATGCACGAAAGTCTGAAATTATCTATAGAACAGAGACAACATCGACACAACAGCATAAGTTCTGTTTTCCCTGTCTGTAACACTATCACAAGTAGAGATGAAATCTGCCATAGTTCACTAAAACCAACTTTTATTCTATTTATCTCCGTACCACTAATGATCACTGTAGTGTCTACAGTGTGTAAGATACTACATTTCCTCATACTTGGAAGGACCACAGACTTAGGAGTGCCTCTTAGTGGACTGAGAGGCTTAGCACAGGTCTCATTCATATAAACCTGTTCAGGATCTCTGTCCCTTCTACGTAATGCAGCCCCCTGGGCTGTTCCTGGCCACAATTTACATGCATTATCATGCTCTGCAGGAAATATACCAAGCGTAGCAGCTTGCCAGAGTAAAAGCACTTAGTCAGGGCTTCTCGTAGTACAGAGGTTCAACAGCTGAAAGGACCATCTGTACATTTTACAGAGGGGAAAAAAAAGGTGTTGAATAAATATATTCCATGGAGTAGGAAACATGAGCATGAGTCTACAGTACTACCGAGGAACACTAACACAAAGCTAGTATAACGCTACCACCTGCTTCTGGGAAGATTATTTCCACCACCCAAGCAAATGATAGGACCACGAAGTTGTTTTATGAAAGGAGATAGCAGGAAGCAGAAATAAATCTTTCTTTAGATGTGTATTAAGAGAAAATAGTGCTTATGTAGACATATGATACAGTTATTCAACTCCAGCTAAGATTCTGATCAAATACATACAACCTCAAACCAAGATTAGACTGGTAAACTGACAAGGAATTTAAGATTTAATATACATCCTCCTCTTCATCATTTCCTATTGATTAGTGTGGATAATGTCCCTTCCTTGTGCTGACTACTGGAAATTCCACTTCCCAATTCCCTTCACTGCACAGGAGCATAGGTACTTACCTCAGAGCTGTTGATCTCACACCATCAGGTTACAACATACCAAGCCAGCCCGTGTATCCAGCTCTGAGGTCACAGACAAGGTTACAGCACAGCAGCAATCTGAGTCCAGGTCTCCTGAATCTCAGGCTGTCCCCCACTTGCTGGCCTATTTATCCATTGGCAAGCATCACTGGAAAAGAACAGTGAGTCCCAATCTAGCTGCATCCTGAAGATTATTGTGATTTCTAGTTTCTTCTATTGAAGATTTCTAGTTTGCACAGATCAGTCCACTAAAACGGTGAGAGCAATTCTCAACTACATTTGAATGTATGAACAGGAAATGTAAAGTTCTGTCGCTCATTTTACAAGCTCATGAAATTTCAAGGGGATACAGTGCTAATTACCTCTCATATCCAATTTGCCAAGATAAGTAATAATTTCTGCTCTTCTATTAAATGCAGATGTAAGAAGCATGTCAAACAGCTCAAGAGTACAGTGTTCCCCAGATGCTACACCTGTTTCTCATATATCATTTTCCTCTGCTTCATCGTTTGTGTTTACCAGAAGGTTATGAATAGCTATGCTCTGCCACCAGGGAAGGTCATCTCTGAGTGATCCTTATTACTTATTACTATTTACTTACATTTTATTCATGGTCCACAGGCTCTACTCAGGATTAACTTGACTAAACGTTATAGAAACATATGGTGAACATTCCCTGCTGAACACTCCAAGCAGAGAAACAGATAACTGGCTGGAAAATGCTATACTGGAACAATTGTGAAAAGTGGTTCACATACTAGTTCCATTCTCTCTACCTATCCTTACTTCTGAATATTTGTCCACAAAACAAACTGTAGGTTTTATCTCTGTTGGCATTTAACCTACAATGATGTTAAAAAAAAAAAAAAAGAGAGAAAAATATATGGACATAGGGACTAGGATGATAAAAGAGAAGTTTGGTGAACAAGTGACAATGTCAAGAGGAGATGAATTGCTTTGGACTTCTTGCATCCCTTGAGAAGAAGCTCCTACCGCTGTTGTTGAAGTTACACAGAAGAGTGTCGACACATTTATACAGAAACACTGTATCTCTTGTCCTATTATTAGAAACAGTTTCAGCCATAAATTCTCCCTAGATTTTAGACTCATCAACATCCCCACGGATTTAGTGGGCTTCAGGTCTGATGTCAAGATTTGGAGTCATCTTCTACAGAAGAGATTTTGCTGAATAAAGTCTACACCAAAAGTCCAGGGGCCTTGTAGTTGCCATCATCTTGTTCAGACTGATGAACAGCACCTGATACAGTTCTGTGAAAGAAAAGTGTTACTGTAGAATACAGCACTTAGAGCAATATTATTTGCTGCATCTGGTTAGAGCCTCTAACAGCAGTGGGACTGAAATCCCAGAGATATCTGAAGGCCAGCAATGGAGAGGTACGCTGTGTTTTTGCTAAATGTCAAACAATTGTAAAATAAGCCTTAGCAAAATATCTTACTGTGTCATTTCTATTTCTGAATGCAGTTCTTCGCCTTCTATCACGATGGCTCTGTTTACCAGTGCAGCACTAGTGGTTAAATATCTCGTCTGCAACATCTGTTAGGAACTGGAGGGGGGTTCAGACTGTGAACTGTAAAACTCTGATAACAAGACAGTAAGCCTGGCCCAGTGACCCAAAACAAAGGAAGCAATGGATGTGAAAGGGTAATGCTGGGAGAAAGAAGGAAAGTTCTGAATTAACCTGAGATGATTATGCGTTCTGACAGAATGAAGTAACTTCTACTCACTCTGCTAAAGCTACGTGGCAGCAGAATGGAACAAAAACAGATGTAGGCTTTGCATGCAGTAGGTAATAGTGCATCTTCTCTCATACGTGAGTAAGTAGAGCTGCTGGAATAAATTCTATCAACAGCCACTAAAAATACAAGTAATTAGACATATATTTAATACACTAGATTTAATACATATCCTTAGGAAAAGTCCATAAAAGTATAGCACAAAATCACAAAGGAGCATGCATACTTTCTGCAAGATGTTTTGTTATGTTTATCTACAGAATATATTATTATTATTATCCCTATTACAGCAGTTCCTGGTGCAGCTTTGCACCATCCACATATCATTTCTATTAAAAGCTATGGAATAGTTGTATAAAGAAGGGGTTGGTTTGTTTAAATTTCCCAGTGCCCCTGCTGGCTCTTCCAATTCATACCCCTTATGGTTAGAAGGAACAGTAGAAGCCATAACCCATGTATTACTGGGTTCCACTGGTCAGGGATTTCTTCCTTCTCCCGGAAGGATGATTACTGCCCTACTTTAGATCTCTCACTGGAGTCTCCTCACACTGTTGAAGAAATTTGTGTTACCTATGTAGTAGTAACAGTAATACTACACTGTGCAAACAGCACCCACCTGTGCTCCCCAGCTCGTGCACTTCCCTGGCCTCTGACCAACTTCACCATGGTGAAATGGAGTGCAAACAAAAAACTGTGCAAGCAACATAAACACCTCTCTAGTGACAGACCATAGAACCCTTACTGCTCTTACAGCACGCATTTCTGCTGCCACTGCTATGCAAATAACAGCCTTGCCTGAATGCAAGACTTAGACAGGACATGATTTAACATCTACACATTGATAGTCTTCTCTATACACTTAAAACTCTATTACAATCACCTTAGATGACCCATATATTGCCAAGAACAGGTCAGCAGGATCCAAAGAAATAAGTATTGTTTTCACTATTCAGCGAGCTCAAGAGTTTTGAGGCAGATCTGGTCAAGACACACTGGCAATAGTTTTCAATGCAGCTAAGTGCTATAAGAACAGCACAGTCAATACTGCTGTGTCCTCAGGCAAACTTTGATTATTCACAGCATTCTCCTGATGACACCCAGTAAGGCTGATCATACACTGTGCTTAGTGGTATCTGGCACAGAGAGGAATTCTAAGATCAGGACACTACTGCTCATTTTTCAGCCTCAGAGTTAGCAACAAAGTACTAACAGGCATTATGACAGGTAAGGCTCATATGCAAGCAAACGTGAAAGGCATAGCGGAGAAATCCCAGACTCCTATGTATACCTCTCTTTCTTTGTAATGCCAAATACAGCACTGTATTTGTATACAACCTGTGTGAATACACACACCTTCCACACACCTTCATGTTCTTATACTTGGCTTCCTGGCTAATGGTTCCCTCCCAGCTTTAAGGAGTAAATCTCACTGAAAAGCTTATGAAAACTCCATGCGCTTGCAGTTCTTGCTATTATCCAGTCTTGGACAGTACACAAAAAGCAGCAATACATTTCAAAGGTAATCTTCATATGAGGAAGAATGAAAGCCCAAAGCAGTTACTGTTTTTAAACAAAAGTGTGGGAGCTTGTGGAAAAGAACATAAACAGTCAGAGGAAGCTAATCTTTTAGGGTGTGCAATACCCTCCCAGACTGGCAATTTTCCATTCACCTTGTCAATTTTGTTGTGTTGATTTTAACCAACACAAGGGGATTGTTAGCCCCAGAGAATATGGTAGCAATAAATGTACCTGTTCATGGGGACGGAAAAATAAAAGAAAAACTGCATCTTGTAAGATTCCTTTTTTTTTTTTTTTTCCTATTCAGGAATTTACTAAAACTTGTTTTGAACTATGAGAACCTTTTCTGAGTTCTAATTTGAGTTGAGTTTCTTAAAGGACCAGTCTGTTGTGTTTATTAGCGCTCCATAGTTTGGTTTGCATATTTCAGAAAAGGGAAGTGGTGCTCAACCCGATATAACTGTAATTTGCCAATATTTCATGATGATGGTTGAAATTCTGGTCATCACTGGATCTCAGAGAAATGATTCCTGAGAACGTCATGTTATTGGTGGAAAATGTGAATAGTAGTGTCAAGTTCTGAAAGACACACTAAGTGAACACAATTATACTACTTCCCCAAATGCCAGTATAATAAATAATATTACAGGAAATATCTGAAGAGATTTGAATCTATCCTCTGAAAATTTTCTTCCATGACATTCACTTCAAGACATAGGAAGGGGCTTTTTCTGGAATTACTTTTGCAAATACTTCCAAATTCCCAATATACCATACCTTTCATTTCTCACATCCCTTAAAGTCAAACTATTTGCTATCTTTCTGGTCCAGAACATCTTCTGTTACCAAGGAATTCCTGAAGCTTGCTGGCTCCCTGTGGTGGAAATGGTACCCAGGCTTGTGCCTGAAAGGGAACCCAAGAAAGCTGCCACAGGGATGAAAATGTGGCCGTTGCCCTATTGTCAGTGTAATTACACTGGTGTGTCAATGTGGGAAGGAAAACTGTGTTTATGTGTTCAAGGAGTTTCTTTGGTTCAGCAACTGTCCTCTCCTGGTATTACTGCATACCACTAATATCAAAGGGAATATCTGAGCCTTATTTTTCGATGGGAGTGCACTGTAGCAAGGTAAAATGTTAAGTTAGGCATGCATAAATGTTTCTTATGTGACTCTAGAAGAGTATGTCTGACTGACAGGCAGAGAGAGAAAAGTCTATTTATATAAAAACAGGCAGTGTTGATGACGGCTTCCTCCTCTTCTCTTCTGCTGTTTCTTCCCCAGTGCCTTGCCAATATATCTTAGGCTTAATTTTCACGGCCTACAGTGGCAGGCAAAAGAGCAGTTCATCTCAAGTCCATTCAGCCTTTAACCTCTCTTCCAAAACTGCAAACAAGCTTGCAGATGTCTCTGTAAACCATGGGGATTCTTAAATTCTTCACTGAATGTTTCCCATAAGGCACCAAAGGTATATTCGATTGTTGATGCTTTGACCCATTGTCAGATAGTCAGATAGAGACTCCACATGCCAGTTAGGAGAAGATAAAGATCAAGCCAAATATAATCAGTCCAGCATTCAGGATTCTCTTCCTGTACCTTTATCCATGAACAAAGAAAATCACTTTCAAATGCTTCTGAGCCTAAGCATCGAGACTACTGTACAAATGTTTTGCTCCCAGCAACAGTTCTCCCTGACAAATTCAGCATATAAGATAATGAATCCATACAGGGAAGGAAAGCTACCACTGTGGTGACAGATCTTGGGATTACAAAACCTTACAAGAGCAATTCAGAAGCCAGTTAAGAACTGAGGGACTAAGATTAAGAATCTTACTTTAAATTTTATCTTCCCAATTTTCTAGGCAAAGAAGGTATAATGACAAACGATGTCCTTATGTGGAAAAGCTGTAAAAATAATATTACTCTCCAGTAAACCAAGGAAATATAAACAGAGATGGCATAGTTTAAATCTCTGTATTCTCCTAAGGCATCTTTTAATATTGTTGTAACAAATACAGCTGAAACACTGCAAAAATTAGAAAGCTGGTTTCTTCCATTTCACACATTCTTAGAGGTCCTTTCTGCCATTAGCTTTACTGTCTGTTGTGATTATGCGGTGCTTCTGTACCTTGTACAAAATGTCTGTCTTGAAGCAAAAATATTGTAGTATGTCAAATAAAGCAAATTTAATACCAATCAGCTGCACTAATTGGAATGACAGTGACATTCTGCACTACACTGAAGAGTGGAAATAACTCACAGACAAGAAGCCTGACATTTGACTGAGATTCCTTATTTGCACTTAGTGTGTTGTTTAGCAATGCAACCCCTAAAATCACAAGCATAAGATTCAAAATATCAGTTGTAGTATTTGTAAAACTGTCTTAAACCTTTGACACAAGAAATTCTGTTTATAGAAGGACCTTGACAAAATAGTTTTCCCCTTACTCTGTGAAAGAAGGCTCTCCCTTTAACAACGTTAATGCAGAAAAGAAAGCAACACTACTGATGTAAAAATAAACATGTTTCCTTTTTTTCTTTTTTGGAGACCAAGCAAGAAATCTTGCTGTCAGCCAACAGAATAACATGATAGTCATCTGCCTGCAGGAGGAGTCTTTGATAGTGTACACATGTCTATAACCACCTCACCTCAGGGAGATGAGATTGAGACTAGGGATGAAACCATTTTTAGTTTGTATGGCATGGTCAGTCCCTGGTAAGACTTAATGTCAGGTCTGGTGGAAATCCTGTAGTGTTTTTAACTTGTTCGTTGAAAACAAAATAAACCAACACTAGCAAGGCGAATTGCATAAGAAAAGAATTCTGAATCCAAAAGAAAGAACAGTTGATAATAACTACTAACTGGATTAATAACTACTAACTGGATGAAGGTCACTCCCTTTTCCAGGTAGTATCCATCTCAGAGGACAGACCAACTTATGGTGACCCACAAACGCTAGAAAACAGAACCCATTCTGGATAAAAGACCTTTTTTCAAAAGTCAGAATTCTTTGAATAAACCTCTGGAATTCTTAGTCAACTATGAAGCAATCATTGACTGCACTTCTGAAGAAATCTCTAGAACAGATAGCTCAATTGTGACACAAATAACTGACTTGGATGAATAGCTGCAACACCTCTGGCTTTCAACAGGAATCTTGTGTGCTGCATTTCCCCCAACGTAATTCCCTAAGTATTGAAAACTGAGCACGAAAATCAACATGCCTAAAATGATGATGTTTAAAATTCAGATCCCAATCTTTCTGCGCTTTTCTTTTTCCTAGCAATTAAACAGGATAAATGTTTAGTTAAGAAATGTTAAAACAAGCATACTGGGCAGAGCTAAGGACATAAAAAACTTCCAAAGTAAAGAAGTTCAGAGTATTTCTGCCACCAATGCTTAAATTGGTTTAAATATTAGCTATAGTTAGAGCTGTGCAAAATAGACTTTGTTTTTCAGAAATTACACAGAACTTTCCAATTTCATAGAATTCCACAGTGCCTCAGTTATGGGCTTCATTTGCAGTGCTGATTAAGTAGATTTTTGCATCAAAAATGCAAATGTATACACACTTCTGATGCAAAACACTCTTTGCTTGAATGCTGTTACGTCTGCTGTGATACTGGCCTGTTTGCGCCCACCAAATTTTTCTGTTACTGGAACTTCACAGTACATTATGGACTCCAAACAGACCCACTTGGGGATAAAGAAAACATCCTGAAAGTTATGCAAAATATTCATAACCAAATGCAAATACTGTTTACACTTTTCAGCATCTCAGTATAGCAACTCATATTCTAAACTGCAGCCAGCTAGAAGCTATATGGAAAACTTTTTAATCAGTCTCTGTGCTGGATACTTCTGTTGTTGCTGGTACAACAGATGTTGCAAGAAAGGCTGGGCCCAGCATTAGGTATAAAAAGACTAGTTTTAGAGTAAGATAGTGGGTTTAGATACATTTAACACTGACACATTCAGAATGAGATTAATTTTTACTGAGATATTCCGAGAAGGGCATTCAGCCAGACAGGAGACTGTTTCCTTTGGGAGAGAGAAAACCTACACTTAAAGGATTGGATTTTAATTCCACCAATGTTAAATTGCACTAAAAATGAATTTGGGCCAAAATAATTATTCACATCACACACTGCTGGGCAGTTATAGATTGATGTATTTACACTTTGCCAGAATAAGCAATGCCTTCTGAGAAATATAAACCTCTGCTTCTCTTACCCTTGCATCATTGATGAATACAACTCTTGTCGTTGCTCACTGACATAGCAAACGTACCTCCTCTCATCCCTCCATACATA
This sequence comes from Strigops habroptila, assembly GCF_004027225.2. Classification (NCBI taxonomy): domain Eukaryota; kingdom Metazoa; phylum Chordata; class Aves; order Psittaciformes; family Psittacidae; genus Strigops; species Strigops habroptila. The sequence continues at coordinate 40,146,818 of NC_044285.2, read as the reverse complement.
TTTACTTTGCTGTCTCCCTTGCACTAAGTAAAAAGTCCTCCACATTTAGGACGCAATGTTCTGCTTCCTAGCATGCTGCATCAATAAACTAATGACACTTCTGTCAGTCTCTCCTGAGGTCAATTCTGCCTCCTCAAGAGATGTCCATAAAACTGGCTATTTCTCTCCACTGTACCTAAAACTCACTGATTCACTCAATTATTCTGGAGAGTGAGAAAGAGAAAAGTTATATTGCAAAAGACTGTCAGCTGTTACAAAAAGAAACACAGGAAGCTACATGGATGTGAACTCCACCATACTAAGATCTTGTTCAGTTTTGCACCTCAGGTAATACCCATTTTTTGAAGAGGAGAGGTAAGTAAAGGATGTTTTAAAAGTATATACTAACATGCACGGCTTCCCTGGGGTGAGGTCTAACTGTGTGAGTAAAGGCAGTTCCATAAAAATCATGAGGACCTAGTCTCACTGATTCAGTTCTCCCATACGTTCTGTTGTTTTTTCAGCCTGAAAATGTGTAGTGCAGATGTTCACTGATAACTTCAATTTTCTCTCTGCAAAGGGCAGCAACCACAGTGGCAATTGAAATTATGTGGTGAGACAAAAACTAACTGAGAGAATAGTGAATGTAACACAGGGTGAAAACAAAATATTTCAGGTCTTGCTCTACAGGTAAAAAAAATCTGAAGTTCAACCAAAACCTTTGGTGTAAACTAGGCACCAGATCCTACCTGATCTGCTCCTTTTAGACTCAGGCACCTGTAACTGATCCTCCATGAAAGAAGTCTGATTAAAAACAAAAGGAAAAAAAATTGTGACTGTGGTGGTATTGGATTGTACCAAAACTGCAGAGTATGTCTTCATTAGGAGCAAATGCTTTATTAATGTAGGAAAATTACTACACTTCGCAAGGAAAATAACTTCATGAAGACAGATCTAGGTTTTATATAATTTGGTTCGTTGATTATACTACAGTAGAAATACAGTTTTGCTGACAAAGCAGAACTTACTCTGAAGTCTTCCCCTGCTTACCTACATCAGTAGGACTGATGTCTCTTGCCTACCTTGATCAATGACATACATTAGCTGAAATTGGCAGGGAGCACCTCTCCTCAAATATAATAGTGTTCATCAATCTGGCTCAAACTGAAAACCAATAATGGTGAAATTGGTGAGCAACAACAAAAACCTGGTTAGGTGAATAATCATAGTAGTGTGCAACATCTAAGACTAATCCTGGCATAACTCTTCTAATGCGTTTTTTAATAATATGCGTAGATTTTATTCAAAGCCAAAATCTTCTAACAGTCCAACATCAGAGATAGCATTCAACAGATGCATTTTTGCTATACTGCAAGTTCTATTCACTTTACATCTAGTGTTTCAAATTTTGCTTCACAAGAAATGATGCTTGACCCCCAGATTTGAGTTTGTGTGGCTCATAGATAAGTAGCTGCAAGTCTGACTCACTTGTTGGACAACTCAAGGGGGCAGATCGAGAGACCTTTTATCTATCTACTATATTAGCTCTGTGCCAAATGCAAGAATCAAGAACACTCAAAACACATTGTGAGCTGAAGGCAAACGCAGTAACGAAATGAATGGGAAAAGACAACACTTCCCTGATACGGTTCACTGAAACCCATAAAAACGAAGTTTATCCTTTCTAAATTGTTCCTTTGTGTAAAATGGATTATGCTGCCTATGATTTAGTGCTTCTTTAAATGGCTGCTGCTGTAAAAGTAAGATTAGAAAAATGACATTATTTAGGAAGAAAATATAAGGACAGATGCAAAAAGCCCCCCAAAACACCTGAAATAGTTTTTGCTGAATTGTTTAGCATAACTATATTCTTGTCCCCTTTTGTAACTTGTGTCTACTCCAGTTTATGATTATCACAGTCTGGAGAAATTCCAGTTTAATGAAACACTAAGCCACTAAGCCACCTCACTTCAGCATGTACAGAAGTCCTACACTATATAAGTATTTCAGTGGCAAAGCAGCTTCTCCTCTTTCCACATATTAAAAAGTTAGATATGTAATTCCATCTTATATTTAAGAAACATCTTTCAAATTAACTTTAGCTTTACATATTGGCAAGTGGCATTACAGAAACCCGTTTCCTAAGTCAAGCCTTCTTGTTTATAGCAGTTCTTACGTGATTTCTGAAGAAACTGTTCATAGCTGGTATATGGCCACTATACAGAGTTGTGGGCTGAAGTTTGTTAGTGAAGTGCTGTGGCAGTAATGCCTAAAGGTGACCACCAGATCCCAGCAGGCAGGAAAATAATGATTATCATTTTAAAAATGCAATGCAGACATCTGGGACCCAGCTCTGACTGACTGAGTGAATTAATCCCTACCCTTTGCCCTTCTCCCACAGGGGCACCTTTCACAGGCTGTGCAACCGTATTAACCTTATGGACAAACATGCCGGTGCTTTACACTGCAAGCTGAAGGATGAGAGCTGAGCAACACCTTGTGTTAGATGATAAAGCTAACCATATGCTCTGAGTTTGCTCCTTTTCTTCCTTAATATAGAAAACTTTTTCTCCCTGTTTTCTCTTTGAGGCATTTAGGTATTTTCATTACTTTCTGAAACACCAGCTATCACAAATCACTTTATAACACCACTTGGTATGTATTTTGTTTTTCCTCATTATTTCTTTCCTATCCTTTCTGCCATTATTTGTTATACCAAATGTTGCTTTCCAGTGTAAATCATGAAGTTCCTTGAGATATTTTTACCAGTATAATTGAGAGCTGAGACTGACAGCTGATTATCACCATTCTGCTTCCCTTTTTTTTGTTGATCCTTCACTATTAACAAGTTAGATGCTTGCCTCAACTCGCTTCAACTGGAAATAGCTCTTTCCTACCAGTGTATACTTTGAATACCCAGTTGGGCAGGAATGCCATAATAAAGTAATTATCAAGTTATGTTGCTGTGAATGACTGCAGATTATTAATTTTTGTGAAGTGACTGTACTGTGCAAACATAATGTAGAAGATTCAAAAGGCCCTTACATTATGTTTAGTTATATTCACAGAACCCATGCCCAGGTTTGTGACAAAAAATAATATAAACTAATTTTTAATCACCTGATATCACAATTAAACTTACCTTTAAGCTTCAGAATGTTAGTATTTAAATGGTATTTAAATGCAGGGAACCAGCTATCTTCTAGGAACTAGTGACATGAAAAAATTTATGTCAAAAAATAAAGCAACACAATCTATCAGCATATAAAGGGTATTAAAGAAAACAATAAATTTCACTAAACTCATGTAACTAATATTATCTCTATTTTAACCATTTCATCATACTTCAAGAATCAAAACTTAAAGAAAGGTAAATATTTATGTGGACACTTGCAGATGGTTTGGGGATATTTTTTTATATGAAGAAACCTTGCTTTTGATGGAGAACTTCTCTTTCATTAAAATTATAGATTTGGATAACTATATTTTGACATATAGATGGGGAATCGTTCTTAAGTCCACATGAAAGCTGCCATTTATTTCATTCAGTTTCAGAGCATCAGCCTGAAATCAGCACAGCCAGGCTTAATACACATGACCCACAGAGTGGCATCCAGATGATTGACTACAGTACACATAAACCATTACTCTAATACTTTAGGTAACCACTCTAACAATACTAAACTGAATGGCATTTTAGATGCCTGGCTTGGCATATTAACCAGACCTAAAGATCCAAACATGAACTCATTAAGGCTCTCTATAAATTATAGAAGCTATGTTTTGTATCTTATCACTACCTAACAAAAAATGACGTGCTTTTGCATCTACTAGCTCTTGAAGCAGGGTTTTGTTTCCCCTAACCTGCATTTTAGCTTCTGGGACCAGTAGGTCATAAGAGGCTATAAATTACCTTCATTACCTTAATAATCACAGGATTGCTGAATAAGCTGCATTCCATCATAACATAATCACATTCTAGCATCAGCATCAGGCTTTCAGACTTCCTACTGCTTAAGAGGAACATGGTCTGAGTCAATCAATACAGAAAGCATTAACATTGTGCAACATATTGCATATGTAATAGAGACACTTGCATATCATTACAGCAGCAATACCTCAATGACAAACATAGGTATCTAAAGTGAATCAATACAAATTTTTGCTTCAAATAACACATGCAGGTCGTAAAACCAGGACGTGTTTGTTGTATTTCACCTCAGTACATCACTACTTTCAGTATTTTTTTTCTTTCCACTGCAATTCACTGTTCAGAATTCTAGAGGTGTTATTGCTCAGGGAATGTAAATGAGTTTGCAGAATAACTAGAGAAATCTACTAATGTCTTATCTAGGAAAGGGGAGACAAAATGAATTTGGCTGAATTTATCTTAGACAATGCAAGAAACAATTCTTTGCCAACCTTTCCAAAAATCAAGCTGATAACAGCATAGTTGTGCAAGTTTTGCTAATCTATCTTCACTTTACAGGTGATGAAATGAAAGTCACAGTCTAAGTTACGTGCTCTAGATGAGTCGTTGGACTAAAAATAGAATTAAAGGACCATCGCCACCAGCTTTGTGCTGTATCTATACACAGAACTCTTGTATTGCATAGAACTCCTCCACATTGTTCAAACTAAAAATCACCTCTTTAATGCCTTTTAAATTGTTCCTAACATTTACAGCACAGAGAAAGCTGTAATATGTAAACAAACTGCTGCAGTAACGACTGCCTGAGCCTGCAGCGTGAAACTGAGACTTGGAGAAAGCAACAGCTCCTCGCTTCTCAGGCAGCATCGAAGATACCAGATTCATTCCCTTCCCCCTGCTTTGTCCTCCTGTCCTGCTGGGAACTGGCTTCCCGCAGCATCTTGCTTTCTAAAATGCCTTTCCAAGACCTGCCAACCCAAAGGCAAGGCACGCCTCCTGCACTGCTCCAAAGGCAGACAACAGCACTTCCCAGGAGCGCTGCCAGCTGAGCAGACAGCTCTGTGCTCAGGCCCAGGGCTCAGCCCAATCTGCTGCGGGTGAGTGGCTGCGGGTCGGGGCTTCACTTGGGAGAACCTGGGTTAGAAAGTGAGAACTACAACAGAGGAATGAAGAGACGCTGCTGTACTGATGTGGATCTTCTTCCCACATCCTTCTCTTTCACTAGTATATTTTTTCCCCTAAGTGTTCCCCAGCTATAACAATTAAACACCAGACTTTTCTGCTTTTCATTTGACGGTGAGATGTTTTACATCAACAACTTTTTTTCTCAGAAAAAGAAAACTAAAAGGACACATCTCTCACTACCTTCTGGGGGGAAAACAAAAGGACTGGTTGTCTCTCCCAACCAGTTTGCACTTTTTGATTTTACACTTTTCATAAACAGGGAGTAAAAAATTTAGACTTAATGATGCCTTAACTACTGACTTACATTGCAACACTGCTACTGTTACTAAGCCTTATTCCTAACTGGCAACAATAACCTGCGCTGAGCTAAAATTCTCTGCAGAAAAGGCTATTCCTTGGGCAGAGTGCTTGGAACAGTGAACATTCTCTCTTCCCCCTAAGTAACACCTTCAGACTTCTGCAGTTAGGCAGCCTGCAAGCCTGATGTTGATTTCTTAGCACACAAGAATTTGAGCACAACTCTGGACAGTGAGATGCAATGCAGAACAAAATACACAGAAACATATTCAGTTGAAATGTAAGAACCCTCCTGGTTTTAGCTTGTTTATGCTATCATCTGAATTACAAATGATTTTACTAATGTTTGCATTTCCTCATAAGAAAATGATGCTGACTCTCTGAAGACCCATCACCTAGACACAAAATAAGCTATATAAAATATGACATTACTCAGTTTAAGGTATTATTTGAAACTCATTACATTTGCTCAAATTATTGTTCATTGGAATTAAACGTATAGATTTTAATTAGTTTCAGGTAAAACACAAATGACATTTACACACACATTGCCTATGATTAAATTAGATCTTTCTAAGCTTAACAGAATTTTGAAATATTTCTGGAAGCACAATTTTCATTGTGCCATTCTTTTACCACAGCTTTCAAAATCCCACAATCTTCATTGAAGTATAACAGATCACTTTCAAAATCTATGATGCACAGTGCCAAATGCATGTAGGCAAAATTGCCTCTTGTTTTTCTGTCTGGTTTTAGTACTACTCGTTACCTCGAGTGCAAAGGTGTGTCATTACTTTTTGCCTTTGCAATCTCGTTTATCTTCATGGCAGTGAATTCAGTCATCGAATTCTTATTAATTTTTTTGATTTAGTCTTTATTTTCTTTCTAGTTTGCAAATACTGCTGTACTTTAAGTTGACTGACCCTGTACCATGTAAGTAAAAGAATATTACTTGAATAGGTATGGAATCAAGGTGTGGTACATTTAAGATGTTATTTCTTTAAATTTACAACCTTATTCATAGTTTAGGATATATATACCTTTGGTTAACACTCGCTTTTATCTCTTCAAAGTAATCCTTTTTACTTTCTACTACTCCAGCAGATAAAGCACGTTTGAGAAAGTGTGATTATTAACAATCTCTTCCACAAATGCAATAGTGTTCTGAGCCATTTAAGGGTACATGCACCACCAAAGTGCTAAAACAGTGACAGCCTGATATGAATCTCTAACACCACTGAATTGCCAGTGTGATAATTATGCATCGAGCTGTCCTTGTACTCTCAAGGTCTGTTCAAAAACACACATTTCTGAGTGGTGCAAGAGTAACTTCTACAGGTCAGAGGCCTGGATATGTGGGGTTGGTGTAACACCAGTGGAGAATTACAACTAGCTTACACCAGATCTGACCAATGCCATATCAGGACCAGGTCTCATTTTTTTTTCCTTAACGACTCAGGCACTTTAAAAAGCAGATAAGCACTGACAGGGCTTTTCAGGCATCTGTGCCTCACAGATAATTTACTCCTTCAGAGTCAGAGATCAATTATTTCAATGGAAGAAAGTTGGGCACATTGCCCATATGAAAACCTGGCCTGGAGACCTGGCTGCAGCACTGCCTCACTGCGAGTCCCTCCGCAGCAGTGGACTGCAGGCTGATGCGAGTGTGAGAGCCAGATGAAATCAAAAAGCTCTGTGGTTTTGATAGCATGGCGCCTGAGATGAGATCCTTTGCCTCTCAGATGGGTTTCTTAGGTTGGCCTCGATACTACACTAACACAAATAAACAGCTTTCAGTACCTTCTGAATTTAAGCGGACTAAATCAATGTGTGCTCACAGCCTACAAGCAAAAAAACCCATAGAAAACCTCACATGGATTTTTCTTCTTAATCTTAACTTTTACACCTATTGAAAGGGATTCATTGCAGCTGTTAAGTACTCATCAAACAATTCTCAGCAAATCAATTCGATGTTTTTATAATTCAACTACAACCCAGTAATGCTGAGTTCCTTAAAAATTGTAGAAAAGCTGATTTTGAGATGGTGACCAGAAGAGATAATCGAGGGGAGGAACATAGCTCAAATTTACAGAAAATATCCACATGAAAGAAAGAAGTCTATGTGGCAGAATGCCGTAACTTGACATCAATTATAAGTTATCTTACAGGATTTCTTAAGTATCTGAAATAATAACCATTGAGAAAGGCAGTAAGGTACCCGCTACTTTTTGTTTGAGGACAAATTCTGCCTGCCAATGTCCCAAAGGCAAAAATATCTGAGAGGATGGTGGGAATCCCAGACTCCCACACTAGAAAGTCAAGAACATTTACCTAAAAATAAGGAACAAGAATATGGTATATGTAGGAAAAATCACTACATTTTTCTTACTCATGACAATCACAGAATTTACATTTGTAGCTGGTACTTTGAAGTTTTCATTGTTTTCCATATTAATCCCATAAGAAAATAAATCTCTACTGCTTCAGCGAATACCAAACAGTGCATTTCAACTATAGTTCAATTCATTAAAAATAAAATGGTGCTGTCGACTACCCCTTGACATATCTTTTCCACACAGAAAAAGTTACTTAGGGAGTGTTGTATCAACATGGCTGATCATATGCATTAGCATTCCATTCAATTAGAACCTTAATTACTTAGCTCAGAAATTCCATGTGCTCCCTCTATACAGTTGTGCAGTTCAGTCGGTTATGGTGACATCATGAAGCTGTTTATGGTGCAATATAGAGTTTTGAAGGTAAAACTCTGTCAAATTTCTATTCCATTAAGACCATTTTGTGACCAAGTGAATTAAATAATTTGGACAACACCAACAGCAGCTGTCTGACTGACTATGGGTCTGTCTTAAAAAGTCTATACTGGAATTAGGCTACTTAAAATAAATATGGACCCATGGAATTTGTTTAGTGATTCCCTTTTATTGTTATTTTTGTAAAAATAAAATGGTATCACCATGATTTAATGTTGTTTTGGGTTTTTTTTTTTTAATTATACATTTTTGGATTATGCTGGTTTTAAAGTCCTCCTCCATCAAAAGGTATTTTTTCCCCCAAATTCAAATCAAATATACTGACACCTCAGAGAAAAACAGAGATCCATAAAAAGTCAGCAAGCTAAAATGGAAAGTAATTTCAGTGTCATAATTTCATATAACAAAACGAGATTTGGAGGTGATGGTACTCAATAGGTAATGACCACTATAAACAAGTAAAACATTGGCGCACCTACCAAAATCATGTTATGGAGATCTTTATTACAGTTTTCAGAATACATGAATTAACAATGGCCAGGCTGTGATTTCATCAAATTCCTATTTTAAACATTACATACAAACACAGAGCTGTTTAAAAAATAGAAATGCATGAGTTTTGTCACCTTTTTTTTTTTCTTTTTCTTTTTTTTTTTTGGCATCAGGAGTCATCAGACTTCCAAAAGGGAAACCAAATGGTGCATGATAGCAGACCGACTAAACTGCAGTAGATTATTGTTCACATTCTGTGGCATATGTATCACCTCAAACAGTGCTAAAAGCAGCACTATGAAAACAAATCCTTCTCCTTTAACATCCTTCTAATGATATCAGTGAGCGCTGAGTGACAGCTTGCACGACTGCAGAATTCACAGGCTTACACAACTCCCTCTCTTGTGCACAAAAGCAATATGTGATCTGAAACAGAGACACCTGAAGCTGAGGGATTTGGCTTTATCTGCTTTGATTTTTATTTGTTTATTTATTTACATCTTGTGTGCATGCGTGGGCATGTGTGTACATACTGCAGAGGAAGAGATGTCGAGGTTTCTTACGATACCTATTTAAAACTGAGTGACTTGCAGATACAGTATGGCACATGAGAGGTGGGCTTCACACTGCTTCATCGCTTAGCGTTTGTTGTGCCTGGCCTCTCAGCAATTTGAAGGCAAACATTAAAGTATAATTCAGCCAAGCCTTTGTTTCATGGATAAGAAGCAATTTACATATATAGGTAAGTTTGCTCCCACAGAACTATTACCGGCTTTAAATATTTACCAGCTATATCATTCTCAATGTAGGAAGTACTAAATTCACCCATCAAAGCAGGATTTGCCTGAGGGATGCAAAAGCTGAGCATTGCAAAGTTTTCTTAATGAAACCTATAGGAGGATTTCCAGAGCCAAACCTAAAACTCAGCCAGATTCTCAGTTTTGCAAACCATTTGTATATTGTGGGATGAATTTAAAGTAGGTCACTGATGAATTGTGGTTTGGATAGAAACCATGAAAACATTACATGTTTTTACAGCATTTGTCTGAGGTAGTACATATACCACACACAAAAATGCAAAAATATACAGATATTTATAACTATTTGCATATTACAGAAGGGAACTATGGGAATTCTTGCATTTGTATCTCAATTTTCCAGAAAGAGCAGATAATTTTAGATAACATTTTTCATATTGACCATGGTTGTCTAAAAGCAGAACAAATTAATAGTAATAGTATTTGTGGGAATACTTCCTGAAGCTGTTTGTCAATGCCTTCCGAGGCACTAATTTTCTTTTGGCTTTAGCATCAGTTCATAATATGATTAACACTTAAACCAAACATCACTGAAGTGCTGGGAAAGGAGATTTGTTGAATCACAAACAAACATACATGACAAACTGTGTTGCACTTTTTTCTCAGTAAACCGCAGGAAACTTGAGCAGAAAACGTCTAGTGTCTTTACATTTCTGATCTGTACAGCCAGTAGTTAAGCAACAGAGATGTATATTTGTATATGATTTAAATGGTTCATTCCCGTGCCAATTGCAAATTTAGTTCAATTCATTGCAAAGGTAAGAGCATCTTCCTCTTAAATAAACTAAGAAATGTAAACAGTGTAACATCAGAATAAAAAAAAGTCTCTTCAGTACTTGTACCTGGTAAAATGTGAATGCAAACAGATGTGCTGGTATATTGTTAACGCCATGTCTCAGAGGACATATAGAGAAACATAATTAGTGAGAAATTTATGTATGAACCCTCCAGTGATTTTCTTTCCGGGATTACTTTGAATACAAATATAATTTAACTGATATAGTTCATTTTCTTTAAAATTAGAAAATAAGGCAAGTGCATTTCTGAAAAAGGTGCTACTCTTCTACACTTCTAGATAAACATGTGACACCTCTGAAAATTAGAGCAATAATAAAAACATTAAAAATATCTGCAATTTAATATAGACTGAAAAACTATCAAAAGACAAAGTGACCAGCATCAATTTCAGAAAATATTTTAGACTTCATAAATACGAGCACCCTATATTTACATAAATTATCTTCTAAACTAGTTTTCCTTTGAAAGACACTTTTGTTCTAACAGATATGTCCATTAAATTATAGAAATGTTTCAAATACGAAAAAAATAGTAGTAAAATAGAAGCATCAGATGATGTTATTTTGGATTTGCCTTTTTTTTTTCCCTAAGATTTGGTTCTTGAAAATCTGTAGTCAGCTTTCACAGAGCTTAAAGGAAAAAAATAACCACCCATGGAAATGAAATATTCGTGCACTAATAATTACCGCTACAGTATAAAGATTCTGTTGTGAGCTTTTGAGTTTGCACATATAAAGATTATACCAATACTTGTAAATCCCAGCAAAACGCTCATTTTGAAATTTGAATTCTAATACACTGTTGATTGTAGCACAAATTTATATAGACATTATGAACCTAATTCTTTTAAACTGGCTTTGTACATTAAGCACGTTTTTATAACTGTATATGTAATCGTTCCATTTTAGAAAGTTATGCTTCAACACAAGGTTGATGTTGACCTTACACAAAACAGGATATAATTCTTGGTATCTCTTACTGATGAACAGGGAGACAGAATCCTGTTGCATGTATTTTGTTTTTCCTGAAGTACCATAAAACTCTTCAGTTTGTTACCAAAAGCACGAAAAATCCCAAAGAGTTTAGGAAGAGTAGTAGTTGACAGCACACATGTCACTAGGCTTCAGTCATATTCCTATGTTTAGAGATACAGCAATGGGAAAAGCCGGTTTCCTTTGAAGACAACTGGGCAAAGCCCCTGTTTCCTTTCAATACAGTAAAAATTCTTTCAATACTAGATTGAAAAGGAGCTGAATCTTTTCTTACAATAATTGGAGATTGATCACTGTAGTTTGAAATTGTGACAATTTATCCCAAACTACTCAGTCTTAAGAGTATCTTACCACAGAAGCAAAAAGACTCTCCTGTACAAAGATGCTTGGCTCAAGCAGTAGTGCAAAGTTACACTGCCCCAGGATCAAATGCTCCTCTAGAGCTAGCAGTTTGTGCACAGAAAACAATGGGACACCTTATCTTCCAAATATGCTTTATATAACATTAAAAAAAAAGTTCCCCATAACATCAGGCAATAAACATCAGTGAAAAGCGATAATAATTTGAGAACAAGTGCCATCTGCTACACAGGATCCCATTTTTCTTTAAATATCATAGCTGAGCAACATGAGTAGTTCCACTGGAACCCCCACTTACAATCCTCCATCCCATCCACATAAGCAATGAACCTTTAGTAAAAAGGATGGTGAAGACTGCCCTGCCCACCAAACAAATTGTACATTCAACTAGAGTCTGGGGAGAAAAGGGAACTATAGTTTCTCATTGAGTGGCAGAACATACACAGTGTCAGCTACTGAACTGACTGCTCACCTGAGGTACTGCAGTGCAAGGGGCCTGTATACAAAGTAGAACGGGAGGAGCTTCCCGAAAAATCAGACTGCTGCAATCATTGATCACTGCTATAGAGTGCTCCAGGTAGAAAATCTGTTCTTAGCTGCTAAACCCTCAGCATTAAAATCCACCAGTAGAGATCCCGCTACATTTTTTACCTGAGAAACAGAGGAAAAACTCAGAGGCAGTTCTGAATAACTTCATAATGTAGCTTATCTCTAAAAACCTACACAAAGGTCTTTTTAGCGTAATTAAAATAGGACAATCATTATTTCCCCCCAAATATCTTTATAAAGAATATATAAGTGCATTATTAGAAAAATCCCTCCTTAGATACAGTTAAAAACATATCCTGTCCTTGATACCATTCAATTTTGGTGAAATCCTATGCTCTGTTTGATTTAAATTCTTTTAGCAGTGATAAGTAACTATACATGATCATCTCACCAAACGTGTAGATATGTGGTATATCCTATGTGCAGCCAAAATAGCTGAATCCACCAGGCTTTACACTGAGATGAGGTTTTCAGCAACCTGACTGGGGCTATGCATTGCTTTTTTATGGTTACAAACCAGATTCTGATAATGTAGACCAGCTCATCTCTGAATTTATTAACATACAATTTTATTATTTTATCCTTTCATGTCCAAATCAGAACTGCAAATGGAATCTGCAGCTGTATTCTTTCAACAAATCCATATTTTCTTACCCATATAAAATATAACCTAAAAATCCCCAACTCTGTTCACGTAAGTTGCCAGCTTTAAAGAACAAAAAAAAAAAAAAAAAAGAGGGAGTGGAAAAAAAAAAAACCCAAAGAAAGAACATAAGGAAATAAGAAATATATCCTACTGCTTAACACTGTTTACAGATCTTGGTAGTTGGGGTGATAAGATACAGTATGTGGATTATTTAGCAACAGCTTTTAAAATACATAATATTTATACGTCATCTTATGTAATCAATACCAGTATTCCTTTATGATCATTGCCAATTTGTGTGATAAACTCTTCTCAAAGTATATCCATTTAATTGTAAATAAAACAATTCACTAATTCTTTGGCATCAGAAGAATCATACAGCTGCAATTGTTCCATTGTGGCGAGAACGAGACCTTTCCAAAGTCACTCGTCTGTTATCTGTAATACAAAGAGAGGAAAAAAGAAATCACCATAAGATTTGATACATGGATAATGCAATGTCAAGAGGTTTTCAAACAGCCCTGAAAATCGTTTCAAATGATATGTAAATAAATAACTAGGAGGCTGGATCAGAGAAGTTTCACACTGCAGCTGCCAGACTGAGTTCAAGAGTTCTGCAATCAGTAAGAAATTACTTTCTTGATCAGAGAAGCTGGGTGATAAAAGCATTAGGAGAATCCTGAAACATTGTCCCCTTGGAAACAGCACACAATAACTCAAATTCTGGGTAAAAAATCTTATTTTATAAACAATTATGCTCAGAAGCTCTGGAAAAATACATTAAGTTTCATGAGAATGTACTGACCAGTGTGGTGGTGAAAAGCCTTCAAATACAGAAGCACTAACACCAACATAATTTGGTACACAGTTAAAAATAGAACAGTTAAATCAGCCACTTCCTAAGCATTTCCTGATTGTGCAATGTGAACAACTTTTAGTATAAAATATTACACAGTAATTATTGCAATGAATAATAGATATGTCTCTATCACAGGAAAACAAACATGAAGTACCAGCCACAGGCTTAAATGCCTTTAAAATAAAATTTTAAAGCAATGAATGCACACACACAAAAAGGGGCAGAAAATTAATCCCCACTTTGTTTTCTGGAGGTTTTGATCTTTTTAATAATGTGGTTCTGCCACACAATTTTTCTTTACTTTTTTTGGGGATGACTGCTTACTTTTGACCTTTTTATTCTCTCATGTCATATTCACATTGCTGCTCTTTGCATCAGTACAGTATCGACATTGCTACAGCATCAGGGTTTCACAATATATGGCTGGAACTGCTCCAGAGTACTGCAATATTCTAAACCAAGTCACTTCAGAAGCAGTCTGACAGACAAACTGCAGGCAAGCAGGTTTTCTCAGCTGGTTGCCAAATGAGCTGATTTAGCTGTGTTCCCAGACTGGAACAGCGTGTGTTCCTGGTACTCTGTGGGGGAGCGCTAAACTTGGGCTGAGGCTGAAGGTTCAGGCATAAAGCATGAGACCCCATCACATCTTATGGGTAGAAATACATTCTTGGAAAAAGCCAGTGACTGGATGTCTCTGTTACAGAGCCCCAGGAAAGGCTGAAGCAAAGACCAGTGTGGGATCTCATCAATGTATATAAATACCTGAAGGTGAAAAGGGCTGGAGGCAGGCTCTTTGCAGCAGTGCCCAACTGGAGGATCAGAGGCAACAGGCACGAATCAGAACACAGGAAGTTACTCCTGAATATCAGGAACCACCTTTTTACTGTGAGGGTGACTGAGCACTGGAATGGGTTACGCGGGAAGATTGTGGAGTCTCCCTTAGAGAGACTTAGAGAATATCCTTAGAGATATTAAAAAACTATCTAGACGCAGTCCTGGACAAGTGGCCCCAGGTGACCCTGCTTGAGCAGGGGCATGGACAAGGTGACATACACAGGTCCCTTCCAGCATCAACCAGTCTGTGATTTTGCTCTAAGGTAACAAAGCCACGAGCACATTAAAGAAGCTTCTGGAGAAGACAAAGAAAGTCATCTCTGTGATCTGTTCCCGGACAAAGAACAGAGGATGCCTGTGGAGACTGCATGGGCTCTGCAAAACCAACCTTCCTTTTCCCTGTTCAATGAGTGTCTCCAATGCCATAGGGAATTAACGGCTCCTTTAGCAAGATTATTAGTTCTTTTTATAGTTCTGTCGTGCCTCCTTTTCTTAATGAATCTATCCATGCATAAAGTATCCAAATTACCCTAAGTCAATCTGTTTTGCATGGGAATAAATCTCTACACTGGTTACAGTGTCAGTAGGCATTGGAAAGTAAAGCACAGAAATGCTGTCTGAAACGCAAAAAGGAAAATTAACTCAGCTGTGCTGCAGTTCCTCTATGACAGTGAAGCAAAGAATCTAGTGATACTTGCTCTCAGTGGGGAGAAGCACCTTCACCAGTGGACTATTTTTTGCTATAATTTCAAGATTGTCACTGTACAAGTTAAAAACAGACTAAGAGAGTCTAAGAACTGCTGGTTTCTTCATACTTGCTTAGTTTTAGATTTTTCTCTTTTCTGTTTTGGGTTTGGTTTCTTTTCCATCATGGTAGAGACATTTTCTGCAAATGACAGTTCAGTTTCACCTGTAATTGCACAACGGAGCTGGGACTTAAACACAAAACAAAAGTGTAAAAGCTAGAAGCATTATCATTTCTTCAGCTGATGACAAACTATTTTCCCAATTACGAGAACTGATCTATTCTTTTAAAATATTTCCAGTTTTTAAATGCAAGTAATTATATTTTCTATCTAAAATCTGAAAGATTCAAGAGAGATGGGGAAGAGCCATGGGTTCTTCCAGTCAAGGAAACTGAGGTACTAAGATTCAGTTATTATCAGGAAGAATCAACGTCAGCATTTGCAAGAGATATCTCTGCAAAGCTTACAGTGCTTTATGGTGACTCTTACTACAGGAAAGGTAGGCAGGATATACTACACCTTGACAACATTTCCAGCTCATTATAAAAAATGGGAGGATTAGATTTATATACTATCAGTGTGAAAGCTCTCATGTATCTGAAAATTTTGGAGGTAAAAATAAAGCATTTCTTCTTCTTTATAAAGAGACCTATTTTATTCAATGGTGGATCTGCAAGCCACCTTGTGCGTGTGTGCAGATTTGCACCTGGTTACAAAATGAAGCATCTGGATGTGTACATACATATATATGCATATGGACTCCTTCACTAGATGTAAACTGTGCTTGTGTATTTATAAACATATGTATAAACATATTCATTAGGTGAAAACAAAGGGTTTCATATTAGGATCAGGAAGTGGCTTGGGCTGGTATTTCAGACTTGAGCACAAGCTTTTAAAACCATGACATTTATAACGCTTTCAACATACACACTCAGTTATCTCCAGCAGCTGTATTTACTTTTATTTATGTTACAGACCATACTGAATAGAACACAAAACAAGACCGGCTTGTAAACATGACTGTGACTATTCTAGCATAAAACTACATATAACATCAATACATGGTAAAACTATTCAGTTGTATTACAAGGGCATAGAGAGAAAACAAAAGGCAGGAGCAGGAAGCTAAGAGTATGTAAAATTAAGCCATTGTAATTATGTAATCATGGCCAGAAGTCGCAGGTCTACACTTCAGCAGCATTTAAAAATTACTAGAAAACATGGTAACAGTTTCTGCATGTATCAATCCCATCTTCTGGGTAACCCATCTACTTATGTGGTTGAAAACTTTCTTTAATGTCAGAGGTCCACCTCTTTTAGAACTAGGGAATGTAAGAAACATCCACAATGCTCATATTACAGACATTACAGTCTATCTCAGAAATGACACATGAACTTAAAGTGATCTCTCAACCAGGTAACAGACTTTTTCTTGTTGCAGTAGAAGGTAGAGTAAGGAAGGATTAAAACAGAAAACAAAGCATATTTCTATTTTATAAAATAATCTTCATCTTTTAGCTTCCTGCATCAAATTCAAATGAAGCAAATATAGAATTAAGAGCTATGAAAATTCCTTTTTAGCATATATAATACTGGAATATAATCTTGACCACGCAAACTTTACACCTCCACTGGAAGAAATATATGGACTTTGTTATGACAACAATTACTTGCTCAAGTGTTTTTGTACTCAATATAGTACCAAGATGGGAATAAGTAATATCTAAAACACGCAAGATATTTGTAGAGATGCTTTTGATACATACACATCATTCAGTACATAACATGAATCACTGATGTGAAAGAAAAGCAAACCCATCAATAAACTTAGTGTATAAGTACAATAAATAGATGCCATGAAGTAAGCAAAAAAATCTATACAGTTATTTTCAGACAATTATTTTAACTGTATGGAATTTGACAACTTCACCCTTAAGACCTTCTCCCTTATACTCTGTATGTATTAAGCCTTAGAAATTACAATTAACTAAAAACACAGTGGTAGGGGAAAATAGTTTTGCAAAAACTATATTCTGTAAAATGTATTTTTCCTTGCCTTAATGCTCCTTCATTAGTTCTGCTATTAAAAGAGAAGTCTCAATAGCTGCAACAGATTTATTAACTCCATAGCTTGTTATCACATTAAAGTTATATTAGAAGAAAAATTAATGGTATTTTGCAGAACTTGAACACTAAGATTAAGTGACTTTTCTATTTTGCTTTCCTCTTATCCTCTCCTCCAGGTAGAAACTTTGTGCTCTCCTAATTATAAACCTTACTTTATATGAGCAATCAATGCTAGTAATGATAGAGATGTTGTGCAATCGAACGGACTGGTCATGACACTGAGATATCTGGTAATAGGAAAAGACAAGAATCTACAAAACCATCCCTCGAAGGGGCTCGACTGTAATTTGCATTATCCTGTAACCACCACAAAAAAAGTTCTCTCTCTGACATGCCTTACATTTAAAATTATAAACGTATTATAAACTGCTACCTTGGGCTTGGTACCCTAGTTGACTAATTCTCCAGGATTTTTCCAGTCAGTTGAAGCATGGAAAGTGTTTCTTTGTGCCTTAATTACAGCAGTCAAGTCAATCACTGGACTGATTTTGAATTCTTAGTTCCCTGCAGTCTTTCCTAGAGTGCTCATCAAGAGAGTATATAAGTTCCTCCCTATGTAAATAACTGAAGCACCCCTTGGCTAGCATTAGAAAACCAGCAATAACGAACTCCCAGAATCACACAAACCCCTACAAAACCAATAGCCAAACATGGCTGATGCAGATAACTACTTTTTGCCCTTTTTTAAAGCAAAAGGTTGAAACATTAATCTATATGCAGAAAGCAAAGCACCTAAATGTTGTAAAAGAAAGGGCTAAAAAGAGTATCGGGGGTTTCAGGAACAAGTACTACCAGAACTATTTTGCCTTCTTCAAAGAGAGTGGTTGCAGGACCCCCATACCTGAACAACATGTATTTTGAAGGACGGCTTAGTTAATAAACACTATGTTAATCAAATTAAGAACAGATTAATTTGATTATGTTAATGGTAAACTGGAAGAGGGGCAGTGTACAGCACAGGGTGCTCAGCTAGCAACCCTTGTGCCGGAGCACGTGCTGGAGGGCAGGACTGCAGTAAGGAGAACTCTGAAATGCTAATGTATTTAAAGAGCTCACACCATTAACTTGCACAGTCACCAGATGTTTTCTCTTTTCCCTTTTTTACCCTTTTCCTCCTTCCTGACTGACATCCCCAAGGTGAAAGAATTAACCCTCCCATAGCTGACAATAATGAAAGGTGTTTAATGCTCAGGGAAAGAAGGTGCCAGCTTGAGTTGACTTAAAAATGACCATATGAAGAAGGTAGAACACTTGGCAATGAATAAAATTTAACATTTCATCTTATGGAAACAATTTTGACTATGCAAAAGACACAGAAATGGATGCTGTAAGGGGATTCATATGGCCCATGCCTTTGGGAATCAATGGAAGCATTTCCATCAAACATTTATTTATTCATTCACTGAAAATTTTGTTCGCTAGGAAATCCTACTGAAACACACCTTGTTTTCATGAGCATCCCAAGGGAAAAAAGCTCACACAGTTCCAGGCACTTCAGCAAGCATCACAAATATATAACATGGAAAGCACTCAAAAGAGCAAGATAATTTCCTGTAAGTACAGAATGACTACATAAAAAAAATGCATAAGCTGCTCATTTAAGAACTTTTTAAATGGATAAACTGTCACAATAGATGACAATTCCAAGGAGCAAACAGTGCATCTGCAATGGCACTGACCTTCTTGGGAAAAAGGTGGAAATCTGACTTGCACTTTACAAGTGTCACTTCTTTTCTGACAGATAAAACTATTTTCTATACAGTATCATTGACTAAAACTGGGACAAGCTAGAATAAATTTAAATCACTGTAGCTTGGGCGGCCTCTAGTTTTCTCCTTGAGCCATCTCTGCATAGGGAAAACTGAAGCCAAGTTAGAATGTCATTTGAGGTAACAGTGTATTATCAATTGCTTTCAAGAGCAAGCCATGACGAGAATTAACTTTATTATCTTTGTTTATTGACTGCATGCACCTTCATCAGCTTGGCTTTCCAACAATGAAAAGTAAATCTGTTTGGAAAATGGAATTGATGGAACAGAAGACAGAAGCAGAATTGATAGAGTGTAAACCAGCAGGGAAGCCCATCCATCTCCAGCACCTCTTTAACAGCCACAGCTAAACACTGTTCTCTGTATTGCCTGGCCTGTACCTACGACTTTATTAGAGAATACCAACTGAGAAATAAGCTAGTCAAGGAAATTAAGAGCTTCAAAACTGTTGTTGGTGTCTAGAACAAAGTCCTTTTGTGCAACAGCACCTTAAGAGAAAATAGCTCTCCTAACCTCAATTCTGTTAAGATTCAGTCCATCTCTGTGAGATTTGATTTCAAATTGATCTTTCAAAATGGGCGGCCTATATAGAGAAAAAAAAAAGCAATGAGGTAAAAATCAGTTATGGGAGAAATGCTGCCAAAATAACACCTTAGAAAGGACTTTCTGCAATAGACAGCACTTTCCAGAAGATCTTTATTGCAAGTAGATGAAACAAGCAAATAAAATAGTTTTCTAACTGGGTTAAGAAAACTGTACAGTTAATATGTTTTCTTTTAATCTTATAGTTTTTAAAACACTTATTTCAACCTCAACAGACACCCTACACATGCCTGGCAAAATCAGAACTAGACCCCTTATAACCAACACATGGGGTCAGTTCACATTCATTCAGACTTAATATTTTTGTAACCAAAAATGAGAAAAGATCAAGAAGATCGAGTGATACAACATCCCTGGTCTCAGCTTCTCCCCCCCCAAAACAGAATGCTTGACAATCAAACTCAAATGACAGCTAAACTGGTTATTTTGGCATCAATTTCAAAGAAAACACTGAGGTTTCAAGCAAACCCTGTTGCTGTGAGGTCAAATTCTATAAAGACTGGTTTGGTTTAGATCCCACCCCAGACTTCCACGTGAAAGCCAAGTAGTAACCTCAGCATAAACACCATATATGTTGTTACGATGGAGGAAAAGCAGCACACCCTTAGGCCAAAGAAATAGCAGGTTTGGTTCGTTTTCTAAAGCCCTCAAAGCCAGATAGCACATGGAAACAGCTGAAACACATGGATTATAAAGACATCATGTGTTGACCTTATAACAATCTAAAAACTATACTGTTGACCTGTGAGCAGGATGTTTATCAATATATTGATAAGTAAGAAAAGGTGTTGAAGAGTAAGAAAAGGTTTTAGAAGAAATGAGTAAGAAAAAACCCCAATGAGTCTGTGTAGCTGTTGAAGAGATTTTTAGGATAGGAAGAAAAAGCAGTAAGGAGAATTGCAACAGACTTAAAAGGACATCTCTCAAGTCTGCATTGTTCCTCCTCAGAAAAAAGCAGACACACGCCTCTCCCGAGTTATTTGTGCAAGTCAGGATTGCCAAAACTATCATCACAACATAGTAAGCACTAAGACAATCTAGATTTGTATGTAGATACCTTGAGCAACCTGGTCCAGTGGAAGGTGTCCCTGCCCGTGACAGAGGGTTGGAACTGAATGAGGTTTAAGGTCCCTTCCAACCCCAGATCAGACCATTCTGTGCTTCTGTAACACACACCACCTTCATTTTGAGAAGGTTTCCAGACCAGTCTACGTGCACAATTTCTCACTGAGAACATGTGGATGTTTGGATTCTTTATAGCTTGCTAAATAAAAGTTGCTAATAGCCAGAAGCACTGTAGTACAGAGCCTGGTCTAAAATACAGACAGCTAAAGGATTTAAGTCCCGACACTCAGATTAGAAGGGAAGAAGGACATGTCTAATCTTCCTGCTGCCACCCACACCCAGCTTGCTGTTAAGGGCACTGTTAATCATAGCCCTTGAGTCGTATGAAAATGCAGAGAAAAACAATTTATGTTTTATGTGTTATATATAAAAATGCTTTAAAAATGAAGGCTGTGAGAAGTTTTAATGTTAAATGCATGTGTGATGACATGTACTAACTCAGCGCAATCCAGCTGTGACCACAGTCAATACAGTATGGGAACACAATAAAAGGAACACTTTTGCAACCAGAATCGAGGATGTTGACCATCTGTATCACAATTCCATTAAGCAAATAAATACTTGTCCTATTCAGAGCTGAAGAGAATCTAACAAAGTTAAGTATTTATAGAACAAAAATGGATTTGTAAACCCTATTTTCAAGTAATCTGTTTAAAATAAATTTTACTATTGCTTACTCCAGGCCTTGAAGATTTAAAAAACAAAATAGAACTGGTGCAATAAGCCAAGATTCCTTAAACCTTTAAATGATCTATTTAATATTTTAATTTGACTTTGCTTTCTTTCTTAATAGGACCACTTGGGATATGCATTGAAAGCTCTTTCACAAGATCTGCAATGGAAAAGCCTTAGTTTGAGACAACACATGCCTGCCTCAGGGGTTACAAGACAAATCAATCTCGTTTTCTCCTTTCCTCCAAGGGTAATTGGCCTTTAAAATTACAGAGGAAAATAGGCCTTCCTGTCAGTACAGTGCAGGCACATACACAGCCGTTTTCCATTTCTTTTTCACTTTGAATTCTCAGCTGAGAACTAAACTTACAAAGGTGGGAAAACAAAAAGAAGATGAAAAGGAACGATTGCATCAGTTCAAATCCTCTCCAATGACAAGCAGCCCTGTGACCAGCATCTGAGGCTGGCATTCACTGAAACCTGCTATGAATAGCTGTCATTTTCCTACTCAGTACTTCTTTATTCTTGTTCGTGATAAACTTTACTTGTATTTTTGTGTCAGCCTGTAGCACTGGCATTCATGGAGATTTGTCACAGAATTTAGTTAAACTGAGAAGTTATAATTATTGCTTCATTTCCTATACAATCTCACACAGTAATACTGATTTTTACCTCATCTTTATGAAATTGCCCTTTTCAAGCAGCAATCACAGCTATGAGTATACCTACAATCCTTATCGTGTGCTATGCACATAATCGTGTATAAACTCAGCTTCAGACTTTGAATGCTGTTAAATTACATAGAGTAAATTTTAACTCTGCTAATACATTGTTTCAAAGCAGTGTAACTCAGTCGATAGCCTTTGTGTTTTTCTGTTTGCTATTCAATGTGATTTGTAATACATTACTCATATCATACATCTAGTAAGAAAGTCTCACATTAAATATTTTCCAGTGGAAAACGGGAGTAATTGACTAAAGCACAACTGATGCACAAAACCAACACAGTTGAAAAAAGTCAGAACAACTTAGTCTGTTAAAAACAGTACTAAAATTCCCTTGAAAGAGAGTATTGAAGGTGTACCACTAAACCTTTAATCTGAACTGCCTCACTGGGAGTGTGTATATAGGTGTAAAACAATTATTAGATTTGATATCTGAATGAACTCAGGTTCCCATTAGAGCCTGAATGCTTCAGTGACCCTATTATTTTCCTTCCAATGCTCCCAGACCTGATCAACTTAATTATTCTGACTAATGAAACATTTAGGACATGAATGATTTGTTTGAAACCAAATGAGAGGACTGAAAGTACTTCATAAAGTAACACCAAAAAGAAAGGACAAGATATGTGATGTGATGTGTCAAACCCTGGAAGAAGGTCAGCGCTAAGTAACAGTAACAAAGGAAAAGAAGTCTACTTCAATAAATTACATTTATTCAGATATTTTCCCCTGAGCTTCTAATTTGTAACCTTTATTGTATTCCATGCATGGTGAAAAAGGTGTATCTTATGAATCAGAAGGGTGAAACAAATTTCAGAGACTAAATAAACTAGGTCTGCTCCAATAAGGAAAAAAACAAAAAACCTCAAAACACAGAGAATGTGTCTCCATCCACAACTAAAACACACTTTTAGCAGTTGTTCAAAAGTAAAATTGGATCCTCTAATGAAAACTCTTTCATGCCAGAGAGGACAGATCTGCTGATGTAAAAGATGTGTTTTCCTATTTTAATTGTGCCTGCTATGTTACTGTTATGGAAATAAGTATGCGGCATTGCAAAAATATGTATTCACACTCTGAACAGATTTGGTCTGATGGTAATAAACCATACTCTTGATAAATAATGTAATTTAAAATGGCTTCCAAAATGTCCTATTCCCAGCTTCGCTATTAACACTACTGCTCTTACAATTTGTATTTGCTTTGAAGGGGAGTTGACTGTAAGGTTATGAGCAGGACAAAGAAATAAAGACAGTAATAGGTTCTGAACTTCAAGTATACAAGCAGCCATAAAGTTAGCATCTTCTCATCCAAATGCATTTGTCCTTAAAAAGAATCAAACTGACATCAAAGTGGTCCCCTTGTCCCTTGCTCCTCTCACTAATGATACGTAATGGGTGCTGAGCCTGCAATAAACATGTTTATGTCCAGCCAGATTGCCATCATTTTACAATCTAATCTGATACTTTTAAGAAAGAAGAAAGTCGTGCGAGACCAGCACCAGCTTGTGCTGAAGGCATCTCTTGACATCAGCCTTCACTTCGCACTTCAACTGCAAGTATTCGATTTGACAAAACATACAGAAAGTCAAGAGAGAAGGCTTTTCACCTCCTCCAAAACTGCCTGATAGAAGTCAATAGCAATTCCTTTACACAGTTACAATCAAAACCTGACAGATGAAAGTCAAAGGGGAGGCTTTCTAGTTAGTCCTTACAATATTTTATTAAAGAGTGGCATAAGAACACGTTTGACTTGGTAGGATCACCCCACTTCCACTTCCCATTTTTATCCATTAGCAGTTTTAATGCTGGAAGTTACATCTCCCATGCACAGATGCTTTATTCTTTGCACAGAACATGCAAGTAATGAATGCAAAGACAGGGAAAGAAGAGAAAGCTCTCTTTTCCGTAAAGGTATTTTTTCTGGAACAGGAGTTGGATAACACTCGTGAAAAGCAAGCATTTCCTGCCGTTGCATGTAAACTGGCTAGGACGGTTTTTCTCCATACCCAGACAATGACAGCCCTAGTCACAAGCAATTTCTCTTGTAACCTGTAAAGTCGGTCTCCTGTATTTTTTATGTGCCAGAAACAAATTCTCTTTTTATATATATACATATGTAAAAATAACTCTGCAATAACTTATAGTCTACATGTAAAGTTAAA
The DNA here is from genome assembly GCF_004027225.2 of Strigops habroptila. Taxonomy (NCBI): domain Eukaryota; kingdom Metazoa; phylum Chordata; class Aves; order Psittaciformes; family Psittacidae; genus Strigops; species Strigops habroptila. Next base: position 40,122,373 of record NC_044285.2, on the reverse strand, counting down.
TATTTTAAATAATACAATACAGGAAGACTATCCATAATTATTTTTGGATTAAATAAAATATCAGCATTTTTTATTCATAGCTAGGTTAGCACTTACAATTCAGCATTTTGCAATATTTAAATAGAACTGAATATGCTATGAGAAAACCTAAAACTACATGACTCCTACCTGACCGGCTGGCACAGGCTGTGTTTTTCTGTGCCCTTCATCACATAAGAAAAGCTCCTGTCAGCCTGGCAAGAGGATCTCATTGCTACCTGTTACTTCTCTACACACCCCAACTGAGAATAACTAGATACTGTATGTGACTTTTACTATAAATTACTTGCAACAAAGGCATATGTGGGTTATGTGAATGTGAAACTTTTGCTTATTAAAAGAATTCATAGAAGAAAGTAATTGAGACTATACATGGCAGACTCTGAGGCAAGATATAACACCTTTTACAAACTTAGGAGTCTAATTTCTTTCTTGGCTGAGCACAGACAACTCCATTATGATTCAACGTGAGACCTCAGTGCTTGCATAAAGCAGAATTTGACCCTTTGTGTTCATATAACGAATCAAAGTACAGAAGCAGTTAATGCTGTGAGAGGGAAACAAGTTTGTATTAAAGAGCTCAAAATAGCTTCTATTTATCAATATTTGAATTTGAGGAGTGTCACCTGTGCTATCTCAGTAACCACTCTCTGAGTAGTGGAACCCCAAAATGAACACCTGATGAGTGTATAATCCTGACCTATTTTGCTTGCAAAATCTGCCATGGGATCCCTTCCCCACCAATGCAGTTCCTTCTGATGTAATAGCAAGGACCTCGAAAGAAGAGCGGCAGGGGTAACGTGATTATAGCGCATGCATCCCTTCTTCAGATGGATCCCAAGAACCTGCGAGTACATCAGGGCTGCCTTACCTTTTGCAAAGGCTATAAGGGGACAAGGATGTTTAGGTGTCCTATTATTGTCTGCTTTAAAAGGCTTAAAAACTCTAGGGCTTTTTAAGACCATACACCAAAGTACTACTTCCATTTGAGTGTGACTACCTAAATTGAATCTCTCTTTGGAAAAAAATATGCAATTACATAAATGTGGACACAACTGCTGCAGAAGCAAAATATCTATATATACATGATAACTTCTTTCCGAGGTCAAGCTTTTCTACCTTTCCCAGATGCATAACTACAAACCTTTCCTTTACTAAGCAATGAGCTGTGACAGTGCTGTGTAAAGCATTACAAAGAGGGCCCTAAAGATGTTATCATCTGTATTAAAAGCAAGACCACGTCTGGCTTGATAGACACTAAAGAACACATTCTATGAGTAATAAGAATATGTAGCAAGCTCTCAATGCAAGTTCCAGAAGTTTTAAATAACAGTTTTACTTTATTTTAAAAGAAAATAAATGCTATAGAACTAAAAAGAAGTGAAGCTCTTCTGACTGAGATTTCTTCATCCCACTATTCCTACCGAAAATGCTCTCGAGGTCACCAGTTAACAGATGTGTACAACAGGATTGTAACCTTATCACAACCCACAAGTGGTGCACTCTCTGGGCAAATGTCAAAACCAGAAAACTGGCATCTTTCAACCTCTTAATACCAAAGCTATAAATTCTGATGAAATGTCTTACCACTTAGGAAAGGAGCTCCAGCGCAAGCAGCGCCAAGGTTAACGGTTACTGCCATTGGCTTTCTCAGGTACTGATACAATCTTAATATTGCTTACAAATGTTTTGTTAAATGTTTGTATGTTGTCTTTTAAGCACCTTGAGTTGAAATTAACTTCCACCAGAGTCCAAAGGTAGGTAATAGATGAATGAATTAAACAAGAAGCATTTTCCCACGAATTTTTAACTATCCTTTTGATTCCAAAATAACTATATCCAAATGCTAATGCTAACATTCATAATATGAATAAAACATTTTTATGCACATGAATGCTATCAGAGCAAAATGATAGTAATGTGCTGACTGTAACAGAAAATTAGTCCCTCCTTCACAACTTCAGGCATGACCTTTTTCTTTTAAATAACATATTCAAAACCTTTCTGGCAACAGTCTGTAGTCTTTTCTCCTGGAGATCCTGTATAAACAGATTCCTTACTGTCCTTTTGGTGTTCACCAAGTTTATCTAGTTTCCTAATCTTAATTAAGATAATGCAGGACTGCTGTTTATGGACACCTACCTGTTTGCTGACTTGTGCCCTGCAGCCTGGCTTTCCTGCGGCTTTACTGCCCTCCTGCTCCCTGAAGGATCTCCAGCTCCACTGAGCAGCCAGAACTGCTGTTCTACGCTTTTAAGTCTCACTTGGTTACTCCATTGTTTCTGAAAGTTAAAGTACTTGATATCAATTGCTCACAATCCTCCTGTGTTCTCTGACCTCTTTTGTAAGTTATTAATTTCCTTAATACATTATCTATCAGTTATTCTTCCCAGACATGCTAAACTTACACTATGTTAAAATTCTCTTTAAGATAACACTGATACCATACTGCAGCTCCTGCACTGACAGCTGAAAATGAGCTGCATATACAACTATAAACAGGGGAACTGAGAACTACTGAGCAGATCTATTCTGAGCAGAAATACAAAATAACCTGTACTTTCTCAACTCTTGCACAGCCAGAACCCACAAATTCCAGGTAACATACACAGCCATAAGGAACCCTGTGTCTCGCCTTTTTACTTAGCTAATAAAGAGTCACTAAATGCTTTTGTCATTTATGCTTCTATCAGCAGGAATCTGAAGCACAACATACAAGGACTGGTTATACGTTCCCACACCTGATTACATTATAGGAGAACATGATTTCCCATGACTGCACTTCCTTTGTTCCAACAGTGATGAAGACAGAAAGAAAAATAAAGTATCTCAAATATTGTCCCTTAATTCCTTAGTAGGAATGACAAGGTAAGCTTCATTTCTCTTCCTGTTTATTTCAACCTCCTCTCCCATCCTCAGCCTTTTTCACCACAGAACATAAAACATAACTAATGCACGGACTCTTCAAATCTTTTTGGAGTCCTCCATCAACTTCCTCTCCACATTGATCCCACCCTACACATGCACCTGGTTTTGCTTTAAGTTGTAGATGAATCAGCCTCATTTTTACCTGATTGTGCTCTCAGCATTTTTGAAACATGGCTATACAGCCTTTCTTCTAGCAATTTTGATTGGTATCCACAGCATTAGGTAAGCATCACACCATTCCCCCTGTCACTCCCTATCTTGGAAAAAAGGAAACAGTCACTGAGTCTCTATCCCGATGTGTGTGAATGTAAAGCTTGAAGAGACCACTCACATTCCCCTGGGTTGGATGGGAAGCAGTAATGACACCTTATATAAAGACGCTCATGAAGACTGCAGAATCTAAATTCTGCTCTTCACCCTTCTCCAACTGAAGCGACAGAAGGGAAGGACAGGGCAAGGGTGGCTTGGCTGTGGATAAGGTAGCAGAAGAGGCTCAGAAGAGGTCACTGCTGAGAGTGCAGAAAAGCGAGCAAGTCATTCAGGGACAAACCTTGGCCTTAAGCATCTTCTGAACACAGAGGACTTGATTTGCTAATAAGGATGAGGGTTGTCGGGTCAACTTTTTCGCTGTCACATGGAGAGACTTTTGAAACCCACTTCTCCTCTTAGATGCCTTTTAGCCTTGCAAAGAATGCTTTGTGCCACAAAATAAACATTATTTTTCTATCCAACTATTTTCCCTTTCTGAAATCTAGTTTACTGTCCCACTCCAAAATTAGTTCTACCACACAAACTAGGAAATTATGAAGTTAGATGGAAGAAAAGAAAATCGGAAGCCTCTGACTGTGGTGGGAAAGAGTAGGAACTTACATTTTGCTGCCAGGTGAAATGATTAGGAAAATACATCCTTAATGCCACTAAAATAACATTAATCCATCAGATATTTTTTGCCCAAAGCTGGCAATGTCCTTTAGAATTATGTTTTGCTGTATGTAAACGGTTTTAACTACAAGCTCCTGCAATTTCATCTCAGGGGATATTTTTTTACGCTTGAACTAGTTGCATCTTCACAAATAACCAAGTCAGTGTGTTAACAGTTTACACCTATTTGTGATTCACTAGGCACTGTGACCTTTTAACTACCACCCACCTCTTTCTTTTATCTTCTTGTAACTCCTAAAGCCAAGCAATCCTGCTTGCTTATAAAGCCAAAGCAATGAAATCACGAAGAGCTTGTCCATTGTCTACCAGGAGCAGAGTGAATCGCATTTCAGAGCGCACAATGAAACGCCTGTTTTGTTGAATTCAACTTTTGATCAAAGGACACGGTACCTTTTTTGTTTGTATTCTCTTTAACTAGATGTTCTACACAGCACTTTGTACAAAACAGACAGAGAGTGCTGAACACTGACGATAATTCCCGTTGATGTCCAAGTACTTCTCCTGCACTACATACTCAAGGAATCAATGATGTAAACTTAGAGAACAAATGACACGAGGCTTTTAAAACTACTTCATCAACTGTTTATAAATGAATGAAAAAAATCAATTAGCAATGTCTCCAATTTTCCAGCCCAATGTTTCAACAGCAAATAGCAAGAAAACCAGTAGTAAATAAAAGGAGAGCCTGTATTTCAGCTCAACAATTATGACCTGCAAGCTAGCCAGGCCCTGGGCAGAGGAGTGGCATCTCTCAGCCTTTTTCCTGAGGGATTGGGACTTTGAAAAATGTTTTCTTTTATTCCTATGAGTTTTCATCTGTGATTTTGGAATATCCTACCAGCAGTAACAGAGAAGCAAACTGTACATGAAAACTTTCAAAAGCTTTAATACAGAATTTGTTACTGAGAATTTTTTTATAAGTATGCAAATTTACCACTTAGATTCCAGTGGTGGCTACTGACTGGCAGTTTAAGGCAAATTATTATTCATAAACCAGCATGCTTGCAAGGGCTGAAATTATATTTATAATACTGAAGGGGAAAAAATGAGAAACAGATACTCTGAAGTATGCAAAGTTTTTATATGCCTTTTTAAAATTGTTGACAAGAATGCATTTAAATGCTCTTTGAAAGACACAGATGCATGAACAGTAAAAAAGAGAGTCAAAAGTGCTAACTGCAATTTGATTTATTGTGTTTGGTTTGTTACAGTTCAACAACAAGCCTTATGCACTTCCAAGTCCAGGACAGCATGAGAGAGCCATAATGTCCGGCAAGTCCAGTAGGAAGGATTAGTAAAATGTCACAGTACCTTCAGGGCACAGTAGAACCTTAAAATAGGTAATGATTCAAGAGTTTAAACAGGAAAAGTACAACAGTGGGCCTTGAAAACAAATCTGCATCAGGCTGAAAGGTCTACTAACTTAAGCTTAATGATGAGCAAACTAAAAGGTCACTCTGCACTGTGATCAGTGGATGTTCAGCTACAGCGTGTGATGTGACTGATGTTCTTCATTTTATCACACACATATAATGACAAGACTGTTTGCAAAAGGGACTTTCTGAATGTTAAATAAAAATGCCTTGTATGCTCTAAAATAAGTAGGTATGTCTGTGCACAATAAACACAGTTTATCATTTAGAGAAAGAAGAGATCATGTCTGCAGAGTCTCACTGAAAATGCTCAGTTAGTTAATCTAAATAGTTGCTATCCAACACTTCTGGGTTTATTCACAACATAGGTAATAACTACCCGTGTGATGTCTGGCAATTCATAAGCTCAGAGCAACCCAGTAAAAATGTTTATGTCGATATTGTTGTTCCATATGTGATCCTTTGAACACCGATTAGCAGAGGAAAACCATAATGATTTTGCAGTTTAAAGACAATACGAGCAAATAACTTTTCAAACTAGTTTTTCAGATTTAATTCTTCTTTAAGAACATTCTCATAGTAGAGCAGTTCAAAATATGTGCCATCTGAAATGTGAATTGAAAAACACAGGTCTAAAACGTTCCCCTCCACCCCAATCATAAAAATAGTATTAAGATGAAGTTTTTAAGCACTGACATTTCCATTTTCCTTGGCTGTTCCCCATCCAGGGGCACCCCTGTAGGCTTTTGCAGCCAAGACAGCTGATACAATGGCCGTGTTTTGTGGAACAGCTACTGAGAATCTTAGTTTCATCCTCGTTTGCTTTCACTACATCTCTCAAGTTCAATGAAGGGGTTAACAGCAACTGCAATGTCTTATTACAAAATATCTACCGTACATTTCCAGATTATGTTAACTTTGTATTTATGAGCTTCTTCTCAGATGCTTCTGGGTTTGTTTGCAATCAATTACACTGTATTTTTTCAAATTATTGTATTTCTATTACTTTATTTCTGCCTCATAAGAGGATGTACAAAAGGTTAAATCTGCTGCTAAACGTCCCATCTCCTCAGAGAGCAATAATGAACATGTGACAGAAAGTTTCAGAATCTTCACAAAAACCCCAACCAAGCAACAATAGGCCATGAGGAGTTCATCATTCTGATGTGGGAATGAGCATATGTAGCAGGATTTTAGCCTGCAGTTTGCCAAGGGCTAACTGATAAGATTCGTGATAGATAATAAGCCTCGGAAAGACTGTTTTGCATATTCAATTGTGTCACCCAAACCCTTCAGTTTTCTAAAAAAACCCAAACAATTAAAAAAAGGGAGCGTCTTCATCCTATTTATCGGAGAAAAATCATTTACATCACAACCAAGCCCACTTCCTTGCAATAATTGCATTTGGAAGTCTCTAACAATGCACAGCACTCATACTTTGTAATAAAACATTAGTTAACTTCATAGCTAACATGCAGAGCAGCAAAATCTACATCTACTATCTAATTTCACTTAAGCTGCTTAACAACATGATTGAGCCATTCCAGAAAAGAAAGGTGAATAAAAGGAGAGATGACTGGCAGAAACAAGTTGAGTTCTGTACATATTACAGCTGGCAGGAAGTATAAATACAGCAGTGGGAAAAATATTTGGGTCCGTACTGATCAAAGCAGAACAACAAAAATATTTGGCCATCTGAATCTCAAAGTCTGAGCAAATAGATGCTGGCTGCAACATAAAGAGGAGAGGGAAAGGATGGGCACAGAACACAGCAGCAACAGAGCAGCCTTCACCTATCCACACAGATTGGGTAAATGTCACACCGGACTATTATGTGGAGATCAATCTTTACAACACCATTAGTGGACTATCCCTTGGAGCAGCCTAAAAGAGGAAAGGCAACCTTCACATTGGTGCACAGTTGCTTTTAGGGGATCTAGTTTAAGGCCCATCTGTAACAGTAACCATGGGATACTGTGACTTAACATCCTTGCATGAGCCAAATCACAAGAATTGGCTAATTCTACATCGTACAACATCTAGTAGAAAATATTCCCTGTAACATGTAAGTGGTGCTGAAAATCTCACTAAGTATCTTGGAAAATCTAAAGGTCAAACAGAGAGTCAGCATTTAAGAGAACCACTTAGTTCCTGGATACTCTGGGTCTACTCCTGGCAGTTCAGCCAGCAGTAAACTGGCTTTTCCTTCTCTCACAGTGAAAATGGCTTCATCCTACCCAGTCTGGCTTTATGCAGTTAAAAATCTCCTCACCTGTAACTGACAACTGACGTAACTAAACATTAATTCTTATCCTACCGAATTCATAATACTCATATTTACCATATTCAGATAATACACTAAATAATTACTACATTATCAACCCCTACCTTTGCAAAATTTACTTTATGTGCAAACCCCCAAATAAACTCATATCACACAGTCTCTATATTTCTTCCTTATGAACGGAAGAAAATTCAGTTTCTTAATATGTTTTGTCTTGCTTTTTCTTTCAGATGACCTAGAAGATGATTGTTTGCATGAACTACAAAAAGGTTGAAGGAGTTGGGTTTGTTTGCTCTTGTGAAGAGAAGGGATCTAACAGCAACCTTGAGTTGCCTGAAGGTGAATCACAAAACCTGAGTCAAAGGCTTCTTGGTCATGGCAGGAGGCAAAACAAGAGACAGCAGTTCAAAACTGCAGCTTCCACGTTAGGAAAAAACCCTCTGTGCTGGGAATTCAGGGTGGCACTAGAATGGGTTACCCAGGAGGTCAGGCAGGATTTCAGGACTTGGTTTGACAAGTCACAGCTGACTCTATCCAGTGCGTGGCTAACCCTGCTTCAAGCAAGAGGCTGTACTACATGATTTCCAAAAGCCCTTCCAAACATTTCTCACACCCTATCAACTCCCTGATTCTTGGCAAGCACATATCAGGGATTCAGAAATAACAAGTGTTAGCATTAGTTATTTCGGGCTCGTCATTAGTATTTACATCCATACTTTCAGCAGTTCTAAATGCAAGGCTTTGGTTTCAGTGATAGTTTTCAAATAGGAAAGGCGTTTTGCCAATTTATCATTTCTAATCTGTTCAAAGCTTAAGCCAAAACTCTTCAGTAATACTTCTTCATAAATAACTGTACACAATTAATAAAATAATCAATTAAACATCTATTAGTTAGCTTGGTTCTTAAAATAGTTAACATACGCCCACAGGTTAAAGCATATATTGACCAAATAAACAGAAGTTAGAGATAGGGGATCTTCACCCTATCTTCTCACTTCCTGACGACTCAGAGATATGATAAGGCAGAACTAGGATTCAGGCTAGCTGCCTGATATATTCCTGACTGCTATTAATGGTACAGAATTTAACAGACGTAAAATATTATTAATAACATTCATAACTACAACAGCCATAGTCAGGTATGACAGAGCCTGTAACACAGGCATTGAAGAAGTGCTGCAATGGATGTGGTGCAGGATTCCATGGTTTTGGCTGTGTTTACTTTACAGTGTTTTATAATCCTGCAGCCACAGTGCATGTGCTGGCCACATCCTGCTTGTGGAGCAGATGCATTCCTCACTGAGGTACCCTACTCATTTTATTTGAGGTACCCAGTAGAGAATAAACCAGGTCACTTCTGGCTTGTGTGTCTGGGTTTTCTTCCAAAGTGCCCCGAGGAACACTATGCATCAGGATGCAGATGCAGTGAACACGTGGACCAAGACTCTAATATGCCATCAAACATCTGCCCATGCCACAGACACAGCCAAAGGGACTTCAGTCAGCACTGTGATGGGGCAACAGCCTCCCTGGATTATGGAGAAGTAAATAAATCATAAAATCTCAAGGCTGTCTCCCATCACTTTCAGGTAAAGCCCAGAGAGGAGCTGTGCAAGGATAATGGAGGGGGGCAGAGGGGAAGTGGAAGATTGAGAACACTTAGTTATCTTGCCTTAACTTGAGTATGCCTACATTTCTGATGTGATTTCACCAGAGAAACACAATACTGACAGAAGCTGTTCTATAACAGTGAAAAATAGGAATGTACCAAGAAGAGAAGCAAGCCTTGACAAATTCTTGGGATGTCACTGAGATTTCTGAATGTTTTGTACCACAGGAAAAATGACAGACAACTGACAAACAGATCAGCATGGAAAACAGAAGGAAATTCAGAAGTTAAAAGAAACTGAAGGAAAAATAAAAATACAGCACTGAGTGCCTCATGAAATACAAAGAGAAAATAGATTTCTGGTATCTGTATGGGTGGAGGTGGAGGTTTTTGGTGGCTTTTTCTTTGTTTTGTTACTTTTTGTGGCCCTATTATAGCAAAGATGGTATCTATAAGGACAGGAGTGATTGACAACTGTCCTTCCAGTGTGCATGGTGTGAAAACATGAAGCATGAGCAACTTCAGCTTCATTTTATTCTAAATATATGACATGTGCTAAACTATTGTGGTGGTGGTTTTTTTTTTTTTTTTTTACTTATAGGGCAACTTGAAGGAAATAGTAAATTATTTGGTCTAAAACTCTTTCCACTTTGAGCTGTGGGTAATGTTCAGTCACCAATGAAAACTGCCCTTGGTCAGGGTAGAAATATGGTCTGTACAGGACTGAAGAGAAGAATTACCAAAAGGTACAAAAAAGTAATGTTCTGTCATCTTATATGCCCACAAGTTGGATTATACAGCGGTGCTGAAGTCAAAACCCTCATGAGTCCTGTCTAGAATGGAAACAAACCCACTCCAGGTGAAAGTGCATCAAATTCTCCTGCTCCCACAGAAACAGTATCTGTCTGGTGAGATTTTGTGCTCTTTGTCTGGAAGACATAATGGGGAAAAAAGTCTCCAAACCAGTAAAACATTACTAAAAATAGCTTTTTTCTAGAAACTATAAACGTTATTTTATATATGTGTGTGTATATATATCTCTCTATCTCAACAGGAAAGCAAAATAAGCTACATGAAAGTTTATGATTTTAAACCAGAGTGATTTCAACCTTCTAACTACATATTTTCCTGTGGCTTTTAGTAAACCTGCTTGTTATCCCAAAAAGGATTAATTTCCACTGGCATTAGATCTAGAATTTAAAATACTTATCCAGATTTAATTGCAAATATGCATTTGCTTGCAGCTCATGGCTTTTTGAAGTTGAGCTTCAGAAATCAACCATGATTCAGATTTCCAAAACCTGGGATCACTGATAGCTGAATATCATATCCTCAAGCTCAGCCTAAATAGAGGAGGAACAACAAAATACAGGCAAGTAATTTTATTTACTTTAAAAAGACAGATGGGATGACATATGGGTTCAAAATACTGTAAAGACTCCAAGCCTAAAGCTATAAAGCCATACGTAATATGTAATATACATGTACATTTACGATATATGCACTGTGTATTATGTATATATGTATACAAACATATACATATATATATGGGATAAATATGTGGGATATGGGAAAGCTGATCAGAAATCTGTCACGCTTGGAAAAACAAGTAAAAGAAGTTGATTAATGGGAAGTAACATAGCCCACGAAGACACTTTCATATGGCTTCAGATCAGACATTAAATGATGTGCAGCAGCACACACAAGTTAAATAAAGAAGAAGAATAAAGAAAGAGAATAAAACTACGTCCCATATCTTGTACATATAAAGCCATGCTACGTGGTGGAGAAACATACTACGTCTTGCATGTCATTACATGAGAATATAAAGTGCGAGGACAATACGGCTCTACATTCACTGATACCTCAGACACACAAATACGTAAAACATGAGCCAGGCTACACAAATCTCTTAAATATTTGCAGCTCAGTTGATTTTTCTCTCAGATGTCCCTGCAATAGCAACTGAGGAGTGAAAATATAACTAACATTGTCATTGAAAGTAAATACAATCATAGGGAATAACCAGAAACACAGGCTCCAAAGCGAAGCGGCAGTTTCCTGCGTTGTAGTATTAGAATACGAAAGTCTGTCCTTTAGCTTACCTTTAAAATACAGTTGACCAGCTCACCCATAAGCCAATTCTTATTTTATTCTACTCAACTTATTCTTAGCTTTTAAGATAGTGTTATGTGATCTAGACATAAGGCTATATAAGTTCTTTACTAGAACTTGTATAAGACAAGCAGCGATCCCCACCTGCCACCATGTGCATTTATAACCCGGCTGAGGGGAAAAAGAAATCTTACAAAATTAAAATGCAAAGAAGGATTTATGAATTGAATTTATTTTTTTTAATCTACCAGTCAGCCTAAGTTGAAACATGAATAACTGATTTAACACTGAAATGGTATTCAAATATTTGACTCCAATCCCCTATTGCTTCTAAATTCACTCAGAAGTCAAGATTATTAATTCTTCCTGACAGAAAATCAAGATTTAATGATCATCTGATAACCCTCAGGAATCACAAAGAAAACTTAGACGATAATTCAGACAAAATAAAATGATTTTACATCTATAAGGAAAGCATCATGCAGAATGTCTGTTTTGAGGCATTTCCTTTGGGTCAGCAATTAATTTTTAGGAAAATATAGAGCAAAAAAGTATGTTTCAGGATGTCCAGCAACAAGGTTACAAGCAAAAAGGGGACCTTTACTAATATCTGTGGACCTTTTACCATGCTACCCTCTAATTAGACAAAATAGACAAACAGAAACCCTCAACTTTCAAAACCATCAAAAAGCTTCAGCTTCAAACACCTTCAAAAAAGCCTGGAACAGGAAAATATAAAGGAGAAAATTTAACCCAGTGACCTGGTTGCAGTAAGAATACTTACTTTAAGACAACATCACTTTCAAAATCAAGTTGTCTATTCACCAAGGTACATCAGGCCAAAATTGTTCCAATGATGTGCTTTGTACAATTTCCTAGAGAAACTGATTTCAGAAATGATACACTGTAAATGACTTTTTGGTAAATTTTTAGCATTCAGGTCATGTCTGCAGGGAAGGAACTGAGAACTGACAGTGGTGTGAAAAATGGAGAGACAGAAACCGCACAGCCTGTGCACTGAGGTTTTTATTTATTCCTCTCCCCCATGCCAGAGCTCTCTGTGCCAGCAAAAAACACCTTAAAACCAAGTACAAGCCATACAATCTATTTATATGTAAAATCACAGACTATCTCAGGTTGGAAGAGATCCATAAGGATCATCAAAAGTCCAACTCCCTGCTCCTCGCAGGACTACCTAAAACTAACCCATGACTGGGAGCGTTGTCCAGATGCTCCTTGAACCCTGAGCAGCTTGGTACCATGACAGCTTCCTTAGGAAGCCCATTCCAGTGACTAACCACCCTCTCAGTGAAGAGCCTATATGACTGTGTTCAACTTTTATTTTGTAGATTAATGATATTTATACTTCAAAGCAGTTCAGACTATATCTGTCCAATGTACGTACATGGCCTTTCCTTGACGCAAAGTTACTATACACACAAAGAATTCACCCAGGGGAGCATTCTGTCTAGCACCAAGTAAAAGATTACACCAGAAAATTTAAGAGCCAAAGTAAGCTCCAAAGGCAGTTCCAGCGGTGTAATAAAGAAATCCTGACAGTTGCTTCTCTGAAATCCTTTAGTTGTATAAACTTGAAACAGGATTTAGAGGTTCCTTCTACCATGACCTGTGAATTCTTGCTGTTGCCAAACCTGTTTGTTTTACCCTGAGCATTTCAGCTGTACACATTAGATGGAAGAGAGGTGGGGGCATGCCCTACTGTGTGCCCTGTTTCAGGGAGAGAGATCAAAACAGCTGAGAAACCTTCTCTGATCCCAGGTGCCAGTATGTAAGTGGTTGAGAAATGTTAATTGCTTGACCAAAAGCCACAGCAAAATCTCCAACTTTTGCCTTCCATAAAACCCTACGACTGATCAATATGAAATACAAACTTCTATAAAGCACAGTTTGATTTATGTTCTTTCACTTAACGTTTCTGTACAGCAGTTGACAATAGATTTTGGAGACCTTCTCTACATCTGCAGAAAGGCTGAGTGAAAATGAAAGATATTTCCTTTTTCTTTATTGCAATTCTAACTCCCTCAGCATTTTTGCCCCATCAGCATGTATTTCACCCAAACATAGTTTTATTTTTAACAGCATGCTTCTGACATTGGCAAAGGGCTTCACTGATTTCTGTGACAATCTCCACACATTTAAATCGTGCATTTAATCCATTTAATTTCTTGATCTGTATACAGCTCTTTATTTGTACACCTCACTAGTATTAACTGAATTGCAGAATACAGACCCATTTAAAGGTGAAAGCTTCTTTGAGTTGCCCTTCATTCTAACTTTAGATGACTTCTGGGTTCTGTAATGATGCCATTCTTATCTACGAAATCTATTTCTTTGCTATTTTTAACATAAAACTTTAAAGACACACTGAAAAGTGCTGAATGTCTTCAGTGGTACACGAGGAACTTGGGACTTGCAGGAAGTAATTAACTCTCTTTCGCCTTTAGACCCCTCCCTTCTCTATCTTCCCATTCTGCTTTGTCAATTTGAAAAAGTATTTTGAGATACCATCTGGCTATTAAAGAAAGTGGAGGGAGGAAGCTTTAAAAGCAGCCATAGCAATGATACAAAACCCACCAGTACCCACACCAAAAAAGAATAGCCAAAATAATTTATTTCACAATGTGTCAGTGCCTTTCTTCTTCACTTAGGGCTTACAATAAAAGCAGAAAAAGCAACATGAAAGCCAGTTTAAAAATCCATTGGGTATTTTTTTTTAGGTAGGTTTTCTGAATTACAGGCACTTGATCTAATCCCAAGAGTTTCCCTTGAAAATTCCTCCTCCTGCCCCCAAAACGTTCTGAACTGGATTATGTCATTTCAGCGAGGCATTGAGCACTGGATTGAAACACAAACAGAATCTGGGAAAGAAATTCCTATGAAAGCTCATATAACAAAATGCCAATCAACAAACTCCCAAAAGAAAATGTTTGAGGCTGATAATCTGAACATATTTGCATAGTAATCAAGTATCCCTTTAAGAATCACTACAAAAAGCATATATTTATTATAAAGATCGGTGTTACTGGATCCTCTACGGTAGTTATGATTAAGGAGACAAACCCCATTAGACGTGTCTTAGAGAGGAGGAGCTGATGGAGGTGAGCTTTTGAAAAGAACACTGTTTCATTCCCAAATATAGAAAAGTTTCAATGCCTGTGCCATATGACAGATTTCAGAAGAAAAAAACCAAACCATGATACTTTCCATATCTGTATTTAGCCATGAATTCATGTGGTAATTTTGGCAGTGAAGTTCTTGCTACTTTTCTCTAGGAATTCCTCAATCTTCAAAGCATTTTATTTGTTCATGAATCTACGAAATGTAAGATAATTATTGCACATGAAAAGTTTTCCTCTAGGACACCTGCATGAGTGGAATTCATATTCTATTAACAGCTGCCTAGTAGAGGTGGGTTTGATATACAGTGTTGATATAAGCGGTGTGCATCTCCCTGAAGTTGCTATATAGGGAAACTCAGCATTATGTATAGAAGTTGGTTTAAGTTAATTTTTCCTCTTCAACGTATATGTAGAAGTAATGGGGCTCTGTGTGTGTGTGTGAGAGAGGCATTAAAAGTGAATGATATGAGGACACAAATGAGATGCAGGTTGCACTGAATATGTGAAGTAGAGCTAACAAGGAAGTACCTGCGAAGTTTAGTGAGGAATATAAAAACACATGGAAACTCAAACACGCAGTGCACTTGGCCTCTAAAAGCAACAAAATTTACGGCTTTCTACAGCCACGGAACCTGATTTCAGTAATGCTGAAATCCTAGGAACTCAAATGGTAACCCAAGTTCGTAGGAAAACAACATCAGTTGTAAGATTTACAATCGTTAGAATCGTAGAATCAACCAGGTTGGAAAAGACCTTTAAGATCATCAAGCCCAAACATTACCCCAGCACTGCCAAGGCCACCGCCAACCCATGGCACTGAGGGCCTCATCTACACAGTTTGTGAACGCTTTCAGGGATGGGGACTCCAGCACTGCCCTGGGCAGCCTGTTTAATGCCTGACTATTCTTTCCAGGAAGAAATTGTTCCTAATATC
Organism: Strigops habroptila; assembly: GCF_004027225.2. Taxonomy (NCBI): domain Eukaryota; kingdom Metazoa; phylum Chordata; class Aves; order Psittaciformes; family Psittacidae; genus Strigops; species Strigops habroptila. The sequence goes on along the minus strand of NC_044285.2, from coordinate 40,107,009 downwards.
CAATCTAAAGCTCCCCTGGTGCAAATTGAGGCCCCTTCCTGTTATCCTATCACTTGTTACTTTAGAGAAGAGACCAGCCACCTTCTGGCTCCATCCTCCCTTCAGACAGTTGTAGAGAGCGATAAGGTCCCCCCGAGCCTTCTCTTCCTCAGACTAAACAATTTTTAATACATTTTTAATACAGCTTCTTATACCATCAGTGTAAGTATGGAAAGACAGTAAAATATAAAGATGGGAACTGGCAATGCATGCCAAAGGAAAAAACAAAAAGGGAAAATATATAGGTCAGAGTGAACAGAGAGGAAAAAAACCATAAGGAATGTAAGTATTTCTTAAAGAGAATGCAGTAAACTTTGCTACCTAAGAGCAATACACAGGCATAATTCTGTCATCAAGAAGTAACTTGCTCAAAATAACTTGCTTGGTTAATGCTTTCCCTTTGTAAAGGGTAAATATTAAACATTCAACTTATAAAAGGAACCGGATAAAGTTAAACAAGCAAATATAGGAGCTTTAAAACAACTTCATATTTACAGAAAAGGAAAAGCAGCCATTTTCTTTTCATTTCCAAAATCCTGCTATTTTACCTCTAAACTTTCTTTCTATACAGATATTAATCTATATTAATTATGAAAAATAGTTTTTGTTTGCAGCAGGTTTCCATCTTCTATACCTTAAATTTGAGCTTTGATTAAGGTTGAAGTTTATGCCAACCTTAAGGGTTGGATGATGATGTTTTGCCTGCAAGCTCCTTTCAAGTACACACTGTTACAGATGTTTTTTAAATGTAAAAATATAGAGTTCATATGTTAATAACTTTATGCAGGAAATCCAAGCTTTTCTGCAGAAGGTGTTCTGGATGGATTCATGAAACCTGGTTAGACTGTGGACAACCAACGTCATATGAAAGATGCTTTAAAACTCTTTGATAAGACCTTTTCTGTTTCCACCTATAAATCTCTATAAGCATTAACTTCAAATTGCTCACAGTTCATGGCAAGACTATTAGAAACTGAGCAGGAAATAAGTTGTGATATTTTTTGTACATTTTGGCAGCTGCTCAGGAGAGCAGTGCTTAATCCACCCCTGTTCATCTCACAGGGATGTAGACTGGAGACAGAGCATTATGAGGCTAGGTACTGCCATTTTGGCTGGGAAAGGATTTGCCTTACAGCTCTTAAACCATGAGAACCATAAGCCTGGCCCTGAAGAGCTTGAAACTTTGCACTTACTCTGCTCCCAGCTTCCCTCCTGACCCCTGAAAGAGTTGCTGTCTACAATTTTAAATGCCAGAGTTGTAACGAAACATTACAGATGCTGGCATTTGTGGAACTGACGTAACTGCTGTCTTCCATGCAGTAAATAGAAGTGATAATGACAAATGATGCTAAAAATTATGCTGTTATGGTTTTAAATTAACTACACACACATAATTTCCCTTTAGAGTAACATTCCACAGAAGCTTGTTATTAGACTGGTCCAAAAATTTTAATGGAAATGCTTACCTTGTAGCACTTCCCTATTTTAACTTCCTAGGAAAAACCCTATCTCAAGGTGAAAGGCTAAGATCCATTATTTCTGTACACGATGAGGAAAAAAAACCTGAATTCCTTTTTCATTAGGAGCTTCCTTTCAATCTCAATCTAGAGGATAAAATTCCTCATTTTGAAGATTGTCAATGAAACTTTGAATAACTGCAGCTTATACTAAGTATTACCTACAACGTAGTCCCCAGAGACATTCCCTGCAATTTCTTCATTATATTTCAATTCCCATCCACACTTGCTCCTCTCTTGCTCCCGACCATTCCCTCAGTTGTGCTGAGGATGCTGTTCTGTGTGGTCACAGTTTATTTAGAACCACACATGCTGTTTACTAATCACAGCCTCCCATCAGCCTGAGATGTCGACGACCAACAGAGCAGCATTTTCCCATTTCAAAAGTCATTAATAGTTTATGAAAAGTATTAAATTATGGAATCTTTTATCTAGAAGATCTGTGATCAAACTGCAGATTTCTGTATGTACAGCACTGTATGTATATGAATGTTGATACATACATAACTCAAGTAGGGTTGTGTGTACAACCTACATGCACGCCCACTTCTGTTCTGCCAGACATTACTTCATTGGTAAAAAGCTGATTTTAAATATATATCACTATTAAATGATGTTGAAGAGGCTTTTTTCTTCTTCAGACTACAGGCATACACTTTATGTTTCTAATAGCAAATTACATTTGACATCTAATTTAAAAACCCAGTTACCCTAATCTAAAGCTCTCCTACAACACACTGATAAAGCAAGGAAACTTTCCATAGGACAAAGCCTTTTTTTTTTAATTTAAGATAATTTTAGTCACAAGTAATTGAAAATGTAATCTAGAATTCATTACTTTACGTCGTTAATTACAGCAGAAAGATGATGATCCCATAAAGTAATAATTTTCTCTCTGAAACATGGTATCAGAGTAAATAAAATAATAAAATGCAAATTAATATAAGTATTTGAATCATACTGAAAACATGAAACACATACCAATGTGTAACCCAGTCCTCATGCTCAGGCACTACACGTAACAAGCATGTCCCAGCAAGTTATAAACTGACCAATCTAGAGCAATCTAATAAACTTGTAACAGACTCTTCTTATCTATAAAACAAAACAGTTTTATTCAATCATGACCATGCAAGCAGTCCGTAGCTCTTCTTAAGCCAAGAAGAATGTATTTCCTCATGTCATCAGCCACAGAACACAACAAAGCCAAAGCTTTGACTCCATTCTATATGAAATTTGCACCTCTTTCTTCAAAAGGAAAATAGAGGGTATGTGTTTAACCAGAATACCTGATTTAGAAAGAGAATGAAAATTCTTTTGCAGTGATTGCACCCAATCCACCTGCAGCAGCAGCACAATGTGTGACCTATTCCTCTTTTGTAAAGGGCACAGGAACTAAAGGGACTCCTTGCCCTTGTTCCCGAAAAACAAAAGTCTCATCTGACCTAAAAAATCTTTGCATCGGTCCCCAAAGTCCGTAGCTTTTCTCTGTCTACATTCAGCAGATCATAAGGGTATCAGTAGGTATGTGGTTGATGCAATTAAAACCTTCTGAACATTTTTGTCTGAAGATCTTTAGAATAATTTAAGTGGTTTTACTACAGCCGAACAGAAAATAACTGTCACGCATGAACCACATCAGAAATCTGCTGTGCTGAGCTACATGGCTAATTTTAAATCGCAGCATTGCACCTGCAGTTAAATTTTCTAATTCAGTAACACAAGATGTCTTACTCTGGCCTAAAATATGGATTTTCCTAATAATTTTAAATCTCTAGGCACAGATAACTTTAAACTCAGAATATCATCTTCCCAAGGAAGATGTGTCCCTGCAGGAAGGCTGTAGTCTCTCTCTGAGTATACTCTAAAGGATTGTTTCATGATAGATAATACTTGACAGTACTTAGCAAGAATGTCACGTATCACAAATATTGCCCAATAAATAGCACACAGTGCAAAGGCTGCAAATGTCAGTATAATGTTAGAGGCATCCCAACACTAAACTTCAGCATCAGAAATATTTGCAGAGACACTGTCATGATACCATGACTAGCGCACAGTAGTGTTTTCAAGATAAGTATATTAGAGTTGTAGAATGGTTTGGGTTGGAAAAGACCATAAGGTCATCTAGTTCTAACCCCCTGCCACAGGCAGGGATGCCTCACCCTAGACCATGTCGCCCAAGGCTCTGTCCAACCTGGCCTTGAACACTGCCTGGTATTAGGATGTCTTTAAGTACTTAGTTCTATAAAACATAAATACCACATTGCTGTCTATTTTCATTTGTACATAATGCAGCAAGGGGATGTGAAAGTCAAGCTGTCTGTGGGGTTTGCTCTGATAAGTCACCTTGACTATACCCCCATATTCCTGCTGAAAGCAGGAAGCAGACACTGTCCAATGGAACAGCCAAATCACCAGGGCTGTCTCTCACCACATTCCTATTGCTCTTTTTCACCTCTCTCCCAAAAGCCTGAAATACTTACTTTATTTCAGGACTGTAATATGCATTTCACTATCAGCACACTCATACTTTAAAGTAATTATTTAAAGACTCAGACTATATTTGAAGTTGCATGAAAAATTCCAACTAATGTATTTCAATTTACTAACCCTGAGGTTGTACTTCAAAAAGCAACACTGTCTTAAATGCAACTTGTTGCCCTTTGTGTAATATGAATTCTGTTAGAGTATAATGACACATCATAAGACAGCTAGAGCTTTATCTGTATGGAAATCACTTCCAAACTCAACTGCCTCAAAGAATGCCTAAAATCTACACTAATTTGGATTATGAATTTATTTGTATTATGAATTATACAACCTGATACAAAAATGGTCACCACTTGATCTACGTACTCTGCAGACCCCCCAAAAAAGGTAGTTTCAGATACTTTTCATTGAAAAGAACAGAAACTCTGAGCTGCATCCTTAGAAATAAGTAAAAACTTATTCAAGAAAGGTCACTAATTAAATGAAAGCTGTGTGAAATAGAACAAACTTATCTTCATGATGATAAAAGCATTTTCTTACTTTAAGAGTGTGTGGTTTTCCCCCTGCTGGAAAAACACATACCTCATTACTTCTATACTCACTTTCTGAGGGGCTCAGTTATACGATAATGATGATTCTTACTGCTTTTAAAGGTGGTAAAAGGTGAAGAAAAACAACTTGTATTAACTCTAAATAAAATGCTGTTTCCCTGGTAGCACTCCTCTCAGCATAATCTCACCCATTTTAAAACAACTGTGTGATCCTCACTTGTTACCTGGAAGCCCATCGTAGGAAAAAAAAAAAATCAACCTAATCAATGAAAGGCTCACTATCATCTGCCAAAACCCTGTCTTTTAAAACTGTCTTTAGGGCTTGGAATAGGGGGTTTGATTCAGTAGACCTGAATGGTTACCTAGAGCAAATCCATTTGGAAATAAAATACATTTTAAAGATCAAGAAATGAAAAGCACATGTTTAAAATGAACACTAACTCACAACTATTAGACCAAACTTTCCATTGCTGACAAATATTACCTCTTAATGAGCACTATTTAAGAGTGACATGTCTGCCACAAGATGATGATTGCCAGCTTTGCACTAAGACTTGCAAGCTCAGCACACATTTAATACACCTAAGAGTGCGTTATATTTGTCCTAGGATATAAAAGCCTGCTTTCACATAAAACAAATAAAACCATAGTTAGAAGATAAATACTACAACTAGAAGATACTGCTACAACTATTTTACCCACTATGTAGCCAAATAAGAATGAACTCAACAAAATAAAGACGTTAGTGAAGCTCTTTTCTGGGGTTTGCTTTTGTTTTGTTGAAAGTGTCAGTGGATCATTTGGTCTTTCATTAGTAGCTGAGAAAATGCTCAGTTAAGAAAATCTAAAATCAGAAATACAGCAACATGAAGCTGAAGTGATGGAGTGATGCTTGGTGCTTGCTACTGCTTGGTGATGGACTACAGAGGACTGATTACAGAAACCTGCTGCAACTTGAATACTATTTCCTTGGCCAGTAACTCAAAGTATTGCCAATATCTTTATGCCTGCCTAGGTGAACAAACTTGTGGAATATGGAGAACTTCCCTTTTCTCTTCCAGGTCTTATTCCAAAGACAAAGTTCTAGATCAGGTATCACGATGAAGTGACTGTCAATTCAGTCTTAAAGCACTTATGACTCATATCTACTATTGTGTGAAACTAACATACATACTTTTAGCCACAGTATCCACACTTGTGTCTCCTACCCTTAGCTGAAATGATTTGATCTAAGTAATGGCACTACATAAAAAACCCAAAACAAAATGAGATTTGGAAGGCAAAGTGGCTAAAGTGGTCACCTTATGCTTAAAAACTCCATCAATTAATACAGAAAGTCTTAGTGTAATGTGGGAAGACAGCTTGCTGGTAATCCCAGCCTGCTGTGGCAAGAGGTTCTATAGATTCTATAGAAATCAGTTGTATTTTTACTTCAGTATATGCTACTGCTACTACATTAATATCATAAGGAATGAAAATGGTACAGTTAATGTTTAGAAAAAGTATACATACTGAACATTCCTGCTCAGTAAATGTAACAGCAAAAAAGAGAAGTAGCAGCAGACCCTTTTTTTAATAGAAAATGAGGAATAAAGACAAATGAAACCAATATTTAAAGAAATAACTACAATTATTTTCTAAATTAAACATTTTCTTCAAAGCATGACAATCAGATAAATGGAGAGTGACACTACAACAAACAGGCACCATGGATTATCCTAACAGGAAAATTTACATGGCAGAGAAGCAGAAAGTGTATAAACAAACTGAACCTATGGATCAGCTCTCTCTCACAAAGTCTTTGACATTTTGCTTTATTTCTGCATGTGGAGTCACTTCTGAGCTAATGTCTGCTTCGAGTCCATAGAAAATTTACAGCTTCATGAAATGTTTGTGCCAGCACAGAATTTTTTTACGTGTGTGTGTGTCTTTACAGATACGAACATCCCTGTACATATAGGGACACATATTTTTCAGTCTCCTTTTCTGCACAGCAAAAATGACTTCTAAGCCCTGCATGTTCTCATTCTAGAGCACCAAGATGAAGTGAATGATAAAAAGACATGCTATTTTTTGAATGATAAAATGTTTTGACATTTACTTTAAAAGTGTTTTACCCCTCACATCTGTAATTTGCACCACAGACAGGTTGTCTAAAATACGTTCTTAAATATATCAGTCTTGATCATGGAGCAGTTTACTCAGATTTGTCTGCTACATTCAAATATTGTCTGAGGTACTCCTATATATAACATGACATGAAAGATTTCTTCATAATTCCTTTGGAAAATTGCTAGAATCAGGGCAAGGGCACACCGACAAACATGACAAGGATCACTGTCACCCTCTGTGATTTTGAGGTACATGTAACAAAAGAAAAAGCATTCAAAAAATCCTAAATAATGATACTAAACTACAACAGAAAAGAGACGTGACATTTGCTCTGTTACTAGGTTTTTTGTCTTTTGGATTACCATGAAATTCACAACCCTCTGAACAAATGAATATAATGTTTGCTACTATTTGCTTAGATATTTCTGTCCTCTACCCAGGAACCCCAACAGGCTCATGATCTTAGAGGCAGAGCATTTTAGTTTTGAACAAGTCCTGTTTATACATTTCTAGAGTTTCTGGAACAATGTCTTTTTAAATACAGTGAGTACTGATTTATGAGGGAATCAGTGCTATACTTCTAAATAATCCACCAATGATGAGAGGTAACACTTGACATACCAGCTTACACCTGCATCCTTCTTTGCACTGCTGCCATTTTCTGACTTTTCAGCAAAAGGTCTAGAAGCATCTTGGCTTTTTTTAAGCTTGAAGTTTGGGAAGCTGAATGTATAAAGGCCCAATTCTCTTAAATAATGACTTGTAAAGAATGCCTTGTGAATCATTGAATCCTGTAGAAATGGTACAGCTTTTAAGTATCTTCAATACATACACACAAAGTGAAATTGTCGAGATCTGTTTGTGGTATTCAGGCAGTACATAAATCTACATGAAACAACCACTGAACCCAGAAAACTCAGGGATTTCCAATCACTGAGTTTGGATAAAGAAAGTCATAACCCTTTCTCACCCATGTAACTCACTCTGGAACTGATAAAAAGTCCAATTTTGACAGTACAGTGGGAACAACAGATCCTCAGAATTATTTCAAATCATGGGTATTCTGGTTTGGGTTTGTTTTTTAAATAAACAGCCCATAATAATATAGATGCAGCATGCATAGCTATATACACACACATAATTACAGGTATAGATCACTACTTGGAAAACACTTTCGCTACTACTTCACACCTCCACTTTGATTTCTCTGATACTAATTGTAAAGGACATCTGTAGAAAGACTGAATGATACACTCATACTTCTTCAACAGAGCGCTGCAGTTCACAACACACTATTCTTTAAACAGAGTGCATAGAGATCCCACAAGAACTTCACTGCCATTCAAAGTCTTATTTTGAGTATATCTTGCTTAGTAATAGTTATTGTTTCATAGGTAACTAAGGTTGTTTTGCTTTCCAAATTCACAGGTAATCTACTATATGAATAATGAATTTATTTAGTTTTACAGCAAGACGCACTCTGCTGTTAAATAGCTGTTTAAAACGGCTCACAAGTGAGAGATTCTGATTGCTAAGCACACATCAAAACTAAAAAAAAATGAGCAAAAGTAAAGTATATCTTCTAAATTCTGCCCATATATGCAAGTACAGAACCACAGCCCTCTTATTGCTGTGAAAGTGAGAGCATTCACAAAACAAAGCATAAAAGCACACAAAATACAGCGAGAACAAGCTGCTACTCTCCATATGTTTTAAGAGATATGACCCAATTTTCAGTGTGGTTAAGTCTTATTTCTTGGTAAATGCTTACAAAGTTTTATAATTTCTTGTAAGCGACCACCTCATCCCTTGGAAAAAGCAGGTTCCAGTTTTCAATAGTGGTAATATATTACAGTATCCAGCCTGCAAAGAAACTCAATGTCTAACTTACGAGCTACTGACTTTAATATTTGCAATTGTGAATGTGTAAAGAACGCCTACAAAATATTATTTCCAATTAAATTACCACTGTACTGTTAGGAAGTTAATAAATCCTTATGAAGATCAGACACTGAGTAAGACGTATGATTATACTTCTGATGGAAGGAAATGGCACGGTTTGGGAGGATGAGTCTGTCTGCATCTTGAGGATGTGTAAAAAAAAGTTTCTGCCTTAATATATGCTGTTTGAAAGCCCTGAACTAGTTTTCAAAACTTTATCCTTCAAAGGCATTCTTAATATTCAAAAAGACGTCGCTAATTAACTCCTAAAACTACCTCGAGTCCAACCTGCTTCTCCTGCTCCTTAGAAAAGTTTTAATTACACAGATTAAGCACTGGAATTCCAGCTGTCACCTTCCAATCGCTTTCTTCCTTTTTAAATAAGGTGCTTTTGTGCCGGTCTCTCCCTTTGCTTTGAAAAGAGCTTTGGATGGGTTGTTTTTATGATTTAGCAATTCCAAATGATGTGGCAGTATGGAAAGCACATTTAACCACTTACGGAACACATAACTCTTGCTGAAACATTATGACATCTGGTGATCAGATCAAGTTTTACCTCAGAGATAATTATCTGAACACCCAAATGGTAGTTACAGAGAAGGTCATGGCACTACCATAAGAGTGCATGGTGACAGCACAAGGGGCACAAAGCAAGAGTTCCTTCAGGGTAAATTCCTTCTTTAGGTAAAGGAAATCCAACCCAACTCCATCATGACAACAATTAAACATAACAGGCTTCCCAGACAAGTGTTGGAAACTTTTTTGCTAGAAATACTCCAGACAGCTTGTCAGGGAAGCAGACCCTAATCTATGGCTCTTCTCTCTGCAGGAGATTAGATGAGATGACCTCAAAGGTCCCTTCGAGACTAGTTTTCTATGATTCTGTGAATCCATAAGGCTACATAAACTACCACCACTGCAGTTCTCTCCCCTTTTTGTATTCCCATTTGGAGGAAGGTGACCAGATGAAGAATATTTCAGAGGATGATGGGGATTTTAACTATGTGACTGAAGCTACCCTTACTGTATGAATCAAGTAGGTAATATAGTGGGAGCAGCTCCATGGAAGTGTACTTAGTCGTGAAAAGGTCTCTTGATTACTTCTGCCAACATGCAGGGCTCCTCCTGCCAGGCTCATGGCAGGGCCTGCATAAGCATGTACGTGCAGACAGTGCTCTCCAGCCAGGATGCCAAGCATGGGCCATTCCCTGGCCATCCTCTGGCCTTAAGCCCTGCACAGGTCATGGGCTCTTTGGCTATGTCTGAGAGGTAGGCATATGTAGTAAGTGAGGGATGGTGATGCTGACCAATTTAAAAACAGAATAAGAATCATTAGAAATGCCTAAATCCCCTGGCCCAGAAATCATTATGAATAGCTTACACAGAATTTGTGGTAAAAAACTAAATTACTCAAATCATATTTTAATCAAGGTCTACTAATGTTTACTCAGTGTGCTCAGCAGGAAGCACTCTCCTGGAGTTCCAGCTCCAATAAACTGGCCAAGTTCTGTATGCTTATAAGTACAGTAATTTGTCAGAAATGTCTCCAAACCCATCTAAAGTATGTGCACAGTTTCCCACAAATATGCAGGGGAATTCTCACATTCTGGAATAACATAAAAATTACCTGGGTTCAGATCCAAACTAACTCAGCGCTGACATACAAAGGATCCAGAGTTAGGTTAATACAGGCAACTCCCCTCACCAGCTGAACATTTCTCCTGCCACCACCTTCTAAATGTGTATGAATTGCTCATCCCTAAACCAGAAATCTCCCATTTCCCCTAGTCCCACCTTCCTTGGTACATCATTTCTAGCTCACTGTGAAAAACACAAGTCTCCCAAGCGCCATTGAGCTTCAGCATTACCTTCAAACTAAGACTTACAGAAATTTTCTTCTGAGAAGACACACAAACAGCATTTCCTTCATTTCCTTCAAACCTAAGTAGGCGGATATGTTACAATTTCCAGTTACTGTCTACCTATGCTGGTATTTATCTAAACTGGGTATTTACCTTCATGAGAAAAACCCAGAAATTTGAAGTAGTTCTATGCCACAGTTATCTACAGCCCTTAAAAGTGGAACTGAATATAGTAAAAAATTTACTATATACAGCATTTTTTCTGTATAGGATGTTCTTCTCTTGCTTACTGTTAACAGACAATACAAGAAAGACCAAAATAGCGTCACCTAATGAAGATACATTTTTCTTCTTAGACAGCTTGAAAACAGGGTGTAACTTGTGGCATTAAAATTGCTTAAATTACCAAATCCACTGAAATGCAACAACACTCATTTAAGCACAGTTTCATAAAACCTTTTGAAGGCACGGAAACAATATTTTCAGTATAGAGTAAGAGACTCAGATTTTAAGAAAGAAATAATCTAGAGGTGGAAAACACACATTGCAAAGAGTATCATGGACATGTAATAACAAAATAAATCTTTTCCCCAGGTAATCAGATAGCTATGGATGCAAAAACTAGTCATCTCTATACAAAGAACTTTAAAATTAAGACTCAAATCAATGTCTAAGAGCTGCCAACAACTAGACCTCCTGCGAAAATTACCTTCTTCCTTTCCCAAAAAGAGCAAAATATTCTCTCCAAATATCTTTAGCATGAAAGCCAAAAAGGGAGATTTGAACAAATACAACACTAATAACATATTTTGCAAGTCTTCAGAAGGGATAGTTTTCTCTTTTGTGAGAAAACACTACAGCATTCTAGTCACTACCTAGCTGACAGTACATCCTGCTTCCCCAGAGTTCTGGGAATTGCAGATCACAAGGGGTTTATTGTTGAAATGCAAGTATACTTCATGCCAGTAATGTGTCTAGGCTATCTGTGGAGAACGTGATCACCTCCAAACCATGACAACAACTCCGTCCTACAACATATTGCAGGATTTGGATGCTTATAGAGCTAGAAATACATTTGCACAAAAGCACTTCAATACACATTTATATGTTGCAATAAGTGTTTCTGGTAATTGTTTGTAACAAGGTAAAATTCTGGGCAGTATGTTTGTTCCACTAATAGCAGATCATACTTAAGAATGACCATATGATTTCTAGCAATGTAATGCAAATGATAACATTATATGCTTATCATAAAAATTCAACTATATAATTACTTCTTGTAACCTGAATCAACTCCAGAGAAATCACAGTGTAATGACTGAGTTCAGTGGCAGCAGAACCAGACACTAACACTGCTTCAATACAACGATACCACTAGAGTCCTTCTGTCATGTGCTTTTGAAAGTTTCTGAAAGTTCTTAGAGACAGACCAGCTACCATGCTTGAAATCCTACAGCTTCCTATAGAGCACTGAAATCCTTTGCCAGCCACCAGCTGGGTAACACAGCATGGAAAAAAAATCCCAGTGATATGCAGAGTAGTAGAGCAAGTCTGAAAAGATAGGCAGATGTAGAAACATGCAACCCTTAAACTGGGGCGGCACTATTATAACTAAAGTAATAAAACCCCCCTCAATAGGCACATGGGTTTCTACCAAAATGAGGTTCCCCTGCAGGTAAAAATACAAGTTCATTAGAATATTTCATATAAAAATGCCACAGCCAGGCTTTCAGAGCGATGGCAGGTCTGCACAGTGCTACCAGCATTACTGGATCCTGCTCAAACACACTGCCTTGCACAAACTTCATTCTTTCATCATCCTCCCTCTGCAATCAAGCAAAGACAGCTACAGATGGTCACAAGACAGGTATGAGAGAGATAAAGGAATAAAGCTGATAAAGCACAGCTTTCCTGAAGTAGACCCTATTTTCCTTTCTTCTCAGCCAGAAAACATGCAACAACTGGGAAAGAAATGTAAAAAAAAACCCCATATAAATGGAAGCACAAGTCTGGAAAAAATAGAGGAAGTGACTGGGAATAACTTAAATATTGATGAGATAATAAATTTGGCAGTGAATGGCAAGCTAATAAGCCACTACAGCCAGAATGGATTGGGGTCCTACATCAATTCCTGCATTTGTGCAGTGATTATTTTATGTAAGGGTCAGGTAACTATCTTCATTGCCTTGCACTGGGGAGGGTGGTGGAAATCCCACAGACATCATATGAAGGGGATGCATTGTGAAATCTGTTTGTTTGATATGTAGGCCATTTAACACTGCACCGAACCCTGTTTCTGCATGTGCATAGGAAGAGAGTCACTTAAAGAACAAAACCAATTAATTCCTTATTACATCTTCATAAAGTGAATGTTCTTCTAATGCATCTGTGTTTCATTTTCCTACCTCTCCTCAAACAACAAGAAAGGATGTAAAAGCAGCAGCATAAATCAGTCAACATTTTCCATGCCACATGCGATATTTAAGTTTCGTATCCATAAATTAAATGGAGTATTACAATACTTGAAAAAGAAGTTTTATAGATAAGTCAACAGAAAGGCAGAAAGAATTCAAAGGAATACTGACAGGTTATCTCACTTTCAGGTACTTAATGGTTATGAAACTCTGAGCTTCTGCTTCCAACATATTAAAAAGGAATTTAAAAAGTTGTAATAAACAAAATAATTGAAAATATTCTCCTAATAATTCAGCAGGTCTTTCACAGACTTTCCTTTAGATGTCTAGAATATTTTGCATTCTTACACCAACTACTACCTCCTTAAGGCAAGCCAGGTACTTGCAAAACCTGAAAATCAGAGATGGCGTATGTGACCTGGAACAGCACACTTATAACCTGCTGCTACTTCATCAACTCTTCTTTTTTAATCTTTACCAGTAAATTTCAGTAACTTTTGCTTTGCTGTGTATAAAACATTTCAGGCTATGAATACAAAGAGACTAGCAAAGTTGAAGGACTGTGCTGGTTTTGTGAGTAAATAAGCATCACTCTGCAGACAAACCAGTTCTGATACAGTTCTGTGTTTTGATAGCTCACATCTTTTATCTGGTTTTGTTCTTTAAATTGATGACAGGGTGCAGGGTTGAGCTTGCAGTTGTGATTGACAAGTCAAGCACTGAATTAAAAAGTTTTTTAATCTACTTTTTTCCTCAACTAGCTCTTTAATGTCCCAAGTTATTCAAACCAGTAGGAGGCTACAGGTGAACGCTACCCCCTAGTCAAACCCTACAGAGACAAGCTTCATGATCACATTGCTTGGAGTAAATAAACTCCATAGGAATTCAGATAATCCAAGCACATACATCGCCATTCCAATTCAATAATTATTTTCCTTCTTCTGAACTATCAATTCCTCTTTGAAAAGCTTAAAAAATTTAAGTAGTGTTGGTTTGCCTTATTTTTTAAAGGAAAGGGAACCTCTTTTGTCATTACACAAAAAAAGCAGCAAAAAAAGGTACTCTCTTAGACAGAGGCCATTCCAAATCAGATTATTTCCACAGCATTCTCCTATTATTCACCTGCCAGTAAAATATGTACACTCATTGTCTCTGCCTGAATGCCTATTTTTATTTGACTGAGGCTATGTGGTCATTTTTGTATTTATTACTGAGTTACTAAGCTTTTTTCTTCCTTCTTCTAAAGCATGTTTTTCTGTTCTCAAAAACTGGGACACATGCCTCTGAGGAGAAAGTAGTGCATTATTTCATTCCCACCTTTTCTTCTTTTTTGGCATCTCTGAGGCCTTCTATGCCCAGAAGTGCTTCCACTCAAGCTGGACCATCAAATCAATTACCACAGCAGTCTGCTTTCTAAATATGAATGGCAATGAATGACAACAGGCAAGGCAAACTTTCAGCTTTGATTTGTCATTGGTAATGTACATTTTTGTGTTTTGTTTTATACATGCTTGTTATAGTGGCAATTTGACCAAACTCTTCCCCCTGCTGTCTGCAGCTGCAGACATCCAGAGGTGAAAAGCTTCACCTTTGCTAAGCCAAAGGCAGAAGAGAAAATGAGAGATAGGGAACCATTATCAAAGTTCTCTTTTCTGCTCGTCTTTTACTACAATCACTATTGTCAATGAGAAAAAAAAACCAACACAGGAACGAACTCCACCTGCTTCCATGAGTAGGTGTCCCACAATTTCAAGATGCAATTGTTTTTACTGCTTTTGCCTCATTTCACAACAGATCTCCATTCACAGTAATGTTTCAGGTTTCTGCAGTTAGAATTAGCACGGCCTTGTGACAGTACTAACAGATTGATTGCAAAACCTGCAGTTCATATGAAAAGCCTGAAGTATTTTTTGGAGAACTGTTTATCTACTATGCAACTGGATTTTAGAGAGCAACTGGGACACATACTCGGAAAACTCCGAAGTGAGTACACCTGAAAGTTTGCCCTCTTGCCAGTATATATAAACTTGGTGGTAAGTTAGGAAAGTCCATATTGCCCATTTCTGTGAAAACAAGTTTCATCCAAGCAGGTAATAATTTATTTCTGCAGTAAAAGACAAAAATAAAATAGAAAAAAATCATCTTTTCTTCGGTCCTTTGAAAACACTGACTGCACGTCAGTTTTAAGAGACTCAAAGAGGGAGGTTTAATGGTACCACCTAGTGGTATCCACGCACATATGGACCAAGTGGGCATCATTTGGACAAGCACTATGGAAGTTTCCTAGACCCTTGTATCAGCCTCCAGAACTGCTAATGACATCCCTTGAACCATGACTTGAGACGCCTTTGCTATTGTAGCACCTGGAAGAATTCCACTTGAGAAAGGCTGGCATGCTTCTTTTTTCCCCCCACATAGTATTAAAATGTTATTATGTAAAACAGACTATAACTGATTTCCAAACAGGCAGTTCTATTTAAAATTATTTTTTCATACATGCTATTACCTTGACATTTAAAAGGCTATGCCTTTTAAAGGCATGAGGCTACAGCAAAATGAAAGCTTACAGTATTTCATTCACTGGGAAATAAGACTCCATAAAAGACCGAGAACGTTCTAGTGGGACTCCCAGCAGGTAAAGCAAGAGCAGTATCGTGACTGCTGTTTAAACCGCCCCCCCACACCAGACATATACCAAGTAGCTAGAACGTTCTCGGTCTTTTATGGAGTCTTATTTCCCAGTGAATGAAATACTGTAAGCTTTCATTTTGCTGTAGCCTCATGCCTTTAAAAGGCATAGCCTTTTAAAAAAAGCTGAACTTTTCTGCATATAAAGACTGCATACCTGCATGCAAACACAGTTGTGCAATGCCCCATCACATTCAAACTGATCCAGATGAGTTGTGAAAACGGGATTAGACCTTACATTCATTATTCTCATATCAAAATACAGCACTTACAAATGAACATTTAATACTGTAATTAATACAGCAGATAACTAAGAAGTGACTTCATCTGTACATGATTACCTGCAGTACCAGTCTCTCAGACTCAGTAAAAGTACCACTATCGATAGTAGTTTAAAATCCAGTTTAACATCTTCCTGACAAAAAATGGGGTTACACAAGAATGATGAGTCCACACTGCACTTATTTGTAAAGTCTACAGATTGCTTTTTTTCTTTTTTTTAACCCTTTTCCTTCTAAGTTTCTGGCACAAAAGAATATTTTATTGTGACAGCAGTGTGCAGAGAAAGGCTTCCACTTAGTGCATAAAAATGTAACCCCAAGGAGAATGCAGCTGCGAGCTGTTCTGGATGGGGTAGAAAGACTGGCGATGGCTGGAACAGATGACAGGCAAATTAATGTCACATGCACTGGGAAAAGAGGGACTTCTCCAAGTGCAGGGTAAACACAAACATGGATTAAAACATCTCTAGGCAACAAAAAGGTATATTCAATTATGAAGTTCTCTATAGTTTTCATGTGCCTATAGATATATCAAATACTTAAAGGATAAGCTTTGAATTTCTACAAGTTATTTGGGTCAGTTATTACTTAAAACAAATTTTAATTGTCAACCAGAATCCAGAGGTCATTTCCTCCTTAAATCAAAATGGTTCTCCCCTTGCGCCCCTTCCAATTTATTTCTTTGCTAAAAGATTAAAACTTCTACAATGAATTGCTAGAAAATTCTATGTAGTTAAAGACGACATTTGTGGGTCCTTCTGTTTTGTTGGGGGTTTTTGTTTGTTTAATATCTAGTTCTTTTCTATGGCCAAGGAGCCAGTTCCTTCTGGATCAAACTACTTGAGCAGCTTAGTGGAAAGAAAAAAATGTGTGTGGGTGGTGTTTCGTTGGGTATTTTAAAGCTCTCTCAAGAAAGCTGCTTTCTCTAAATGAGCACATTGTTCATCAGCACATCAATTTGAGGACTGTGTACCCAATGCTTTGTATCTATCAACTGGCAGACACGCCATCTTTGGTAAAATGATTGGTTTAAACTCATTCCTCTGTATGCCTGCAGCAACAAGAGATATTTAGAAACAACTCATCATTTTCCTTTCAAATAAAAATGTACAGATACTTCAGTTTACCAGCTGAATCAAAAAACCTTATTTAGCTACAGAGCGTGAACACCTCTCTTGTGAAGACATGTTTAATATTATCTTTTGGTTCTGTGTGGCAGCAGAATCCTGAAACACAGGAATATGAGTTGAAGCCACATCTACAAACCATTTCATACTGCATAAAAGGAGAAAAGGAAGGCTTGAAACATTTCCTTTGGTCCTCCCCACTTTCCATCCGCCAGTTGTGAATTATGCTTCATAAGGTAAATAACTAGTCAAGAGTGAAGAGATGAGCTGCTCCGGAGCACGTCCTCAGGCCTGATGGGCTGACTACCTGTCAGATAATGTTGGAAGTAGGATTATGTCTGAAAAGGTTGACAGACCACAGATTTATCTCTCTAAATCAAACACTGCATGTTTAGCTAAACTCAGTGAACTTTAACTAATTACCCATCACTACAGTAAATTCATATTGAATAATTTTCAAACAGCTAAATCCAGAGCTTATACTACTTCACTTGAAATAGTGAGAGGAAAAGCAAGCTCTTAGATGGGATTTCTTCTTAAAAAATTCAGCTGGAAAAAACCCAGCAAATGCAACCTTTCAATCCTGATTGGTCAAAAGGAAGCCCCTTCTAAAAAAGACATTTTTAAAAAGCAAACTAAAAACATATATAAATATATGTACCAAAAAACCCCTTATTCCACTGCAGGTGAAAGTGGAAATCAAAACGTTACCTGGTCCTATACAAATCTTATTCTTCAGTACTTTTGGTGTTTTATATCATGTTCTAAAGTCATGAAAGAAAGAATACTGGGGAACAGGAATTCCACTTGAAGTACATTATAAAGATAATCAAATTTATAGAATAAATATGGTAAAAAAATATAACCTAAAATCAGACCTGCCGAACACTTTTGGAAAATAAAAGGAATAATTGAAGAAACAAACCCATGTTTATCTTTCAGTTTTCAGTGGCATGAAAGTGTTCTTGTTGGAATAGGGTGCACAACAAACGCAAGGAATGTCAAAGAAGAAACAGTATCTTCTGTCTTTGGTAACCATAGGAGAGTTGTAACTCTGCCTTAGACTTCCTTGAATGTCCTCCCCTTCTTTGGTCACTGAACAGACAACACAGTACAGCAGAGGTGGAGCTGCTTTCTGGCTAAGCAGAGGAATCTGTTTCAATGATTGCACTTGAAACAGAAAATGTGATGGGGAAGTATTTTTCCAGAGTTCTGTACTGCTCTTTATAAATGAATATTTGTTTCTTTTGAAAGAGTACAGAAGGGAGGAGGAAGAACACGCAGCCTTCAGCTCGAGCTGCCTTTCAGAGGAAAAACAAATCCTTCCAAGCTAAGGAAAGGATTTCTCCTGTCGCCCACATCAGTTCTCAAAGTGAATCATGGTTAGGATCCAAGGGTCACAAAGGATCTTCATTTGCACGTACATACTTAACCTCCAACAGGTGATGTTGCATTTACAACTCTGACTTGCCTTTCAAATACCCAGTTCTACTACTTCTGTTCACTGTCACTTAAAAGCACATCACTTCGTCACCTACATCAATGCAACTACCAAGCTCATTTTTAGCAAGAGAAGCCAGAGCACTCTGTACTTCGATATCTGATGCAGTCTCTACACAACACCAGCTGTGAATTCAATTGGTAAAGAGTCACTTTTTAGAAAAAGAAATAAAATTCAGTCACTATTTGTCACTGGTTTTCTAAACAAATAATTGAGCTCAGGATTTCAACTAAACATTCCTACAAACTTGAAACAACTCTATGTGTGATCTACAGCGCAGTAGTACTTGTTTCTGTATTAAATGCAACCTGTTATTAGCTGGAGCTGCACCTTTTCTTCTTGTTTTTAGACTGCTTCTATTGAGATTAAACTATTTTTTTTTCAAACTTCAAAGCAAAAACGATGTTTTAAGAAGGAATACATGTTAATGTTTCACCAATAGAAAAATGGAACATAAAATACGTCGCTGAAGCAGAAACAGCCCTTTCATCCAACATGCGTTTGGATTCATATATAATGAATCCACTTATAATACCAATGAAGTTATATACAAAACCTGGCAATGCATTGGGGCCTACATTTAGAAGACTTGTCTAAAAACATTGTACAGGTGCAGTCTGAGGAAGTCTGAGCATTGTTTCTAAATCTGCTTTTTGTCATTTATTCCACTATCCTCCTCCTTCATCCTTGGAGGAAAAAAAATAATCCCATTTTAAGGAAAGCTCCTACTTTCAGTTAAAATAAGGTGTGTCATATTCAAATTCTAGTAACCCACAGCCCTACAAAAGCATTTGATGATTTAAAACACAAGATATTCCAACAATAGTTTCCAAGTGTATTCTACCTACTATGCTTATTAGGTCCATTTACAAGTAACTTAAAAAACCAAAGTCCTCAGCAGTCTAAAGTTATAGCCATTCTATTTAAAGATGACAATATGCAATTCAAATCCACAGATACTTTTCACAGGTTTTATACCCCTCTGTGTATGTAATTCTCAGAGTAACACTGCCTTATTATCAGTATTTTGCAGAGACTTTTCTCTCAGCTTGATGTTTTAGTCTATTTTAAGAATCCTCTGACATCATTTTCCCTTCTGAAATGCTTTGGGTTTGTGGCAGCATTAGGATAATTTCTCCACCATACATCACTACAAGAAGTCACAACTGAAAGACAACAATGGGGTAAAGAATTCAGAGTAAACCTTTGCATTTTACTCCGAGACATTCTCGAAGTTTTTCCACACTACACGAACATCTTTGAAACAAAAGCCATGAATATCCAAGCTTATACTGATCTTTCTGTTCTTCAATACAAATGAACTGTAAAGAAACTGCAGGGTATGGGACATGTGTTTTGGGACCATGGAAAATTCCAAGACACATCAAAATTTGAACAGATTCCAGGCTCTTTTTGTCATGTCTTACCTATCTTCTTGGGTTTGCTAACAACTATATTCATGACTACACAGAAGCGAGATGACACCTCCAGGAGCTGAGGGCACTAAACAAAGATTTTGGGGGTTTTTGTTGTTTGAGTTAATTGTAAAATAAAAAATATCAGATTTTTATCTCCAGTTATAGAGACTTTGGACAATTTAAAGCCTTCCTTTCCTGAAAATGTAATCAGATTTTCCCAAGTCAGGGATTCTAGCCACAGCAGAGAATTGCAAACTGTGCTGAAGCTGGTACTGCTGACGCTGGGAGGGCAGAATGCACTCCAAACCCAGGCCTTGGACTACAAGCAGGAGAATTGCCTGTACGGCAGCATAATAAATGCTGTGCCCCAAAAGGTTTCAAATAGAACAAGAGCAATTGCTTAGTAAGAAACACAAGGTGCTTTATATTTGTTAGGCATTTCCCCTGCCCTATAATAACTTGTTTAATGTTATGTTTTACTTTTACTTATGAACTCGTATTCATGCGGAAAGAAAATAATACAGCAGGTACATAGACAAAGCAGGTATGAAACAATCACAGGAAATTACAGAGCATTAGTTGCCAAAGTTCTGCAGGAGACAAAACCTACAAAGGAAGGCATCTAATGACCTGTAGCTAGAAAACTATCAGCAATAATTCAAAAACAATCTTGATACTATGTGAAGCTTCAGTGCAAAAAAGAATAATAGAGACAATTTCAGAAAGCTCTCTGAACATTAAGTGTTCCTCTGATATGCCAGCAAAGCAAAAACCCACATCATTTGTGCTATTCTGGAAGACAAACAAAAAACCAACAGACTATTATAGTATTGAAGCTGTTCAGGGTATTTTTACCACCAAGCTGGTACATATGTGCACGTGCACTCCCTCTCACACATACCATCTTACCCATATGGCAAGAGATAAATGTTTCAGTGGCTATTTATATACACAGGTGGTGTTTGCAAATGTCTGGCCTTAATATCAAATGACAAGGTCAGCTACGCACCCACCTCAGCCCTACCTCCCGGCTCACCCATACGAGTACGTCTGTGGTGCAACAGGTCTCCCCCATGTGTCTTCAATACCTAACAACTGATACTCAAGTACAAAATGTTTTTGTTTTTCTCTCTCATGATGTAATTTTATCCTCCATTATACCTTACGTGGCCAGAATTACAGGAATTCTGGCAGACCTCGGCCTGTGTGTCCACAAAATGACAAACAATTCCTCTACAGGTTTTATGTTCTATTGGATTGCTTTGTCTTTGAATGTTTCATCCTTTCAACTACTTCTCTAACAATTAGAGCTCTAACAGCCATGTAATTCTCACAAACAGCTTAAGCAGCTTTTAAAAGCTTATACACACCCCTAAAATCTCTCCCCTCACCTACAAAACTTTCCAATTCTTAAACAATACATCTTAAAAGATTTTCCTAAGTGCAACACAGAAATAGATACAAACTCTGTTCACTGAGATGATACATTGCTACTGCTTTAAAAACATGATTGCCTTCAGTGAAGAGGTATCTTTTTCTGAAGTGTATATTTCTTAGTAATAGGGTCTATATTATTTCAACAGAAAATAAATATTCATAATACTCCCTAAACATAATTCTAGCTTCCTTCAGAGTGCTTATCCATTAGGAGGAGAAATGAAACTTTCAGTAAATCTCCATTTCAGGTTTTCACTCTAGTAAAGAAGATTTTAAAGTAATACATGCTTCTGTCAAATCCACCTTGTAATGAGCAGTGTTTACATGGAAAGGGATTAGGAAGCACCTCTGGAACGTCTAACAAAATGGTAAAATATTTTTTCTGGAGTTGATAATCAGATATAGGTTTGGTTTGGGGTTTTTTTGGTAAGGAAATAATGAATTAATTTCCAAATAGTTGATTCAACACCTTGCTAGATTTTAATCAGCCCCCAGTAATGGTGAGATTTGGTTTTGTTCTCAAATCAACTTAATTCAAACTCAAACTATGCTCTATGAAGTCATAAAGACCTTTTGTGTCCTCCATCCAATTCTATCTTATCCATAATTCTTCCAGAGCTTAAAGCTACATAACTTGACAATGTAACTTGAGTACAGAAGGAAAATGCTCTTCTCCCTTAAAGTTGGATCATTCTTCCTCTCTTCTACTGAGGAAAAAAACCCAAATGCATTCTCTTGTCAGCTTAGTCTGACTGACAGCTTCTATAGACTGACCTAAGGAACCTTTTAGTCCAACAGCCTTCACACATCCCCTGTTAAGTGGTGAACTGAAATTTTACCTTGGGCATTGTCTCTTAAGCCACCAATGGTATCACTGGAGTTCCAAGGTCTCTAAAAAAACCTCACTGTAAACACCTGAAGCAGGTAAGCTCCTGCGGGAACACTGTCAATAGGGTTCCCCCCCCTCCCCATTATGTTATTTTAGAAATCTGTTGACTTTAAAATGAAAGAAAATAAAAATCCTCATAATAACCAAGCAGTTTCCCAATTTCAGTGCGATGCGTCTCTTTTTCTTTGTAACTTAAATTTGTAAGGAAAAAACGCAGAAAGGCTGACATTGCACTCCAGCAATACATTCATGGAGTTACAGGCACACAGACACAATTTTATATACCTGAGTTGTAATTATTTCAATAGAATCCTCTCCAACAACAGGTGAGAAAGAATTGCAATACCTAATGCATTAACAGGAAATGGAAGAAAAATCCCCAGAAATAGGAGAGAAAATGAGCAGTAAACACAGATCTAATGAAGAACTCCAGGATCTTGTTTATTTTTAGGCATCCATCTGGAAGCCACTGTACTGTACGTATATGGTTTTTAAGTAACAATATTATGATGTTATACTTCCATGAGAGGGTAAAAGAGGATGAGCTAATGCCCACACTGATAAACCAGTTATAATCTAACAAAATCTTATAGCCTATATCATTTTTTCCTCAAAAAAGAAATCAGGAGTGTAATATACAGAGATCTTCTACTGAGACAAACACAATTCACATCAAAGGTTATTTTCTGCACCATGTTTTGAAGAGAACTAAACAAAACTAAGTCTTTCAAGGTTGGTAAATTGTTTTTACAGAATATGGATCGTTCTAGGATTTGGAATTAGAGTTACTCAAAATATGTCACTATTGGAATTATTATTAACCTACATCATCAATATCTCACATCTGGTTTTATTCATCATTAAAATTGTAACATCCAATTGCAGCACCCTTTAAAATGTAGCAGTATTCAAACTGAATCCAGCAATACAAATGTATTAAAATTAACTAGCACTGAGAGGTTTGAGGTTGAGAGCTCCATTTTGAAACTACATGTATTACAAATGTAACAGCTCAGCTACATTATGCTGATGTTAAAATGTGCAATAATTAGAGGAACCACTTGTGCCACAGTTTCAGAAATTTAATGGGCGTACCAACGTGAAGCTGTGTTTAAAATGTTGGCTGACCAGGTCTCAACATGCCCCCTGAAATTGAAACTTGCCTGCAGCACAACAGTAGGAAGTGTAATTGCCAGGCAAAGTCAGACCTGCAGTCTTTTAAGCCCAATATACCATGAACGAATGGCCAAGGATGCTTTGTAGGAAGATGCAAAAAATCACAGTCTAAAACTAGCCAACAACTTGCCAATACACAAAATACCTTCCTAAAATTATCTTCCCCAATATTCCTAGAAGCACCAACGGAATCGAATTCAGGCTGAGCTGATATTACAAAATCTATACCCCAAAATTAATAATATTTTCCATGTATAATAAGAAGCTATAAAGATCAAAGTATGGTTTTTGGTAGCTTGTCTCTAATTAACATCATAATGTTAGTAAAAGTTTAAGCATAGAAAATCAACATGGATCATATAAAGTCGTATCTATAACTCTAATTCAGACTAGTTTGCTTCCTCAGCTAAACTATTCTACTTTTTCACAGGCAAATTCTTCTGTTTCATGATATTTTCTGTTGTCTATAATTGACTTCCATTCTTTGTATTTACAATAGTACTCTCCAGTAGCTTAAACATTCATTACAGTATGCTAAAAATATATTAAAAATTGCTCTTTTGCATTAGAATCTTAATAGGACCATGGAAACTTGACCAGCATCATATAACTTACAGCATATTTCCATCAGAAATTATTCATGTTTGTCTAGAAACAGTCTTCTGTAAAAATTAAGCTAAATAAGAACTACACAAGTCAGTGAACAGTGCAAAATATTGACAGGTAGTGTTTATAAGGGATCAATTAATACACCTGAACTGCTCAGCTCTCTACCGGCTGCTATGGAGAACAACAAACTGGAAAAAAGAAGTAGTAAAAATGTGAGTTTCTTCCCTGTTGGTGAAACTTTGGAGAAGAAAGATAGTAATACCCTCAAATTAGTCTCAGCTGACTTACCTAAAAAAGGCATTCAACCAACTGTTGAAAGTGGCCATTACAAAGACATCACCAAACACAGCACGCAATAAATC
Source organism: Strigops habroptila (assembly GCF_004027225.2). NCBI lineage: Eukaryota > Metazoa > Chordata > Aves > Psittaciformes > Psittacidae > Strigops > Strigops habroptila. The sequence continues at coordinate 40,082,592 of NC_044285.2, read as the reverse complement.
TCAATAAGGCATGCAAGGAATGAGCTGAACATAAATAAAACAAGAGTTCTCATTCTCTGCAAGAAATAAGCAAGATACTTAAACTATAAGGAGACAGAAACATGGTCTGCTACAGAGGGGAAAAGGAGGCAACACACAGCACTTGCTTAGGGTCTCTAACAAGCACAGTATCCAGCAAGTCTCATCATTTCTGCAGTTACACACAACCAGTGCCTGTTCTAGGTACTTCACTGATTTTGCTCTGTTTAGATTAAGTGAATTCATTATCTACGATGATTCCATCAACTGAACAATGAGTAACTCCACCTGATTTTATAAATACACACACAAAATAACATTTTAGGTATCTTACATGCTGCTTTTTCCCCATTAAACATGGTACTGACAGAATTTGATGCCACACTTAAGAACGTTACATGTTGTGTGTGACCCTTTCCTAAACTGTGATTGTACATTTTCATAGAATCCCAGACTGGTTCAGGTTGTGTTGAAGGGACCTTAAAGCTCATCCAGCTCCAACCCCCTGCCACGGGCAGGGACACCTTCCACTAGAGCAGGTTGCTCCAAGCCCCTGTGTCCAACCTGGCCTTGAACACTGCCAGGGATGGGGCAGCCACAGCTTCTCTGGGCACCCTGTGCCAGCGCCTCAGCACCCTCAGTATAAAAAATGTTTTCCTTATAGTCTCAACCTATCCTCTTTTAGTTTAAAACATGACCCCTTGTCCTATTTCAACAGATACTACTAATAAAAAGTCTGTCTCCCAATTCATGTCATTAGTCTGAACGCTTCCCACATAGCTGAGAACTATATAGTTCTGGTTTGAATATTTCAACTTCTTTTCTTTCCAAGTGTTTCTGTATACAAAAAAATGCATTAAACTGGGAATACTACAGAGATATTTTTCTAGTTCCACTGTAATTATAATGCATCATTCCATACTAAGCCCCAGGAAAACTTACATGCAAATATAATTTCAGGACTCCTAAAAGAGCAATAAAAAAAAAGGATGCTACTAAATGCTTTAAAGCTTATTTTCTTGATACACGTACAAGGTTCGAGTTCTTTTTACTCCTTCAACTATTACAAAGAAAATGAAAGAAACGCCTACAGGGTCTTTTGCAGACAGATGAACTTGCCCTTGCCACACTGCAGGTTGCTCAGAAACCAACAGACTTGCATTAATGCAGTGTGTCAGAGTCTCCAAAGACCTTTACTGAACTGGGATCAGCACCACCTTAGCCAAATCTAAAGAGCATTTAGGAAAGTGCCTGGCACTTGGCTGTCTTCAGCCTGGCTGCTCAACCTCCTTCTGCCTGCTATAGACTCTGGCCTTACGTACAGCTTGTTGCGTGAAGACCAGTCCCTCTGCAGAGACAAAGAAGGTTTTGGGCTAGCCACAAAGGGACACTGAATTACTGAATTTATTATAAGCTTAAAAAAATATATATATATAAAAAAACTAAACTGTCAGAGCAAGGCTGCTCCTTCAGCACCAGTACTGGGTGTGCAGCTTGGGAAGACACAGAACTACACGTCTTTCTTTCTGTTTACTCACTGTTAAATGGTGGAAGGACCATTAAGTGCCCACTTCTGAAAAAAGCTTTCAGACTTTCAGGTAAAGGCAGCACAAGGAATACAGAATAACACCCTCTTTTAACCCCATCCCTTGTTTGACTTCAGAATAAAACACAGGGGTGAGGCAGGAGTGCACTAAACTGCTATTAACAAACCATCCCCCAAAGAAGTATAAAACATTGAGAACCTATTGTTTTCAGGGCAAAAGTACTTCAGATAAAGTACTGCAAAAATGTACAAACAAGTTGCTGGAGAAAGTGCTTAAGACAAAGATGGTACAGCACCTTCAAGTCACCTTGATCTTTGTTTTGAGAATCAGGGACTTCAAATGCAAAAGTAGAGAAGAGAGTATTAAAAAAGAAAAGCAGCAAGTTGGTGGGTTACACTGCCAAGTCCACATGTAGTGTCCTCCTACTCCTTTCCCTTAGCAGAGCTTTCCTATCATTTTCAATAACCAGGGACTGCTGGCCATTACCTGTCCCTCTGCCACCGGACACCCGGTCTTAGATCCTGAATTTAACCTATCACAGATTATTAAACTAAAAACACCAGTAAAAAGAGTTATGACAATACACAGTAACGGAGATTCACACAATGACCTAAATGCCTAACTACTAATATATATGTACTGCTAAGATAGTATCAACACTTTATAACCAAACACTATTATTTTGGGTATGCTGAGCAGAGAATCTCATTTTCTCATTTCTGTTAATGCAATAAGCAAATTTCCATGATTTGTTCTGTTACATCATAATCTGTAGGGTGAATATTGTCTTTCCAGAAAGGAAGCAAATTAGGGTTTTCCAGTCAAGATGGAAAACACTAGTAAAAAACTTGGGACATTCTCTCTGTGCTGAGGTCAGAGGCCTGTCAATTCTTCACTACATGCCTAGGACAGGATGCAATAGAAAGCAGCCCTGTCTGCAAATCAACCATTTTGACCTAATGTCAGTTAAATTACCCTGCTACCAAGTCATATACTGCAGCAGCAGTTTTCGTCTCTCTCTTTTCCATTCATTTTGTATATATTAAAATATTAAAGCCCATGTGCATTACCTCAATAAACAGTACTAAAGCAGAAGCTTTTTCAACTAGAAGTGTTTCACAAAAATTGGATGAGAACAGCATCAGTGCTGACAAAGAGAATTCAGATGTCCAAATGCAAACTAAGTTAGCCTTGCATATCATTCACTACTACTCATGTAGTTGGTAAATGAATACATGAATATCCTTTCTCTGTGTGTAAGAGTATCTAACTGCAGCTACCACATACGGATGAAGCCAAAACTCAGGCTGCCATCTCCAGCAACAGGCCTTACAAAACTCTACCACATGAACTTGGCAGCCTCCTTCTGGATGACTCTTACTGAGACTGGTTGCTATGAACAATTCTCTGAATTCTCAGAAAAGCTTCGTTTCAGTTCAACATAGTTCAGTTCGACATAGGACATTCAAAAAGGCTTTTGGAATTCTAAAGGCTTTTAAATGCTTCAGAAGCAACTGTGCCAAGTGAACTCTCAGAAAAAGAAATTCCATCATCTACACTCTGTACGAACTCTATAGCTGCTCTGGGTACCTGCAGAGTCCTGGAATGAAACAGACAAAAGCACCTTTAAAGAAATAAATATAACATTCAGTTTCCAGGCCTGAAGCACCTGGCACAGTCCTGCAACTGCCTGGCATAAGCCCACGTTAGATGATGCCATTCACAAATGTCCTAACCCCCAGTAGTGCCATGTCATTCTCACAGTCATCAACGGGCAACGTGCTTTGACTTTGGAAGGGAACAGGCACTCTGCTATGTCTTAGGTCACAACAAATTAGAACTTTATATTTTGGGATCTTAAGACAATTTAATGAGGAAACTAACACCAGTGTTGATGGTTTAAAATGCTACAACTTGACAAATGTTCTGATACTTTCAGTGTAAAATTTTATGCAACGCTTTTCTGCAAGACCTTACAGGGAATGCTTCTCATACTACCTGAAACGCATTTTGAAGCATTTACACTACTAAAAGCAAGGGACAGGTAACTCTCCTCAAGCTGCGTAACTTATTAAATGCTTCAGACAAATGACAAGCTCAGATGTGACTAGTAACAATTACATAGCACCATCCTTTTGAAGGCCATTTCTCAGAACGTGTGTATGTCATTGGCATTTCGTTGCATACCTTCATTTAGTCAGGTAAAATTCTTGTCTCAGAAAAAAATATTAAGATGTATTAATTAATTATTAATTGTTCTGTCTAATTTAATTAATAAATTGAATTATACAGCAACAGCAATATTTACAAAGTCAAGAGTTCACATTACCACTTCTTTAGGGCTCTCTAGTTTACCAAACATTCCTAAGTACACACCCTCAACATGTGAACGCTCTCTTGCATACCAAGATGAGAGAATCCATTTGAAAGACAACTCATCAATCTTCAATACTTGCTCCAGAGAAAGGTAATTAACACAGTAGCAATTATTCAAATGGATACAATTCTTGATTTTTTTGTCTTTATGTCCATGCACTTATTGGTCACAAGGCGTTTTCAGAGCCTCTTCACTCTCTGCATGCTGAAGGGTGTCATTCACCTAAAAATCTGGAGACCCATCTAAAAACCCTAAGCAGGCTGGAAGTTAAAGTCTATTTATGTTTCTTTTTCCCTCCCTTCTTCACTTCTCCTTCACCCTATCTGTAAGTAGAATTTCTCTGAAATGTCAGTACCTCCATGTATTACAGCCACTGCTTCCATGCTAAGCCACCGGAGTAATATATTATCTAATATTACTGCTTTAATTACAAAAACCATAAGCCAAAATGCATACACAGTAAAAAGAGATTACAGCACAAATACCTATTTTTAACTAGCTTGGAGACTGTTTATGGAACTCTCTGGACTAAGGTAATATGCTAAGACTCAATTTGAACAGTACTATAAATAGATTTTCCTTATACAACCCATATTTATATTTAGCAATAAAAGCCACCTTAAATCTCACAATAATGCCTTGATAGCAAAACCCCTAAGTTTATTATTGGTGATCTTTGTTTAGCTCTTGCTATTCTAGTTGTGATAATTCTGAAGCACTTAGATCATATGTGTAAGTCTCATCAATCCACAATTCCCGACTGTAAGCAAAAACCTTCCATTATAAAAGTGAGGTAGCAAACGTGCTCCTAACCACTCAGCTTCTCAAAGTAAAATAACAAGAATTTAAGAGATGCTAGCTGAACATAACAGCAGGAATAATAGTTCTTTACCATGGGATGTTTAAAGAGATATCCAAATATGTTTAAGATAAATACTGGCTTTTTAAGCATGAGACTAGCATTTTTATAGTCCCTTATGGATATTTCTAACTTCATAACAGAAACTTAATGATAAAGATGATGACACACTGTTCCAAGTGAAAGGCAGCAAACAAGGCTACTCGAACACCATTTCAGCTGAGCACAAATCAGGATGTGTTAAAAATGCACCTACCACGTTTTTGGATTTGAACACTGATCAATCTTCTCATCAACTCACAGACAGATGTAAGCATGTCAAAAATCATTTTATTTACAGCCCTGCCACATAGAAAACGATTCATGATGCTTTCAGCAAAGCAGATAAGCTTTGACTGAAGATTTCTATTGGAGTATGTTTCAGGCAAATAAGTACTGCGCAACCAGAAACCTAATTAATTCTCAAGAACTCATTCAATATAATCGATGCAAACGTAAATATAGCAGTCAGCCTTCTCTAAGTGAATAGCTATGTCCTCAAGCAGAAGACACAGAATTCCTACAACTAAAAGGTTATTCCTATAACCTTTTAATTAGAATTGTGATGAACTCCCATGTCAAACATACACCTATTTTCTTTTATTTTAAAAAACAAAAACCACAACATGTTTTAAATGAAAGGAAGTGTCCAAATGCCATCTAAACCTATCAAAATTCATTAAAAAGCAGTAATATTCTATTGCCTCAACTGCCTTTTATCTTACAGAAGTTAAAAAAGTGGTGGCAGCACTTCGGATGGATTGCATAAAAGATTCAGATGTTGAAACTGAACAAGGGAGGTTCGGTGTTTCTCTTTCAGTCTCCAGGTGTACTGATAATACGGAAATAGTAGTAACAGTGTCAGTAACATCAGATTCAGAAGTTCCTACACAGTGCCTACTGTGCCTCACACTGTACTGATTTGATTTTGATGCATGGATTTAAAAATGACCCAAAACATGTGTACTGACAGACCACATTAAATACTTGATAAATATGCTTTACACTGAAATCTAAAGCAGAAAGAACCTGCACGTACGTTCCTTATAGCTGTGCTTTCCTGGTAGTGAAAGACTGCAGAAATAATGGCATGTGTTATCCCTGTAATACTTTGGATATCTATAGGAGAAGGCATTAGTTATTATTAACATTTCTGGAAAAAGTGAAACTTAAATTGCAAAAAAATCTGGCAGCTTAACAGAAAGAACCATACTAGAATACTTACCTCTGGACAGAAACGTGCTTGAACTAATGTTAGAGAGAAAATATTGCTGAATCAGTCTTTTTTTAATAATATCATACCCCAGATCCAAATTAAAAAAAGGTCAGGGAGAATTGGTACAACAGTAGTGCTGGGACACATTTTAACCCGGGCCCCTGTGCTGAATGCCACCTAATACCATTCTTTATTATACTCTCATTCCAGGATTAGCAAACTTGCAAAAAAACAGTATATTTTTGGAAGAGGAAGCAACATCTCTTGAAACTCATTTCTAATTATTATTTTATAGCCTTTTAGAACAAAGGAATCTACTGAAAGGATCACCTCTATACTTAAAATCCAGAAGCTGAAAACAATGAAGATACAGAATAAGCTTAGGAGAGAGAAACCACACAAACTCGTTGCACATTCAGAAGTCCACATACCAAAGAACACATACAAGTACAATGAAATGAAAAACTAGGGGAAGAGGACAGGAATTTTTTATTATTACTTCCATGACTTGATAACAAAACGTTTTTACTGGGAAAAGTCTATAGTCATAATACAGCCAATTAAAGTGTAGCTTTTCATTTACAGGCTTAACCAACAGAAACAATGCAGTTAAATATATGTTAAATGAATTTTACTTTTCCAAACCTATCTATATGTTTACCAAAAGGCTTTTTCCCCAGTAGGAAAACTGTGGTACTGAGTAGACCCCTCATCAAGGGTGCCATTCCAGATGAACAGAGCTCCATTCCCTTCCTGTCTCCACCTCCTATCCAGCCAGTCTGTGTCTCACTCTTGAAATATTTTACAGACATGACCACATAAGCACAAACATGAACTACAAGGGACAGCAGTGACCTCTGTAAGAAAGGCTTTGGTAGAACGACACTTCTGGGGTAGTTGTAAGCTTACAGTAACTGGAGCTCTCCTGCCCAAATGAGATGATCCCTCCTAGGTCCAACCTACTCACCCAAAACTAGCAGTGAACACATGCCACTGCAGAGGTTTTTCTTTCTTTTGGAAAGCTGTGGGTTGTTAGGGTTTTTTTGAGCCAAAATGATTAACAATGTCACTAGTAGTGATGCTACAGTTTGCTCCTTTGAGTTAAATTTACTCTGTGAAACCACTGGAAGCAAATATAAAAGCCAAATTTTCATGGTCTACTGGTTGTAACCATTGAGAGGACTGTAACCTTCTGCAGTTTTCATTTTCACCCTGAGTAGATGCAAACACAATAAGCAAGTTTGCAACAAGACAGATCTAGAGCATATACATGAAAATGTACACAAGGGAACTTACGGTATTGCTGAGCATTTTTTGGAGGGCATTTTCTTGTTTGTGTCCTGTTAGTTTGTTTTGGTTTTAGGCTTTCTGTAGGGGCTACCTGTTACCAAATAACTAATAAACCCACAAAAAGCAAGCAAGCAAGCAAAAGTCATTTTTTCTCCTCACTAGATTTAAACTAACAGCCAAAACTGACACACAAAAATGAAATCTGTGTCCTAACAGGCAGAAAGCAACAATTTTTCTTCTCTATGACAGCTACCAAGACAAGTTCAAGCTCAAAACTTTGCTGTACAAGTCTAACTTCCAAAATATCAGCACCTATATCCTTTTTCCTGTGTGTTAAGGATATATGCTGGTATCAGACAGTGCAGCAAGCTATCTACAATGAAAACTCCTACACAGTGCACTGTGCATAGTCAGTACTGTATCATTTGCTGTATGCTTGCCAATCGCAACCACATGACCCAGCAAGCTCAGAAATCCCTCAACCTCTTCTTCCCATAGCTTTTATTTACTTTTCCTTCCTTCCTTCCACTAAGGCATGGAGTTAACTGCTTACTAAACTCTCACGGGATGAAACTCTCTGGAACACTCAAGAGTCTGTTGATGGTACCAATGAGAAAACTGTCATCATCCCTTCCATTTTCTAAGGAGAGATATGGAAGTTTGCAAACATGGTCCCTGCTTTTTTAATGCTATAGTTCACTGCTTAAGAGATGTCACAGCCATATTTTTACATAATGGTCTTACCCAGTTATGAGAAGACCTGCAGTTGGCCAGAGCTTGGCAATGGATTACCTAAATCTTTTCTCACAGGAAAATTCCCCAAACTCCTTAAATTTAAAAGCCAGACCCCACTAGAATATCAACTGACACAATGAAATTTCAAACACACAGAAGTCAAAGTGACTATATAAAGCACAAGAGAAATAAATGGGATTTTGAACTAGCTCTGGCCCTATTGTTGCAGAGGAGTCACTGGTTTTGGAACAGGGTTCAGTCATCTTGTTGGCTTTCTCAGCTGCAGCAGGTTTTGTGCAATCTCCTCTGGTTTCTGAGAAGCTTTTCCTTGCCACCACTGGGTGACAAATCTCTCCTCAAGCCACAACACAGAGAAACCATCTCCCATATTGAAATTTCTCAAGATACGGAAAACCCCCACATTTTGATCGAGGAATTCTTTCAGTTCTGATCTGAGAGCAGAAACAAGCTCTGAATTAAGAATTATCCTGGAACTGTAGCAAAATTGATTTCTTAGTATGAACAAATCATGTAACTTAGTTTTATTTTTTCCATAAGATCAGGCATATGGCAAATTAAAACTAATTGCATACCCTCTTTGCTAGCTAATGGAAGAGGGTAGGAGAATCTGCCTTTACTCTTCTGGTCCTCTAAAAAAATAACCAGCCAACATGAATCTAACCCTAGCTCATGAAGGATTAGGTAGGTATACATGGTTTATTCATAAGATAACACCATTTGGCCAGCACATGCTAACATAAGCTTTTGATTTTATGTCAAATAACTACAATTTTTCAATTTTAAATTGTTAAGAGCATATTCTTTACTGTAAGACATGTTTTTTAAAAATTGGGAAATACAGTATAGTGCCATGAGCTTTGATGAAAAGTAAATGCCGAGTAAATTCAGTTCACAAACTGCATGCAACTGGCACAGCATAAGCAGAGGAGACATGTGAATACAGAGAATATGCAGTTGCTTAGCTTTCTCTCCAATTTTCTTAAAACCAACTTTGCAGGAAGCTATAATTGCTCAGCCCTAACCCGTAAACCAGACTAAGTCCAGTACAATAATATTGTCTCCCTCAAGCAAATGAAGCTACTTTATTGTGATTTTGACTTTTATAACTGCACACAGTATAACTTTCAACCAAAACAGAACATATTTAAGACCAGTGCTTGACAACTACTATCAGCTATATGCCCAAACTCTTCCTGATGTAAGAAGCTAATATTCTTCACAGCACCACCTACAATACATTAATTATACTGAACATTTTCACAGTACCTCAATGACTAACAGTAGCTCAAAGGTTTTCAGTGAAAACTGTTGGTAAACCTTTGTGAAACAACTTTTGCCCACTCAGTTTCTAACTCCAAGTTTTCAGAAAGCATCTTACCTTGTCCTCTTGGTGTTCGTTTCCTGCGATCTCTGAACGCTGCTCCTGACTGCAAGGCCTCCAGCAGACTATCCATCACTCCCGTCTCATCACCCTCTGAGAAATAGGAGACAAATAACATTTATCTCAGTGCAACTGAAATCAGACTTTAGAAAGAAAAAACCTAAAAGTGGTGTCAAGTTTACATAACGCTTCCAAATAAGAGCTGTGTACATTTTAATGTAATGGATGCTGTCAGGGCTTCAGGTATTACTGTCTGGTTTGTGTATGATGCTCTATTAAGCAAAATTGATGACAATCCTCTGGTTCTTTCAACTTTGAGATGTTATTTCATGCATTATTGATGACATCTTCAGCGTGCAGATAGACAACTGCTGGTGAATGACTGCTGTTCTGCTGTTACATTCTTTTAAGACTTCCCTCAAGTATAAACAGGTCATCTCTTTTCAATTTAACCAACACACTTGGAAATTCTGATGAAAAGTGGCACAAAGGTAAACACTTTAGTATTGCAAATATTTATATGTTGCCTCACGCCTTCATGCATTAAATCCTTGAAAAAAACCCAATTGTCTATACAATGTGGGAGGATACACACACCATACACTATACATGTAATAACGCACCAGGGATGATCTTAAAGTAAGTAATGAAAGAACAGAGGGGAGAATCATGCAGTGAAAGTAGGTGGCATAACATTTCTCAAATAGCTCCATTCCATGTCCGCTAAATCTTTCTTTTTCCATACCCAGGCTAACCTGTAGGCTTTAAATAGCTGGACTTTATGGTACATTATGGAAATCTGGATATAAAGATGATTTCATTTTCACATATTTAAGTCTTTAACTTCCTTTGCATTTCAGTCTGCTAATAACAGTCAATAGCAGCATGAGAACAAGAGGTCAAAGAACTGCAATGTTACAAAACTATTGATGAATGCCTCTTCTTCTGTTCACATGTCTGTTAGAACCCAAAACTAAAATACAGACTAGACTCGGCAGGTAGGTGGACATTTTAGTCACATCTCTCAGACTTCAAGCTAATATAAATTTCCCCATCACAGAGTGGGAAGATAATTACTTCATGCAAAAGATTTACATTACAGTAAAATACTTCTGACTCACACAAAGTGTAGGAGGTTAAATGCACATTCAAGCTCTCAAATGTTCAAGTCTAAAAGCAGCTTATTAATGCAAAAGGTATTCTGCCCCGGTTCTCTATTACATTTAGATTTATCAGACTAAACCCAGACCTGATATAAGAGCACACCAATCCTAAACCAGTACCTGGTTCAGATTTCTACATGATGATGATGATCTGTGTAACTACTTGATAAATTTAAATTATACATCAAAGTAATTCAAACCATTAGTATAATATACAAACACATACATAAAGTTCTCTCTGGTGTAAGATGAAAGGGAGAAGAGCAAGAGTAGCAACCAGCTACTGGCTGCTCTGAAATACCAAGTTTAATTATGTTACATCTAAACCCCTGAAAAAACTAAGCTCCTGCAAAGTAAGTATTAGCTTCTCTCAATTCACACTCACAGCTACAAGGCCAGGTCTAAACTTGTCTAAAGCACACAACATAATTATTTTTCTTTGTGCTCTTTATCCTACACATGCCTATTCATTGATTTATTGTTGGCTCTGTATTACATTTAGTTTCTAAATCAAAAGTCTGTGAATACACTTTGTCCAAACTAATACTCATCAAGCAGATCTGAAACATTTAATGAACGTGACTGTAATACATAGAATTGGTTAATATATTGGAATATTTTATGCACAGAAAAATTACAATATCATTCGATCTTCATTAAAAGAGTTGGCAGAGTTTATTCAGAAAGACAAAGATCCTTCAATACTTCATAAATGTTTATGAAGCCTTCCACTTCTTTTTGCTGAGTGTGCTACTCCACCTGCTAATTACTGCAACTGCTAAAACCCACTCTATTGCTTGAATATCAAAATATACAATATAAAGACCCATGAATTAAGGAAGCTGTAGAACAGAGTGATCAGATTTTTAACTCCTCAGAGTCAAATTTATACTAGGTCTGATCTCAGCACTGCATCTTAAATTCCTCAGCTGATGAAGTGGGAACTGGACAAAGAAGTACATTTTCAGTCAGCCTTCATTAAAACTCATTAAAAAAAATCAACAGAAATTTCAGCCTTTCCCCACAGCTCTTGCTGAGGCACTTCACATATTATACCATCTATCTCCTTGATTTGCCTTTGTTTTTATATAGTACTATGATATTCATCCTCTTGCTGGTCCCACAATTTATACCAGTTTAGTCAACAGATTTTGGCCACTTTTAATGATGCTAATGCAGACAAAAATAACTTTCTTCTTCCACAGAACAATATTATTGCTTCTTCCACTGCTGAAGAGCCTCAAGCATGCTGAGAGGCACAGACAGAGGAAAAAAGTATGATACAGCTAACAAATAAAGTCACATTTGAGGTGAGCAGGCAATCAGGACACCTAAGCTTTTCATAGTTTTCAACCACTTATAGCAAACAGAACAGAAGAAGGGAAAAAGAAGAGGAATCTGAGTAGTCCATAACATGGAATTGTATATGAAAAAGACTGTCATAACCTCCATCTACATATGATGGATGGAACAAGGAACAGCCATACCATGCATCTATAAGCAAAGTTGCTGTGTATAAAGGCAATGCTCTGGATTTTACACTTTGCTTTGAAAAATAACAACTGAGTTGAGATGAACTGGTCTTAATAAGTATTATTTAGTATTTGTGATCAGATTTTTATGTTAAATGACATTCTAAACATTAGTGCTCTGGAACTAGACTGCCAATTTCAACAAAGAGAGACCTTTGACAAACCATAAGAAATTAAATGAGAAATTGAAGATTTGGATGTACAAAAGGGTGGTGTATGTGGGGGGGGGTGTATCTGAACATAGTCAAACTGAGTGAACTTTTCACCTCAATGTTAATGCACATAAATAGTACTATCTTTTGGAACAAAAGACACGCTAGGTAAATGACCATGGATGAGCGAAGAGTAATGCTGCATCAGCTAATACAAAGTTCTCTCCACTGACACAGAAGCAAATGGCAAATCTCTATGACATTCATGTGCCATTTGAAATGACCATATAGCTATTACTATTATTATTAAGTAAATTATTTAGATATTATAATCTTCACCTTGTAATATGAAATGCCTTTCAAACAAGTTTTGAAGCGAACAGAACACAAGATTATGACAGTATAGTTCTGCTGTAGATATCAGACTGAATTTACGTTTTCATGCTTTTTGTTAACGCAATTTACTGCACTTCATCTGGCTGGAAAAATTCTCTCATTTATCTGGTCTTCAACATTGGATATAATAGCTGCTTAATTCATTAGTGGAGAGTGCAAAAGATGGTCATTAGAAAAATATCTGGCTAACTAACAACAACAGGTTGTTAATAGATAGGAAGCTTTAATAGTTGAGGGCTTATCAACTGAACTTTTCTGAAAAACTAGTAAGTGGATTTGCTGTAAGAACAGAAGACATACAAATAAGCAATTCTCACGTTAGGAAAGATAAGATCAGAACATACATAAGGTTTGGAATGATTTAAAAAGATTAAAATAATAGAAATAGGATGTGTGTATAACTTTGGGGGCAAGCCAGGAGCTTTTCATCAGGGAATGACCAAGAGCTGCAACACAAATAAGTGACCAAAGAAACAATGATGAACGACCAATCTGATCAGAGTGTTAAAAAGTCACATACTCTATTTCCAGTACTAGCATACTGTGTACAAGCTTAATTACAGCATTCACACAAGACAAATGACAACTTGAAAAGCTTTTACAATAACCAGGGGAGTGGATTCTAACAAGAAATGCCTAAGGCAGCATGATCTCTTTAGGCTACATAAAGCAGCCACTGAAAACAGGTTTGACAACCTCCTCCTGTGCTTAGAATCTGCAAAGTCCCAGAAGAGAAAACTCATCCCAACAGATAACTTAGCCAAGAGAGTGCTGTTTTGGTACAGTAGGAAAACATTTAGGCTGAATTAGCAGAATTATCTTTGCAATCAAAACCAATGTTCCAAAACACATTTCCAAACAAGGTTGTAGGAATAAGTCTGGAGATTTTAAGGACGGAGCAAAAAAACTCTGAAAGGAATTGTACGATACTGCACAGGCAACAGCAGAAGCAGAAGTTGTATGATCTTTTCAACCCACTCTACCTAAAGCATCAATTCGCAAGTCCTTATTGATGGTGTATATTTAAAAAGGGTGCATGATAGAACGGGGATGAGTGAAAGAAACCCACTGTTGGTGCTCAGGCTGCTGTGTAAGTTACAGTGTGAAGAACACCGTCCCTGGGTATCTGCAGTGGTGAACAAAGCCTTTACTTCTGAGCAAGTGTTTTGATTTTCAAATGTCTTCTAGTGCAAATATGCGGAAAACTGTCCTTCGAAATAATAACTGCTTGTTTAGAATATCTATCAAAACAATGTATTAGAAAGTGTCTGATCAGGTATGACTAACCTGTCTTGATTTTTCTTCATAGAACACTGAACTCAGAACTTTACAATCAATTAGCGCTTTAATTCTAATGTAAAGTACTTCACAAAGAAGTAAATCTTAGAGAGAAACAAAGCCTATAATCTATTTCTGGAACATTAAACAGGGGAGATTTAGGTTATAGATAAGGAAAAAACTTTTCCCTGTGAGGGTGCTGAGGCGCTGGCACAGGGTGCCCAGAGAAGCTGTGGCTGCCCCATCCCTGGCAGTGTTCAAGGCCAGATTGGAGCAACCTGGTCTAATGGAAGGTATCCGTACCCATGGCAGGGGGTTGGAACTGGATGAGCTTTACAGTCCCTTCCAGTCCAAACCAGCCTGTGATGCTATGATTATTTTTAAACTTCAGCTTTCCCAAGACGAATAACTTGTCCCAAACTCAAGCCATTCTTTATATTTTATCCACCACCAAATGGCAGGTGGAGATGCAACGAAAGGAATAACTTTGCAATTTGAATTATTTCAAAATGTTTTCTAAAAGGGTAAAATTAATGTAAATGTGCCTTTGCTTGTGCAAAACTATTGCAGGAAAGACTGCAATAGTATACAAGTCTTAAGGCTCCCTCTGTAAAACTTAAATTCAAGATTTAAAAGTTTAATAATCAATATGTGAAGGACTAGAAGTTTCACGCACCTTTCTAGACAGGCCCTGTTATCACTGAGTCTCCCTTCTTTTTTTGTCACCCTACTTACATGGAAGATTAGCTTTGACAAGTACTTAAGATAGGAATGTTAGAAAAAACCACATCAAGATGCTTCTCTGTTCTGCCTGCCTTATGTTGCTTGCGTCCACTGTATGAGAATCTGTGTAAAAACAAAGTCCAGAGAAAGCCCATCAAGCACATCGGGTCTTTCACCCAAAACAAATAAGCACATGGAGCTGGCATTTAACCTACCTCTGGAACACAGAGTAGAGATTAAAGTGTCTTCATTTTAAAACATAATCATTTGAAACAGCCTGCTCTTGCACTGTATTATGACTATACCTGATATACAACTACAGCTCCTTGGTACAGGTAGGTAATTTATTTTAGTATAATCTGTGCATTGCTAAATCAACCATGAGGACTATGTTGTAAAGGTAGAAAACAAACACTTGAGAATGATGAAGAATGTGCAGGTTATCTTTTTTTCACAGACCCAACACAATCCTTCACCTGCTTCTGTAGCCATTTCCTCTGTTTTAACAGTTCCTCTGAAACAAAGGAACCATTTCAACATGGAGATGAAGATAAAATATTTCCCTGTGTTATCAGTGCCAGCACTTTATGAAATATGACCCTTAAGTTAGATTTAGAATCCTTTTTGTAGATATTACATTCCTTTATCACTTCCCGACAAATCTCATCTAAATCTCAGCAAGAGACCTCAACATCCATACCTCCTGATATTAAATGCAAAATCATGTTCTTTTCTATTTATAACTCTTATGATTAAAATGAACACTGAAGTTGACAAAAAATATGCAGGTGAAGTATCACTTTTGCTCACCTGAGGAGCAATAAAGGCTCAGCTGAGCCAAGACAACAAGAAGTTCTACTGGCTTCTTTTTTTTTAAACCAACTCCTGCTCAAATTTCATACCGGAAACTGAAATGTGTTTATTCTGTTGTAGCCAATGAGGCTTTTCAAGTCATTAAAAGAGCCCTGCTGAAAGATCACACTCGAAAACATGTGGCAGTGCTTTGTTTAGGGACTAACCTGAACCATGAATGATAAACGTATGTGACATCAGAGCTCTTTCATAGACTGTACATGAAGATGGGAATATTGAACTTGCTGGGTTTCCTCTGAGTCAGTAAGCATTCTAGAACTTGCTTCTGTGGTAGCGGCCACCCCTGATGATTTTAACTTTATGAGAGTTTTTAGTTTCTCACCTCTAAACAATCATATCAAGCTGTCCTAAAAATAGATTCATACCTTCTTCAAGATGACAAGTAACAATTTCCCTGAAGCCAAGCTCACTTCTTATGAGCTATTTTTAAAGAAATGGAGAAATATTTAACTTTCTTTTTTACTCTTTCTTGCGTAGTAAAAGGAATACTTTTAACATCCTTTCCTCTCCCCTCATTACACAATACAAAGAAAAAGTAGATTTAGGTAAGGTCTAAGTAAATTTGGAAGAGGTTTTATCTAAACATTACCTCCAAATGTCAGCTATACTTCCCATGCACTAAAGAAACAGTCACGTTTTTCCCAGCTCTAAATGTTCAGTATATACTAAAGAAGGGATTGGAAACCTAACAAGGAGCTCCTGGAAAAACTCCAACACATAAAGGAAGCCTGCAGAAGGTGGAGGCAAGGACAGGTATCCTGGGAGGAATACAGAGAATTTATCTGAAGAAGAACTAGAAAGAGTTAGTGAGACCTATTTCAGTTTCTTTTTGTGGCCTCTATTGCACAAAACTTTACCTCAGCCTTTAGTATATGATCATCTATCAAAAAGGTAGGAATAAGCATCTTCTAGCAGATTTTTCCAGTACCTTCATGATACCTGTTTTTTCAGTTTGCACTAGAAAAGAGGCTATTTTGATCAGAACATAAAAAAATCCCAATAACTACTACTGTTCTTAACTAGTTTATGAGCATTTTAACAAAATCTTATTCCCATCTATTGACGGGAAAACAAAACAACAAAATAGCTTCGGCTTTTTGAGGTACTTGCATAACTGAGGACTACAGAAACTGCACTACGCTTGAAGCCACAACAGACCTCAGCCCATGCATCCAAACCATGATCCACCTCCTAGCTATTTGGTTTCTTCAGTTCGGATTCTCAGCTAAGGCTCTGAGAGGCCCTGGGAACATGCTTTTGTTTCGGGACTGTTTTCCTGTTTTCTTTTTTACTTCTCTGCACTGATTACTGCAGGAATACCCATAGGTTTTACTGCTGCACTTTTGTTTATCAGCAAAGGCAATGTACTTTGCAAAACCATCTTGTAGGCATTATTACAAATGTACTAATTGTAAGCTAATCAAAGTTAATAACAGTGTAAGTATAGCACAGCCATCTGGGCTAAACTTTACAGGAACTTCCCACGAAATTCCTCATAAATTTGGGCCCATCCTGAAAGAGTCCAGTCCAATACCACGGCAGGTAACACATGCTGGCTACCTGCCTGTTTCTCCAAGTAGTCTCAAAATTACACTTCTATCCACATCTTGCACTACCGTGTTTTGCCTTGAACTTGTAATTACTTTTCATGACTCTAATGTGTGTCCTGTATCAACTTTCGACCATGATTTTCTATTCATAATCAGTATCAGAATTTTAATTGCAATATATTAACTTAAAAAGGTCAGTTTTCAGTGTCTTTCGGAAAGTGCAGTTTGCTGTTCTCCTCATATATTTGCATTTCATTCATTTGCTAAATTCATTCTGCATGCATAATAAATACCTTCAGGAAGCAGTTTTCCTTGGCATTCTGGATTAGAATACAGCCTCATGACTGTTATTTACTTTTTAATTAACGGAGAACAAGTTAGGACAGGGCGACTGATAAGTGAACCTCTACCTCATGTCAGTTCGAAAACCAAGGCAAATCCTTGCTTACATACCAATTAAGCTCCCTGTTTATGATAACCTGATCTGAGGCTTAATAAAGTTAATAGAATGAGAAAAAACTGTTTTGTTGTACTGGCAGGTTATTGAAAACAACTTTTGAAATGTTCACACTTCTTCATTTCCTGAAAATGTCACAGTGGTCAAGGTCTACTTCAGCAGGAATGTACTGAATTGAAATGCATCACCATTACCCCCGGGGCCTCATTCTGCACAGACCTATGCCCCTAGCAAGGATAACTTTCACTAAACTTAAAAAAACAGGCTTTAATATGGATTACTTAGTAACAAATGGGAAGACATTGCCTCTATGTGGGAAGGAAAAGATTGCACAGCTCAAAAAACAACACAGTAATGACCATTATGATACCTAAATAATTCTGTGCATCTGTAATCAGGTTCTACTGTTAGAAGGCTACTTTCAGTTACAGTACTAAGTAACTTCTCATTTCTGTGATTAGCAGATCCATAAGGCAGCACAAAATCATCAGTGCTTTTAGCATTAGGAAATTATTTTCTTTTAAAGGTTGCTTATAGTTGAACAACTGCTCCAATATTTTAAGGAAGAAACCAGACTCAGGAATTCATTTTGAGGAAGGAGGATTTCCTTACATATTCTTGCAGATTGTTGGTTTTTGTTTGTCTGTTTGTGGTTTTTGTTTGATACAGTTAATTTTCTTCATAGCAGCTAGTATGGGGCTATGTTTTGGATTTGTGCTGGAAACACAGAGATGTTTTTGTTATTGCTGAGCAATTCTAACACAGAGTCAAGGCCTTTTCTGCTCCTCACCCCACTAGTGAGGAGGCTGGGGGTGCACAAGGAGTTAGGGGGCAGCACAGCCAGGATAGCTGACCTCAACTGACCCAAGGGATATCCATACCAAAGGGCATCATGCTCAGTATATAAACTAGGGGGACATCCAGAGTGATGCCATTTGTCTTCCCAAGTCACCGCTATGCATGATGCTGTCCTGGGGATGGCTGAACACCTGCCTGCCCGTGGGGAGTGCTGAATGGATTCCTTGCTTTGCTTGCGTGCATCACTTCTGCTTTACCTATTAAACTGTCTTGATCTCAGCCCACGAGTTTTCTCACTTTTACTCTTCCAATTCTCTCCCCATCCCAGGGGGTGGGGGTGGTAAGGGGGGTGGTGGTGAGCAAGCAGTTCTGTGGGGCTCAGTTGTCAGCTGGGGTTAAACCATAACACTGTTTTTCTTTAGTCTTGTAATCACATTGTCCAATTTCTATTTCAATTATTTCACGCCCTTAAAAGGAATTTAGCCAACTGCACTAACTGATGTCACGAAAAATAACAGATTTCAGTGCCAGAACCAGACGTGACCAAGGTTGATCTTAAATTCATTTGGGGATGACAATTATAAAGTCAGATAGGTGACAAAGAAACATCTCTGTGACACATAAGATATTCCTCAGACAGTTATTGCTTTATATGAGCCTTTCTACCTTACAGAAGAAAACTTCTGTAGCTCATCTTTTCTTATTACAGTCTGCAAGAAACGGAACTTTTTGAAAAGGATATATTTAATTTTAGAGAAAAATCAACTGCATGCCCATTTGATTGAGAATCAACGATCTTTCATCAAATGGCTTAAAGAATTCTTGGCCAGCTCCTGACAGCCCTATCAGAATAGATTCACTTTTATCATACATTAAATCTCAAAAGACGGGAATTAATTAGTCCAGACTAAAGTGCTGAATGTCATTTCTTAGCGTAACAGCTCACAATACATCCAGTCTAAAGCAAATTAAAATAATAAAATGCTTCAAAGGATCTTTATTAAGCTTCATTGTTGTGAGTTTGCTTTGTCAAAAGGTGTTGGCAAGTCAAGCATGCCGTTCCAGGATTTTCCTACTAAGAATGTGTACATAGGAAAAAGCCATGGCAAATGTCAAGCTGTAACTTGTCCGTGGTTTTGAATCCTTTCTATACAGATTCCAAAGTGACCCTGAAAGTACTTTTTTTTTTCCCATGATGATTAACTAATATCACATGGACTGGACAAGTACGGAAGCTGAATATGGCACTGTGCGTTTAAATCACGACAAACACAGACATCAACACATACAGAATTTAGACTATGTAGCCCAAAATATATAAATTGAATATAGATTTGAGTATAAATTTCCTCATTAATAGAGTTCCCTGTTTTGTTATACTAATACAGTCAACTATCAGTTCTTTGACTTTTCTGCAAAGTTTCTAGCTGATATTTTTCTCATCACTGCAATATTTCACTGTCTAAAGCGATATTTTGTTTCTAGCTTTTGATGGCTCTCTGAAAATCATTTTTTATGTGGTGAAGCTGAACATTCTGTACTCTCAAGACAAATGTTACTACATTACAGCTCTCACCTTATGGAACATGACACTGAATCATGTCTCTCTAAGTTTAAAATCTAAATTTTCAGACCTGCAAAGTCACACTTTTACCTTTACTGCCCATCTGGCAGTGTCTAAAAAAACCCAGCCATATTTCCACTTTCTGCTTTCAACAAAAATCTATATACTACATACAGAAGCTTTGTTTCTGCTGCACATTTAGAAGATGAAATGCAATATGTTAGAATTTTTTAAATCTTTTACCAGTTGACTGCACTCACCAATGACCAGCAAGTTCAAATTGAAAGTCTGATTATACAGCTAGCAAAGAATCACTGAAATGAACATCATAATGTTTAAGTTCATTTAGATCTCTACATTTGAAAAGACTTCTGTCATTAAAATAAATGTGCTTTGGTGCCTTACAGAACTTTTTCTTCTAGGTAGACATTGCCTTAGCATCAGCTTTTTAAATTACCTTTAAGCACAGTGACTGTACTTGGGTACAAAACCGCACGAACTTTTGTGAGTGTGTTGTAACTTTTCACTAGTCAATACTTCATACAGAAATTTATTAGTGAAGATCAATGATGATGTTTATTGGCAAATGATCATTATTTATGAAGTTAATTATGTATACTACTGTTAAACACTTGAGGGGAGTGTTAACAGCAAGCATACAGTAAAAAGAGGCTCATCGACATGATATTCTTTCCTGCATAATTTGAGAAACTACCCTTGTGAAGGCAGCAAGTCTATTAGAAATGAGATACTAGCACCACAGAAAAACATCATCATTCCACTAAGACACAGCTTAGTCATCAAACTTGTCCTGCCATTACAGTCAACTAAACTTCCATTTTGCAACAGTTCTACATGCAATTCTCCTCCTTGCTACCCGATTCCCAAACAAATCTTATACTAAAGAAAAGGTAGTTGATCAACTAATTTAATTATTTCTAAAGTGCTTTTAAACACTGGAAGCTTTACAAAATAAACAAACATAATGTTACATAGCAACTACATGGATAAATAATACTGCAGGCACTTTCAAAATTAACAGTAATACCTGCTTTTTGAAATAAGAATGCTTTCTCCAAGGAAAAGGAGAGTTGAATGTGCACATATAGCTATCAAAAGTTACCACTTTTTACTGTTCGGCAAATAGTCCCCAAGAAACCTACTTTTAAGAGAAAAGAATCCAATTGTTCTGCCTTTCACCACCTGTAGTTATCCAAACCACAGATTTCACAGAGTCTCATAACTTCCACCCCCCTTGACAAATGACCTCATTAAATCCATTTGATTGGAAGGTACCATATGCCATATTCATAAACAAACACTACTTTATCCATAGCAACATTTTAAAAGGTGAGATTACATTTAAAGTTGTAATTTCTTTCTAACTTCTTGTCCATCCTCACATCTATCTGCATTTCTTTTGAGCTGTTTTGACCCATATTAATAACATTTAGATAAATTTTTACATCCCCCCCATTCTCAAGGCAGTTTCAATCTCCTGGATAAACAGATCTTGAAAGATTTTGAGCAACTCATGCATAATTACTTTGAAGAAATAAAGAAAACCAATCAAATCTTATCCTGGTTCTATAGGTGCTCACATTTAAGCATAATGTGAATCTCTAACTTATTTTTTTCAGTGAATATTGTATTTCAGGAAGACTGCAGCATATTCAAACAGACCATCGACATCAATATGAAAGATAATGACTTCCCAAAGGAATTGTAATGCCTCATTGGCATCCAGCACCATAAACTAATAATCTGTAGAATGCAAATAAGCCCCAAGATGTATCATTCCAGGTACCCCATACAAAAAACTGTGTATCTTGTAATAAGCTTAGTACGGATCTCTGTTTATGTAGAGCACATAGAAAGAAGACATAACAATGGGGAAAGCATGGAATCATTAGACAACTGTAGCAGAAGTAACCTCTAACTGTATTCTGCAACAGTCAATGCAAGTGTAACAGCAGCTCAAGGAAACACAATGGAATTATTGCTGATACTAGCACATACCAGTCTGAATAAGTGGCATATGAATTCTTTTATATGAGTACTTGAAAAAGGAAAGTAGGAATATCCATCAGCCACTAGCACAGAACTTCATTTCCATTATCTTCATCTGCATTAGGGGAAAATGTTAATATGTCTCCAAAACAATTAATTCAATACTAATTGGGACTGAGGAAGCTCATTCTATCTTTTATCCTAATACTGGTAGTTAAAAGGTGATTTTAATTGCTAGAGTAATCAGATATAATGAAGAGCAAAACTGTTTCTGATTAAATAACATTTGCATCAGAATTGCTGTTACAGGCTTTTCAGCTCCTAGAAAGCTGTCTTCAGTTCTTTTTTTCTCTCTTGTTCAGATATGCACATGGAGGCTCTGCTGCAAGAATTCTGCAGATGTTAAGTCAGATGGAAGTTGTGAAAGACTACGTATAAATGTATCATAGCTCAGCCTGCTACAGCCCTCAAAAATAGGAAACACTGCCGAAAAACAGCTATAAAGAATGCTCTCTTTCCATGGAATTAGTGAATGCTAAAGAAGTGAAGGGACTGTTCAGCCCTTTTCCTGCAGAATTCCTCTCCCATAATAAAGAAGATTGGTTCATGATTTAGGCTGTGAAATTTAAGATCTCTAGGTGTGTGCATAAGTCACTTGAGTCTTGCAATGTCTCCAGGCTTCATCAGGAAAGCAGCATACACAAGTACTAACAAACAGATGCAGAAGTAACAGCAAAGTGAACAGAACACCAGAAAGGAGCAAATATTGCCAAGCTCTACAGCTGCCCATCTACAGCAGTGCTGTTCGGAAGTAAGAGAACAGCAGCTGCCAGAATGGCTCTCCATGGCTTTGACTGCACCACAGATGAGAGTGACAGACTTTGAGGCACTACATAATGGGAAATGCAGATTTACAGTAAGAATTCTTAAAATGGAGGTTTTAATATTAAACAACAGGTTTCATTACAAATTGCTTTAAGGTCTAGTTTTAAATCAACAGTATATGAAATTCCCACTTTTTTCCACTAAGTTTAAAACTTAATCTGAAAAGTTATGCGAATAAGAGAATTCTATGACAATATAAAAATTTACTTTTCTCAGCCAAATTCAAGCAATTCTAATGAGCTTTTTTCATTGTAATTTTAATCAGTTATTAAACAACCACTTTTATATGGATATTACTATCTTCTTCAAAACTGCTCCAGCATGTCAGATAGGGAGAAATGGTGTTAAATCCTGAAAATATTTCACAGAAACTGAGATGTTCCATTAAGTAGAGCACTATTTAATGCCTCATAGAAAGTCAGAAAAGTTGCCTTTGATTCAAGCCATTACAGAGCCTTCGCTGTCCAAAACATCTCATTTGTATCCCCAGTTTTATCCCAAATAATGCCGAATTCATTGACTACACCTGAAGAAATGACTTCCAATAGATCTTAGATAACCCACAGGTTTCTATTTTGTTGATTTTGTCACCTATCAGCTCACTTTGTTCTGCAAGAAATGCAAAATGCATTTTGAAATGTAGACACGCTTTAGGATTTAGAATTACTTAAGTTTGTATGAGGCTGTCCAGTGTAAATCATCTCAAAGTTTCCATCGACTTAAGAGCTTTCCTGTATTTTTACCTTCGTCTTTACATATTTTAGCATGTTTAGCAGGATTTGTATCAGGTTATACATGGTATTAATGTGGCATCTCAGTTACACAAAGCACAAACCACCAAGCTGAGCAACCTGGTCTCTAAAACATTGGCAACTCTAGGTTACTTCATAACTAGGTACTATAGAGGCCAGGTCTTAAATCTGGCCATGCTACAGTTTTCTCCTTTCTCAGGTACATCAAGAAGCAGATATTAAGTGTAATATTTAATTAATTCTAATTAATTCTAATCTGGATTCTCCAGTGTCCACAAAAAAAAGTAGCTGCATAACCAGGTAACAGCAAAAAATAATTATTAGAGAACTACACACTAAAAGGCTGGAAAACATAGGAACCCAATTACTCTGATCTGAAAGGCTGGAGCAATGCATTAGAATCTTATTCCTGAAGATATAGCTAGAGAAATAACTGAAAGCGTTAGGTTAAAACACCCTTTGGGTGAAAATCACCTTGTCAAAATGACAGCTTGGGAGGACATCTGCCTCCTTCCTCTAAGTGTTCTGTGTCACATTCACTTAGACAAATTTACAAACTATTTTTGTAAGCAGGAATGAGCATACAGACATAGAAGGATCAAGGAACAAATAGTCGGCAAAACCAGTATCAGTGTGGTGGAGTCCAGTGGGGATGGAGCTATGCCCCTGCCTCTGACCATGGCAATAGAGTTGTAATATGTGATATGGCTATTTCAATATATAAGAAAATATAATTTAGAAGGATAAAACTAGTTTTGTGTCACTAGTTTAGAAACATTAAAAACAGCAGGTCTGGTCCATTTGGCCACCTGCAGTTATTCACATATTTGTTAGTTTCAGTAAAAGAGAAATGCAAGTGCAAAATTAAATTTTAGTTTGATCTGTTGATAGGAAAAGTCCTTAATGATGACAAGAACAATGTTAGCAGTATACTGAGGGATCTGTGTCACTGCTAAGCTTGGCCAACTCCTCACCTGCTTAAAAAATTAACAGATGGACACAGGTATGCTTTCACCGGCTGAGCTGAAGGAGTTTAAGGTATAACTTTGAGCTGTTTGCTACAGTCCTTAAACACAGACCAACCCACTGACAACAGTACCTAAGCGGGCTTCTCCTACTTTTGAACAGCTAATAAGACATGTTAGCTTACATTGTCTTGAGTGGTGGTTACGACTAATGTCTCTCAGTATGTCTTCAAGCACACTGGTAGCAGGGAGGGTGATGATGGGACATTTAGGTGGTTCTTACCCCACTCACTGAAAAGTGCCTGTCCATATTACGAAGGACTTCTTGTTGTCAGGTGACAGATATCAAAGAAAAATCAGTCACATGATGAAAGAATTGCTTAGAGAAGTCTTATCAGACATCTCCATGAGCTTAACTTGACAAAATACAGTAAATGTAATTATGTATCACCCGTATTTAAATTCTCTATTTTGTTTTTAGCTAAACTGAAATTATTAGAAGAATCTTTATATGGTATGAAATTAAAGTTTGTCATCCATACAAAGCCATGGAGTTATTCACTAAAACTTATGCCGCAGCATAGTCCATGCAGTGCCACTGCCACTTCAAGCAAGGCCAAAAATAACAGGATTTACAGTACCACAGCAGAAACCCTCCAAACCAGCCCTGAGGAAGTCACCTGAACAACAACAGAAACCCAGAAAATAAGGAGCAAAACTTAGAAGCTTTGGGGCAAAGTGAGGTACACAAACACATGAGAATTTTTAAAAGATTCCCACATAAATAAAGTGTTTTCTATCATGGTATTCAAATTACACAACATTAATATCAATTCATTTTTAAAACTCCGAATGCAAAGAATGAAGTATTGGGAAAAACAATTTATCACAGTCACCAAATAAAACAGCAAATCTAATTTATGATTTCTTAAAATATAATTAATAGCACATATAAAGTGGTTGCAGAAGAACAAGTTTACACTTGTACATAAAACTCGTTCTCATTTTTCCCAGTTCTTTGGTTTTGTAGATTTATACATGGGTTGCCCATTTTTACCAAATTTAAACTGAGAAATTACTGAGCAGAAAAAAAAGCACATACTTGTGACACTTGCATACATATATGAGTAAAGATAAACCAGCACTACTTGCTGAAATCATTGTAAATACAATTCAGTCTCACAAAGTAATGCTGAAATAGATGATACAGTTCTAATATATTAACACAAGTGTAACTGGAGGTTCTAGAAAAACATGACTGCCAAACGGGAAGGGGAGCTGGGCTGACTAACATTCCTTGACGACTGGCTGTCCACACACAAGTCAGATTTTCTGGGAAATGTTCTGATATGCCAGAAATACTGGCATTCTAAATAAATGCAACACCAAACAGCACCATTAGTATGACACGACACAACTTCTGTCCTGCTTCATCAACGATGGGAATTCGGACCCGTCCCTTGTTTTTATGGCCCTGTGTTTACCTCCACACTCATCCTCTTAAATGTTGGAGTGGGTCTGGTTGCCTCGTCTAGCATTTCTCCAGTATTTTTCATCCTTGTGTAAACCGACTTCACAAATTCTATACATATGCCTTTGAAAGGCAGTGTTATTTCTAAGTTTACCCCCATCCAATCAATCTCCAGCATTGCACTGTTTGTCCTAATTACATGGTTTGCTGCGACATCATCCTTACACTAAGTTAATACATCATCACCTCTTCCATAAAGTTCATCATAATAAAAAAAACAAACAGCATTTTTCCATGAGTACATAATTGTTCAGTGGATATAAAGGACAAGTGTTTTACACCATCAGATCAGCAAATCTCGTGGAAACTGAACATGAAATTGCAGCCTCAAGTTCTCTCTTAAACAATCCAATGTACAGTTGTACCACCTCTACTTCCTCTCTGGAGTCAGAAGTAAAGAATAAAGCCTGTATTTTACAACCTGAAAACCCACACAGCATCAATATCAGGACCACCCAATTCCTCCTACTATCTTACACTGCTCTCTCCTAGAGTGGCCTCATGCAAAATACAATATTCTCACAGCTGACAAGATCAACACATTGCTTTTTATCATGTTGAAATGTCACTCCGTACTTAGGCTCCAAGCTCAACCATGCTTTCCAGCTCCTAATAGGACTGTTGGGAGAACATTCATTATAACATGGAGCTTCCAAGCCCAAAAAGAAAGACGATAATTGCCACACTAGCTTGATTATAGAGATGTTTACAGAATGAAATTAACAACAAAGCAAGGAAGATACTTCTTCTTGGAAGTAAATCCATATGAAAAAAATCAATTAACTGTTGCAAATGAAAAAAGCCTGTAATTCCCAGCAAAACACCTTGAAAGGAACATTACACATATCAAATGGCACATACGGATTTACACAATCAGGCAGGCTAAAACAAAACTGAATTTTCACTGAAAAAGATAACTTGTTTTCAGCTTTCAAAACAGACAGCAAGTATTTTTCACATTGATCAGGAACAGCCTTCAGTTTGTTACTACTTACTTTCTTTTTAACAAATCTCTCTACTAAAAGTGATGCCTTACCTTTGTTCATATCAATCAACTGCTGCTTCTTCTTCTGTCGCTCCAGTTTCTCTTGTTCAGCCTTCTCTTTTGCCAATTTGGCTCTCCTTGTTTTCTCCTCCATTTCTTTTCTTTTGTTGTTTTCTTTTAACGCCTCCTGCATTAGATAAAATGAACATCAGTGTGTTATATACTGAGGAAAATGAGAAAGAGTAACAAAAATAACCCTGTTTGCACAGATACTGTAATTACATACTATGAAGCGAGGGAAAAAAACAGGGACTGGTACCCAATACTTCAAGCATCTTCAGAAATCTTAGAGGGAGCATAACTTACCACACTAACTGTAAACATAAGCATTTTTAGATCATTAGAAGAATGAAAATTGAAACAGCTTTGCATTTATGGCAAATGAAAAAGTTCCAAGTTTTTCAGCAGCAACATGTTTGTGGCTGGTTTTTGTTTGTTCTTTTTTGTTTTGGTTTATTTTTGCTATTAAGACTATAAGCCTAGCTCTAATCTGCATCTTGCCGTTAGGGGGGATGAGCGGGGATGAAACCCAAGTTCCCACTATAATGGACTTTAATTACCAGCAATTGAAATTCAGTTACTAACATTTAAGCTACAAATATTTGTGTTGAAACAGCCAAAGCAGTCTGGATCATGTAAATACACAAAATACATCAAAAGTAATGGAAAACAGTTGAATTTATAGGTTAAAACTCTAAATCTAAAGCCTCTGAGTCAACAGGTTGCACAAACTAAACTAAAACCTACCCATGTAAGAGAACATAGCTGGATTAAAAACAACCAACCAAAAACCCAAACCAAAACACACAAAACCCAGCACAAAACAACCAGCCACTTCCCCTGATCTTGTCTCTACCCAGTCCAGAAGATACCCTCCTTTTTCAAAGGAGGTTGATCCCAATTTCTCGCTGTGGCGGGCTGACCTCAGCTGGCTGGAGACACTCACTCAGCCATGCTCTCACTCACCCTCCTCAGCAGGGTGGGGAGAGAATAAGATTGACAGCTCAAACAAGAATGGGGTTTGCAGTCAGTCCACCACAGCTCCTCCTGCCACACTTTGCTCCTCACGCTTTTCACCTGCTCCACTGTGGCTCCTCCATTAGGACACAACTGCCTCAGTGTGGGTCTCCTCATGCCCTCAGGGAGCCCCTGCTCCGAGCACCACCTCTCCTCCTGTGGCTTGAAGGGCTGCTGCTCCTCACACTTTGTCCCTCTCACCCCTCACTGTTGTGCACCATGTTGCCCTTCGTTACACAGGTTTCCACAGAGGCACCAGGAGCTCCAGTGCTGGGCTCAGCGGTGCCCTGTGGTGGGGCTGTGGCGGAGCCATCCAGAACCGGCCGGATCCGGCTGTGTCCGGCACAGCGCAGCCCCAGCCTCTCCTCAGCGGAGGACCCTGGTGCCAGCAGCCAGATACACAAACCCATCACACTGACCCATCACTTCTGTTCACAGAGACCTTCATACCTCCTTTTACACTGCCTGCTCTCCCAAAATGAGAAGTATTTGAATTCCCCAAGACCCTAAATTTCTCCTCAGTTTCACTTTCCCTAAGATTAATTTATCATGAAGAAATCCACTGAAATCCATCATGATGGAGTTTCACCTGATGCCACAGACAGCCATGATAAATGTTAAGGATAATTTTCTTATTTATATTCACAACGGCTACAAATTTATTGCTCCCTTTCCAACTCACAGTATACTAACAACCTCTACCTACGACTACTGCAAGTCTGGGCTTTAGGTGATTTTGGGAGGCCCAATTCATTAAGCCCAAAAGTATTATTAATAGCAAAGACGATACTGGATCCAAAACACCCAGAATTAACACAGCACATATTCATTAATGATGTTTTAGCTTAAAAGGCTGAACAGTCAAGACTTACTAAGCACAGGGCATAAGATAAATGTTTTCATATCAATATTTACTTTACTTCCTATGCAATTTCATCATGCCTTAAAAACTAGGAAAATCATACCGGTTCACAAATACAAAGGTTTCTTTGTGGATGTCTTCATAAATATCCAAGACATTATAACAGTTATTATTGCACAAGTAAAATTTACTTAATAAATCTGGGTCAGCCTTCTAATACACAGTTCTATGTATTTCTCAAAAAGCATGTTTCAAATCATTTTTCTAAATGCAAACGACCAGTCACTTTACTGTGTACATGCTAGGAAGACAACTGTTGCTTCGAAAATGAAATCCTATCTAAACGATCTTTAAGTGTTAAAGATTTAGACACCCAAATGCTTCCAAAGACACAATATTCACCGAAGCAAGGGACAGCATAGTTCAGCAGGCATATGCCATTTCAAGAGTTTACTGAGGTAAAATACTACATATAGCCCGTTCTTTAATAGCTGATACTGTTTTGCAGAGATGCTGGATACCACAGTCACCAGTGATGTTACTTGTGGACACACCTGAAAATTGGATCAAGAACTGCATCTGCTGTACCATCACATAACCAATCGCACTTAGAAACACCTTTTCTTTCAGAGAAGAGAAAAGAGAATTAAAGGACAAAATCAATGTTTTATCCTTTTTGGTTTTGGACAGTTCTGTCTCTGCACATTCAATCACACTTGACAGAGATTTCATTTTACTGCAACTTCACAGGCTGTAATGAAAGTAAATGCTCACAATCTTATGAGAGAAAGCAAATAAGAAATGTCATGGCTGAACTAGTAGCCCACCAGCCATTGACATACTACGATTAGATCATGGATTCTGTCACATTTTCTAACAGGAAGACTACAGCAGACTGAACTGAACAAGCTCTAAACTGAACTGAACAAATTCTGAAGTTATTTTATCTGGAAATTCACTTTGAACCAGCCTCTACAACAGCTAACTGAAGGGAGATTATATGAAAATACAGATTGAAGTTCATACAATATGCTGGGCTACCAGTGATGATTCAAACAAAAGCCATTCAAAATAAAGGTTTAATCTTCCTGAAAACCAGCAAGATAACAAAATACTGATAACTGTTCATAAGAGTGCTATCTTCATCTATCTACACCCAACCCTCTATACACATGCATATCAGATGGGCCATTCTTATTTCTTCAAACTGCAGATTTCCTAGTATTTTATTTCCTTCCAGGATGTAAATGCTTTAGAGTATCTTCATATATAGTCTCTTTTCAGAGACTGTAAAGGGAGAGTCGAGGACAACAGAGAACTAACAGTGCAATGCAGAACTGCACATACAGCTTCAGAAGCATTTTGACAACACCACAAAAGGGTTACTCTAGAGAAAAAAACATGTCTTGTCTACTCTTAGCTTGGCTGTAGTACTCTGGTAACTGCTTGGTAACAGATGTAGTATTTCTGATTATTTAGTGCATTCTTTCCTGCCATCCCAAATTCTCTTGAACCTCCTACCCACCTGAATAGTTTTATGTCACACTACTTGAAATTTAAGATATCTTTTCATCTACGTTCCAATTCAAAATTAATATTGTGTGGAAAAACAAACAAATGAAACAAATGAAACAACAATAACAACAAAAAAACCCAACAAAAACCCCACTAACAATCAAGGATGATGTATTTGAATCATCACCATTGTTTAATGCATGCGATCCCTTTGCTTCGTAAAGCATCTCGGAAGCAAACCACCTGCAATGTACTTGTTGGTTATTATCCTCCATCAGGCAGTCCGACTCCTAACCATTTCGTATTTGTTATGTCATTTACTGCTGCACATTTAGTCATACTTGGATGAAAGCCTGAAATAAATCATTTGTAAGAAACAGTCCCAGTTGTTTTCAAGTTATGTGCTGAATGCAAAATAAATATTCATATGCATTTATAAACACACTTTATATTTGAATTAATATTATTAATAAATTTGATCATAGGTTTTCAAAGCTGATTGAAGATGACTGTAAATAAAGGTAAAGAGAATTTTGACTCAGATGTACAGTGGTTTCTACAGCATTTGCTTTGCCTGAATTACACCACCAATACTTTAATTTTGTACTATTTTACTGCAAAGGATTATTTTTCTGTCTCATGTGGCTTCGATTACTTCATTATTTACTATTTCTTCACTTCCTAGACCTCCACACTGTGGGGGAGCCTACTATTTCTAATATAAACGTGACATGATTCTGCAGCTGCCATACCATAGTGTTATTTGGGCTCACCAATCTAAAGTTAAAAGAAATCTGGACATCATCTCATGCTTTCACCTCTCTTTTTTGGGCATGCTTTTATACTCCTCTATACCTATTCTCTTCCAAACTCCTGTGTTTCAGTGGACTTCTTTTAATACAGAACAGTGTTATTTCGGGTTCTAAGTTATATTTAAGTATCATATGCCAGTGATATCCTTTCTGTGTAGTTTTGCAGGCTAAATCACCTAAAAAGGTAGACATCAGTTTAAATACTGAAAAAAATAGCTCTGAAATTGGTATTGCTTTTAAAGGGAGGGAGAGAAATCAGCAATTTTGTTACTGCAATGTAGCTTAACAATGACAAAGTACATAATGATGTTCATAGGTATACACTACACAACTATATTTATTCCCTAGTTAAAGAATAAAATCAAACTAATATAACAGTTACAAATCCAAGAAATGTCACACAGCAAGAAGCAATTCACAGTTAAGAGTAAAAGCCTTCCCAGTGGCTTTGGAAAACATTTTGAGAAGTATTCATCTATATTCTGCCTTTCAAAACACGCAAGTGCATGCAAAAACTGCAATCATTTTCAAGTGAATCTCGACAGAAGCATTTTAATGTAAACAACCCCCTTTTTTGACGTGCTATTCATGACCCTCTATTTTTGCTTGGTGCATAACAGCATGCAGTTTTGCTAATTCAACTGCAAATCAAAAAGTTAGAGAATTGTGGGATTGGGGTTTTTCTAGTAACAAAACCCCAAACCTAAATTATTGTCTCTCCTAGCAGAGGAATAGATCCAGCAAGGAATATTATCTCTTTTTAAGAGAGCTAGCTGAAGGAGCACATTGCTTGATGTTCCCCCCTGTGTTTATTAGGATTCACTGAAGTAGTCAGGACTGCCAGTTTATAGCTCAGCTTCCTTAAGAAGCAGATAAAAAATTAATGTGTATCTCATATTCCATGCGTATCTTTAGTTTTGACAGAAACAGATATTCACACACAACATGGTTGTAAATAGACTCTCAAAGGTAAATTATTAAAAAGAAGAAGAAAGAAAACCTGTAATGCAGAAACCTCCTTGGATGTTAAAGATGCAGTTGGCTACAAAGCGGTCATGCGCCAATAATGAAGGCTGCCTGTGATCCCTCAGGCCTTCCCTAAATTTGCCTTGCAACTGCAAAATATGTGAACTGAAGTTCCAGTGGAAAAATATAATCTTTTTCAGTCATAACTCATTAGGAACAACAAACCTAGATTAACTGGAAATTAATCTACAGAAATAGAGCTAAAATCCAGCAGATTGAGCAATCAGTTTACATGTAAAAAAGATCTTCCATGAGCATTCCCTGGAGGATAACATATTCAAGTACAGTGTTATCCTTACAAAAATAATGGAAAAGAGATGCAATGAGCTGGTATTAAACAAGTGCAGACAAATTGAATTTCCTGATGGGTGGTTATCAAACAGTAAGTAGAAAAGATGGTGTTTGGGATACTGCCCCATGGTTCATGCACCGTGACCACTACATCTGACATGAAATGTGTCTGGCATGCCATTACAGATGAAGATTTTTGGCAAGTGTAGCTGCTGTTGTATATTCAGGTAAGGAGAATGGGGTTGCTGCCATTTACCAGCCATGTTGCAAAACCACTTAAAACTGCCTTGCAATGTAAGGTAGAAGAGGTTTCAGTGTTTACTGAACCAAGTTTAAAAAGCTACCAAAGAAAAATTATATTTATGTCTTAATTACTTTACAGTAGACATCTGAATAATTCCTAAATAGGCCTAAAGTGGACAGATTTGGGACTGGTTTAGTATCTTCTTTAAATCAATATTTGGATAGCCAGAATAAACGTGCATGTCTAATTCAGGTTATTCCTGAAAGACACAGAGCTGAAATACCACACACACACACTAACAAAACTATATTATTGTCATTACAATACAAACCCACACTCGAAACCCTCCAGCAAAGCAATTGTTAGCTGTTTTGGGGTCAATCTGAGAAGAGAAATCAAGGTCCACAGCAGATGAATTCTTGTTTTGTTCAAAAAGGGATCTGTTTGGATCAAGGACAAAATCAATACACTGGAACGTGTCATCATGCAAGCAGAACCCTTTAGATTCTTCAGCAATAAGTCACTCTTTCTAAGGCAAATCTATAAAGTCTGTTCCAAAAATGCCGAAATCCAGTAGAAAAAATTAACTTTTCTTAAACAGTAGGACCCTGAATATGTGTTGAAAGGTTTCAAAGCTTCCGGCTAGAAATTCTTGACAAATTTCAAGAGAGGCTGTGAGAATTGCACACAATATTGTGTATATTGATATAAAATATTTAAATAACAAAATAAACTGCCTGGGTTTGAAAGATTTTGCATGCTTCCGTAAGGACAGGGTGATGGACTGTCAGGACAAAGTGTCCTAGAGGTTGTGTGGCATTATACTCCAAAGAAACAATAGACGTAAGAAAAACCCCAACATTGAAGGGATACACTTCTTCATTTGCAATTTTTTCCTTGAAGTTTCTTACACCTTCCACTTCATGCTTCATATTATATTTTGACAGGATAATCCAATTCTATTAGCTTGCTCTGGATTTTCCTGAACGTGATAAGCAAGCAAATACGAATTTAAGGAAGTGAATGAGCTATAATTTACTACAACATCAGCAAGCTAATTGAAGGTGCAATAATGCAGTGATCACTCTGAAATCACAATTAAGACAAACACGGATTCAAATTATCAAATTATCTTAATATGATATATGAACAAACATATAATGATAAGACTATGACTATATGAAACATCCCTGTGGAGATTTTAGAAAGAAGTCAGATTCCTTCTAAGCCATGAAAAGATTTTAGAGATAGGTTAGGTGCAGATGTAAGCATCTGCAGCCTGTAAACATCTTCTATGGAAGGGTCTGTTTTAGATTTAGAATCTCGCCAAAGGGAGCCACTTAGAGCAGGTAATAAAGTCTACTGGTTTAGAAGGATTTTTCAACACCTGGCTTAGATTCACAGGTTAGGTATTGCGATAGTCAAAATCCCAAAACTAAGCCACGTGCAATGAGGGCTTAAAATCTTCATTTAAATACTACAAACTTATAATGCCTGGGAATCATGGCATTGCTCAGTTGGACTAGTGCCATCAGCACTGAACAGAGCCTGTTTAAAACTATCAAATGGAAAATTCTGAAGAAAAGTCTTAATCCTCTTCCTTTCCAGGATGAGGAAACTTAGCTTCGGTTTCCTCTAGACCATGTTTGCCCATATTACAGGACAACCACATCACCACAGGAACAAGTTAGACTTGTCGGAAACAACCCCCAACCCTATCTGTACTGCCTGTTATTCTTACACTTGCCTACCTTTAAACACTTGCAAATGCAGTGTACTGCAATTCAGTTTAATTTCTTCATTATTTATTTTTACATCTTTTGCATATTTTCCAAGAGAAATGTCATCCTTACCTTCTGTATCATGAATAGAGTAGCTACTTATCTACCAGTACCAACAGCTTGTTAATAATGTTGATGAGTTACTGCTCTTAGGTGATTTCTTTTGCTTCCAATTCCATTACTTCTAAACTTTCCTAGCCTACATCTAATTCCTGAATTGTTCATGAAAAAAATAATCATCTCCTCAGCACTAGCTGGATGTATACACTCAGATAAGAATTTAGAGAGCTTACAAAAGGGTCTTTGTATGGGGTTTTGGGGCGGGGGGGAGGAAGGGCTTGCTATATACTGCCTGTTAATAAGCACAATGTTTCACTTTTGATACTACCTCTTGGGAAATTTCGCTGGAGAAAATACTTCTTGCTCATTATTCTTTATTTTTTCATAGCCTCCTGCTAGCTAGAAACTGTTATCTTTCAGACTGCATTAAAGAACTGTTACTTTTTGGGCAGAAGGGAGAAAGTGTATTCCCAGACAAATAACCACAGAGAACAATGAATACAGCCTTTCTTTTAAACCACTCCTGAATTACAAACTCAATTTACGAGTTTGAAAGCTGGGAATTTAGCTTGACTATGTATTACATTTCATAGTAAATCACATGTTTATTATGTATTAACTTAGGTATTGTGAATTCATTGATTTATAGTATTGTAGCAAATGACCTGCTGTATTCAAAGGACATTTCAAAAAAGCCACACAAAACATTCCTGTGTCATGGAGCTTAAAATTTACTTTGAAGCAAGTTATAAACAAACAAATACTATAAAGAAGTAAAGGTCTTACAGATACATTAATAGTCAAGATGCTGAATCGGCTGCGGTGGAAGCTTTTCCTTATGAAAGCAACATAACAAATGTTTTATTTCTTGTCTGGTACAGGGCATCAATCTTATAAAATCTTGAAAGACCAGGGTAGTGGTCACCCAATAACAAGTGTTCTGTTTACTGATCAGGTAATGTCTTCTCATTTCAGGGAGATTTTAACTTTCTGGATCTTGTATTACAGGGTTATGGTAAAAGATCCCAGCCACCCAGTAACCATCAATCAATAGTCGGTGTTGATACAAAAGGGCAGTTTATTTCACAGGTCTTTTACAAGAACCCATCTCTCATACTGCCAGTTGATGAGTTACTCACATCTGCTTAAATATTTACTTATACTAGAATACAACCTTTATAATGCAATTTAAAGATGGAATTCCCTACTCAAAGAGCTGCATTAACCCAGACATAAGGGAAGCAGTAACCACTGATAAAACTGTCTACCAGATATAAAAAAATATCACTTCACTGAAGGAAAAAGCCTCTCTGCATTTCATAACAACTAGGCCCATAAATGCCTGTTATTGCCTCAAATTCTTATAGGCATTATTACAACATTGGTTTTTAGACTCAAAATTCACCTCTAAGACTACCTGCATTAAAGGGGAGAGCAAACAAAATTGGAAACATTTAAGAGCTGTATAAGAAAAGAACATTTCCTATCTAATGCTGAAGTATATATTTCATACAAGTTCCACAAAGCACACAATCTGATTAGAAGGACATTTATGTCCGTTTGCAAATGTAGGCATGACAGGTTTGGTGGATATTTTTAAACACGCTAGCATCTAACAGAAACAAACATTCAGAAAGTGACAGAGTAAAAATATTTCAGATCATCTGATATAAACTCTGTCAGACAGCAGGTTAAAGGGGAGAACCAAACCAGAAAAGAACAAATTGGCATCCTCCTTCAGGCAACTGATTAAGCATTATTTAATGAGAGCCAGAAACTACATCAAAATGTATCAGGTAGTCATTGTCCTCAAGGACAATAGAAATTTGTGTTTACTTTCAATGAAAGAAAGGACTAAACCAATAAAATCTAAAAGAATGTCTCTTCTTTAAAATTGGACTAAATATAAACGGCATATTGTTATTCAGTGGATGTATTTTTCTGCAAAGAGAAAAAAAAGGCAACCCAAAAAACCCCACTGCTACTTTTGTTTGGGTTTCTGTGTAACCACCCAAGAGA
Organism: Strigops habroptila; assembly: GCF_004027225.2. Taxonomy (NCBI): domain Eukaryota; kingdom Metazoa; phylum Chordata; class Aves; order Psittaciformes; family Psittacidae; genus Strigops; species Strigops habroptila. The sequence continues at coordinate 40,045,808 of NC_044285.2, read as the reverse complement.
AGAATAAACCTTCCCCTTCCCCCCCCACTCCAGGCCTGATTTGGAATCATGTTCCATGTGCAAAGGGACGCCAAGCTAAAGCGCTTTATTTAGTTCTTGTGATATGCCTTGAGCACAATGAGGTTACCAAGACAGTACAGACATGAGGGGACCACAAGGACTCTAAGAGGTAGAGGGGTAAAGTGATGCAAACTTTATTTCGTTGTCTCACTACACCGTTGGCTCCAATTCTGTTTCCTGCAAAAATGGTTAGAGAAGCCTGGGGAGAAAATGGGAGCAGATACAAAATAAACAAGTTAATAAGCTCTGGTTCTTCTATCTGCAGCTCCAGGTTGATTCACTATATTGCAGCTCAACGAACTTAAATGGCCAACAAGTAATGTTTGGTTAGATGACTGCTCCGAGGTGCTGTGAGTTTATTTGGCTACGGGCCATCATATGATGAGCAGTTTTAAAGGCGTCATTTAGCCTGTGAATTCCTAACTACATGGTGCTTTTTTCCTCCTCCTAACATCACACAACAGCCCCGAAAATTCCTACTCTCTCTCACACAAGGGTAGACAGATGTTGATAAAAACTGAATACCAAAGATGGATTTGGTACTTGACACGAGACTTTGTATCTGGGCAGTTTTAAAGACATAACCAACAACAAAATGTGCACAAAGAAGCCAGTTCCTGGGGTAATTGTCTGTTGCTGGGAAGAGTATAGGAAGTGTTCCCACCGCAATCAGTATGTCTCACACAAAGAAACCGAGAAAGCTCAGTTACTGCATCATCAGCCCACACTCCCTGCTTGTAAGTTCCTTTACTCCTCTTGTTTAGGGATAACAGAATAACAACTTATTTATATGGAAAATTTTGTTGGAAAATAACTTGAAGAGAATCTACTGGACCCACAGGAATATCACTGTATTGCTGAGACATTTTGATTAGAGGAATCAAGGATGAAAAACCAACATTGCCTGTTCCAGAAAATGTTTTTCTCATATACTCTGCATGGTGTCATTCAGCCTAACAACTTCTGAATGCTGAGACCATGTGGAGGTGCATTTATTAAATATTGTTTCTGTCCAACTTGCAAAAGGCAAGCAATTAGAAAAGATCATGCATACATACGGTTTTTTTATTTCAAGGAACAGAAGTGGCATTATTTCCCATTTGATATATGGCACTTCCTCTAATGATCAAACTCTTTAACGTGAGTTTTCAAAGCACCAGCTGTTTGCTTAACATTAAAATAACTCGATATGAGCATTTTAAGACAAACACATCTCAAGCTCCAAACATATTTCTACATAGATGTACACATACATCTATGTGTACACACACAGGTAATTTTCTCACGACCTGGGATGTGCCATTCAGAATATATTTCTGATTTAATTCTTGTAGATTCATCTTCAAAAACATTCATTTAAATTCCAACTTTTTCAAATAGCTGAATTGCATGATTCTAGAATGTAAAATATTGGCTGCAAATGAAAGGAAGAAAAATTATCTTTACAATCAACCTATTTAGTTGGTATTCTCACTTTCACATAGCAGAATCTTAGACAGAATCATAGGTTAAGCAAAGGGAACTACAAGTAATAGCTGTTGTACAAAGGTTACAGAAGTCAGGTGAAGATTTTCTTAAGGGTTGAATTCTAAGTGCTCACAAAGGCCAATTATCTCAAACTAGATACACTGTAGTCTCAATTAAAACATCTGAAGCACTCATTGTTTGTAACTGACCTTCAAGGGAAACCTTCTCAAAGCACAAGTATCGCCCTTCCATGACACTGAGAAGGGGGAACGGGGGTTGGCTGGGCTGAACAGGGATCTCCTGACAGAGCTCTGACACATACCAGAAACATGGATAAGCAGAAGGATGGCTAAACTATGCAGGAGGAACGCTGTCCGGAGAGGGAAGTAATGAAGAAAGTGAAAGCTCAGATGGAGATAAAACTGGCAACGGATGTGAAAATCAATGACAAACGCTTTTACAGCTACAAGAAGAAAGGAAGATTAAGAAAAAGTCGACTGCAGAATGGAGCATGGAACCTAATGTCAAAAGAGGCTGAGGTGTTCTGCACTGCCTTCATCTCAACCTTTGCCATGACTGTTTCAGAGGCAGTTCAGGCAATTGACTGATGACATTGCAAGGTCTGCATTTCATGACAATGTTGTGGGACTCAAGGGACATCTCCGATGCCTGGAAAAGGCAAATATATGCTCATCTTCAAAAGAACGAGGAAAGCTTGGTGAACTACACATTAGTCAGCCATTGCTTCTGTTTTCAGGGAGATCACAGAGAAATTCCTTCTAGAAGCCATTTCCAGACACATAAAAAGCATGAAGGACACAGAAAACAGCCACATTGGACTTAACAGGGTAAACTGTGTCTGACAAACCTGACTTCCTTCTCTAATAAGGCAACTGGCTCTGTGGATATCACTTAGTTTGGCTCTAACAAAGCTTTCAATAGAGTCTCCCACAGTCATTGTATCTTCATACACGGAGACACTCAAAATGCATCTGGACACGGCCCCGTGCAGCTCGAACTAACTTTCACACTAGCCTTGCTTCGAGCAGGATTTCTACTTAATGACCGTCAGTGCCTTCCTCCAGCCTAAATTATGTTATGATTCTGTGGTTTGTCCTGTCATCATACATGTTCACGCCAGAAATGTTAGCAACAAAACCAGAAGCAGCAATCTGAAAAACTGAACTTCTAAGCTAAAAGTGCACATAGCAGAACAAACAAGCTTTATCAATAGACAGGCATTAGCAATAACAGAGGAGAATGACAAAGAAGTCATCACCACTTCAAGAATATCTAGAATTATACTTCAGCCATTTAACAACATACTAAAAAAAGTTAATGGGACCACTTAGAAAAAGCCTGCAGGCACTGCAAGAGTCTGAACTGGACAAATTTGATATGCATGCTCCCGGGAATACTGGGAGCTGCTGTACGTGCTCAGCCTTTTCTGACTGGACTCAAATTCTCAACAGTAGTTATGTCTCTTTTTACAGTAACTTCCATAGATTAAATGAGTTTCAGGGTCTTTTTCCATTTGGGAAACATTCAAATGTTGCAGAAAATCTTAATTCGTTTTAGTAATTTTTCCTTATAGAAAAAAAACCAAACCAAAACCAAAACAAAAAACCCCAAACAAACAAACAAAAAAACCCCACACCACCCAAAACAAGAGTGTCCTCTGAGCTTTTAGTGCTTGCCATAGGCCTTCCTCAAATGTCTGGAAAAAATTAAATCCCTAAACAAGAACCTTTATGCCACTAAAGTCTATAAGTTTCTGCTCTAGTGAATAAGAGAAGTCAAGAAATTCTCCAAAGACCCAATTACAATTACTACCACTGTATATATCTACACAAGTGAATTGACCGAAAGCACAAGTCATGCCTGAGAACTGACCATACACAGGTTTGTAGAAACTCCAAAAGCATAAAGACCCCTGGTCCCTGAAACACCCAGTGGATTGTGACCTTTGCTGGGAGAAGGTCACATCTAAATGATGTCCCCTTAACACAGGAGGCACTTTGTGTCAATTAGGTAATAATACAAGTATGTCTTGCAGTGCATTAATTTATTGAGTGTATTTACACCACAAGATGAAGGGTTTTGACGAGATGTTATCAGAACATGACAACTTCATACCAAGGATCATAAGAATGTATATGTGAGGTTATTTTGATCCTCAGTAACAAGTGGCTACTAGTTCATAACTAACTACATAGCGCCTACCAGAAGGACATCATACTCTTGATTACTACTCCTTGTACCAAAACTTTAAAAACAAAGTCCATGAAAACTAATTTAGTATATAACTGAAATATAAAAGATTAATTACATTTGAAAATAGCAGAGTAGCTGCATTCTGCTGAAAACATACAAAACGTCCTTGCTCCAAATCAAATCTAGCAGAAGTACTTAGCTACGGAGGGTGTTTTAACTGTGCCAACCACTTTCACAAAAGCCTCTTCCCCTCCTTCTATATAATAACAATAATAATAAAACCAAGGCAAGTCTGCTGCCTGAGTACTGCCTAGTACTCAGCAGAACACAGGTATTTGTGCGCTCACATATAAAAAGCAAAGTAAAGGAAGTTCTGGCAAACAAAACCTAGGTAGTATTTCTCAGTATAAATGATTAGGGTGGTTTGTACTATTCACACCACTGTTCCATACCCATGGAGAAGTATTTGCAGAAGTAAGATGCACGTACATGAATAGAGCATGACCCAGAGGATTTTGTGTAAATAATAATTAACAGTACTTCGCACACTTAAGTCTCACAGAATTCCTTTTGCCTTAATAACTGATCAATAAACATAGGGAAATGAGGTCAGCTAGAACTGCATTTCATCTCCTTATCAAAATGATTAGCAACGCCCAATCAGTTACACCCGCACAAAAACACTGAAAAGAACACGTGCAACTGAAATCATAAGATGAAAAAATGTATCATTAATTACACATCACGTAGTCTGAAGCTCATGCAGTCAAGTTATTATCATTATCCTTTCTTAAAGTCCTAAGCACAGCTTTTTGCTGTGAAATAAGGATCTTTTACAATGTGATTCAGTAGCACCCCAAGTCCTGAAATCAGCACTTCATTCCTATAGAGTTACTTAGAGAAGCTCATTCTAAACCTGAAACAATGACAACGTCCTCTGTGCCTGGAACTGTAATGTACACAGAGTCATTTCTTTTCTGCTTCTGGTTCATATGGAGAGGCCACAAAATATTCCAGCTTTGTTATTACAAAAGTTACAGCACTTCATTTATAATGTCTCACATTTCCACACCAAAAACCTGGAATAACACTTTTTTCTCCCCCTCCCCAGTATTACTTAGCCACTCCAATGCAATACACGAATCTCTTATGAATATTCTCCCCGGAAATTCAATTACAACCATTGAAGAGCAAGAGGCCATCAGCCAAATCTTTAGGAAGTCAAAATGAAGGAATAAAAAAAGCAAGCAACTGAAAGTATTTTCATTCTAATACACTTCCTAGAACACATGTGCCCTCTAGCTCCTATCCTCTTCAAGGCAGTTATGTACCTGAGGACACATTTTCATCACAATATTTGGACATTGCTAGTCTGAAGTCTGGTTCAAGTAGTTACAACAGTACTTTTTCAAATAATTTGGAAATCTAATTCTTGGATTTATAAGAAAGTAAATGCACTGGAATATCTCATAACAACTACTCCTGCTCTTGACAAATCTTCATGCAGATGTGTTGGAATACTTACTAATTATAAAAGAATTGGTGATTTGCTCATGGGCAAAAAAAGAACAATTTCAGCCGATTTGAAATGCATAGTTAAATATATTGTAGTGTAGTGTTTTCTAATAAAGTAAACTTGGCATGAGAATAATGTTTTGAAGCAGATATTCCTCCATCACACTGAAACTGAAAGTCCTTTTGATTAGATGATAAATTAATCCAGCTACTGGCAATAGACGGCTCAGTGAGCCACAGCTGCATGGTAAATGGTGGTATTTCCAAGTGATGTCAATATTCTCTAGAGACACAATGTGACATTCGAGGCATCTGTTTTCCCTGTACACTTCCTATAGTGCAGCTAATTATGACTCCCAGGCAGCCACTAGGAAAGATGACATTAAACCCATTAGAAAACTGAGCTGTTTAAAATGAAATTCTTAAATTCCTTCATAAAAAAGCCATACCCTGACATCAACCACTGTGGATGACTGGAAATAGTAACATAAGCATCTAAGTGAATTTCTCGAGTTCTGCCAGCAATACCAAGTTCATCTTGAAAGTCTCAGCCTTAGCATCACAGCAACATTAAGGCATCAGGCAGCTTGTAACACAACATCAATGTACATACATCCATTCAGGTCTTGATTTTAACATGTTTTTCCTAATTATTTACATGTCTCAACCTCATCCTCCAGTCGAGTTGGCAAGTTACAAACTGGAGGATGATAGCTCTCCGTGACTAAAATCTATATAATTCTGGCAACATTCATCTATTTCCTGTCATAGAACAAAACATACAGTTAACTATAACACACAAAATAGAAAGAAGAGGAAAGAATTAAAACTGGGAGATAGAAGATTAAAGAATATGTATAATGTTTAACAGACATTACTCACCAAAAATAGAGTTCTGAAGTTGCTCAGATCACCGAAGAATTCTTCTATGCTTATTGCTTTGGGATCAAAGGTAAAGTACTCTCCCAAATTTTCATACAATTTAGTCATGTTGTTGTGCATGTTGGACAATTTTTCATATTGCTCTCGGGCACTCTCAGCAAAGCTGTAAGGTTTTGTTAAGGAAAACGATTCAAATGTAATCCAATCTAACAGTAAAAATAGTAAAGAAAGCTAGGTACAAATGCAAAGGTCAGAACTGGAAAATTTGCTAGTGCAATTCTGCTTTCAAATAGGATATTTTCATTTATTAATATTAACATGTCTGCAAGTTCATACCAACATAAGGTGGTGCCACATTTTTCCATTAAATGATTTCTTTCCAGTGATGAAGATTCCCCATCAATAGACCATACAACTGACTTGATAAAGTTTCCAAATATCTTGGGCATTTTTCTTCTAATAAATGGTGAACTTTGTAAAATACATTCTATGAAAAGACATACTGGCAATTAGTTTCCTGTGAGGATGTGACTATGTTCAAGTGATGTCACGCCCCTTGTATGAGGTACATATATGTAAAATCTGCATTCTGCATACCTACCAGTGACAAAATTATATAGTATGACATCTTTTTCTCTTTGCCTATTATTACAGATGTCTTTGTGGACTCTTCAATGCCCAGCCACACAGCTCAGCTCCTACCTCAGGCTTCCTGTAGTAGGTACACTTATCTGGGGCACGCTCTCAATATGCAATTTCACAGAACTTATAAAAATGGAATATCCACCCACCTGCCCCAGTTAACTGACAAACAGCTTTGAGAAATTATTAGTAAGAAAAACACCATGGAACAGCAGAAATCTCTTTTGTCCATGAGGAAGTATGGAAGTCTAGAAATGAAACAGACAGTGATGCCATCCCAGCAGTCATCATTAAAAGTTTGACATAATCCTTTTAAATAGAAAAATGCGGCTTTTTCTCCCTCTACTTCAAAAAGATATTTTAAAATAATTCTCTGCAAATACAAGAAGGGTGCAGACTACTAAAGGAAATATTAGTTTTCCTTGAAGCAACTAAGTTTCAATCTGCTATTTTCTTCTTTTGTGGTTGTTTATATCCACAAAGATGTAAAGTCACAAAGCACTGTAAAAAAACCCAGTTAGTAGAATTAAACTAGTTCTGCTGATGGTGTATGGTAGCTGATGAAAGTGTTGTGCTGCACATATCAAAACCCAAGAACAAAAGACAAGTTATTCCCCAAACTACAAAACTCATGCAGCCTGGCTCCCTGTGGCTTTCACTTGCAATGAATCTTTTCCACGCAGGTTCTGATTATTAAGACAGCTGAGTTTGTGCTTCAACTTTTCCCCATACTTGAGACTTTCATTTGAGACTCTGCCTCGTGTCACATTTCTAATTACACAACATTTCTGAGATCCTCATCTCTCTGCAAAATAACGAACAACCTGGACACTAATGAGGGGAAGATACAGAGAAATCATATGAGCCATTTATGTTTGAGTTTAGGCTAAACCCAAAAATGATTCTTCAGAAAACAGTCAGCAAATTGCAGAATAAAGAGGAAATTCAGGTGGATATTCTATTCATAACATTTCTGTAGTGTTTGGATACTATTTAGTACTTAAAAGGCTGTCATTGCATGAGCTACGTACAAGTGCAACAAAGCTGAAATTATCTTCCACTGGATAGAGGCCTATTTCAGCTGGATTCTCCTGCTCTAACTAATGGGACGCTACGTAAATAGTCATTTAAAAATTGGTTCTTACAAGTATGATCAAAACCTTTATACAACATAAATTTTCCTCCTAAGAAACTTACTTTCCAAGTCATCCTCTCTTCTTCATTAAAGCCTCAGTAGCATAAAAAGAAAGATGTATTCCTTTGTTAGCTTGTAATATTCACTTAGAATGGCAAAAAGTAGAAACCAGCTGTGTGATGGATCTTAATATATAAATATCAAGATGTTGAAACAGTAATATCTACCTATATAGTTTCATACCAATGCAAACACAGAATAATACTATACTTGCAGTTTATCGTAATGAAGTTTAACCTGCTTGGTTAGAATCTCAAGCTTGGACTGTGGAATCACTCATCTTAATTAACGCAAGACAAACTTGGTGCAGTTCAGTCTTCGGTGACATTTAACTGAACGAAAGGAAATGAAAGTTTAATGGCAAGAATACATTAAATGGGCAATAATGGCTCGTAACTGAATAATTGAGTACAGCCTCAAAATTTCAGAAAAACATGAACTGCCTTTGAGTTAGCAGACTACTGTCTTGGGCAACTCTCCAAACACAGGGAAAAGAAATATGAAGGTATATAATGATACAAATTATATCTGTGGTGCCTTTAAAAACAACCTCATAGAATACAAACCCAAATTAATATATTAAAAATTACTGAAAAGTCTGAAAAAGAAAAGAAAAAACCTTTGAACATTCCAGATTTGAAATCAATTCTTTGAGACAACACTCCCAGAGTCACATTCTCCATTCAGGTTGCACATTCAACATGAGAAATAACAACAGTTAACACTATAAAATAAAACAAAGAGAAAACCACACAATACTGCTACTGAAACTACTAAGATATTTTAAAGTAACACTGTAGAAACATATACTGTTATTGCAACATTATTGGTTTTTATCTAGTAAGTACCAAACTGCAAATAAGAAATACCGTTAACAGATGGCTTGTAAGACAAAAGGATGTCAGTAAGACGGATGAATATGCTGAGCAAACAGAGAATGAAGTATTTTAACTATACTTAATTTTGAAGAAAACAAGTCAGTGCTGTAGAGGCAGTATTTTCCAGTCATACAGCATGTCACATTAACCAAGTTACATTGTCACACTTTATATGCTTCATACAATCTTCATACTTATAAAATATTACTAACTTGAAACATCACCTTGAAATGTACTACATCAAGTCATCGCAAAGACTTAGTCACCATAACTCCAGAGAAGCAAATCCACACCTGCCCATGCTATTTCATGAAAAAACATTATTGAAAAGGCAAAACTGTGCATAAAAGAAATCCTTAATTCCAAGAGCTGTCATTAATACAGACTGAAACCTTAATGAGTACTCATTTAAAAACTGTGAACAAGGTTCCATACTTATCATTGTGAACCAAAAAAATCACAGAACTATTAAGTGTAAAGATGCTTGTTCAACGACAAGAAATTACTTTATTCACAACTTGTTTTGCCCATACACAGTTTTTTCTTTCATAGCCATAATTAACTACTGAGCCAAGACTTGCCTGTAAATGCTATTATTCGAAAAAGAAAAAACAAATGCAAACAACAAACAAAACATCATTACTGCCCCCCCAAAAACCCCAAACCACCACTATGAAAGATTTTTTCATCTTCAGTACCATACCTGTTTCCCCAAGTTTCACATAAAGCAAGAAAAATGGATTTGTAAATCTGAATATTCAGAGAGTTACTGCTTTACTACTATTTGGAACTACACCACTGCAGCGACCTAATCACCACCTAGGTAACTTTATACATACAATCCTTACTGAAGGTTTTTAATACTTCTTTGAGTAGTTTCTAGGTAAAGGAAAGTTTATGCCCTTTAATCTGTTTCCTTTTTGCAGAGGGCAACTACACAAAACCACTCTGAGATCTTCTAAGTGTCACGTTGTGTTATTAGAGTTTAAAATTCACAGGTGTCCTCTGAAAGTGCTATCCTATTTCACAGGTTATAGCACATCGCCCCGAGATTAATAACTAACTAAATCACTGCTCAGTAACCGGTACCAAAACGTTAAAATATGCTTTCCCATGCAACCCACTAAAATCCTCTGCACAGCACATCTCTAAAGAACTTTCTAAAGAAAATTAATACACAAACAAATAACAACAGAAAATCTCATGTCTTTGAAATTACAAAGACAGAGGTAAATTCAGACCATTAACTTCCATTATTCTTATTGATTTATTAAGTTCTACTGCCAAATTTCAGTTATCTACTAATAATACTTTTTCCTGACTTTTTTTACTGTTAAAGGAGAGGCTGCGAAACCACCACACTTCTTTTTAGATACAAATGTGTAAATATATATTATTATATATTATCATATATAATAATATATAACATTATATATTATTTTATTTAAGGATTTCATTTGCATCACAGCTGTATTTGCATCACAGCTGCCAACTTAAGCTTCCATCCAGTTCTGTCGTTTGCTTGACACTGACCACCACCAGGAAGAGGGGAAAAAAAATGTTTAGATCCCCAGTAGGATTTCTGCAGTGAGAATAAGAAGTGTCATGTCAGTAGCAGAGTACAGGCAAATATTAGTACAGCTGGATAAGGCCAGCTGTAAGGACTGAAAATATCTTTTCTGTAAGTAAATCAATTATTTTTTTACACTTGGAAATATAACCAGATGACTGCAGTTTGCTGGCATTTCAGTGCAATGCCTAAATTAATTCACTTCATTAAGCAAGCAATGGATACAAATGTTACCATGACACTACACTACCACATTGTGTCGGAGATAAAGAATCACTAATTACCATCAATAGCAGAATTAAAGTCTTTACGTCCATAGTAGGACCACTACCATGGTACTTTCATGCTTTCTACTGGTTTCTTTCATGTAAACGTGAGAATAAAGATCAGAAAGGTTAAAGACCTCAAATCAGCTGGAGGGAAAAATCATCACTTCTACCATAACGTCCACTATGAATTTCACATCAATGTATCGTTACTTATATAATAGTTAATAAAGTACCTGAACACACAAAAAACTCACTTGCCCCAAGGCAGCACCTATTACTGTCACATTTACAAAGAAAATGAAAGCCAACACTGACAACTCGTATTTGTCAATAATAAATATGCCACAGTAGAAAGAACATTGGTAATTTACCTAAAATTATGAGAAATGCACAGGTGCTCCAGCAGTTAAGGAAGCCCCTCCCCAGGGCACACAGTCACTATAAAAATGGAATTTAGGACAATAGACAGACGACAGTTAATGCCTTTCATACCTCCAGAACAAGAAAGAACAAAAAGGGAATTCCTGCCAGAAACTTCTGAACGCTTTCCAGAAGCATTTCATAGACTGAAGTTCTTTTTGTCATGTCCTTCCAGCTACTGGTTACAGGAAGCTGAAATCAGGTGAAAGCACCATTCCATTGGGAGGGTTTTTCATGTAATGCTTGATTCTCACAAGTTTGTGCTGACATAAAAAACTCCATTTAAGAAAGAGGCAGCTGGCATTATGCTACAGATGGATTAACTCCTAACAGAGAGCAAAACCACAGGGACAGAAGAAAATAAAGGCCCACTGAGACTAGAGGGGGAAGATGTTCTCGTTTATAAATATACTAAACCTAAAGGGAAAGAGTCAAAATATTTAGCATATTATATAAATTGGCACTAACAAGGAGGTAAAAAATAATCAGCCTGGGGTTTTCTGGGAGTCTGGAAAGCAGAGCCACCTAAACTGCATTTTTTTAAATAGACCATCTCTGTATTTTTCATTTACCTTCAGTTTTACTGAACGTAACAACATTTCTTATCCTATTTCTTATTCACACTGATCCTAATATTCATTACGGACAGAAACTGTTCTCAAATGAGAGCACAGCAGCATTTAAAACAGAAACATGGCTTCATTCTAAAGCTCCATATGATTTCCTTTAAATTTGTCCATACCAGCTTTCTTAGGTGCATTTCTGTTTGATTCTCCAGTCAATACAGTGCGTGTTTGTTAGCTTTAACTTGCAGATTGATAAATGTGCACAGAGTGCAAGATGTCCATGAACTGTATCATTACACAACGATAAAGCCCCGAGCCTTAATAATCCTGAATACTGCAAGACTGAAAATAGATGTCAACATGTATTCTTCATGCTTTACTACATTTACCATTTCGAGTAATTTATTGTTTGTTAGCTATTCCAAACTCGTGAGTACTCATTTGCTGTCTGAATATTGACAATTTCAATCAGAATGTTGTGTCTCAGATAATACAGTTTAATTACAACTTGCTTATTAATATTTCCATATCAAATTATGTGTTTGAAGGTTTCTCTCCTGTCCTGAGCAGAACTATGGAATTGATGCCAGCAGTACTTGAAGCAGGAGGGAATGCAGCCATGTATCAAAATGCTACTTTATGATTTGGGAGATACACATACACAGTACAACTCTTTAAAGGGACAGATACACCTGGAGTATCTGGAACAACATACCAATAGTTGACATTTTGATAAAATTACAACTTGGTTATTAATCCAGCGTCTATACATTTTAACTAGTCAAACCAGTGTGCTGTCAAACCAGTGTCAAAGCACTCTGTTGTCTTTACTGTGTATTCTTCTATTTTGAAGAAACAGAAGTAATTTTTACTTCCATTAACTAATTGTCAGTCAGCGCAATCCATGGTATGTTACTACTGACACTGTGGGAAAAGTTAATAAATGTGCTGAAAAATGGCCTATTCAAAAGCTTGAAAGTAAAATCGTTGCAGCCTAAAATGACATACTTGGGGGAGAATTAATTAGGCAGAAAGAATAATGTAAATAACCACACAACAGCTGATTTCTGTTTGTATGCCTTTATGATGTATTAGATAAAGCATACAAGAGTGGGATTAAAACACATTTGTGACACCACTCATCACCATGTGGATCATCAGACCTGCTTGTAAATTAACCTTATTCATAGGTGGCATTTGACATCCTCAGCAGTAAGGAATTAGCCACAAAAGGAAATTAAGTGTATGGTAGAGCAGGCAAGGAATCAGAAAACAGTTTAGAAGATTCAGCTTCCAAACAGGGCTCTACATTTATACCTAGGGGTGCTTTAATGGAAATTCACAACCTAATAGATATTTGGCCTCCTATGTTTCTGGGTCTGAATCAAGTGTTGAGTAACAGCCAAGCTGAGCTTAAATGGGTGGCTGAGCACTGGAAAAGGTTGTCCAGAGAGGTTATGGCATTTTGGAGATACTCAAAAGCCATCTGGACACAGTTCTGCAAACCTCCTCTAGACCAGAGGGGCTGGACAAGATGCCCTTCAGAGGTCCCTTCCAACCTCAGCCTGTGAGTCTTGGAAATCCAAATGAGCAAGACTTTGGTTGCTCTGTTTATACATAATTTCAACTTCAAAATATAACATCTCAATTTCTTGATATATAATGCAACTTCATGCCATTTAAAAAAATCCCAAATTTACAGAGAAGTTCTACACATCGTACTTTACCCAAATACAGCTTTTCCTACTCCAAGCATGCCAAAATTAAATCAGATTCTGAGAACTGCTGAAGAGAAACATGAAACACTAAGAACAATCCAGTTGTCAGAATCCACACTATGAACTATAAACATCCAGTTTTAAAATTACCTTGCTGAATAGTTCAACAAGTCAAATGGTATTCATTACGTAAGCTTGGTTTTCAATAAAACCACGTATTCTTATTATCATCAGAATTTCACAAGATATTAATAATTCAGCTAAAGCAAGTATAAGGACCAAATAATTGAATTTCTGTCTCTGCACTGGGTTTGATTTAGCTTCCTATCTGCACTTAAGCCAACTCATTGTCTGACTTGACAAAAAAGAACCAAACCCACGCTTCAAACTCATTTGTGAAAATAATGTAATCCCTTGGCATGATCCACCTGAAATTAAAACCATCGGCAGACTGCTTGCTAGTGTATTGCCATACACTGCTCATAGAGCAAAACACTCCTTCCCCTCTCCCCAGTGCACTTATCTACTAGTAATATTAAAGAAATACACTTCAACAAGAACACAAACATTTTTGTAATGATTTCCAAAGTGTTATTTCAAAACTCTTGCATACTACTTTAGAGCAGTATTCTGGCTCAAGCAACCACCAAACTAGGCAAAAAAAATGTTTTCTATTGCTAGAAAATGCTAGTTTGATTCAGTAGTGTCATCTTTAATGAAGGATGTACCGCTGCTCTTAGTTTCTAATCTCCAAGCTCATTCATAATAGAGCATTCTTTGAACTGAACTGGAGAAACACAAATAGAACATATTAACGGAAGACAGAAGTTCAGCTTTAATAGCAATAAGTCATTTCCACTGATAGCTTTATATTCACCTGCTATCAGTATGTAAACAGATGCTAACAACTTCATCATTCACATTAGATACATAATGTATCTCTGTGACTGCGCAAAAGACAACACGTCTGGAGCATACACAGATAATTATGAATCACAATTATATACCTAATCTTTTCCTCCTGGTGAAAGCCTTTGAAAATATCAATAATAAAAGAATTTGCAGGAATCTTTATTACAATACATCCACCCAAATAAGAACCCAAAGAAGTCAAGACCCAAAGAAGGAGGCCCATTTCATCAGCGTACGCAAAATCATTTACTCTCAAAGAGCCTAAAGACTCACTAATAAAATACCCATAAAAAGCTCCATGTGAGAATTTCTTTCTCATTACAAAGCAAATTACCTCATCATTCAACATTTGACAGAATAGCCCTGGAAAATACCCTAACAAAACAACCAAACCAAACCGCAACAGTTCTTTCTCAAGTCACCATTCCGCATTCCCTGGCCTTCATCACATTAGCACCTGAAGAAGCCATTAGCTATCAGAATTATTTGACACAACTGCATTCACTGTGAACAGACACTATTTCAGTGTTTCAGTTCATGAAAGTGAAACACAGAAAGACCATAACCATCTGATAAAACTAGCTGTCATGTGCTCCTTCTCCCTCAAGTGCAGAATCATGCTTGAGTTCACATTTATTAAGATGAGGCTTTCTGACTTGTCCCTAACTGGCCATAAAACTTTCATTTTGATAAACACTAGAAGATTCTGTCAATGTTGACTCACTCCTAGCTCTAAGCAATCATATCAATTCCTAATTTTCAGGAGTTCAAGCTTCTCAATAATGAAAAGACTATTTCCATTGATTCTACACACCACTTTACTATGCACAAGAGAGAGCTTATCTCAACATCATTTCAATACTGCCTTTTTATTTGTACTTCTGTTAATCAGAATGCAAAGATCAGCGCTCACTTCTCCAGAACTCCCACAGGAACTCTCCAGGCAAAAACTGATAAACAAGGGCTGTTGTATAAAATAGTCAGTCCAAGTAAGAGAGCTCCACAGGCTGAATCTTACATTGGTTTATACTGGAAAAGTCTGCTCAAAGACTTCCAATGCCAATTAAGGAATTTCCTGTGGTAGCATGAAGAAGAAAACTTTAAAAGTAAGATCATGCAGCTCCTCAGACATAAAATAAAAGGCAGCATTTGGAAAGCCACAGGCTGGAGAGAAGGGAAGAACTGTCTATCTTCAATAAAGATACTAATAAAAAATTTAAAACCTCCAAAATTAGTGCTAGGTATTAACCTAAATTTGCTTAAAAAGAGAAAAATAAAAGTTGATGACCTCAGAACTTGAGTGGTTTTCCCCTTAAATGTGACGGAAATAATCCCCAAAGTCCATACCCCCATTTTTAACAGAAAGCAGAAAAATCAAACCAGTTTCTAAAAGCTCTAGAACTCCTGAAACAAAACAAACCTTCTATCCTGACAAAACCAAACCTTTATTTCCACTGATGAAGTCACCAGAATTTTGAAGCTGCTTTTGCAAAATATGCCAAGAACTGAATTGACTGCCACTGCCTGACATGTGAACAACATCCTTAACAGCAGATGGCAAAATGCCACTCCTGAAAGAGATGGACTATTTGACTCCGTTTGCTCTGAAATGGAAGTTGTGAGAGTTGTTAAAAAGAAGGAAAAAGACTGTAGCAGTTGAAGAATGCAACAGATACAGGTACAGATACCACTTGACACCAGCATATATTGGTTACGCGTTTCATGATCTTCCCTTGCTATCTTCAGCCTTTTTAACGTATAGCAAGTACTTCAGCATGACAATGGCATGATGAGGGGGTAACTGGTGGGAGTGCTGGAACAACAGATATGTGGTGAAAGGACAGAAAAAAGGCAAAGACAGTCTTATAAAATTACAGAAGAATGTAAAGAATTTTCCAGTTCATTATTCCACTTTGGTAATGCTTTACAGATTATCTTCCTGTACTTGTACAAAATTCATTGATCTTTGCTCAGATCCTTCAAAGTCATAGATCACATTTTTTGGAATCTCACAGCAAGATGTTTGAAAAGTACAGGCTTCGTGCAGGTGCTTTTCCAGTACCTTTTACAACAGAAATCATCTACTTCTTAAACCAAAGTGTCACAAATAAGAATTGTGTTAACAAGAATTTGAAACCCTACAGAGAGTGGTATCTGTAGCTTTTTCAAACTCAAATCTCTCTTTTTTTTATGGTGGCACACAATTAATTATAATCAGTATTTATGCATTAATTAGAAAGCAATGCAGAAGACATGATAGTCAAGAATACATCAAACAAAATGTTGCAAGAGTAATGGATGTCTAGCATAGCTTCCCTGGAGAACAATTAGATTAAAATCTCTGTAAATGAATAAGAACAAGAAAGAAAACATCTAAAATAGAGCTAGTACAAACAAAATGATTCTGCAGAATTTGTTTTGCATATTATATTCAAATTAATTAAATGTGACTTTCAAATAACACAAAGCATTGACAAACAATGTTCTAATAGCATTAAAAAATTCAGATGTTGATACCTATTTGGGCAAACCCATGGGAAGGTAGCCACTCCTAGAAATATCATATTACCTTTGGAACACACAATGAGATGCCTTAAACAATAATTACAGCTTTGTGTGCCCTAAATCTTTCAGAGAAACTGCAACCACATCCACTTTCCCTTTGATCGTGCAGTTTTTCCTGACTTCATCTGGATTTAATTACGAGAGGTATGTTTGAGCTGTCAGTTGTACCCTGCTTCAACAAGATTCACTCAGCAGATCTGATGGTTACTTCATCTACATAAAGCTTCTTGGTAAAATGTGGAGAAGAAAAGAGAAGGGACTCTTGTATTTCTAGGTTTCCTTTAATACAGTAAAGTCAGAAACCCTATTTTTCTGAAAATCTGAAAGAGTTCAGATCATATAATGTTTCAAGAGCCTAGATCTACAAAATCAAGGAGGAAAAGGAATGATTTTATGTTACCAGATAAAAGAGCAAGGAATATATTTATTCAAATTGAGGTTTGTTTAGTGCAAACAACTGTTGTAATGAAATGTTCACAAATTCAAGCACAAAATGAGAGTGAAAAATTACACTCAGAGAATCTATTCTGCACCTAAACAGTATTCTGAATACCAGTTGCATACTTAAAACCACACAT
Source organism: Strigops habroptila (assembly GCF_004027225.2). Classification (NCBI taxonomy): domain Eukaryota; kingdom Metazoa; phylum Chordata; class Aves; order Psittaciformes; family Psittacidae; genus Strigops; species Strigops habroptila. The sequence goes on along the minus strand of NC_044285.2, from coordinate 40,028,357 downwards.
CATATATGATTTCAGTGAAATGGTGCATGTCCTTTCCCTCCTCTTTTCTCTCCACATATGGTTATATATTTTTGGTACTAATAACTTCTTGGGCAATGATTTGCTTGGAACTCATCACCGTATGCACACAAATAGCTTTGCCCCAAATGACTGGGATTAAAACAAGAAGTCAGGAAAGTGAAGTCATCCCACAAAACCATTCTATGGTTTGATGAAATTTCTATCTCAGCCAACAAACACTTATTTCTTAAACAAATGTTCTAATCAGATAGAAAAGCAAAGCGCATAATCACTGCGCAACCAGGATCTGAAATGAAAGTTTTCTATACTCAGACACACTGCTTTCAGAACATGAGTACACCCTCGCAGAGACATCCTTCACCTCCAAAAAGTTGAGGTTTTTAATTTCTCTTGAGGCACCAAAGAAAGGGAGAGGGCAAAAGCAGTTCCATCAACACCAACAGTTTTGATAAAGCAATGTCTCATGCCGGTTTTCGATATCTAATGCTGCAGCTCCAGGGATTTGGAGAACGCACCCTCCCTTTAATTTCAGATTTTAAAGTAAGCATACAGCAATTAGAAAATGGATCTCTAATGAACTGTCATTCTAGTAGTGCACAGTTCTTTACAAAAAGATCTTGCACTGATCTGGACAAATTGGTTTAAATATAAATTTAAGGCTGAAAGCACACTTTCCCTCAGGCAATTATCCACAATCAAAAAACCTTTAGATTTCAATGTGCTTAAATAGATTTTTTTGTTCATAGCATTTTATTCTTTGGAATCTCCAAAACAAGCTTTTCCTCCTATAGAATTTTTCATGTGTCTATGTAGATTACTATAAAAATAATTTGTCTAACTCGTTAGCCACCATATACCCTAAAAAGGCATTTCAGCAACCTTGTTATACTTTTCTCCTTCCTTGTATAGCATCCTCTCTCGATTTAACTCAGTACCAGGTTTGCAGCACAATCCTAGATGTGCTCTTCCAGGTGTGGAACAGAACAGAGCTCCCTCATGTGGTACATCTACATAATCTCAGGGATTAAACAAAAACCCCAACACAAATCTATAGCCTAATGTCTGGATTTCCACAGACAACTCACAGAAGTTTGTTCTATGTCAGTTACAGAATCCACGTTTTTCAAGAAACACGGATGAGTAAAAATAAGCCATGTGCTGTTGTTAACTGCCACACAGCTACTACTGTTGCATATCATCACACCTCCCCATTTTTAACATTTTACAGTTTCTTCCTTTATTCATACTATAATGGAACCTACAGATTATTTGTATAATAATTTCTACTGATTTATAGTATAAACCAATATGAAAGAAATCCATATAACCTTATGTCCCTTCATATCAGGGCTTTCCTTAAAAAGAAATGAAGATCTGAAGGGAGAAATATACTGTCAGAAAGAAAATTGATAATATGCTTTGTATAACACCATTTTCATTTATAATGTTCCACAGTTCTTGTATTTTTAAATATTAACTTTATGAAAACTGCACCTTAGTCTAGACAAGTTAAAATTCAAAGGATCATTTTCCAAAGGGATTTGTCATTTCTTTTACTGATATCAAACTGTGGTAAAAGAAATGAACATTATACATTAAAATGTGACATATTATGAGGTGATTTTCAAGTTCAATCCAAGTAATGATTGCATCTATATAAACCTATAGTTATCACCTTGAACACAGTTGGCATTTTTAGTTTTAAGAAAGATTAATCAAAAATAAATGACGAAAGAATATACAATAATAAAGGAAGTGAAAAGCTCTTAAAAAAGCTATGTGTGTTGAATCTGGCAGAAAGACATTTTGCAGGTGATTCAATTGTTTCTGCACATATCTGAATGAAGAGGAAAGCAAGAAGGAAAGAGTCCTTTAATGAGCTACACTAAGGTAACAAAAAATGAGTGTCAACTGGTCTGCATTTCCATCTGTGCTTCCTTCTTGATTTTTACCTTACAAAAAAGAGAAGGTAGTATACGGCTTATCTATATCCCCACGGATGGACACGTCCACTATTGGTTCACTCAAATGAAGTATCACACACTTTTCCAGAGTTATTCTCACACTACTAGGTCCTGATTCTGGATTAGTCTCCCAGTTCATGCCCTTAAGGCAGCCCATACCCTGTAAGATTGATCTTGTCTCAAAGCAAATCAACAATTTCACATAACTGGTCAAACACTGAAACAATGTTTTACTAATATCTCTCTGTTGGCTTATATCATGTTTTGTTCATAGAAGAATGGAATATCTCATGACGAATTATGCAAGCCTGAGTAGAATTCCTTTTGCGACAATGAACGTAAAGATATTAAAATACAGGAATACAAAAAGGGAATAAAGGCAGTTACCAAGCAAAAGCACAGCGCAGTTTTGTAAAACACTTCTATTAGTACAAAAATAAGCACCCGGAATCACGCCGCGTTAGATTTAACCACTTTAAAGTTTTCCAACTTCTATTTTACTGAGTAAAACACAGACTGGATCAAATTAAACAATTACCATGAAATATCTGAACAGTATCTCTGTTCTTTCATAGTACGTGATAAAAACAAACTAACAATTCTTTTGATGCATAGTACACCACAGAGGAAAACACAGAATTTCAGTATACCTTAAGGAAAACTTCATACTTCGTGTGATTAAACACACACACACAAAACCATCCACATTTATTTCAGAAAGCTTCAGTGTGCCTCATTACAGCTGAGAAAGAGAGGTAGTAAAATAAAGGAGATGGCTTTAGATTTGCAAATCATGGCGTGTTCACTCTGGTTCAAAATAAACCTGCTACTCCACATAGGCTACAAGAAGCCCTTATAATTCCACACTGGCTGTTTAAATTTAGAGATTTAATGTAGAAGACGGACTGACAGTTTCTTCCACCACTTTCTTCCTCACACACCTCTTAACATCACAGTTGCTCAGAAGAAATAAAGCAGAGCATAAAAATGAAGGTTAAACCTATGCTCAAACCTCCTTCACTCCTCAACCCTCTTCTGTCAAAGAAACAGTTTAAGGAAAATACACTCATGTTATAGTGTGTCTCAGTAGGTAGACTGGACATGACCAAGCAAGAATCTATAAAAGGTTTTTTCTACAAGGTTAAACTCATCTTTAATTGGAAATTGTCTCTAATTCAACAAGGCCTGCAGCTTAGTAACATGGATGCTCAAAGCACATTAGTAAATGAATGAAAATAAAGTTTCATTTCAAATGACTAGTATAAAAACCTGTGTAGCCATTCCCCACTAATTTAGGAAGATGATTATTTGGTAAAACAACTAGCAACACTGCCATTAGTTGTATTAAATAACAAACCCAACCCAACTGGGTTCCAGTTATGACCAGAAAAGGAGACTCGTTTTATCAGGACAATAAAACAAGTTGCACTGTTTCAGCAATACAGTTTTCTAAGTTAACTTGGTACAAATATTGACAGCTTTCATCTGCTGCCCATTACAGTGAACACGATGGGATAATGTGTTGCAAGTCTAGAATATTTACATGTAGCAGAAACAGTATATTTAACCTTATGTTAATTCAATGATGTCTCCTGACCTTCATGCCAAATATCTACTCATACAAAATGTGGCACCAGTCAAGTAAATATTTCAAAGCCATTTTATTGGGGGATTAATTTACTTTTGTTTTTCAGGATGGAAAATTAGGTAAGTGAAAGGATTAGCAAATGCCACAAGGCCATAGTGACATTTCTCAGTGGGAATGAAATTGAATACCAACAGTTGTATCACGACTGTCACTGATCAACAGGATCTCCTAAAGAAAAATTAACAAACGATTTACAAATTGTTTCTGTGATGCTGCTGCACAGGACTGAGCTTCAGAATGTATGCCTGATACTGCACCTTCTAACTGCAGTAGGTCCTGACCATACTCCTGACCTGCTGATTATCTAATCGTTAAGCTATAAAAAGGCTGGTCTGCACAAGCAGATCAGTTGATATGCTGGAGAGACACACTCTCTAAAGAGTAAGTAAACAACTTCAGTACATTTGAGCTCAACATCAAATAGCAGGCCCCCCCTCCCTTATCCCCCATAGCTTAATAATGCCAATTGAATATACGTAACTAAACATAGCACAAATTGTTTGTAATCTGATTTTGAACTTGGCAGGGTCAGTTCTTCAGTAGGATTCAAAATACTGAGATGCTCTGAGCTTGAACAATTAGCAATGTAAAAATCGAAAAAGAAAACTGTTTATTCATTGATGCCCTGAATTTGCTAAAAAAGCCTCCAGTTTGGAAAAGCAGATTAAATATATGTACTAATTCTTCCTATCTTCTATCACAGTGCTTTCAGAAGTGGGATTTTGTGCCTATGCTGATGAAATACGTCAGACCTTCAGATGTACTTCTAAGAATTACAAGCACGATTGGTTTAATCAAGTGTGTCTTGGTTGCTTTAGCATACCCATTTCAATATGATGTGAGTGTTCAGAGATAAAAGGTTTTTAAATGTAACCTCTCATAAAACTATACACTGCTGATTTCCTTTTCCAGAGTGCATTTCAGTGGGGGGTTTCTTCTTGCATTTGGGGCAACATAAAATAATGCAAATTTGGGGCATACACATTTGGTGGCTGTCAAACAGCCAAGCAACTCACTGAATTCTCAAATCTGGTACTCCAGTCACAAATTTAGCTTGCTTAGAGGGACATGAACTGAAGAACAGAGCATCCTGGATGCAAAATTTAATGTAAACCAACCACATGATTTATTGTTTTTTCTTTGCTCACCATTTCAATCAGCAATGAAAATTTGAGCAAAAAGCCTAGAGAATGTGCAGAAAAAGGTAGAAGTTGTTAAAATCATTTTAAGATCTCATTAAGAATGAATTCAAATTGACCCAAATCTGTAGTGGGTGGCAGGGGGAGTGGGGAAAGAAGGTTTTCCCAGTACTTAAATGTACATTCTACTTCAAAAAGTTCCTTACAACATGAACAAATCATATACTTGGGCATGTGCTATGATAGCAGAAATCCAGAGAACCATCAAACAGGAAAAAAAGTTGCTTATAGTCTGGCGTGGTTTGAGCCCAGCCGGTAACTCGGAACCACGCAGCCGCTCGCTCACTCCCCCCCTTTCTTCCTCCTCCCGCTCCCAGAGGGATGGGGAGGAGAATCAAAAGAACGTAACTCCCACGGGTTGAGATAAGAGCAGTCCAGTAACTAAGGTATAACACAAAACCACTACTGCTACCACCAATAATAGTAATGATAAGGGAAATAACAAGGGGAGAGGATACAATTGCTCACCACCCGCCAACCGATACCCAGCCTGACCCGAGCAGTGATCAGGCCTTCTGGGTAACTCCCCCCAGTTTCTATACTGGGCATGACGTGCTGTGGTATGGAATACCCCTTTGGCCAGTTTGGGTCAGATGTCCTGTCTCTGCTTCCTCCCGGCTTCCCCTCCTCCCTGGCAGAGCATGAGACTGAGAAAGTCCTTGGTTGGAATAAACATTACTGAGCAACAACTAAAAACATCGGTGTTATCAGCATTGTTCCCGGGCTGAAAGTCAAAAACACAGCACTGCACCAGCTACTAAGAAGGAGAAAAATGACTGCTATAGCTGAACCCAGGACAAGTCAAAAGGAGGCCTACACATTAACCTATACAACCGCAATACTAAAGAGAGACAAGCAAAAAAAGAAGCCAAAAAAACCCCCACACTCAAATATGAAATGAGTTATCAAGTAAAAGACGTACAGCATAACAGGGCTTATATTTACTGCTTAAAGCGTCTTCGATTTAAACAGTACTGAGAATGGCTTACAAAGGAAAACATGTTTGGAACTTTCAGGGCGTAGGCAGAAAGTAAAAGTTTGCCTTGTTTTGTCATGTTGACATTTTCTTGCCACTCTCTAAATCTCGTCGTTCTGCCCCTTACCTGATCATCCTTCCCTCCACTAACTACATTCCACTCTCCTCTTGCTATATTGTCTTCCAAATTTTCTCTAGCTGATGGCATTCTCACTTCCCTTTTTGTCATTTTACACATCTGACTAGAACAGAACAATGAACTGAAAGGGATTAGAAAAGGAGCCCAACAGAATCATAGCTTCAAAATTAATTCCATTCACATTCCTGCTTCAGCAGTTCTCAGCTCGTATGGGCTTGTAAGAATCAGCAGTAAAATAAGAAATCAGCATAGAAAGAGCCAACATAGGGGGTGATTTTACATTTCATCTAACTTAGTACTTTTGGAGGGAAAGTGGAAGGGAAATCTCAACTGAAGAAAATTATTTACTGATCACTGCAGTTCTAATATACTGCACATATTTGCACATTGAGAAGGTAAATGTAATGTCTCTCAAGCAGGAAGGTAAGACCTTGAAAGGTCTTTTCTGCTCTCTTTCCTTGGGCTTGAAACTTGTAAACCACAAGTAAAAAGATATGGAAACAACTGAAGATACAGTTTAAACAGAAAATTCCATAAACTAAAAATTCATCAGCAAATAAACAATTACTTTCTGTGCTGTACCTTCAGTAGGCAGTTCTTTTTCCACTTACTATTTTAACCTAGAAAAAAATAGGGCTTTTCTTGTATTTTGCTAATTGAAAGTCAAATTAATCACAAGAAGTTTGTATTTGAAGAAATAATTTAGCTCATACTTAAACGCAAACTACAAAAAGCATGTATTCTTAACTAATACCGAATAGAAGTCTCATTAAATGCTGCAGTACCAGCACTACTACCAGATGCTCATTAGAATTTGTTTATATTTAGCAAGATCCTAAAGTTCCAACAAGTTCCTAATTGTTTCCTGGGTGATAACAAAAGTGACCATATGATGGCCTCAGCTGATCCTCTTAAGAATCAAGTGAATCAAAGTTGAAAAGATTTGAGTGTAACTGTAAGCAGTCCATCTTTCCCCACTGGAAAAATAATTAAGGACTTTAAAGTTCCATTGTTTCAGCCTTTCCTCATTTATAAACAATATCAACTCAGGGTTATTTTTCTCTAGATTAGCAAGGAAGACTAACAGCTGATAGTTGAAAACATTTTTAAATTGCTTGATTAAGCATTTAATCAAGCATTAATTCTTTCTGAGGTAAGACTTGGAGAGAACAGCTAACGTTCTGATCTCTTCAACTTGATAAATCACTCCTGTTTCATTTCCTCTACATTTGAAAGTGCATTTAAATACAGTCAGGCAAAAGATAGTTACTTCAAATGTAGGGCTATATAAAGTTCCCAGAAATTTCCCCTATATGGGGTTATTTCTGAGAAGCCCCCGGTTATGAGCAATTCAGATATTAACGTACATTCTGATGCAGAAATGAAGGCATTAGCGCATTTGAAATAGTCTGAAAAACAAAAACAGGCTAAAAATGACATCTCAAAACACTCTCGGTGAATTATTTTTCCATAACAAGCTAGAAGGAAATCCCAAGTGTTAACAGATGACAGGAGTGTTAATGCCATTAACATTCTTTCAGCACTCCACGTCAGTGTGTAAATGTTGTCCTGCTGCTCAGTCACTCTGAGGAAAAATGGTTCACAACGATCCCCAGATGCTGAGATTCTGATGCAGAGGATATTTGTTTCTTCCCTAGCAGCCTGCTCTAAGAGATTCCGTGGTACAGTGGTTCAGACAAGAGAATTATCGGTTGATGTTTAGTGCACATGCAATGTCTAACATTCCCAGTGCACAGAAGTCCCACGCACACTTCTCCCCAGATCCTTTCTTTACAATTGAAGTAGATCAAATAAGGAACTAAAAACCCCCTCCTATTTAGATGTAAAACAAAAGTTGTTATTAGATAGAACTATGAGCAAAACATCTATCCAGTGAGAATACAGCCTTTCAGGAAGGCAGCTTTTTAATTTCATAAAAAGGATTCGGTTATGAATGGTGTTCCTTTCTGAAAATTCAAATTAGTTCACAAATGGCTGTTTCCTATTAAATAATAAGATGAATGCACTCTGCTTTGAAAGTCTTTTCTCTGCAGTAATTTTTATTCTTTCATTCATAGTTGCCTTAATTTTGCAATTCTTTAAAAATAAGCTTTTAATTCTTCACATGGATGCAATCAGTTAGAAAAACACATTTATTGAGTTTGCACCAATAAATGATTGGCACCATTTATTGCTCTAGTAAGGAAAAGACTTTAACATGACTGGCCATGTTCATATCTCTTACTAGGGTAAATGATACAGCTGAAACACAGAAAAGCTATATAAAGTCTTCACTTAAGCAGACCTAGGAGACATTATATAAATAGATTCATGTAACATTGTTCACAAATTACATAATGGTCCAAAAGCAACAAAGCAGGAAGTCCTTCTCTCCAACTAGCAGGATAACAAAAAGAACAAACCCAATGCCCTGTGACCAAAGAGCCCTGCGGCTGCCTGGCTCTACCATTTACCCTTCTCCTCAGAACCAAGCTCAAAGCTCCTGCCTGTTTTCTAGAGGAATAAACCTTTGTCACTGAGGGGAGTGTGCCCATTTGGGATGGGCAAAGAGCTGGTATTTATTATTTGTGTATCCATAGTTCTAAGTCAAAATTAATTAATAAGTAAACTCCATACAACTTTCCATTTATTCCCTCTGAAATAGCTTCTCATTTGTTGTCCCTAATCTTTCATAATAACATTTAAAGTTAAACCCCATTAATCTGAGTATCTTCCTCAATCCCCAGCTAGACACTCATGTTTTAACATCACTGAAAAGAAAGCAGCCTATATCCCTATGGCAAGTACGAGTTTTCCGCTTTAAAGAAATCTTCCATTAGAGGCACAAACACTGAAATAAAACAAGGAGTGTAAGCCACATTTGTCATAGTCTGTAATCACTTTTCTAAACTGTTGAATCAGACTCCCCAGTGCTGCATGAAGCTGGGCTAATTATAAAAGAAACCTCTCACATTTAAAGTTAAATTATTTACAATTTGATCTTCAAGTAAAGTACAATTGTAGCCATGGAGCAGATGATGAAAAAGTTGTCTCAAGAATCACACATCAGTTACTTAATGCAGCATGAAATTCACAGAAAGAATATTTTGACCTCTCTTTTTTTCTTTTTCTTTGTTGTTTTTTTCTTTTCTTGTTTAACCATAGTATATTCTACTATCTGTTACAGCATAGCTGTGATCTTCATCTTGAACTGAACTATTTCTGGTGGCCAACCACACAGTTCAGCTTCATGATCCCAATGACTTCAGAGTGCTGTAAGCATTCCTTAAAACTTATGCAATTAAATACTTAGGCAATAACAATCCCAATTAAAGCAATGATAGCAAGACAGCAACTATAAAAATCATTTCAGAATCCCATAGAAGTATTTCCGTAACTCAGAAAGTCCACAGTGTTCATTACAAGGAACATAGATTCAAGATGCAAATAGTGACCATGGAAGTAAGTTTAAACTGTATTTACTAGTTGAACACAAAGCTCCTCTACAATGATGGTGGCAGGGCCAGATTTTTGATACAGAAAGAGAGATAAATAATATTACGCTTTTTACTCTTCATGCCTATGAAGCTACAAAATTACTGAAATAGCCTAACTAGTTGATATCAGTATTTCAAATGCATATAAAAAACCCCACAGATAAAATTTTGGGAGCAAAATTCCTAAAGTAAAGAAGTGAATCCATTTCATTACTGCAGATAAATGTAACCTGACCACAGTATAAATATTCTCACATGGAGGAAAAGAAACCTACTAAGAAATGGGTCCAAAGAACTTCAGCAGTTCTTAAATTGTCATGGTGGCTAGCTACTGAAACACAAGGAGCCAAACCAGCATCCTTATGTAAATTTGAGAGGAAAATCATTGGTACAATCTATCAGATATATAGAACTTACACTGACTGAATTTTGAAAGTCAAGATTGTATACTGTCATAAAATACATGCTTATAGTTAAAAAGAAGATATTAAGTTGATAGTGGCATTACTTGCTAAGACCATTCTGTTATGCTTGAAATCAAATCAGATGATCACACTATACCTTAGTAATCAACCTATAGCTACCTCACCTGAATTTCTTTTATTATATTCATTGAACCTTATGATCAGAAAAGGAAAAAGTAAGACACCCTTAAGCAGGAAGTCATACTGTCTGCATTACAGAACCAATTCACTTGAGTATCTGCAGAGCTCTAAAGGAAATGATGTAAAACTGAATGTGTTTGTGTTATTGAGTGATTTCATTTAGTTGCCTGCAGTTTTATTTTAAATAGAAACTCTTCAGATAACATGCAGCCATTTTCTTCAGTTTGTAACTTAAAAATGTTTTCAAATAACCTTTTGATATGTATGAAGTTAGATGGCTGCAGTCAAAATTACATGAATTGAATTCTGACAGCTTTAATTCAAAGTTTTTTGATCAATGTGGCATATTTACCTAAGGATATTACTTTTGCAATATACTACAGTTTTTTAAACAGATTGTGGAATAGTAACATGCTACTCTTCCTGGTTTTGTACTTAATTCCCAAACTAGTGTTAAGTTACTTTTAAGCATTTAAGAGTTTCATCAGTAGTATGCACCGAGATGAATAATTGTATGCACTAAAGAAGAAAAACTGAATAAGTGAAATCACAAATTGTCCTGCTTAGGAATACTGCAAGGAAGAATTCCTAGATCGAAATGTAAGGATTTCTATTCATCTTTGTGTCACTCACAGTAACGGGAACATATTTGCTAAAAAAGTTTAAGAAAAACTCTAAATCAATAACTTCTTTCACAGCATTTGCTTCTATATTATGAATATTCATTAGTTTTATTACTAAGAATTGATACCATGAATGGCATTCTCATTGTAATTGATCTCCTACCTTAGTACAACATCAACCCATGGCCCTTTCGTATTCCTGAAGACAGTTTCATCCAGTTAGTGGTAAACAGCTTCGTTTATTAGCAGGAATGAAAAAGAGAAACTAAGCCTTTAATTATGGTAGAATTCCTACATCCTAAAACTCTGTACTGAGAGATGATTTAGGTTCAGACATGTCTCAAATTTTCTGAAACACTCAAGGAGTTTGAGAGATGTTCAGCCCGAAATTCTTTAGTTTCTAACCTCAGTGTGTGCTATCAACAACAATTCTTCAAGAAGCTGATGGAAAAAACAAGTAATACATACTGAAGACTAATACAGGAGAGTAGAAAACTTAAAACTACTCAATGATAAGCAGAAACAAATTTCATCACTTGATATGACTGGTGATGACTTTCTAAAAACAAAGAGCCCCATTTATCAGGTCATCTATTAATTATGAAAACATAAATTCTTCAGCAGAATCAGTTCATTTCTTACACCCTTATCTATTGTCAAGCCACCAAATTCACTAGTATGATAAAAGTTAGCAGATATCTGCAGTTCAGGGTGCCTATTTTAATTACCAGGAATTGGCAATCTAGCTGGGACATCAATGCAGGTGCACTGAAACAAGGCTGCTCAGGAGACTTTCAACAGTTAATTGTCAAAAACTTCACAGGATCCTCTTATTTTTGCCAATATAAAAGAGTTAGCACACTTGTTTTTTAACTTTTGCACTGTCAGACAATCTTTCTTCTCTAAGAAACTCACGTGATAAACCACAGCACAGAAGGTGAACATTACCTACTTGGCTCTTTTTCCTCATCATATCACTTGAGTGATGCCAATCATTTTTAGTGGTACACTAAATACATAGGTAGCAAAACAACAAATGGCAAAGCACTTACTCAACACAAGTGAAAAATAATGCATATAACCTGTAAAATGGAGCTGTCAAGCTCAACGAGAAACCATGGTTGCAAAAGCATTTCAATATGTTGGTTTAATTTATGAACAAAAGTGGGGCTTACTTGACAGTATTCAGCCTACGCACATGACAACAAGGCAAAGGACAATTACAGGGCAGTATTACAAGATTTTCTGATGTGAATGTATGTCACAGGAATAATAAGCTTTTTTTTTAATAGCAGAACTGATAACTGTGATTATTAGCAAGTCTCTTAACCTTGAAAATAAGACAAGGTGGAAGAGAACATGTAAGTAACAAGAAACAATTTTCCACTTAGTCACGAACTGTCTTCCTTAAGCTACTTTTCCACAGTCTTGTCAGAAACTTAAAATAAATCCATATAGAGAAGGTACTCAGTATCTTCTAGTGAATTTGTGTCACTGAACCCATTCAGATGGTTAATCCCACTAGAACTTACTTTCCAAACAGACAATAGTTAGGAGAACCTCTTTATTGCATGCACCTACTAAAAGCGATGAGCAGCTATAAATGGCTCTGGCCATCAATCCCCTCTCTACTTTTCCTTTGATAAACCCACAAACCCATGACATCTGACTGACATTCAACATGTTCTGTTACGCCCTTCTCAGCACTAGAATAAAAGCACGGATGAAGAGACGTAAAACTTATTTTCAAGTGCTATAAATACTTATCCAGGCAATCAGAATGTTCAGCTCACCAACGAAGACATGCAAAAAGGATATGCTCATCTTCTCTACAAACTTATCGTTTTCATCCTGTGTTTTAGGGAAATTCTTGATGTCATTTTCTAGGCGCTGGATCTGATGGTTCATTGAATCGAGGTTGCTCTTCAGAGTCTGGGCTGAAACTAAGGAAAAAAATGACAGTGAGTAAAAAGATTCCACATTCCAGAAAGGCTACCATCATAGGGGGGAAAAAGCAATGTCAGCATAAATAGGAGAACGATTCCATTAAGTAGACTCACATTTTTCTGAATTACTGCTCATAAAAATCCCACTCTTCTTAAAAATCGAGTGAAAATCTCTCATCTAATATACCAATCATCACATTTTATGTTGAAATGTCACCGCTTTATTCTAGCATTAGTTGAAATGATTCCATTTCTATTTAAATTTATTGGTAAAATTCCAATATTTCATTCTTCTAAATCTAATACAAAGATTAAAAAGTAACTAAGGTTCAAAGAGATTTTACCTTATTAATGCATGTACTTGGTTAAATGAATGATCTTATTAACTCATGTACTCTGTTACAGAAACTATTTAAGGAATAGACATGGAGAAGAGATCAACTATTTTTCTTCTATTGAAATTAAACTGATTTCTAGAAACCAGCATCTGTGAAACCCTCTGTTCATCTCAAGGGTAGGTCTGAATAATGAATAATAAAAGCTACTGATAATCAAAAAAGAAATAAAGGACTCACAGTACAGCACCAAAAAACCTCTAAAGAGACACTGCTTACTCTGTCATGTGCTATTCCATGTATACCACTGTTTCTGTAATTTGTATTAAGCAACTACTAATTGATACATCATGAGAGAAATCTCCACAGGAAATCATGACAAGACAGTTTTGATGGGGAAGCAACATCATACCACAATGAAATTCTAGAACCCGATGAAAAGTGACAGTCTCTGTAGAGAAGCCCTGGGCACATTGTAATATTAAAACAAACTGAACCTGTAATATTGACTTTTATGACATGATCCATAAAGTCCACTTATCATTCTCAATTTAATCATAAAGAGCGGTTTGACAACCACTTCCTCTCAATCTAAAGATTCATTTTAGAACCAAATTCCAACTTCTGCTCCTTGTCTCCTCTTGCATAGTTTACAATTACGAGCTTGCAAGAACAAGTGGACAATCTCACCATCACCTTTCCCCGAGGAGCACAGCAACATTTGCATCATTTCATGTCCTTCCTCTAATTGAGTACACTATATTTCATGTATACATTGTTTTGGAGCTGATTTATTCCCTACAATTACTTAATTTTTAGTGACAGTTCACATAATCCTGGTCAATTCTTAAAAAGACACAGCTACAAACAACTTCTGACATGTGGAACCAGAGGGGAGAACATCCAGCCCATTATCTACCTTTCAGTAATTACTGGCTACAGGCAGCTGCTCTACAAAACTAATGCTGGAGTTCTGCCTCCCAGTTAACCCAAGGATTCCTTGCGTACTTAAGATAAGCACATGACTTGTTTTTAAAGGGGCTTCCACTTTGTCTTATTTTCCAATGGTGTTTTGCCCAAAAGTTGCAGAGTATTTTCAAAAGAACGGTTTATTTTCTTACTCTCTTGTAATTTAAAAACTTGTGCTTGGACTATGTGGGATTAAACACATAGTTTAATCTATGCGTTTAATTGAACTGAATATGAATTTGATTCAAGATAGCTTGAGAAGAACAAAAAAAGTATATAGGAAATAAGAGTCCTGTAATGGAGGAAGCTGTTCCCAGACCAAAAGCAATTCTATATTTTTGGTAAGTAACAGTTCATATCAGCCATAACAATGATGTAACTTTTCACAAGCACATTCAAATACCTAAGGCACCAATACAGCTCTCTCTATTACAGACATAATCTTGATTTTATTTTAAATTTTATCTTTTCTATTGGGTGCCACTATACTAACTAATCATGTAATCTTAGAATTATAGTGTAACAGCTTTTCAAGCTTAACTCAACAGGGATGGAGGAGTAATACATCTATACCAAGCACAGTATCCTTGTAGCTATTAACATAACATTCAAGAGTTAACTTGAAATCAACCATAAAGCAGCTTAAATAATACACATTATCAAAGCTTCTAGTTATGGCTGCATTAGTTTAATAATTTTATATTGTTGTCAGAAATGGAGCACACATTTTTACTTGACTTGAATTACTAGAATATTTTTATAGGCCATTATGTGGTTGGAAAGGGAGACCAACAGCACTGAAGTAAAATGCTAGAACTGAAAAATAAATTAGTAGAATACAAATGGTAATTTTGTTGCTAAAAAGAATAGCAGCTCATGTGTTACTTCTCAAGTAAATAGGCAACATAACAGATCAAGTTTAACTGTTTTCAGCAATTTGAAAATACTTAAATGCATGACCACTTAGCAAGAGCAGTTTTTGTTTCAAATGTAAAAGTCTAAAGGAATTCAGCAAGTAATGACAAAGAAGAAATCTTAGTCTCTGTTATTAATATGTAAGAAAAGTGTTTTCAGTAACTCTGTTTCATAAAACTAAGTTCAGAAAACAGCTTAGATGAGGCCCCCCTGACTTTGAAAACACAAAGGTACTTGATCCAAGCAAGAAGGCTGCATTCAAAAATTCTTATTCCCATAATTAACTTCTCTGTTCCCACTGAATTACCAAAAAACCACTGTATGATATGCATTTTCATTCACCTTTTTTTTGCCTAGCCCAGACAAATGTACAAGTTCCTGTTCAAACAATTTATGAAGCTGTTGTTCTGCAAGACAAACTGAAAAAGATTACGTAACAAGAAATACATACATATATATAGACTATAATAAAATATCTGCCTTTCCTCCCATGAACTGTTTTATTAGAGATTTAGTACTTCGGCAATGTGAAGAGGAGGCAGTGTGGATACCTTTTAGTCTTTCAGGAAAAATCATGTAAATTTCTGTCAAGCTTTTAACTTATGAAAGCATAAACTTTACTTGCCACAAAATGCCATTTCTTTTAAACCATTCCATAAATGTGCATACTAAACACTATACTCAAAGCTGGTGATCACAAGGCAAAGGCTCATATACCTTCAATTTGCCCATCATTCCACGTGAAAATTAAGCATCCTATCAGAACTACCCTGAAAAATCTACATGAAACGTAGCATTTGGTCTTCAGTGGCACACAAACACTGTTCATACTATTACTGGGAAAGACTCTTTGTAGCAGCAATACTATTCCATTTAATGTTGCAGCACACAAATATCTCATTTCAAGATAGCAACAACAAGACAAATACTGAAAAATAGAAAAAAGATGGGGGGAAGGGAACCCACACCAGAATGGTCTAAGTTGGAAGAGACCATAAAGCTCATCCACTCCCAACCCCCTGCCATGGGCAGGGACACCT
Organism: Strigops habroptila; assembly: GCF_004027225.2. Classification (NCBI taxonomy): domain Eukaryota; kingdom Metazoa; phylum Chordata; class Aves; order Psittaciformes; family Psittacidae; genus Strigops; species Strigops habroptila. The sequence continues at coordinate 40,012,480 of NC_044285.2, read as the reverse complement.
TCCGCTAGAGCAGGTTGCTCCAAGCCCCGTCCAACCTGGCCTTGAACGTTCCCAGGGATGAGGCTGCCACAGCTTCTCTGGGCAACCTATAACTTTTCTATGATATTTTTCTTCTTGATTTTACTATTTTCCCCTATATTAATTCCTCCTCTGTAGAAAAAAAGAAATCCTATCCACTTATTTTGGAGAAAGCAGTCGCACAGACTGCACGCTACGGAAGGCTTAGTGAATGTCTGGTAGACCACTTTAGTCCTAGCCAAATGCTACAAGCAGTTAATCTCATGTTAATGTCAAATGCCAGCTAGTCCCCACAGTCAAGCTAAGCATTTTTTATGTACAGTAATACAGTGATAGTACCACACAACAGCATAATCCTCTGTAAAATAACACTGTACCACACTGAGCCCTCCCCTATAGCAAGAGGCAAAGTGATACTTTTTGATTAGGTGCAATGTCTCTTGCATAATAAATTCAAAGAGTCTCTGATCATGATGAAGAACAGGGATAGCCGTATCCACGCTTAGTAAAAACCCTAGTGAGAGCCAGTGATATGAATTACTTCAGTAAGCAAAAGCCAGTCTATATGAAGCAAATGAACTAGTGGATTTGTAAGTCTAGACAGTATTTGTACCGTAACTACATTCTCAGCATAGTAATGATTATTTATTTCTTATTGCCTGAGGGCAGGTGGAGGTAGTCTTTCACAAAAGTCTGAAAAACAGCTTGAGTGGAAATGGGTGAGCAAGTACCTAATCTGCAGGAATTACAATCATTGATTACTCAATTCATACCACTAAGTTTGTATTTATCAAGAGAATAAATGTTCTGTTGGAGTTAGGTGAATAGTGCTGCTGCAGTCTACTTGAGGATTCTGTGTATCTCAGAGTACACCTCTATATTATGTGTGGGTATATATATGGACATATACTGTCATAAATACATCACACAGGTATACATATGCATCAATACATTTATATATGTATTTTTGTTATACAGGTGTACCTTATGTATAACTCAGAGGCATATATATATTTCTAAATACATTTATGTGTGCATACATACATACACACACATATACGTGATATATAGCATAATATGCCTGTATCACACAAAACAACCCATACTTGAGGCCTCATGGTTGAACAGCTTCCAAACTTGAAAGCAGTACAGTTCCCTTAACATGTTATTTCTGAAGTAATTAACATGTCACTGTTCATACTAGAAATCTTTCCTAACACAGGTATCCTGTGCCAATTTATGATCAACCATGTTGTCATACTTTGATATATAGATAAGCCACTGTACTAAAAAGGTACATCCAGCACTGGAAAAATGATTCTGAAGAGCATGGTACACACATAGCTTCAGACATAATTCCTCCTGAATACCAGATGGGAAAAAAAGTAATGGAGTTACCACATGCAATATTTGCTTTATCAGAAACAGGTCTTCACTAACTCTGAAGTGTGATGACCTAGAACAAGCTTCAACAGTAAAAATAACTTTATATTGAATTATTTTTGCCAGGGAAAACACTGAACTTAATCATTAGAAGCTTTAAAGAAGATATTAGATGAACAGTCCAGACAGGTGGGATCAAATCCTTAGGATTGCATCCAATCATGGCAACTACTGATAAGAAGCAAACACTCCAATTTCTAGATACACCTCCTGTGTTTCTAACAGAACTTAGAAGTAAAGAACTATGGAGAAGTACATTCTAGGCCAACAGTGTCTAAATTTCAAAGCAAAACTCCAACTACAGTTGGTAGAAATGGTATTACATGAAATGGTATTACATTCATAAGCTCAAAATTATTGTTGGAAATGCTTACAGGTGGAGGTTTAAACACCTTGGGATCAAAGGTTAAAAACTAGAGTATTTAACTAGCTAGGGCACATCACCACTCTCTTGTTCCAAAAAATGGGTAAGCTTTCTGCCACAAACTATTCATGCTTAACAATCAAAACATAATTTGCATGCCAAGATCTCATCCACCAGCAGAGTCTCTGCGTTATCAGAACACTGATATCGAACGGTGAAGGAAGGCAATGACCCAGCTATGCTTTAGCATTTTAAACTTCTACTGTAACGTCATTATCCTAAACAAAGATAAAGTAATTGTGCATTGATTCTATTGTCCTCACCATTTGCAAACAAAGGTGAACCACAATTCCAAGATAAAAGCACTTAGTGACAAGTCCAGCCCCAAGTAGCTCTTGGCTTTAGAGTTGAACGAGAGATTCGGTCTAGGATACCAATTATCTTTCAGTCCGAGATGATGCTTAATGAGGCATGTATATGCAGCAGCTCTAGACTGCAATATTGTTCTCTATCTACAAAAATAAAGGAAGGAGACTTACCAATAGTTATCCAAAGTAATCTTAACTGGATCAAGACTTAAAATCAATGCAACACAAACGTATATGACATTATCACGTCTTATCACACAAAGAAAACAGATATATCTGATACCCTTTAAGAAAAGGATGACAGATTTTAAACACATCTGGAGAAGAACTACACCACACAAGCTAAAATATTAAAAACACAATTTTGGGTACAAACTATGAACAAATTTTCAGCTTCTCAGAACAACAGCCATCTAAAGTGAGGAAGTTTAATTTGAATATTGCACACACTGAAGTGCAAATGCCATTATCAAGTTTGCCTTGACAAGTGAGATAGTGGGGGAAGGAAAAAAATATTGCCTGTTAGGCCTAAAACCAGAGCATCATAAGCAGCATGTCTTCTTCTCTCCATTGGAGCTGGGGAAGTTACAGACAGTGCTCATAATCCTGAAACACACAATATATCCACAGAGCAAAAAGAGAAGTTTCTGTGGGTATCATATGTTTAATATCAACATACGTACACAACTGTACTCTGGTTTAAGGAATAAAACTACTTCCCTCAGTTCCAGCAATTAATGTGCTTATGTACATGTTTTAAGAATAAAAGAGTAATTCTGATGCACATAATACAACTTATTAGGACATTATGAATTGATCATAACAAACAGCGCATTAGGAGCCCAAAATGCACTGCCACTACTACTATTGACATAAGCCAGTTGTTAAAACTCCTTTCCAAAGCACAGCACAGTACCAAGTCATTGATCTCTTAAGTCGTATATCAGAACATGAAATCCCTTCCTGGCTTTGGACAGGTCATATTATCCAATTCACTACCGACTCAATATTTTTTACTACTTAAGATCAAATTAATTGGCAATAAAGACCAGTTTCCTGAAAAAGAAAACACTCCAAGCCTGTAAGAGTCCTTCTGGTTGAATCCTGACAAGTGCTGTGCTTATCTTCACGACCTGCACAAATTCTGTGTGTGCCAACCTCCTACTGCCTCTGAGTTCTCTTGGCAATAGCAGCACTTCAGTTAACTTTTCGAAGTAAAACTAAACAATAGTATATTGTAGAATAGGTTTATTAGTTGAATGTGAACTAACTTTTCATACCACAAATAAAATCTTTTAGAGAACAGATTCATAACCAGTAGTGTTAGAGCTGGTGAGTGAGAACAGCACCGTGTTCAGTAGCATTCTTCTGGAAACATGGGTATCTTCTCCACAGTACTCCAGAAACTCACCTTACTTTGATGTTAATTTAATTATAACTGTCTTTCAAGATTTCAAAAAATAATTCTGAAAACAGGGCTTGTAATTACAACATCAGTATCTACTAAATAGGCACACCAAAGTCGAACTGCCTGGCAAAGATGTAAAGCAAATTGCAAGTAAGGCAAAGGAAAGAAGCAACTGGGCTTTTAAGTTCTATCAATTGCATCCAGATGTGGAAGCGTTAACTTTGTTGTGTTTATTGTAAAAGCCTATATTTTGCACCATCACTATTACTCCATGTCCACCTTTGCTTGGTTTGTGTATCAAACTGAAAGGTGTCTGTATGCTGTCACTCATTGTGACACTACATTCAGTGGTGTACGTGTGCAAAAAACGCAGGAAGTGAGGAATACAAAGAAAGAGAAGGAGCAAAGCTCTTGTAACACAACCTATCTGTTGTGACTAAAAACTTAGTAGAGAAGGTGTTGAGCAACTTCATCCAACAGACCACCCTTCAGGCTCTCAACTTGCAACAGGAGTTTGGTCTCATTAACTGAGGTGCCAGCCAGATGTGTAATAGCCTTTCTTACATCAATAAAAGTGCAAATTCAAGAACAGAGAGGAGGAAAAGAAAGAAGTGATGTTCTGCAGCTTGCACCTCTCTCTAGTGGCTTGTATTAAGGAATTCCAAATGGATTACATAATTTGAGAAGTCATTTAAAGCAGTCTTCAAATCTGAATTGGTTTAACTACAGCCAGAACTTTCTTAAAGGCTTTCATTTCTTTAATAAGCAATGGCCCATGAGAGTCATTTGGACTGTTGTTTAATTCTGCCCTTGATATTTAAACTTCGGGGAAAGAAGTAGATCCTTAAAACATACGCCATACAAAATACCTTTTCTTAATGTAGAATCCAAATCGTAACTTCAAAATGTGGTTCCAGAATTCAGAACTACAACTTTGCATACACCCTAGAAGACAGCCACTAAATAAAGCCTCAAAATCTTCACAGACTGGGACTATCTACTAAGGAATTTTGCAGAGTATAAGGCAATCCAGAATGCCACTGAGACTCCAACAGGATCTCTTCCAGAAACTGCCCCTTGGAACTACCACAAAAACTATCTGTGAAGTTTTCCCTTCACTGTCTTCCTCACTGACACTTGTCAGTGAAGAAGAACATATCTGTGGAAAAAACTTTTAATAAGGTGATGCATAAACCACCATTGATATGCTGGTGCTATATGGAAATACAGGAGTAGTGTTATGAGACGAAAAAAAAAGTCTTTTAGTATTTGATGTACCTGACTGTGTGTTTACTACATTCAGAAAAACACACTGAGAGAGTTTCTGACATTTCAAGATTGCAGTTTATGTGAATGAGAAGAATGACAGAAATCACTAAACAGTGCAAGATTGACTTGTGATTATGATGCAAAATGCCAACTTCAGATTCTATTATAGAGAGAAGAGTCACAGATGCAGACATTAAATTTCTCACGCCAGAAGGCATTGTCTATTTTATACCCATTAATGTGCCAGATTGGGCAAAATCTGTTTCAGCAATTTAAACAGTGCAAGGTGGAAGATACCGCAGATCTCTCTGTAAAAACACAGTTTCTTCTACTGCAATAAACTATAAAACTTTTGTCTGACAGAAAAATGACTCCTACTTATGGGTATCTTTAAATTGCTCTACTTCAAAGCAACAATGGTACAGAATGTTTTAAAATATTTTCTCCACTGTAAAATTATGGCATTAAATCACAGTGAAGTACCTGCACAGAATTTAAACATTAATGTTTTCTTACAGTATTTGTAATAATAGATTAAGTATACACATATTTGCATTCCACTGTGCTTCTGATTGCTGATGTCTTTCCTAGAGACATGCCTCAACCATCAGAACCATATGCTTGCAAATTGGAGAAATAATTTTTTGTGTCAACATGATTAAGAAATCTGTGCTCTTGTTATTAGTACTTCCTAGTTGTCTACACAGATATAATTCACCCCCTGCTCCAAGGCGTCTTTTACTTGATTTTACTCAGAATGCCCTCTGTTTCTTTTAACAATACTTTAGAAGAATTATTAGTGGCGTACCTTTATACCAGGCACAGAATTCTCTACCTTCAGCACTGGAGGAAACCCTTATTATTTCTTAAAGAGCCTTTATACTGCATGCACAGTTAAGCTTAGCCCTTTGCTGGGAGTTAAGCTGTTCTTGGGAGTCCTACAACTGCTCAGATAACCCTGTGATCTATATTCCACCTATACACATGAGGTAGCACATTAACTTGCCCAACACATCAAGATAACAGAGAATGGCCAACTACAGATAATAGCATTCTATATCCAACTGGTTCTGAAGTAAATGCCAGCAAGACGACAACACAAGCTCTCAGAACTTCCCATGACTACAAAGCCTAGTAGCTCCCACTCTTGACAGCCAAAGCAAGCAGATAACGTAAGTATGTCAAGAACTGTTAAACTCAGGAGGGGCTGGACACAAAGTTCAACTCATAAAGATATGGCTGTGGGGTTTTTTTTAATACAGGCACAATGTTTAAGCCATGAACTGTGATTTACAACTGTTGCTGTTTGAAAATCTGAGACTAAATTGCTACAAAATACACGGCTAACGTTCCTCCTCAAGTTTGCATGTTACATATTTCTTTTTACATGATTTCCGAGAGGCTTGACACTCAGAGGAGCTTCAAGTTAAAAAATACATGTCTTTTCTAAGGAATTCCACATTATACTTTTTACAACATGACTAGGTCTAGAAATCCCAAACTGGTGATCTGACTTTACTAAGGTGCCTCTTGTTCCTCTTGTGAAGTTTGGTTTGACTGAACCTACAGAAAGGGATGGAAATTTGTCAGCTATTTCATAAAATCACAGTTTGGAAGATAGTAAGAATAAATACTACAAAAAGCAGCAACTGGAATAACAAGTGAACCAGCTAGAAATACGAAAACAAGGCTTTACACAGTTTGAACAGTAGGGGAACAAGAGGAAAACATTGCAGACTGGGGGAAGGTGAGTGAGGATCTCTTCCATCTAAGAATCCAGTTTGTCACAGGCTTGTGAGTTTTTTATTGGTTTTCATTTCACACGGTCTGCTCCAAGTAGGAAGCACTGCTTTTCCAACAATCTCTTGACAGTTAATCAGTTTAACCTTTGCTCATACTTTCCAGAATAAAACTGTTTCCTAATTTGTTTTTACTTTTCATAAACCTCTAGATTGATCTGCCATCTTTAAAAAGATCAAATATTTCATTATACCTAATATCAGATTATTGAAGATTTTACTACATGCATGGGTAGTTCATCTAATCCCACTGACCTTTTCATATGAAAATCCAGTTTCATGCTTTATCTGCTAGTTGTTAAAAAAATCATCTGTTGTTCAGATGCTGCTTCTTCATTCTTATATGGAAATCAAAGCAAAACAAGACTTAACTTTTATTTATGTGGAACTGAGAAAATGCACCCAAGATTTAAAAGAAGTTGTATGTGTTAAGTCTTGTATTTGGAATTTTATATACAGTTCAATCCACGAGGCTGCCTTCTGCCTTAAATGTAAGCAGCATCCATCTCAGTAATCAGACCTATTTAGCTCATATTTCCTTATTTAAAATTCATACAGAGACAACATTTGCTGGTAGATTTCCTTCTATTTTATGTATAACTGATGTCAAGGTCCTCACATCTGTAGCCAGTTTATTCCAAAAAAAAAAAAAAAAAAATAACCTCCTACAGGGAAAATAAACCTCACTGTCCATCCCTGAAACCACTGGTTTATCAGCAAACAATAAATAGGAAAGAAAAATCTACTCTTCAACAGAAATCATGTTAGCTTCCTGCACAGAAAAAATGACCACATGTGACAGAGCAGATGAACATTACAATTAAGCAAAACCCCAAAAGCACCACGGGGAACTGAAGCAAGTGGCACAAATCACATTTATTCTGCCAAAAATCTGCTTTGTTACAGAAAGCAAAGAAGGGCTGAAAGGGAAGTTTTGGTCATTAAAAATGAACAGTAATTTATACTGCTGATAATAAGTCAGCACTGTTTGTAGGAACCATAATGAGCTTTTATCTCACAGAATGAAACAAATTCAACTGCAATAAACCCTTTTTCATACATATTCTAAGCATCAGGATTATTAGTGACTTTGCTCCCATTAATATGCTTTGTCTCTTTAGGATGCTGTAGCTTACTTTAACTTTACTAACTCTTTTCGGTTTAATTCCTCAAGTCAACTTAGAGACCATCAGAGGCTTTGAATCAAACTATAAAAATCTCAAAGCTGCAAGGTCAAGCATTAGCCACAGGAGAAAATTAATAAAACATCATCAAATGTGCCTGGTAAACCATAAGGCTTTGTAAAGAATTTCACAAGAAAGAAAAGGAAGAAAAGGATTAAACTTAAAAATCACCTCCAGAAGAATGATCATGAGCTAGAAAACATTGCTGGAATTCAGATAAGATGACAAACTAGTTGAATAAGTAAAATTAATCACCATGTCACTCTAGCACAGGTCCTTGTGAACACACTGGCCACACCAGTGACGCTTACTGGGTAAGGTAGGGTCAGAGAAGAAAAAAGATTGACAGCAAAATCAACAGTAAGAATTCTCTGTGTAATATCCATAGTGGTGCTCAGATGTAAGTAGCCAGGGGTATGTGTGCATGTTCATATACAGATATCTATCTGTGGATTCAACACAGTAATGCACAAGTTAGCTCTTCAGTCTCTATACCACCATAAAACACACCATCCTCAACCCTCTACAGACCAACTGGTTCCATTTTGTTAATAGGCCTTCAGTAGTATTCATCAAAGAGGAACATGAAGCATGGAGACATTTAATCAATATGAATAAAATGTAGTTTATATGTAGAAGAGCAAACACATAGAAAAGTACTTGTGAAGTCTGAGAAACAACAAAAAATTGTCTGACAAAGAAAATCACATAAATCTGTGAATAAGTTGGAGATGAAGCAATGGCAAAGTTAGGGAATAGTTCATCAATCAACCTAAGTCCTTAGGGAAACAAGAGTTCTGCTCTCACTCGACTAAAGTGTAAGATAGAAAATGACAAACTGAAAGAAAAGAATGGCTTAATTAAAAGAAGTGCCTATCTAATAATCACTGCACTGAACAGAGAACACTGAAAAAAGGAAACAAAAGCTTCCAAGACAAACCTGGCTAGAGCTAGCAGCAATATTGTTATTTTCCCCTCTCTTTCCCTTCATATTCATGTGCTACCCCAAGTATTTATCTTCTGATGAATCAGTTAATGCCCAGTCAAAAAAGAACAGTTTGAATTATCTTCTTCAACCATTATCACTTTAACCATCAGCCTTCACTTTTGATAGCTAAGCCGCAAGTGTGCCAAGCAGCACAGCCTATTTCACTTAGATATCTAACACATGAATTAAGCTATCACTTAGCTATACTGCTGACTGACCAAGAATAAAACCAGTATTAAGTGTTGACTGTACAGTGCAACTAAACTATACATTTCATATAGAGTCTGGGATCCTTAGAAAGCATATTTGTTATTCTCTATTTAGTGTTACATTGAGTGTTAAAATGGGAAGGATGCTGTGTGTGTATGCACATGCACTCATGCACACAGGTGCTCACTCTCAAGCAACAAAACTTCAAAGGCTTAGTGCTAAACCATCATTACAGTGCTTACACAACTTCCCCCGTGAGATTTTGCCAGTACTTCACCAAAATATGCCGTATTATTTCCACTACCTACTTAGAAGAAGAGAAGTAACTTTACTACTGTTTTTCCCCTCCTTACTTTTCTCAGGTCAATAAATACCAGAAAAGCAAAATCCACACGGATTATCAATGCTTACAGGTTACGTAATCCTACAATCTAAAATGAAATGTTCCAAGTATTTCATGTCAAAGCACACAGCTACTACTTTCACATGTTTCATCTATTTGCTTACCTTTACTTGCGCTCTCAACATGCTGCAATTCATCTGGAAATTTTAAGATGTCCCGGTAATTTTCCTCACAGATTTCTGCCAGGAAATGCAGGAGGGTTGTTTTATGATCTGATGATTTAGTATCTCGAATCTAACAAGCAAATACAAGAGAAAAAAAGAGAATTTTTTTAGTCAAATGTTTAAGGAAAGTGATTGTTGCAGTTGTAAACTCATCAGTAAAAAGTTACAGTGGTTGCCTGCAAATGAAAGAAATCATTTAAAACATGAAATTTCTCCAATTCTTTATCATTTAAGACTACAAAGGGGAGCCTATTGCTATGCTCCTATGCTGTATTTCTTGAAAGAGTAATTATGCCAAGAACAAAACCTGAAGACAGTCCATAAAGTCCTGACATTTGAGCAACGCTAGTTCAGAATGCTTGCTGTGATTAAATAAATAGCTGAGAATAGAGACTAAACAGAACAGCATTTAGTTCGTTCTTTCAATGCCCCCCACTGCCAGATTTCTAAAGGAATCCCTCTGAAATGCTGCAGAGCCAGACAGTGTGCTAAAAGTCAAAATTTGCTCTTTTACCAGTCAAGTTTAAGAAACTCCTTGTCATAAATCTACAGGTTTTTTATTGAAGCAAAATTTAACATACGCTGCTTTATCCTAAAGACTTTAAATTTTACATAGACACATTAAAAAACTGCACCCCACCTTACTGAAATACAAAATAATACAAAAGCAAAGGTAACTAACCAACCATAAAGAAAATTTAATACGTTCAGCTTTATTTATGAAGAGCTGCCTAAAAATTGTGCACAGTGTGAACAAACAGGTAACTGGATATTTCCACTACCCTCTGAGGATATTTTTAGAGGGAATTTTTAGTGGTCTAAAACAAGCTGGTCTTCTTGAATGTGGAAAGAGCCTCTGTTCTCCATTAACCGAAGTGCATTAACTGCTAGAATCAGTTTTGTATTTTAGAAAACTAATTCTGAAATAATTGTTAAAATACAAGGCTAGTGGCAAATTTCCAAGGAAACAGATCCTTGGGGCTAAATCCCATGGTACAGTGCATGTATATAGACAAAGGAACATCATGAACTTGAGAGTGAGAAAATGAATTTAAGTCCAAATTTAGTTTCTCCATTTTTATGCAGACATGGAGAATGAATGTTAAAGTTGATTGAAGATTTAGTGGAAGTAGAGATTACCTCTTATTTACAAAGACACCAGAGAGTAGGTGTATGCAAGAGTTTGAGATAATTGTACTTCACTCTCCACAGAGAATTAGTATTACAAGTATATCTGTAAAGATTTATTTAACCACATTACTTACTCATCTAGTACAGTTCTTATACATGAGTAAGCTACAACATACACAACAAATGAAATCAAGGATTTATTTAAGAAAAATACAAAAATGTCTGTGTAAAATCTCCTATTTGTTTTCTCATTCTCTAAATCACTAGAAGTTCTAATTCTATAATCCTCATGACAGGCTTGCCATCGATGTTCAATTTAATACAGGCCTTTCAGCTTTAAGGATTACCCTGTTAAGAATAAATGAGTACAGTCAAAAAATAGGCTTTTAAAAATATAAGGTATTTAGGCAATTAAGAATGCAATTTAATTCATACCCATTCAGTGATTAAAGACTAAACAATGCTCAGTAATGGTGTGCAGTTAAAAGGTTTTAATGTGCTATGTACATAGAAGTTTGTCCAACTTGAAAAAAAAAAAAAAAAAGGTAGATTTAGTGGCTAAACATCTGCATGGTAAAAAGAAATTGCATTTCAATTTGTCTGTGAACAAGAACTGTGGGATTTGCAGTCTTTGATCTCTGACATCAAGTGGATAAAGCTTTTTCTTTTTTCTAAATGGACAAAATTATTTTGCCTTCAGATTACAACAGAAACATGTTTTGTCACCAGTGGTAACATCATATTGACAAGAGTTGGTATTAGCACCTGCTGAGTTGTTTAAAACCTGTAGTAAACATTCCTTCGCATCTCAAACAACTGTGTCAAACTCACTCCTTTGGCCCAGTCAACAAACACGTCTCTGCTACGTTCATTTGTATTTCCAACAGCTAAGAGACAGAACTGATAACACAGCTCTGCTTGATCTTTAGAATATGTATGCTTTAAAAATCAAGTTCTAAGCCTATAATACAATTAGAAGATAAGGAAGATATGCAGGGTTTGAGTGTACTTTAGCAGATATTATTTAAATGTAAAAGCAGAAATGAAAGATAGGAACCAGAATGCTAACAGCAGCATAGCTGTGTGTTGACATTCTCTGGATTCAGAGAGTATACTTGTATTCAGGATAATTTTTTTGTCTCCTCTCTTCTTATTCTTGGGTAAAATTTAACATTTTCTTACTTCATGGAAGAGACAAATCTGGGTATTTTGAATTACAAAGTGAAAGCAGTTTTTCTCCTATCTAGTTAAATTGTCCCCAGTTTCAGTTTACATCCATGTCTCATTCTTTTGCTCTACACTGTGCTAAAAAGCTTTGTTCCGCCTTTACAGAAACTTACTTGTATTGGAAGGTTGTCACAGGTCCCCCCCTTAAACCCACTCAAGTTTATGAATAATAAAAAAGGTTTGTATAGAATCCTGAACATCATGCTCCATATGCAACCCAGCAAATTCTCAGTTAAGAGCAAATAAATCACTAGCCGTGATCTCCTGACTACAAGCCCAGGACACTGTCACCCATCACTCCAGGGCACACCACTGGCTCATGTTCTTCCACAAGGACAGGCTCCAGGTTTCTTGCTGAGTTGCATCCCACATAAATACAAAATCAACTTTAAAATACCTGTTATTTTCTTTCAGCATAAATCTAAACTGTCCCTTTATAAACAAGAGCTCCGGAGAAGGGCAAGGTCAAGATGCTAGATTTACAAACAAAATACACTTAGGGCCTCTGTCACATTAAAAGGTTAATAAACAGGAAATCAAGTTTCGCATCAAGAGGCTACTATTTAAAAAAAAACTACCCTCATGGAGCTGACATTTAGTCAATGTCTTCTCAAGTAAAGAAATGTCTTATTTGGGTTAGCAGAATAAGAGCAAATTGTGGGGAAAAAAAAATAATCAATACCTTCCCCCTTCCTTTCATTCCTTGCACTTTTAGTCATTACTTACACAGATAACTGAAGCTAAGCTCTACAGCAAATAGTGATTAGAACTTTTATTTTAATATGGTGGCTCTTAATTACATCTTAACAGACAATTCAACCAGAAACACATACTTCTATTAAGTATTCTGTGGGTTCTGAATGCCAAGTGATATTACAGATTAGTGTGGGAGCAAAAAAGGAAAAATTACATCCATTTGACAGTGTTACTGAGTGTTCCAGCCTCACAACTGCAGGTACATACGGACCCAGGCCAGAGATAAAGAAAAGGTGGACTGTACAAAGGGCTGCATCTTTAGAAGCAGCCAGAATTGTCTTGCTAGTGACCCCTAGGTATATTAAACACAAAATAAAGCAAAAAACCCCAAATTCCTACCTAATAAATATACGTACTGGAAGAAAAGTTTGTGCATCCTAAAACTCTCTGCCTTTCAAATTTTTTGCATTATACCCTCTGTATCTTCACCCTTTTCATTCTCAAAGCGTTACCATAATAGAGAAGTCCTAGTAGTTCCCTGAGACTTGGCAAACCCACAAAACCCACCAACAGTAATGGAATTCTCCATTTGGCATACAGATAATTGCTTTACTTCTGCATCTTTAGTAGTGTTAACACACTGGAATATAAAAGCTTTTACAGAGCAGTGTCTGAATATATGGCACCCGCAAACATCTACAATGCATGTCACTGACTTAAGGTTTTCCGAATTTGTTTGTTCCTTAATAAAAGACACTAACACTGTGCTATTACAGATTTCTACTGCAGCTTTTGCTTCTAAGGCGTTTCTATAGCTGAGAAAGAGAATTTGTGGATAGCGCATTTAGTTAAAAATAAAAGATAATAAAAAAAAAAAATAGTAGATGAGTGCAGGCTACAGAAAGCAGCTTCCAGCTGAATGCTGAAGCCCCATTTTGAGTGGTCAATACTATCAGATTCACTGTTCGGGAAAGGATTAAAGACTAATACACACAGAGCATAACAATGACAGCACATACATTCAAATCAAGTAATATACAGAGTACAGCGTTTAGGTCTGCAGCTCAGAAATAACATCAATGTAACAGGTCTCCCTTTACACATAGTGTCTTAGCTAAATATTTAAAACATGCAAATCATACTGTAACACACTTCTAAAACTTTTTATTATTTTTATTTTATTATTCTATTTTATTCTTCTATTATTATTCTGTGCATACATGAGAATAGCTCCTGCTTGCCAGTCTTGATGCAGCACCTGAATTCTAATGTTGGTCTCTTATTTGAACAAAATTAAGTTCTCTGCCTTCTGCCAAGTGTTGTTTACAAGTCATTTCTTTTTTCAATAACATCATACACTGCAACATAGCATCCAGAGAGATAATCTGGTTTTAAGGATTTGCAATTACTATACATGCATTAGCTTTTTAGCTATGGCCAGACAAATTTGTATTCATGCTTTCTTTCCTTTATTTTCTTTATCATGTTTAAAAGTTATTACACAGTAACAGATTTCTGTGTACAAAGTGACCAGCTCTGTTTTAAGGACACTTATTTTCTCAACACAAACATTTATCCCAGATCAATACTTGTTTCTTTCCTTTTTTTCAGATCATAGAACACAAATACTAAACAGACAATTAATTTGAAGATTGTTCAAAGATGACCAAAAAAAATCAATACAAAAATCACGTTTTATTGAGAAGTGAATTCATGACATTCGAATACCTCATCATTAAAACAAGTCTGTGTGTATTGTGCACAAAAGAATGTGCACACATAGAGACGTGTTCTACCTGCCTGGCTCAAAAAAATGAACTTAAAAATAAATTACAAGCTCTCTTGTCAGGGACAGGAATTCCACTGCTATAAAAGACAGTGTAAATCACTGCTCTCAGAAAGAAAAGAAGAACTAAAATAAAATGAACCACAAACTAAAAAACTTGCAAACATCAAGCCTTTAAAAAACATTGATCGAGTGGTCTACTAGTTTGATTCCCCTTATTCCAATACCTTTTCTGGTTACTTTTTTTCTGAGACTTAAATCCTTGCCTTTAGACAAAACACTGACCTACAGTAAAGAACAGCTAAAAACTGACATATGAGTCACAGATAACTGGATGTATTATAAATTCTGTTCACATAACAGCTGAAGTTCCAACAACACTCAGAGGATAATACTGTTGTTTAACTTGTATTTTACTTTGTCCCATCAGGTATCTAACAGGGAGAGTCACCAAAAGTAGTCAAAAAATTAGACAATGACAGAAATGACGAACATTTTAAAACATTAAGCCAGCTAATCTTGTTTGATTTTAAAACTCCCACTGAAGCAGTTCTTACTTCAGGCGAGCAATGTCTAAAAATGGTAAGAAATTACTTTCCTCATTCTAAAGTTGACCAACAGTTGTAAATTCTGAGACTGTTTGAATAATGCGATGATTTACAGCTGGTATGTGGCTGTGACAGCTATTAAATCTCATGCTTATAAAAGATATCGCCACCTGATACAGTTTAATATGTTGTGCTATTCACAACAGGTAAGAAAGGCCTATCAGACCATAGTCTTGGTTAATAATGCAAAGCAAATAAAGCCATCTCACTACTTCAGGTGGAAAATGGGAAGGCAGAATTTGAAAGCAAAAGAACCAAATGCCATTATCGGTTGAAACAATCAGTGCATAAAAAGAGTCATTATCCAAATATGAATACAAATTCTTAACAGTAATCACTTAAAAATAAAATAAACCCATTGTCAGTACTAAGTGTCAACACCTCCTATTTATAAAATTAAACCTCAATGGAGGAAAAGGTTACTTCCCTAAATATGAGTACTTCCCTAAAGTACAGGTACAAAACTATTTTAGAACAAATAATTCTTTCAAAAGCACATTATTATAGTCATCTAATTCAAATCAGAGTGACAAACACATAAAGCAATAAAAAGCAGAGGTTAAATAGCAGAAAATATCTTTTTTTAGTTATAAACAATAAGTTTCAACTGCACAATGCACATGTCACTCCATCCAGAAATATTTATCTACATTTCCATTAACTTAAGTGACTTGTTCTGAGTGTGGAACTTACCAGTGATGATTCATAAGGTTTAATCAATACGCAGAGATATTAATGATGCCATTTAAACTCTAGATTTTGGTAAGACCTTCCTTTTGCTCCAACAGCTACCACTGCCTTTGCGACTATCTTATCTTTAGCCATCTCCTTAAAGCAAAATATACCTCGTACCTAAACGCAATAGCACAGCCAACATTTTATTACGGAGAATATTTAAGTATTTTCTCCAAATCTCACAGGGGAAAAGGGGAACAAAAAAACCAACAAAGAAAAACCCCATCACTTCCCTCAGAAATGCCTATCTTGAAAACAAACAACAAAGTTAAATAGGTTTTGTTTCTGAGGGCAAGGCTGAATTAAACAGTCATAGATTGTCACAGTTATTCTAAATGGAATTAAGCTGTAAGCACAGATAGCTATGCTTCAGCAATTATTCAGTTCAGTAGAGAACAATTTGCAGGATTAGTCAATCTACATTAGCTGTGTCAACATCTGTGGGATTTGCATTGACAGCAATTCATAAATCTATCACCTGGAGTGCAAGGATTCCTTCTCAAATCTATGCCATGCTAGAGTACCATTCATGCACAGTCATCATTTCCCCTTCCCCTTATTAACAAGTAGTTTTCTACTTTAAACATTAATTTCCCTTTAGATTCCACTACTATCAAAAAGAAAACGCAGCACTAGAACTATGAAAAAAAAAAATCCTTCAACTTGGACTCTCTTAAGAAAAAGCTATTAAAGAATCAAAGTTCTTCTCAGGTGATGGCTTTTATTTCATCAGAAGTTAGCAACATCTTTCCATTAAACTAGAGCAAACAGAGTCTTTCTCTACTGAAATATCAGATTGCTGAGCTTGAAATATTATTTCCCCCCCCCCAGGTTCCATTTCCTTGAAGTACACATCACATTTCCTCATGGCATCCAAAAAAAGGGACTTGAAACCTGGATCCTCTAATTAGACCAAACAAAATAGTAACTGAAGAATTCCTCTGCAAGATTTATACTGACTACTTTATTCTTTAATCTGCTTAGCAAATGTTGCATCCATTTAAGATAAGGTATCTTGCTTTCAAAGGTACTCTACAAACTGAGACAGTCAAGTTCAGATCAATGCCTTACACGCATTTTACCATATAAACAAACACGCACTGCACATTAAATTGACTGCTACAGATTCTGCAATTCTCATTGCATCTCATATTTTGCCATCACAACTGAAGTTCAATGTAGGTTAACAACGTTGCTTTTTAATCACATATACTTATCTCTGTGACACTGCTGGAAGGACAGCTGGGTAGAAGATAGGGAGAAAGACGAGCAGCTAGAGCTGCTTCAGAGCTCTGTGTATATTCTATTGACAAGATGATAGGTGAGGAAATTCAGATCAAAAAAGCTGTTCCACTCATGTACTCCAGAAAGAGTATAACAGACGTAGAATTAAACTGCCTTAAATCGCCACTGCACTAAGACAGCTACAGCAGAGCAGCAGCCTAGAAACGCTTACTCCACACTTGTCTGTCCTTTATTAAATACAGAGGTGCAGTAAACTACATTGACTGAATGTTTTTCCATGTTTAGGGTACTTTTTCATGTGTCCTGAGTTTTACGAACCTGCACCTAAAAGTTTTATAGCTTCATCTTACCTTGCAAAGAAAACTGATGTTAAAACCAAGAGATTGTGCATTTCTGGAGCCAGCGTTCATGTAGTTTCCAAGGAACAGCACTAACTCTAAGAGCTTGCTAAAGCTTTCACTCTTCTTGAGCTCTTCACAAGCCAGTGTAACCGCCATAACGTCAGGTTTGATATTGTTTACGTGCTCTTCAAACATAAGCCTGAAGAGGATCCCGTTGAGACGCGACCGCAACATTTTCACTGAACTCATCTGCAAAATAAGAAACATTGAATCAGAACATAAAAAACCCAAAAAGGTCATTTAGGCAAAATAGTTTGTATTAGAAAACAATACTGCGCAGCCAACAAGACTCCAGCTTCTCTATGTTTTTACTGCCTACCTTGTATTTCCAGATATCCGTACCTGCCCATAGGTATTTGTCCCCAAACCATACAGTTTGAGTGAAAAAAAATTTCAGTGAAGCAACGCACTGAAAATAAAGAGTGTGTGTTACCAACCATCTAATTTGTTCCAAACTCACAGGCAATACATGGGCACTGCCAAAACCCTTCCTCTCAGCAAAGAAAACCTAAGCCAGTTCTACCAGTTACCAAGAACTGAAGATCAAGCTGAAGGTACCCATGGCAAACATTTCATCACACCTCCAGCGAAGTTACTCTTGAACTCTGATATTCACCAGCATCATCAATGATCCTAGAACAAAGCTTCTTAGTTTTTCTTCCTTCAGAAATGGTACAACGATCTCTCAAGTGTGTGTGCTGATACCAGCACAAACACACACAGCACACTTCAGTCTGACAAAGCAAAAGAATTAAACCTTCCATTTTTAGATTCTTTTACTGAGCTGATACATAGCTCTCAACTTGCTCTTGGTCACTAAGAGAGCAATAGGTGAAAGACACAATGAATCCTTAGGGACCCTTGTGGAGGACATGGGAATATCTAAGTCAGTCTGAGACACAGGAGGATAAGCTTCACTGGTCAGGTATTTGTATAAAGCCAGGTCAAGTATTTTATGCTATTGTACTGATGTGAGCTGTTAACTGGGGTACTTACAGATGACATCAGTGCTGCATCTAATAAGGTGGTTTATTTTTTCAGCTTTTAATGGAAATGAAAACCAAACTGGTTTTTATTCAGTTATTGTCTACTCTTACAGCAAGTTATAAAATAAATAATATGGATCCTGACAGTATTGATAGTTACCAAATAGCCCAAAGGTATTTTAAAGATACACCATGGTATATATTTGATACCAAGACTTTTTAAGTTCATACCATCAAAAGCCCCAATCTGTGTACCCCAAAGAATAATCAGAAATCAGAATAATCAGAATCAGGAGATGGATAAAGAGGCTTTGGCTGAAATTCATGACAATAAGTTTCACATTAAAAGCAATATACCTAGAGATACTAAAGTAAGGATATACTTCTGGTATACCCTATGATTTCTGATCCAGTGACATCATACCTTGCAGGCAGGATACTGGCTGCTTTTCAACCTCTTGTCTTTTTCTTCTTTTAAACAAATTTTGTAAAACTACTGCCCAAGATACTATCACCTTTATGTTACCTGACACTTTGCGAAAGGTAGGATAGGACTAATTCCTTCCTGAGCTGATGAAATGATGGAAGGTTATAAATCAGTGTTGTAACATTGTAAATGACTGAGATATTGAAAAGTATCTACAATACTGACTCATAAGTTTAAATCCCCAAGACCAGTTTCATTAGACCAGCTACCAAAATACAGCCACATCTTTCCTATTTTGCACAAGAGATCAGTAATATTTCCCTTTACTTAGAAGCAGAGCATAATTCAGGAGACATATTTAAATTTAAGAGCAAAATACATACTGAGAATTTTTAATCCACTTGAAAATTTTCATTTAAATGCAAGCACCTTTCAAACCTAACTCCTGATTTTAATTAGCAGAATAGAGAAAGATTTCTCCCCCAAAGTATTCACAATCAGTGGTGTTCCTAAAGCACTTTGTCACCTTGTTATGTAACAAATCACAGATCTTGACTATCAAAACCAAGATTTTTAGATGCTCATGTCTGTTGTCCAAAGCTTTACGGTGGCTCTTTGAAGAGCCACAATTTCCCTACCGGTGTTATCTACCAGACAGCTACCAGAAGCAGCAGCAAACACTTCCACAGGAAAGACTTGGGTGGCCTGAATAATGATTAGATCATACTAAAATGACTATAAATATGAAGGCACTCCAGATGGTCTCAAACAATTCACATGATCAGACTGGCATGAGGAAAAGGAAAGGATCAAAACAGAAGCATTCCAGCATAACTTGTGGTATTTTTTTAATCTATCTCCATTGTCACAAATTTCTTTATGAGCCTCTATAAGCCAAAAGTCTTGAAACATTATTCTTCTAATCATTCTGTATTTCAGAAAATAACATACTGAAAAGCTCTGCCTTGAAAGTATCTACCTTCACTGGGCTGCAGTAGATGGATATTTAAATTAATCACATAATTTCCTTTTAATTTCTGTAGAACAATCTCCAATCACTCTTTTTACTGAAAATGCCACAAAAGTTGCCACAAGCTTTACATCCTGAAAACACTGCAACAAAACGTGTAAGCCAACAGAACAGCATGACTTCAACGTCTGTGAAAAATAATCCTTTACAACACTTCAGCCCATTTGTTCTTTCTTTTTTAATGCTGTGAAGTGTCACAGAAGACTGATCACAACTACTTTGCAAAGTACTTTGACTACTGAACTAGCAATAAGTTTTGATTTCATCTGCATAGTATTTTACAAGTATCTTGACAGTTTTATAAGTGCTGTTTCAAGTGCGTTGTTTCCACAGAATTCAAAACATTTTTCTATACATTATGCTCTTTATGTATCAATAGAAGATGACCATAAATGTTTTTTTATTTCCTCCTTCCCCGCCCTGCACTGGTTTCTCTTTCATATGCATGCTTCTGAATACACATGTTCAATGGCTGATAAACATACTGAACTCACAGGAATCTTCTTAAAATAGGTAAGGTACTAAGATTTATTCACTTAGGAAAAGGTCAGATTGTTTACAGCTCTACAAAATTAGTGTCAAAGGCATCTAAGAAATAACACATTCAAGGAGGTGCAAGTAACAGCAAATATTAGCTTCCAGCATGAACAATTAAAACAAGAAAATGGGTATTTCTTTGCCAGCTAATTGTGAGTGCTGGACTGCGTGTCATTATTTTCCCTTCTGAGCTTTCATAAAGGTCCTTGCCTGAATTCTCTATCTAATCAAGTTCTTTATTCAGTTCTTTATTATTTGTTATCATTGTTCAATTCTCAAGCCCTGTATTAAAACTAGGTTCAAAGGTTACTGAAGAAAGGCAAAAAGCACAATTAAATTTGCCTCGCCTCCTAAGGAATAAAGCTGACATTGTTATAACGTAAATTTGTCACCTTACAAAGACAACTTACTCGGCCTCTTACCTACGACATATTCAAGTTGGGGTTTTTTTCCCTAGCAAGGTTCTAGAAAGATTAATTCTACAGCAGCTCTAGAAATGACAGTGAGGTAAAACAAGTGGCATATAAATTCAGTTCAAATGACTGAATTTCTCTAAACCACTGCAAGTGCAGCAATCTTGTACAATTCTTCCCACTTGATCTCCCTCCCAGCAAGGAGTGTTCAGGATGCCTAACACTGTTTGTACAGCAGAAGAGGGGCACAGAATCTGCAAGTCTCTGTAACTACTCAGTGAAACTTTTGCATTCACAATGAAATTACTGATAACCAGTTCTTAACAGCTGGGGGAAGTTGTGCATTCCCTAGAAACCAGCAAAACCTCCCACTTTTGCAGAGCGCACACCAGAAATGGAATTCTTTGGCCAGTTCCAGTCATTTGTTTTGTTGTTTCACTGAAGAGTTATTAACTAGCGTGTATCACCGAATGGTGGGGTGATCTTTCTAAAACTGGTAATATTCTTCTTTTCTTCAAACTCACAGTTGGTGGTAAAGAAAAGTGGGTAAAGTTTTCTGAGTTTAAATACCACTAACTGTCAAAGATCGTTTTTTTCCAGGCTGTCCTCTGAGTTGGTAGAAAATGATTGATATTCACACATTAGAGCATAGATGAGATTTATGCTTCTGTAATACTTAAATTGTTCAACTGGCACTGAAATTGAAAGCCAGTATCCTTACTGAGGTTGCAGCTGGTCCCATGTCATAAAGAAACTAACTTTTAAACACAAGTTTACATTTGAAAATCAGTGAATATTCTGCCTGGCTTATTTAATGGCATACAACATTCAGTTAATCTATTTTTCTTGCTCTACTTCAAGATCAACGCAAACTTTTCCTTATAGGAAGTTGTGTTGCCTTTTTTGATCCCAGTTTAACACTTCAAAAAACAGTTCCAATAACTAATTTGAATATATAATTGATTTTAACATTTCATCTAAATGAAAATGCAATTCTAATTTTCATTTACATATCAGCTGAATATTAAGTTAATCGGTCTCTTCTAATAAGTTAATCACTTACTAAGTATGGTTTTTCTACACCAATTTTAAGCAACTTATTCCAACCTTTATTAAATTTGACAGGCACAGTGATTACCCAATTAACATCTCTTAATAATTAATATCTCACTAATTAACATACCTAAATGTACATACAAATAAGGGTACACATTTTATATATTACTTTAGTCCTTCTGTCATTTTCTATTCCGAAACATGTTCTTAACATCAAGGTTAAGATTATTATTAATGCAAAACACAGAGCTTCATTCAACACATTGTGAAAAAGGACTCCAGTCAGTAAAGAGCTGAAGTTTAGCTGCATTTTTTCCACTTTAATGGATTGTTCAATTAAGTCAAAATTGGAAACAAAACCAGCATTTTAGTAGTATTTATGTAGTCTGAGGCCTCTAAAAAGAAGTCAGAATCACTACCCATAAGGAAACATAATATTTTTAATTAAACCAGATGGTAAAGGTGAATAAGCAAACAAGCTTCAGGAAACATAGTCCCTTCATCAGGCAAACATCACCATTTGGAGATGTTTGATTAAGCAGTTTTTTCTGATATTCCATTAAATACTTCTAAACTCTTTCTCAGCTTTTTTGTAGTTGGTCATTCCTCAGAAGAACGAATCAATGAAGTGATCATGACTATATTAGTACTGTCAGAAAATAAGGATACTTTTATGACTTTTTCAATATAATCAAGTGAAAACACAAAAGACTGTTTAGTTGCAATCCAGTAGTAACCATAAGTCAGATAAATGCATGGTCCTCAGGTACTTAAGACAACCAATAGAGATGATAGAGAGAACAAAGCAGTAAAATTGAATAAGGAGAAAGGCTGAAGCAGAGGAGATAAGGTAGGTGTGATCTTCATAAAAGGGAAATATGTGGCAGAAGAAGGGATCGAATTTGGAAAGGATCCAAGTTACAAAGATCAGGGTGAAACATTAAGGAACTGACAGCAGTAAAATGGAGCAATGTCTATGGAGTCTTTTAAATCAACATCGTTATGCATAATTTCCTGAATTTCTTTACTTATTTTAAATAGTTAACTGAATAGAATTCATATACTTCAGAGTCCTCATTTGTCCTAATGCCTTCACCTCGTTTGCTTCCATTCCTTAGACACATTTCAGATATTCTCCTTGAACAAAACCTAAGTAATTTCCCACTTTGTTTGGCTTTATTTATGCAGGAGAGAAAGAAGCCAACATTTGTTTGGTAAATCAGCCACTCCATGGTATCCTTTGCTAATTGCCATTTCAAAAATAGGCAGGAAACAGAGAGTAGCCAAGGCAATTGTTCCAGCCTGCCTTCCTTTCCAGAGATCAAAACCCCATCTCGCTGTAGGGCTGGAAGTACTGCTGTCATTTCATCACATTGTTTTAGTCACACTGCAAGCGCGTGTTACACGACAAGGAGGAAACAAAGTATTCCGCTAGTGCTTTTAAACAGATTGCTTGATACACATACACATATATGCAATTATACAAAATATACAGAATATCTTCATATATGTATATATCTTTATATATGGATATAATATATCCATATGTATCCATATATGGTAAGTTTTAAGATATACCTAAAAGATATTTTACTACTGTATTACACTATAATTATAAGCACTGAATGTGTATTTATAGAGATTTTTAGATTGTTTCTGATCAATAAATACATGGTAACTTTTTCCTACTGCAGGACTTGCAAAAAAACTAACCAAACTAATTCAAGCCTAAATTTTTCTTTCTAATCTATCTGACAAAATAGATCTCTGCAGTTAATTATTGCACTGATACATACCACAACTCCAAATTGTTCTGGTTCAGCAAGATCATTATATTCATCTTTTAATTCGGCTAAGGCATTGAGTTCCTTCTGCTCAGGAAGAGTCTTCACTAGGTTCTAAAACAAACAAGATATTATATCAAATTACTTATATTAAACTAGCTGAGATCTTAAAATAACACATTTAAAATATCACAACATGGAAATGCAGGAAGAAATTATGGGAAGCTTATTTATTTAAGCAGCTTTATCACTACGTAAACAACAAATCAAACCACTAATTATTTAATATAGACATCAGCACCTCTGTTAGTATCTAATTTGAAGAATGCGTTCTCAGTATTAAAAGTTAGATGAAACTTCTTGATGCTGTCAGACCCTGAAGAATTATACTCTATCTACTATCTTTTTCCCCCTCCCTCATGTTTGCATCTTGCTCATTAAATGTTAATCAAGAAATAACTGGTCTATGTAAAGCAAGACATAACTACCTAAAAAAATAAAACTCTCTAAACATTCAAAATAGCTGTGCCCAAATTTCACTTAAAACACCTTACACAAAAAAAGAGCAACATCTCAAAACTGGACAGATTTTTCTGGAGAGACAGGATGGCAAATATACTGGAACCCAGCAAAAAGCAGAACTTGCTAGAAATCCTATCCGTGTCTACAGATATGCTAAATGTATTCAATATTTATATTAAGGCTGAAGAATACTTTGTTTTAAAAGATACTCAGTAGAAGTTTAGATTGTTGAGGGCACTGAGCAAGGGCAAGCACTAGCTGCTGAAGAAATCAAAGGGACTGAGTTGACAACATTTACCTACAGAAGAGAGGCAGAGATATCTCCAGGTCTATGTGAACACAGCACCTCCTGCCTTCCCACTATGCCCTTCGGAGGATCTGGGGCAGGGGGCAATCACCTAACCACACAATACAAGGAGGCAACCTGTTTCTGTATGCTGGATAATTTATAAACATTTAATATGCATACAGGGGCCAAAGAAGTAGCAGACTGCTGTTATTAATAGCTTTTGAAAAATCAACATGAGATTCACTCTGTTCCACAGTGCGATCAATGATTCCTATGCCAAATAACTAAGAAAAAAAAAATAGCCTTCATGCAGAAATCATTTTTTCTTCTACACAAACACAAGGGTCCCGAGGTATTCAAGAGAAAAGGGATAAGTCCCTGTTCTTCAACAAGAAGCTCCTACTTTATGAAGCCACCCTCTTCAAACTTGCCGAAGTAAATGGTAGAACCACTGCCAGGTTTAGAGGTTTACTTGCAATAAAGTGTCTACGGAGCTGCAATCCGATAGGATTTTAATTACAACACAGATTTTAGTGAAAATAATGTGTTACAGATAAAAAACCATAACTCTTCTGATACTTTTGGCAACACCATTCATAGAAGTAGAACATTTGAGAACATGTGCCTTTAACTTAGGTTATAAGCACGTAAGTTCTCCTCCCCTCCCATCAGGGAAATGCATTCCCATGTGTTCCCATAAGATCTGATTAAAGTAGAAGGGATATGCACACTGACACTGTCAGAGGACCAATAATAACTGTTTAGGTTTATGCCACAAAATGACTCTAGCATAAAAAGAAAGTTATGTGCCTTTTAAAATCAGAAAAGCAACCAGGACTATAAAAGCCTGTTTTTTCCAGATATAAAAATCTTAACCAGAGAAAACCTGTACTGTCATAGGTACAAGATGTCTTACTTTCAGAACATACCAATCTTGCCATCACTCTTGCAATATTCCTAGTCATCAGGAGAATTTGATTACTGATCACTCTGCCAGGCTTGATAAAGTAAGCATTAAGGTACAACTTCCAGAAAGGCATCAGTCTAATTTGTCAAATTAGCTAAGTTAATCCTCCAAGCTGAAAGGATCAAACATACACCCATCTTAATAAGGAAAACAAAAGAGGACAAGCAGCCTCATATAAAACAACCCTCTTAGGGAAACATCTTTACACTTCCACCAAGGAGCTACTGAATGTCTCAGCAAGCAGAGTTCAAAATACTTGACAGAGATAAGCATCAGATTCACCTTGATGTCACACTATTAAGCTGCAGCCTCACATTTAAACCCAAGCATGTTTCCTTTCCTATTCACCCAAACCTACATCTCACTTACTTCTACTTTTAAAAAAGGATCTGTAAAAAGTTTTTGCTCGTCTGACTGTTTAATCCGGGTGAAGATTAAAGACATGAATTAAGTAGTGTATTTTTTAAACTTATTTTCATTAGGTAGACTATTTACCAAATGCTGTAACCTAAAATATCACAGTATTTGTCAGAAACATATATTTCATTACACATTAAACATTATTTCTTCCATCAATGCAGAAATACAAGTACCTACTACTAAAATTGCCTTCTCTTTTTTATAGCTACATAACCAAAATCTGTAACATGCCTGATGATTTCTTTTTCGTCATCCACACCCCTTTACGGTCTAAAGCTAACAGATGAATTCATTTTTCCCTCAGCTTCTAAGGACACTTTGGCTCTACTAGCACTGCAGCTCCATATATAACACATCTGTATATATATATATACACATATATATATATGTTTAAATATGTTTACTTTCATTAATTGTATTGAATAACTGAAAATGAAGCTAAATCATTCGGTGATCACATATTCAAATCTTATTCAGTACTTTCAGAAAGTTTCATAGTGTATTCATGATGATGTGAGTTTAAATAAAAATAGGGTAATTAAAAAGGGCTTACATAAACATAAAAAGAAGTAGAAATCTAAAGCTGACATTAAGAGGCTGAAACTATCACTCACTACTCACTCTCAAAACACTCTGAATTCTGCTAAACACAGTGGTTGACAACTGCATGTTTACGACAACTTACTTTCTCAAAGACAAGCTGGGAACTGAGAATCTCTTTCTCCTGGATTTTTTTGTTCTTCAAGGAAGAGTTACAACAGTATATAGCCTACTATGTACTCGAACTGATTAATCCAATTAATTTCAGCACATACTACAATAAGTTTGAAAAGCAACAAGAAATGAGGACTTGAGAAGCATAACTGAAAAAGCACTTTCCTATCTGTTCAGTTATGCTCTGGCCATTTAGTTCTCACTGCTTTGATAATTGGAAAAAAAGCGGTTTCTCCATGAGCATTTCTATAAAGCACAAGTTTTGCTAAGCATGAAAGCAAGCAAGGTTTGCTTTGTAAAATCTTTCCAATTGGTAGTACTAAAAACGGTTAAACTGGCAAATTAGTTAATAACTCAGTTGGAAGATTAGAATAAAACCAAACCAGATTAAACTTAATATGGAATAAATGATACATCCCATTTACCCTAATACATCTTCAGGAACACCGAAGGAACCTCTTCTGGATTTTCAGCTAAATCTCCCAGTTACTGGGAGCAACCCTGCCACTCCATTCCCTCCAGGAACAGACCAACCTCCAAAGCCTCAGGTTTTTCAAGATTACAGGCAGCTGAGTTCTAGATAGTTGCATTCTTGATGAATTCATATACATCTATTCTGGTGTTAACACTGCCTTTTACTCATGCAACTTCATTTTCCTCCCCAGTGCTTTAGGCACATCACTCTTTTCCCCATCTAGTTATAATGTAGTTCTATCCCCTCTCAGCTATTTATATTGCTAATCTAATCAAGTCAATCTTTTCCAGCTTCTTTCTGTAGACTTTCTCCATCCCTCAATCAACTTCAGTAATTCAGCTTCTCCATATTAAATGAATTTTTGAGAAATAAACTGAGTCTTTTAGTCTTTGAGGTGCACTATTCAAAAGCATAATTATCCTCTCTACTGGAAATACTTGACCTGAGACACCTTGCAATCACATTTGCCTTTTTTATGGTGTACTGCATCCGGCTGGGATGAAGTTGATTTTCTTCATAGCAGCCAATATGGTGCTGTTCTGACTCGTGACCAAAACAGTGTTGATGATAACACACCGATGTTTTAGCTACTACTGAACAGAGCTTGGGCAGCTGCAAGGTCTTTGCTGTTTCTCATTCTGCAAGTAGGCCAGGGCGGGCAATCTGCACCCCCCACCCTGGGAAGTAGGCCAGGGCAAGTGAGGTGAGGGCTTAGCTGCTCCACATGCAGCTACACCAGTGGTAGCTATACTCATCCCGTTGAGCACAGACTTACTTTTGCTTCTCCTCAATCATTTCCAACTGATAAGCAACCACTACAACATCAGCTTCCAGCATTTTACAATTAACATGCAAGACCTCATACTTCAGCACAACATATTACATCTTATTGCTATTAACCTAGGTCTCACGATGCCTCTATGTTTGTTGTAGAAGTAACTATACCAATATAAAACTATTCCTATTCTATGTTTGAGGTATTCAAGGTGGAGTTTTCCTCCCTGTTGATATTTTTATTTTGCTCATCCTGTAGGCTACTCAGTCAAATGATCTGATATCCCTGATCAATAAACATACACTTAGGACTTCTTACTTATTTTCACTTAGTACGTATCATATGCATAAGTTTTTTGTAAGAAGACATACTTACTGGAGACAGATGATATTTTTAGGAATGCAGATAAATATTAGAAATGTAAATCAATTTCATGCTGACATGGCCTGAAGCAGGACACCATAGTGAAACACATCAAATAAAGCCAACTGGAAATCGTTTCCCATCAAATGGGAACTTCCAAAAGTGTTATACCATAGCAATTAAAAAAAACAGTATCAAAGACTTCCCAAATGAAATATTAATGAGAATTTTGGATACAGAATATGTATTTCCAAACACATTTTAGGTACTGTAAATCTTAGAATATGACACTGACAAAATACAACAGTATGTAGTGCTGTTGAGTCCAGTAGTTTTGAGATGTACGAGACAACAGCAACCCTTCCTTTATAGCCTCAAGAAAAACAAACTCCAGATATGCAGGAGGGCCCTGGTGACACAAGAAAACTGCAGGCAAGGACAACCAAATTTAATTTCGTAAATAGAATTCCATTTACACCACATGTTTGGCAACATAGTAATTTTATTAAAAAACATTCATGTTAAAATATGAAGAAGTTAGAAATTTCCTAACTGTGGCAACTCAGTTTAGCCCAGTGTCCCTGGAATAACCATTTTCCAGGTCCAAAAAAGGAAGAATAAATTAATTTACAAAGCCCTGGAGGGAATGCGACATGGGCGCAGAGGACAGGGAAGGAGGACAGGAGAAACTGAGGGCCAGAATGTTAGATAGAACCTTAATCTGTGCATGCTACTAAAAGAAACCGATTTAACAGCAGCACCATTGGTGTGCTACATCTGTACATCATTGTAGGTTTACACGTTTCTCTTGCACTCTGTCACTTCCCAGAGATCATGAGGGGCAGTGTATGCAATTGCTCTCCTCCTACTGGGAGGAAGTCAGAGAGGGATGTAAAGAAGCTGTATTCCATACTTCCTTCTCTCCAGCTGAGAAATTTTGGGCTCAAAATAAGACCAAACCAGCTTAAGAGCAGGTCTGATTTGCACATGTTGGTTTGGGCTGCAGCAGTATCCTAAAATATTCAGATAGTTTCATCTGTCGCTAGTGACAAGCAGAGTTGTTTCCACAAGAAGCCTGCTGAAACTTCATCATCCACCAGCCTACACCTGGGAAATGCTTGCCTTTGAGAAACTGCAATTAACAGATATTTCCTTTTGACAGTGAAACTCCACGAATTGAGAGATTCAAAAGTACTTTTGTTAACCATGTCTTTTAAAGATAGTTACTGCTATGTATGACCATATTCAAAAGTAGAAGTGAAATAAACAACACAGTGAACAACTGCTGCACTTGTAGCTGATATCCAGGAAAACCTACACTAACCGTATTCTTGAACTTTTATACTTTTACAACATTTTTACATGGAAAACAAGCTACGAACAAAACCAGAGTAATTTTCACATACCTGAATCAAGGATTCACTCAGTTTCTCTTCATCAACCTCTAAGATAATATTTTTTATTTCTTCATAAGGCAAACGGAAGGAGCCCAAAAATATGGCTGAAATTCAATAATAAATGATTAGGATCCAAAAGGTCATAAAAATTTATATAAGAAGAAAGACTCAACTTCTAGAAACTGCAAAATCCTACCCTGATCCAAATAAGAGGATTCGCTATTACTAAGTTTTCTGTATAAAACAAATGCTAGATGAGGCTCACTATTTACTGCAGTTCAACTTCCAATGAATTTCATTTCTAAGAAATGGAACTATGACAACACTTAACTGTTCAATCAGGCTTCCTTGCTCCCTAGAGTGTTACTTATTTCTCGCAATAAAGTCCTGTTTTCATGAATGGCAACATCTGCATCACTACTTAAACAGACTTATTCAGCCACTTGAAGACTTTATCAAGCATTTCTTTGTTTTCATAACCATGTATGAATAGCTGTACTGCATTTACAATTGGCTGAGGGATATTTATATGACATTCTAGAAAAAGAATCAAAGGGATAATGAAGAGCTGGGCAAAGGAATAAGGAAATTATCCTAACTGCCACTTTTTAGGATAACTAAATTTATACAAGAGGCAATGTATATATACTTCAAAGATGGAGTTCTCAAAACGATTTCATCTCAGGATATTATAACATCTCAACAGAGCCTCATCCAGTAAACTACAAAGTATTCCTAACACAGATGGATATACATACCATTGCAATAAAATGCTGTATATATTCAACCCATCTACTGCAGCTGATTTCCCTGCATCCACATTTTCAAAACTTGAAGTTTCATATCACTTGTGTCATTGTTCATTTTCTGCTTAAGAAAACGTGCTCATGGATGTGGTAATAAACAATGCACAGATTTGGTTTTTACACACTTCATTTGCCACGTGCATAGTTGAACTAGTGACATTTTATGGTATTTTTAATTCAAACAAACGAATGTACTACTCCTAATGATTGATTTCCCTCCATAATTAAAGAGAGAAGCAGAAAGTTAAAACAAAGAGGTGGGGTTGTTTTCCTTACAGTTTCTAGGAGCAGTATTTCCATCCAACTTCTCCTCTTTTGGAATATTTTTCTCTTTAAAAGTTCAAATCCCACAAAGCTGCATTTCTCCATCGCTCTAACCAGAGAGAACCCTTCAGAATGGCCTCTCAAGCCCAACCCACAAAACCTGCCAACACTGTGCCTTCCCTGAACCAGTGATAATCCTTTAGTTATACTTCCATTCTAAAGCAATTAATGAAAGAATCAACATTTTGTTACAAAAACGTATAATTCATTAACACTAAAGTAACACACAAAAATGATGCAGACTTAAAGTTTTCCCAAGTTTCATAGTGAATTCAAATCCTGTGCATGTGAAACATGTCTGAGCCTAAGACTCATGTTCATGAGCCTGTGTTTAGAAAAAGAATATTGCACATGTAAACAAAAAAGAGCATTTAGAAGTCGTTTGTGTACATGCCAGATAGTTACCTAATGCATTTCACATCACTTACATAAATTTTGTGCGCTTTTTGAATCCAAAATTCTTAATTCTTTAATCTTTTTCTTTGACTGAACTGTTTTCTTTTCTTCTGATTCTTCTACTGGCTTTTTAGCTGGGGAAAAAAGAAGTATTTATTAAATTCTGATTCATTATTACAACTGTTCAATCTGAACAGACTAATAGCAACTCAGCTAGAAAGCCATAATAATGTATCTATTAGAATCAGTTCAAGGCAAAATGAATGCACTGCCTCAACGTACTGTAAAATATCCACAGAAACAAAGCACAGAGACAAAATTAGCAGGAACATGAAATGAAAATGTTAATATGACAATGACCAATTTTCCCCAAGCGCTACCAAATTACATTCATACATTTTAACCCACTGAATTTGTTTTCTGCAGCTCCAGTTTATTCCAAGCACTGTGAAAACGACAGTGACTTGGTGTTACCTCAAAGCACGTGAGTGCCCTCTGTTGAAATATAAATAACTCAAATACCATTTGCAGTTCTTCATCCACAACGAGTAACATAAATCATTTGAGATTTATCACACTACGCAAAGGTAGGCTTTTACGATTTATTTATGTTGTCACTGGTAAAAAGGAAAACCAAATAAGAAAATACCATATTATTTATTTTTAATTAGCAAGGATTGCTAGCCTTACATTCAGTACTTAAAATTATATATAATGTGGTATTGAGATATTTAAAATATATGCTGATTTTTTTGCATAATTTAACATACTTAATTCTCCCTGAATTTTCTTAAGTATTAATTAAGTAAACGCATTAAGAAGGATTTATTTCCTTTTAAGTATTGCCACATATTTGGCACTGAAGGAATAGAATCCTCATGCTTAACGTTAAACTTCATGAATATTTCAAGTCATTCAAAAGTAACTGAAAATCTTCAAAGTCAAATTAAGAGGAAGTTTTAAATATGCCTTTCTTCTCTGAGATTGTTTTTTGCTGTACTAGTTTCATCAGCATGAGCTTCATTACAAGTATCTCCTAAGAAGAGATATTAATATTTAGTGTGAAGAATAACACCAAAACCTCAGTTTCAACCTCTCTAAAGAAAAAAATAAAACAAAGCAAGCAGTTATTTTTCTCCTTATACACATTACCACTAGGAAAAGAGGTGGCACAAAATAATTCTACCGGGTTTACACCACTTGAATAATTAGTTTACCCTGGGCATTTTTATGCCAGCATTAACTAAGCTAGGACAAGATCATTCGCTCATCCTCAGCTACCTCTAAAAAGCCTAAAGCAGAAAAAGCTGAGCAGAAGAGACGATTCAACAACAATGCAATACTTGCTCTCCCCTTGCCCTGCCATTATTCTCCAAGCCTAGCTACATATGACCAGCTTCCTTGTAAAAGGAGAGCTACACATCAACTTGCTAATAAACGGGTAATACTCTATATTCCCACCAGCGCTGACCTTTTAACCACCATGAACTACTGTTTAAAATCCTGAAGTAACACTCCATGAAGTAATCACACCCTTATGACTAATTGTTCTCAATTAAACAAGGAAATAAAACCAGGTGCTCAACAAAACAAACAAAAAAACCCCCAAGAGTTAAAAATTAGTTGTCCCATGAGAAGGTAATAAACATTATGAGTTCTCTTATATGAACAGAAGCTACTTAACAGCCTAGATTTATGTCTGGTGAGAGAAATGATTCAAGATGAGTGACCTATTCCAAACATCTTCTGTTTAACAATTAAACTCCCTGGATTTCCATACGCGATTGGGTCTTTAAAGACAAACAAGAGCCTAACTCGAAATACATTACTCAGCTACTACATCATCAAAAGAGGAAAAGAGGTTTGGTTCAGTTTTTAAACTGAACGGGGGTTCAGGTTTTAAGCAAAATATTTTATACAAAGAGACACACACGGGATGGGCAGTCAGGATTCAGGATGGTAACCCTGCCTGTACAGGGCAAACAACCAGTTTTCATTACTGTCCCTCCCCACCTGCTTCCCAATCACACTCCTCTAGTGGTTGTGAAACTAGTAACCACATTTAAACAAAAGACCAGTCAAAGGTTTTATAACAAACCATGGCTACTCTTACCTGCTTAACCTTGAAGGGCTGCAACACCATCACCTATTTTATAAACATTTAATGCCTGCATTAGATTAAAACTTGCAGACCAGAGATGATGGGTTTTTTTTCCAAAGGCTCTCATCTTTTCAAGCATGAGACTTCAAAGACTTTAAGTTAGCTTTACGTCAATTCACAAAATACATGGAGAAATACTAGAATCAGATGCTTATGTGACTGCAAAGTCCCAACATAACACGCAGGCAGGCAGAGACAGTAAATTACCAGAATTTCCCCACACAGTTTGACCCATGCTTGAGATAACATTAAGCATAGGAGAGCAATCAAAAGCAATGCTCTTCCCTCTTCTGCTAGTGGCCCTCTCCACCTGATCGCCGAGTCCATTTTCGCAGTGACGCAACTGTGACAGGACCACAGCTTAGAGAATTTTAAAACACAAATAAAAAACTACTTGAAACATTTTAGAACATACTACCGCTGACCAACATTCCGAGCTTTTTCAGGTCCTCCCTTCACAAGTGCCTATTTAAAGACAAGACATGCTTATTTGTTTGATGCCACAGAACCAGAGAGAGAAGAGAAAAAAGGATTTCATAGCAGTCAACATAGGGCAGCTCAAAAAAGCAAGACACACGCAAAAAAGTTATCAATCTGGAAGCTGAAGCATCTGTATGACTTGAAAGTCTAGTGCTGTGATTATTCATTACAGCACTTTGATAACGGCACCAACTTAGATCAGCTGGTTTTTTAAACCATCAAGTCTGACAGCCAGTACCTAGAGCTAGTGACAGTATTACCCACGGTTCCATAACGAAGATGGTCATATTTTAGGAAAAGGGTATAGCAGATGGGAAATTTCCTTATGTCCTAACCACAACAACCAGCTAAGCAATAGGACACTGAACAGAGCAGCTCTCCAAGTATGAAACTTAATTCCATAGGGTCCATCTCCTGCCCAACTGTGGCTGCGCTAGCCATCCACCTCCAAGCATGCTTCCTCAGTTTGCCTTTTCTTTCAGAACACAATGAGCTTTTCCCCATTTTAAACAAGTCTTGATCCAAATTCATCCTTTCATGGTTCACCTGTTTCACCTCCCAGAACATATTCACTAACCAAGTTTGTGTCAGCCCTCCACTGCATTAACAGCCCTGGAACAATAGCTGAACCCTCCAACAAGTGGTTAAGCCTGTCCACTAATGTACTCTAGCAAGTCACTCTTTGCCAAAGGGATCAATATCTCTCTACTTCACAAATTCTCAGTAAGAGAAGCCCAAGTATTTTCTCACCACGTGAAAGAATCATGTGTACCAGCAGAGTAAAGTTCAGACTCGAAAGGTCCTGTCAGGTTGTCCTCTTGTATTTCAGATCACCTCAATCACTGTCTGTGACAATGCTAATGCACGTCTGTTGTGCTGACGCAAAGCATTTTTAAATCCCCTACCTACATTCCTCTGTTTCTTCTTGAAAGCTAATCCCTTTTCACAGAAATGTATGTAGATTGAAATCTGGTCTTATCTGGAATACATATATATACACAGACACATACACACAAACAGGCGCACCTATGTGTGTGAGGCTTTTGTTTTGAAGAAATGGAGAAAAATATACTCTTGATTGTTTAAAACTATTTCCCCATTCAGTTGGGAAGAAGAAAAAAGCAAGCACTTAAAAACCCAATCAATCAGCAGTCATTGAAGTGACAAAATACCCACTAATGTATAATTATCTCACACTGGTTAAACCAGTAGACAGAATGTGTTTTGGTTGGATTTACTTTTCTTTACCACTTACCTCAAGCAGACAGGAGAGGGAAAGGGAAAGGGAGCCGATATTATAAAGCAGAAGGGGGAAAGGTAGTTTTAGCACACGCAGATGTCTCTTCGAAGACCAGAAAACACAGATCTCAACACCAGCAGTATGTAACCTACTTTTCCCTTTTTCTTTTTTAAACTTAGTTTACAGTTCTATTTTGTTAGTAACAACATATTTGTTTATCAGTGTTGGAGGGAAAAAGCTGATGCAACATGCTGCAAGGGATTGTTTTCTGTTCATCTTCCATTATGCAATGCATGTGCAGCTCAAGTGTGTACCTTCAGTGATACCTTCAGCTGGGAACTAATTTAATCCCATAGAAAGTGCACTGCTTGAAACCCATTTAGGATCTAAAGGAAAACTGACAACACTAAACAAAAATATAAGTTTAGGATACATTAAACAAGACTAATGATAATCATGGCAAAGAACATACACAAACATGTTGAAATACTTCAGAGACATAATTAAGAAAAGATTTCTACCATCAGTACTTTTGTACTTGTGTAGCAAAGAAAGGAAGCACACACAGCTCTTGAAAATCACCATTTAAAACCTGGTCATTAATATAGCTACTGAATGGCACTAAAAGTTATCATGACTAATTTTTAGAGATATATAGAATTTTATTTCTTTGGAGCTGTTAAAGCATTTTACTCTGAGCCGAAATGTCCACTTTATACTAAAGTTCTTTCTTTTTCAAATAAGCAGTGAATAATTTTAACAAAGAATTAGCAGTACAAACTGCCAGTCATGAATATGATGAAGACGAAAATTAAAGGAGGTAAAACAGAGTACATAGAATTACAGTGTGGAGAAAGCAGAGACTGAGGTGAACTTCAGCCTACCCGAACCTGAGCCTTAATCACCAATTTCTGTCAAGTCTGTACCCACAAAGAACACACACCTCATATTGTGATGGAAAAAGAATGAGTAATTTCAACTTATTTCCACCTGGCAAGTGGCTTACCAATTGCATTTTCAAGTATTTGGCAACAAAAGTAAATATACAAAGGAAATTAATTGCTTTATTATCCCCTTTAGCTGAAAGAAGATCTATGGCTAGTATAGGAGTATAGGAGGCAAAAAGTTAAGCTGTGGGATCTCATGTTTATTCCCAATACCACCTGCGCTGTTTTTCTGTTCACCTAAAATCAGTCAGTTATCAATTCCTGCAGTAAAATTAATTAAGCACTCCTGCTGTCATTCTGTCCTTTCTCCAGGCAGAAGAGCTAAATACCTGGTACAGCACTGAAAAAAAAGAAAAGAAAAGAGAGAATTCTGTTCCAAGCAAGTGATTGAGCTGAAAGTGGATCTTAGTTTGAGTTCTCAAGATAAAAAAACAGAACTGACAGGGGAAAAACCATGGAACCTCTTGCATGCTTTTTGCCTAATTAATGTAATCAAGCTGAAGGAAGTGACATCAACCCAACAGATGATGCTCTGTGGAAGAAAAAAGAAGTCATAACTTTGTTTTACAAATTAGTTTTGTCAAAAAATAGCAGAGGATCTATATTCCTATTATCTTTTTCTTATAATACAATGGATTGTTATTACAGTTGACCACCATATTTAATGACTACATGAAATATTTCTTGTTCTTTCAAAATTGCCCTAGAATAGTTGTAACAAGTCTAATTTTCAAGTGCAATTTGAAAAGCTGCATCAGGAACTTGTGCAGTGAAGTCGTACGGCTAAAGTGTACTTAATTAAGCACTCCAGATTGCAGTTGCTTTCAGTTTTCCACCAACAGCCTGAAATCAAGTAGATGCCTGGGCCACAAACAGTCTATTTGAAAAATAAATAAATAGCAACAAAAAAAGCCACAAACAAACCACGCAAGTGATTTTGCCCCCTTCTATTTACCCTGCTAAAGACCAATGCAAAAGATGCTGCTTTTGCTGAAAGACAGTAAGAAAACATTAACAATTCATGGCATTCAAATGTCACAGAAATACATGCAAGTACTCCTTCTGAACATTAGAAATCAAACTGCAGCAAGCACACAGTGATTAAACTGAAAATATCCTCAACGGGCCTACTTAGCTGTGTTGTACGATGTGCTGTAAGAAGCTGGAATAAAAGCTAGTCACCTTTTTCATGAACTCTTCTCTCACATTCCCTCCATGAATATTTATACAGAAGAAAGCCTCAACGTTGTCCATCCCGTTTCTGCCTTTGCCACTGCTTCAACATTTGCGATGCTGAACACGGTCGCGCTGGGTTTTGTTCCAAAGAGATGCTTACCCTTGGCAGGTTTTGCTTGGCACCAAGACATTACATGTCCTTTCTGCCTATGTATTAGTGCTTGACTAATGACTGAAGAGACCAGTCAATGCATTTTAGAAGTAATATAATAAGTTATGTGTCAGAGAAGACATTTGCCTATAATAATAATATGCTGCCTACAATAGTATTTCCAGTTTCCCAGTTATTTTTCCTCTGAGACCAGGTCATCACCACCACAGAACTGCGAGATAAAATAGCTAGAATTCTTCTCCAGACTCTGATATGTCTGTTATCCATACAGCTTTCAACAGCAGAAGTACCAAGACTCAAACAAAAAAAACCCCAAAACCTCAAAGTAAAAAAAAAGTCAAAAAACTGATATAATATTTTATCAGGATTCTAATAAACTCATTTTCTGTTATTAGTATGACAAGTCTAGTAAATAAAAGTCTTTTAAATGAATACTTCAGCTATTGTTCCTCTTGATTAGGCTTGTATAAGGCACATCTTTGCCATTAAACACACTTATGTGCATCACATTTCCAAAGGAATTTTAGAAATAATGAAGCTTAAAAAAAGATCCCAAGACCCAAAAACTCCTTTCTACAGTCAAGTAGATATTGGTGTTAAATAGATTTCTTTTCCTCTTTCACTGTGATATTTGATATTTAAAGCTCCTGACTAAATATTTAAACACTGAGTAAAATACACATCTCCAAATTCACATTCCGATACTCCTTCCCTTTTTGAAGTATTTCTCCACCTTCAAGGTTTTAAACAAACATGCTTAAAAAATTGTTTCACTTGCACATATCTAAATCCCCAAACCTTCAATTTGTTTAGCAGCTTTAAGACATACTAGTTTTTTTAAGTTTAATGTGGTACGTCCTTGTTATATGCTGTGACCTACACAGTGAAATACACAATTCTACATTTGCATTGACCTCATGCTTAAGAAATTTGATTTAATGTTTAGTAAAAAGAATTATATTCTCCTGCTAATTTAGAGAATTTATTGGTATTTATTGTTATATATTGAACTCAATGGGATGCTTTCACAAGCATCAGGTCCAGAGCATAACTTCACAGGGGGAAAAGAGAATATTAAAAAGAACTGGGAAATTATCTGTCTTAATAGATTCCATCAATTTCCATAAGCAGTAAGCAGTGCCCTTTGAAGCTGACTGGTAATCACAGCTTTGATAGTTGATAAATACAAAGAGCAACTTCTATCCTTATTTATAAAACTTTGAGAAATTATTTTTCCATTAACAAATGGTCGAAATTGTGGCCTTGTCGTGGACAGTATCAAATAAATCTCATTAGTTGCCTTTAATGTGTCACAAGCATACCTTTCAACCTCATCAGATGTGGGCACAAATATTTTTGCTATATGTCAGTCACAAGAATACAGCTATCACAACCTTGGATTAAAATTACTTATGGTTTTAACCAGACACATTAGAGTGAAGTGATTCGTTTGGAACAGGAACTGCCACACCACATGTCACAGGGAAGATATATTGCATCTTTCCACATCACAATCATTCTGACTAATGATCACTCTAACGAAGGTCATCCCAATAGTTTCAATATACTGTGACAGTGAAACGTTTCTTGCATACTAATGTAACTCTCTAAAAACATGATGATTCCATATCCATTTGGGATAACCAAAGCCATAAGGCGTGTCCCCCCAGCAAGTGGGGTAGATCAACTCATACTTATTGGATAGCAGCCATCACTCAATGAGGTATTACTTTGTGTTTTGTGTTATGTACAATTTTAGTCTTCCCTTCTGTGGTCTTTGAAAACACAGAGAAAGCAAATACGAATTAGTTATTAATGAGACTTCCAATGACAGAAAAAGGAGGCAATAAACCAGGAAGACGCAATCCTGCGAACAGCAGGATTGAAACACTGGAAAAGTACACATTTGGTTGAAATACAGAGATGAATGCCACAGGTTATGAATGCTACAAGAGCCCAAATTCACTGAAGACAAAACACAATGAAGACTTGACGATGTATAAAGATGTGACCTCTGCCTTAGAAAAGAAACCTGTCAATTGTTGGAAGC
This sequence comes from Strigops habroptila, assembly GCF_004027225.2. Classification (NCBI taxonomy): domain Eukaryota; kingdom Metazoa; phylum Chordata; class Aves; order Psittaciformes; family Psittacidae; genus Strigops; species Strigops habroptila. The sequence goes on along the minus strand of NC_044285.2, from coordinate 39,973,126 downwards.
TAGGAAGTATCACTATTTAGTTTATTCTATGTACACAAAGAGACAGATATTTAATGTATTTTAGTTAACATATATTTTTTTGCCTAGGCATCTGCTGTCACCTGCTGAAGAGAAAATACCAGGATCACCGGCCTGAAGACAGCTGAGTATGGCTGTGTATGCTACTGCTGCTTTAAAACAGATTTACCTTGAAAAAGCTTTCTCAGGGTCCGTGTACCTCAAAGTGCATTGAAAACACCCAGGTGCTTGCTGAATACATGTGCAATGATTATCTGCCTTCACGAGGTAAAAGATAAATTACTTCCACACTACAGGATTAGTCTCAGGGGACCTGCCAGGGTACTAAATTAAGCCACTTGCGTTGTAACAGACTAAAAATAGCCCAGAAACACAAGCTACCAGTCTCACCTTCACCAGCATAGTCAGGTTTCAGTATTCAACTCAGCATATTTTAAGTATATATGCATACAGAATCCACAGTATATTCTAAATTTAGCAAATGTAACCTATGCTTTGCTGACCTTTATATTACCAACATAAGCAAAATAGGCCTAAAATGATTCGTTAAGGCGGCAGCATCTCACTGCTAATAATGCAAATGTCTTAAATACAAGAACAAAAGAACATCAAAAGGAAAGCCTCAAAACTTATGCCAGGCATACTATCCTTCAGAATATGCAATTTAGGGATAATTCCATACTGACTCATAAGAATCAGCCAGTCTACCAGGTGGACTCCATGCTTTTAGAAAGCCTTTAAGCCATAAATTTCTTATTCACCTGCCTCCTCAAGCTGGGAAATTAGTCTGTAATAGTATTCTAAAGTAATTATATTCCCACTTACAGAATGGAAAAACAAATGATGTTTCTCTTAGAAGAATTAAGATTTAGAGAATTTTCAGTTTCTTGCAACTAAACAAGACACAACACTTACAGAATATACAACACTGTAATTTCACCTTCACATCCTTTAGAGACCATTAATAAGCAATGCAATAACTCTACAAAATTATCAGCTTTTTATCTGTGTTAATGCCTAGGTACCTCGTATTTGCAATTTCTCAAGGAATTCAGACACCTAACAGCATGATGGTTAACTCTTAATCCTTGAGATAGCTTTTTAATGTATCTTCCTCTAAAGAACCTTTATTCAGATAACAGATCTATCCTTACTTTGTATATAGATGGCAGAACTTTGTGTAATGGCAGATATTCTGTTCAAAGCATCTCCTAACAACATAGGTTGAAACAACTATCAATCAGTTGACAGTTGCAATCTCAAAAGCGTACCTTGTTGGTAGGCAAGGAAGAAAAATCAGTTTTGCACATAAAACCAAGAGGCATAGAGAGGGGAGCACTTTTTGCAATTACAACATCACTGCAGGTCAGCACGATATGAACTAGCCCATGAACCAGACCACATTTTCTCCATTTACACTTTCACAGAAAAAAACCACAATGCATTTCATATAAGAGAAATTTGAGAGAAAGTACATTTAGGAAGTCATGTGGTATGTGCCAGCTATGATCCTGCTGAAAGATGGAGGGCACATCTCTAATACAGACTTAAAAGAATTATTTTACAAGTAAGAGCATAAATTTTGCTTGTAACTCCATTTTTGTGTACAGTGGGGTTTTATTTATTTAAACAGGTACACTGTTATTCCTGGAACTCTGCTTGAAGCTTTCAGGATATTAAAATGTAGGTGCGTAGCCTATTTAATTGTCAGTATAAACTTTCCTGCTAAGTAGTTGATCTGTTTTCCATCCTTTCCTTCACACTTTTTCTTCCCTCCCACCTTCACCTGGGTCACAAATTCACAGCCAACTCCATGGCTTTACTGCGGGTGAAGAACCTACCTTACAATGCTCAGCTTTTCAGAAGTAACTACATGTGGAGCTACCTTTACCAATATTGAGATAGCTTCCAGAAAACACAGCTACAAGTAATAGATCAGAAGGAAAGAGACATTGTTTTAAAACTATCCTGCACAGAGTTACAGAACACCAACCTAGAAGTGACAAGAGATTGACCTCCAACTCAGTGTATTTTATGTAGATACAGAGGCAAATTCTTACACATGAAAGATAAGACACCCTTTAGGAAAAATTCCACAACAGATAATCTTAACAGCTCATTTAACAAAAAATTACTGTAAAATCCATGGAATGGGCTATTTAATCATGCTCTGAGTAACTAGCTTCAGATTTAATAGCTTTTTCTAGTATCTTACTTAGATTCCCTTGCAAAAAATTAAGTTTAAATACTTGAAGAAGAGTCTCTTCTGAGGGTTATTTCTTTCTCATTTGACATTAGTGAAAGCATTCATTTCAACCTAATCTTTTTACCTATTCATACAGCATGCGTTTTATTCCAGGAATACAGTTTTTTGTTTAAACACAAACAAAACCCACATCTTTTTTCAGTTCAACTCCTTCTTTTTTTCAGTTCTACTTCTGAATTTCTTTTTCATTGAATTAATGGAAAAAATACTCTCCGTAAGAGCATTATAGATCAAGACTACTTCATGAATGTATTCATATTTCATGCTAATTAGTCTTTGTATACAATCCCTTTCCCTGGTGTGCCTAGTACATGTGTCTCTGTCCTCAAGTCCTCGTTAAATGTGCTATGGTTTATTTGAGCACTGCATCACCGAGACCCGAAGAGACAGTTCAGAATACAAAACTGCCTTTCTTCCGCTGCTGTATTTTATAAAGATGCTGCAAACAAAAGCTCTATTTCCCTTCAAAAAAAAAAAAAAAACCAAGGCATACAGTAGGTACACAATGTACTAACTACTAAGAGAGTTATCACACTAGAGGCTGGAGTTCCAAACTTGTTGAATAGATGTATGTGGGCAATCCATTTGTTTGTGCGTGACAAGCGGTGAGCTTTATTGTTTTCTAATAGGAACCTCTGACACATCAAATGCAGGAAAAAAACACTGCCTGCCTTGGAGAGTTTACCTCCCGCTGACATTTCTCTAGAGTCAGAACTGACTCTGCCACCTTTCCTCTTCAAGAGTTTCGTTTTTAAATTCTGAGAACTCGGGTCTAACAAATACTTATGTGAATTCTGAAAGCTACCACCTAAAATGTAAGGCACTGTAACTAAGACAGCTCAGCCACAACACTGTTAAAAACACCTACAAGAGACCTTTTGAGACAATACATGGCTGTTCTCACTCCAATATTTTTCCTTCCAAGCCTTTAACACAAAACACTCAGCTACAAGTTCACCACACCACCAACCAAACTTTCTGAAATTCAGTTCTTACAATTTCCAAAAGCAGACTTTTATGAATGAAATAAAGAGGTTTAATCATTTATTACATTTTTAGAATTATCAGCAGTTCCCAAAGTTTACTGAAGGAATATCAATACCTAAAATTACCCAAGCAGAAAAACCATCATGCTTAAGTGGGCAAAGCTATGATTGTCACAGAGTCATACTTCAGAACAAAAGAAAATACCCTTCCTTATATTCTACCATTCAAGCTTTTTGACAAAATTAGTAATTTAAACATGCAGTAAAGCTGAGTAGCAGGGACTTCTTTATTCATATTCTTCAGAAACACCTTCAGTTTCACACCTTTCTTAACCAAACGATAGCCTTACAGCAAGCATATACACACATTTGGCTTCCCCTACAATCTCAGTTGCATGCTTAGCACTGAAAAAGGCAGATAATCAGTGTCTCTCTGTAGAAGTAATGGAGTCAGGAAGTAACCAGCAGGGTTTCCTATTTTGTATCCCTACTCCTCAAGCCTCCAGTGGGAAGACTAACTTGTCCTACTGAAACTTCAAACGGGTTAAGCAGTGCTAATTACACTAGAACTGGAGGAATCACCTCCACAACAGGGCATGTGACCTGAATTCAGAATAGATACAATGCTGACTTTGAAAATGAACTTGATTTCTACAGGATTGTGTGGAATACATTATGATATACTTCAAAGCAATCAATGAATAAAGCTAGCAACTTTCAAATATCCCAGACCTCAAACTATTTCCCATCTGTCTCAATCTGAATAGAATTTAATTCACAGAGACTACTTGTATTTGATTTTCTGAAGCTGCAAGTATTAGTTCTAACCAAGATAATATCCAAACTACTCAATCCAAACCCTTCTGATACAACACCAATGCTCTGAAGAAATGCTAACTTTAACTATTGCACACATAAAGCAAGCAAGCTCCAGAATAACAAACAAGACCTAGCAAAACTCCATCTATCTGACCTGTCCCTCTTTAATTTTTTCCCATATGAATATACCACAAAACTTCTAAAAACAGAGTCTTAAAACTCAATTCTCATTTTAGTCTTTTTGTGCTATGATGGATGAAATGAGTACCGATGCTCTTGAACTAAGACACCCATTTCCTTCAGCTGGAGCAGGTGCTATTGAGCAGCTACCCTTTGCCCAGTGGCTTCCTCATACGAGAAAACTTACACAGGAGCATACATACAAGTAATTCTTGGGAGGCCTCATCTATGACACTCCTGAACAATAGCCCAGCTGCAGCAAAACCCCATGCATCATTCCCAATGTCCTTCTCTGTGTCACTATTGCAAGCTTAGAAATGAAGTATAACTATTAAGGAGTCAACCTCTGCTGGTAAGCCTTAGGACCTGATGCAAAACTGAATACATACACCTTTTAGCCCCCTTCTATTTTCTCTTGATACTTTAATGTCGTGGTTTAAGAACCCAGGATGTTTAAACTATCTTGTACAAACTGCCCCTGACATTTCTGATTAAAAAAAGCTTTTATTTCCCCAGCAATTACCTACAATTTTTTCCCCCCTTAATCAAGAAATACATTCTTATGCATTTATTGTGATCGTTGTTTAATTAACTCTAATATCATTAAAGAATTAAAAAGAGCATATAATATAAAAATATAATTATAGACGCACATATATAAATCTAAGCTAAGTGGCAACAATTTAAGGCATAAGTTTATTTACACAATGCAAAATTTTTTCCACCCCTGAATTTGACAGTTTACCTATAGGATAAATCCAGTTGAGAAAAGGCAAAGATGAAAAATAGCACAGTAACAACTCACTCTTCCTTTCTGGTACTTGAATTTATTCTGTTGTTGACTAACAACAATTTCAAATACACTGAAAGGTGAAAACAAAGCAGCCTGCTTTACTTCTATGTGAAACTGAGCTACGCAGACTGTTGACCTAAGCATGTAATCTAACTAAATGAAATTCCTGTAAGACTCAAATATTTGGGGACCCGACAGTGTGAAGCAGCATCTGCCTTTGGTTTGGATTCATATACTTCTGAAAAGGAGAGGATGAGGAGGGAAAGGAAACGAAACATCCATGTCCTGAAATAATCAGAAGACCAAGGGAGCCACCTGCAGTTGGCAATCCAGAAACAAACACATTATGACTTAGGGGTTTTTTTCTCCTTTCTTTTAATTTCCACAAAACAATGCACATAGCTGAGCTAGTACAACGTGTCTGTGCTTCACACCAGAGACTCCTGTACTAAACTGAAGCTTGCATTCTCACACCTACAAATACAGCTGTGTTACAGGAACTTGGCCAAACCAGAACCCCTTTAAAGCTTGTAAAAGTTAAAGTTCTCTGGTGGATTTGATCTGGGCTTCTCTGCATATCAAATTCAGATCCTTTTTTTTTTTTTTTTAAGTACTAATCCCTTTTCCTTTTCTTTATAAATACCAAATGTAAATGAATGCAAATAGTTTTCCTTCAAGTTTAATGATGCACCGACCTCATTCTTCGGCTGCTGGTTATCTCTTTACTAAGAAATAACTGAAAAGATGAGACAAAACCTTCTTTTCCCCACTAAAAATGTTACATTATGTCAAGCAGAAAGGGCAGGCTGATGAAGAATGATGCATATTTCATAACTGTCAGTCAAGAGTAACAGTGAATGTAAGCTTTGTAATATTCGCAGAGGAACAGTGCAGAGAGGTAGAATCAAACCTGAAATATTACATCACTTCAACGGAAAAATAAGAACTTTATAACTGCATTTAATGCATGCAAACTTAATTATTTCAATGAGAATGCTCTGCTTCAGCAGACTACCTGGTCACAGAGGGGGTTAAAATAATAGATTTCAGATCAGAAAGACATCCCTGTTACCTAGGGAGGGAAGGAGAAGAAACAGAAGTCATTGCAACTAGCCTGTCTTTCTTTCTTTCTCCCTTTCCTCAATATCTGGCACAGGTATAAATAGAAAGACTTTAAGTCACTCTAGAAACGTGGGGTTTTTTAAAAACCCTGTGAAGTAACACACTGTCCTTTAAGAATGGGTGGTTTCACAGAGGAAAAAAAATACACACTATTTTCTTCAGAAGATCAAAAATCAGCCTGCTTTATATCAAACGTAAACCACAAAAAACATAAAGGGCTTTAAAATGCCCTTCCTGACTGGGTGATTTGGTAGCCACTTGTACATTCTCTTCTTGCATGAAGGTACCCTACACAATTGAAATTAGAAGGTACAATAAGGATCAAAAGACAGAAACTATGGTGACCATTCAACGGCTCAAGGAATAGCAGCAAAAAGGCCTCAAGGAAAACTCACAGAAGACTGTACATGGGTTGTCCACATGCGAACATAATGTGACCATGTCCCACATGATGTTAACAAGACTACACTATATACATGCACACAGAGGCTACAGACTTGTCAATAGTGTCAAAAAAATGTGTTCCAACCAGAAGGGTTGTTTTAACTAAAGCCTAATAAAAACAAACTAAGGACATGGCATTTCCCTAAGTTTGTATTATCTGATTTGTTAACATGCATAAAGAAACTAAATACATTTGTGTCTTTCTTATTGCTGTACTATAGAATTTTGGAAGGAAAAAGAATAATTTCAAATACTGAAGTAGTTAGATTGTTCAAATTTTTTGGCATGTGTTCTCAGCAATGGAAAACATGAATGTAAAGTATAACAAGGTGTTCATGTGGATGCCGCAAGCAAGGGAAATTGAAAGCTAAAGTGGGTGGGAATAGCAGCCCACCTACATGATGGCCTTTTAATTCAGAACTCCAAGAAAGCTGACATTTAGACCTCAAATGCCATGTTATCCACAGAAAGTAGGTGGCAATCAAAAGACTACCACTGCTGAAGTTTTAATAATTCACTTTATTAGAATGTAGTCATGCAAGTACTTTGAGGCATGGAAGAATAACATACAGAAACTTTACCAGAACTAAAAGAAGTCTTGATAAGCTCCCCTTATCAACAAAGGCAAACAGAGGACACTAGTCACTGATCTTCTAGAAGAATAAAAACCTGACAATATCTTTTAAATAGTATTTACCAGCAAGCTAGAACAATCCCAAGCAAACTTAAGAAAAGGAAAATCACCACCGTAAGATCATACAACTTGTGGTTAAGAACCAGATGCTGATGACTTCTTGCAACACCATTTGAGCTTCGCTGTTCAGGGGGACAGACGGTGAGTGAGCATAACAGCAGAAGAAAAAAGGGGTGGATGATAAGTTTACGTTTGAGTGTTAGTATCAACCTAAGTAGAATAATGGTGTTTGTTGTATTTTGATTGGACTTAACACTTTAATAAGGTACAAGTAAGTGTTAAAGCCTCCATATAAGGTTTTTATACTTTGTTAATGAAAACATTGAGCACCACACCTGCATACATCTATGATACCCCTTATTGTACAATAACAGCCAGTATTCCACCCTCGTCTATTTTAACAACCAGTCTCCTCACTATTTCCAACAAATTTTAAAAGAACATTTCCCTTATCACGTTTACAATAAGCTCATCTGGAGAAGCCCTTTTACCTGCTTAGAGTTCTACACAAGCACAGTTTCCTGAACTAGTCACAGTCTAACCTTTACAGCCTAAAAAAGAAACTATTCTCCTCAAATAAGCATTATTAATAATGTTGACAAAACAGGATGTTGATATCATCACTGTAGTTGGTGTTACTTAAACATCACCTTTTCCTTCACCTTATCATGTCTCATGTTGCATCTTCCTCAGAAGTTATGTTGTCTCCCTGGACTGTTCTTCAGCTTTTTTGGTATGTTTGTTATGCCCTTAAATTTTTCCCACAACCTTTTCATACTACTTCCAGTTGTCCATTTCAACCCTCTTCCTCCTCAACCAGCAAAATAAGTTTAGATAGTAAAATCCGGCACTGACTCAGAACATGAACAAGTTAAAACTATATTTTAGATAGTTCCATCAGTGTTTCACTAATTTTTCATGATTGTTAATATTTTAAAGCTACAGATGAGTCCTAAAAGTTGTTCAGAGAAAGATACCAAGGGTAGGACTGCACAGCACCTGAATTTTCATATTCTAATTACTGAAACAAGACCGTATGAAAATAAGCTATTTAATCTATTTTATATTACATATATTACATTATACATCTAAAACTATTTTCTTCATGTTTTGTTCAATTATGATTTACATGCAAGTTGGTATTTTCTCTCATACTTTCTCCAACTCCCATTATGTGAAAAGTACAACCCAGCTATTGAAACCTTACTTCAATTTTTAGAAGATCAAAATGATTGTTGAATTGTATTTTAGAAGTCTAATCATAAAGAAACAAGAGAACCCTGATCGAGATGTTTCCCCTTGAGATAAGTTGGATGGATAATGAATTCTGTACTGGAACAATCCCAGTAGTTACAGACTATTATGTACTAATTACTACCTTTACAGATCTACTGTACACATAATTAATTTCTTCAGAGCACCACTATCATTCCTGACTGGCAAAATACACAACCTAAATTACAAGAGCCAGAAATTAACATGATCCTTTAGGGAGAAGGCATTAACTTGCTTTGTAGTGTTTTGCAATTAGACTATCAATCAAACAGTGAAAAGTGATTTTGATAGCAGCAGGCCTGATGTATTGAATATTGTTACATTATGACAAAGTTATCTGAGGCCCCATATGATGTATCACAACTTATCTACAGAGCCATAATGTTTTAATTCTCTACTTTCACCTGCTATAAGACACTACATCACACAATTATATATATATTTAGCACTCAGAAAATTAAATACCAATACAGGGTGGGGGCTGAGACCGTGTTCCAAAGCACCGCTTACACCTCACTGCTGGTGCTTTTCTGCCTGACACTAGCAGCCAAAGGTCAAATTTGATGTCAGTTAAGGGACAAAAGCAAAAAGTAGAAAAGTAACGTTCTAGCTGCACAACACAACATGATCTGCTTAAATGATTTTAAAGATTTGCTATTACGAATTCCTTCCTGTTGCTATTTAAATATCAAAACACAAATCAATCCATGATAAGAGTATTTTGCAAACCAAGTACTACCGAGCCTGAAATTTTCAAGTCGTGACTCAAAAAACTGTAAAAGGATGATGCATGTTTTCACCAGCAAAATCACTGCTTTCAGTGTTAAAGCAATGCATGAGTCACAAAATAAATTTCTGGATGATATTAGATTCTCTCTCTGAATTAACCAGGTCAAAAGAAAACAAGTAACTGATTGGAAACGAATACCATCTTTATTCTTTTCCTCTGTTCAGCTACACAAGGAAATATGCATCTATGTGTTTCATTATCACCCACAATGCAACAACTGTCCCACATCTTAATACCACCCAACTCATTAGCAACCACCACAGTAGCCCATTCATTTTCAAAGGTACCTGATCTGGAATATCATTGACTTGCCAAAATGGTCCTTGAGACTATAATCATTGTTTCCACCTCTGCATCCGGAAGCACAATTCAAGCTCAAAACACTCATCTAATATCTTAAATGAAAATTTGAAGCCCTGGAGTCCATTTGTCAGAGGCCTCTAAGAGGAATTTGAACTATATGTACTTCTCTTGAAGAAAAATGGAGAAATTCCTTCCAGACTGTAGTGAGACCAGGATAATTAGATCTCAGTTAACTTAGTTCAAAGCCCAAGATTTCAAAAACTCGTAAAGTCTGAAAGGGAATACTTTTTAATGTTCCAATTGCTCCCTGGTCAACAGATGTTTTCATAACTGTGCTCAGTAACTGATTCCACAGACTGAATAATGCAATTTGACTGTTAGTACTGATCTGAACCTAACTAAATACATTATATATATTCACAGGGCTTCGGTATTAAATATCTAATGTTACAGTAACAAGTAAAGATTTAACCTTATGATACTTTTTAAGAGAAAAAATACACTGTTTTAAGTAGATTTGAAGTAAAATTATTTTAGCAGTCGGTGACCATTTGTTTTTGTTCCTGGTGCTCTGTGATTAAACATATTTTACAGGCAGTGAACTGATACAGTCATTTGTTAAGTAATGAAAATTGTGCTTCAGAAGCGTCTTATTATGACTTCCACACACAGAGTTTTGGTCTCCAAAAGTACCACTTCCCTGCAACTTTGACTGCCTTCCTTGAAAAGAGGCAGTACTCTGACAGCAAAGGCAGCACATAGGTTAGTGACAATCAGTATAAAGTTCTTCTTAAATCGAAACTATGTTAAATGAGGAAACCCCCAAAGTTTCATTCTCATTGTGCCAGAATCATGAATAGAATTCAGAGGTTTAATCAAAGTTGAGTGCTGCAACCTCTATGAAATCACAAGTTTTTAATAAGTGTGTATACTATCATTTGTTTACTTCAGTTATTATTCCCACTGGCATTCCAAAATGCCATGAAATACAAGATAGTAAACACTTAAGTCATCACAATTGCTTTTGGCAATTGTCAGTTTTCTTCCACTCATCCATTTATTTGTTTTACTTGCTGACTGTGCTCTTGAGAGAGAATAAAATGCATTTCTATTTGTCTTTCGCTCATTTTCCTGTAATACATTAGGAGACCACACCAAACAATAGAATTAAAGCAGAAGAGAAATCTGATCCTACATTATGCTTGAAATAAGTATTTGGGGGATTTATGAGCTGCCTGTGGCTGTTAAGGCGAAAGGTGAGGAAGAAACATGAATATCATTTAGTGTGTCCCTTTGCAGATAGCAGCTGCAGAAAACAATTGCTTGTGGAATGCTATTATTCTGGAATGCTCAGAGACTCTTCTTGACTTCTAGTAGGTTTTCAAGTATTAAGAAAAACTTTAAGTTAAAGACAGACCACACTGATGATCTCTACTAGTCAGCCAAATAAGATTTTAATATCCTGGGTAATATGTAGTAGCATTTTTAACATGCCACAATGAAGGATGGGCAGACTTTTTTTCTACAACCATTAACTGAGAACAACACAAGGAGGAACAGGAAAAATCTCTGCCAGGCCATCACCACAGTAAGCTGTTGGGAGAGTTTCTGTTGTTTGTAGTTTTACAACTGTGCAACTATGTCAACAGGAATTTCTTCTCACATCAAACCAACAGCTATGTCAACATTTCAAGAGAGTTTTTTCAGCATTTTTAATGAAGAATCTTTTCAGGAATTCAGAAACATTTCTTCAGATTTCTGATGAAAGAATTAAGCTCAAGGCAGAAGCTTGTCGTTTTCATTAAGAAGGATCTCACTGCATCGCAAGCGTTAGCTGCTGCTGGGGGTTCTTTCCCTTAAAGGCTTTCCTGTCTTGCTGTCACACTAAAACCAGTGAACTCCACATCATTTTAATCTCACTGCAATGCTATGAACCAAGAATCTATCAAACTAAGATATGGAAAAAAGCGTTAAATTACAGCAGTTGATGCTTCTGTATTACTGCATGTAATATCTGAACATTTAGAGCAGAAAGTGGGAAGCATTGTAAAAGCGGAATACTAATGGCTCAAATTCAGCGACTACTGAAAAGAGCATGAGCTCTGAGTGAAAGAACTGTATATTTATCTTATGAAAAACACAGCTATGACTAACTCTTTGAAGGGGTTTCAAAAGAGTACAGAAAAAGACATATTCAAAAATAACTCAAGCAATTCACTCAAGAAATGGTTCAAGAAAGTTAAGGTCCTCTGAGAGACCTTCCTTATCTTGACTTAACTTTTCAAACACTGTATTCGTATAAACTGTAGTTCTTACTCCTGAAATTCACACACACAACAACCAGGATACTACAAACCTCTATGTGCAATACAACTTAATTTTGAAGTAATAAAATCCTCACATAATTCATAGAAGCTAGAGCATGCCAGTAGTTTGAATTTAAACAGAAGACTCCCTATGGTTAAAATACAACTCACCACATGAACTGCTAATTCTCCAAGCCAAAAAGTAAAGAAAAACAAATGCTTACAATCAGTTCACACATTCACTTCAAAATCCTAACTGTGGGTTTGCTTATTCAGATTTGGCCTGTGAACACTTGATACATCCAAGAACCACACATACCTAAAGTATGTCATATCTTAACTGGCTGATAAATGGACAAAAGAATTGTAGCTAGATCAGGAATTCATTACTTCAGTATCTACCTTCCACTTCCTGGACTCTAATTCATTGGGCTTCCTCATTAGTTCCTAAGTTATTACTGAACCATACTTCAACAGTACTTGTCTCTTTTCAGTGCCGGAAACAACTGACCGGGAAACGGCCACATATGAAATACTGATCAATTGACCAATAACCATGGAAATAATGAAGAGGCTGTGTGCAGCTTCAGAAGTGATCAGAGACCATTTGAAAGCCATGAAGAGCTAAAGATGGTATTAAAGTATCAAAATCATAACCAATATTCACTGGTAAGGAACTGCATTTCCAACTCAAGGTATTATCATCAAATCTCTTACTGAATAAATTCAGTGTTCGAGAAATCAATGATTTTTTTTCATCTAAAACCAACAGCAGAAGAGCTATTTATGTGACATCCTGAGCAGCCTCAGTCACACTTGACAGAAGGCTCCAGCCAAGTTTTTATTCTCACGGCATTGTTCCCTTGTAGTCAAACAGACCCATTTCACACTGTGTTCCAACAAAACTCAGCAGACTATCGGACACTTTCCCATGGCATTATGCAAACAGTTTAAAGAATGTGTGCTCACACATTCAACTCTTTGAAAACTAACTTAAAACAGTTTAACTGCATAACTGGTGTATGTGTGTGCTTCTTAGATTACAACACAAATGTAAATACTAATTAAAGGGGTATATTTAAATACTATTTTTTTCTTTTAATGAGAGCTGCATAAAAAAAGAAAAAAGGTGCAAAGAACAAGGACAGAAACACAAGAACTTTGAAAAGAACCATGGTTTCAACCTACATATTCCAGAATCATGACAATAGGCATAGTATAGAGTTGTGATTCTGTGATTTAACTGCATATGGTAATTGGTACATTACTTAGAGAGGATTTTGATGTAGCAGAGTGATACAAGCAGGTAAATTTTTGTTATGCTACAGACTATCCACATGTGGAATACCTAAAAGAATCTGACCATTTACAGTTCCTACAGCTTGGAATATTAACGCAGATAAGCATGATTTTAGGATTAGAATTTAAATATAACTATAATTTAATACAGAAAAAATTCACATCTGTCTGCAACATACCCTGCACTTTTAAGAGGTATTATTACAAAAGGTTCTTCCCGTCATGCTGTATTGTGAGAGAAGAGCAATTCTTGTAATATACTGTTATGCTTAATAAAAATATGCATTTTAAATAATCTTCCTGCTATAAAAACATTATGTGAATTCCATGGTATTACATAAAGGATAAAAGAGACTATCGTTGCACAGTTTGAAACTTAATAAAAGCATAATACAAAATGAAACAAGAATGTACCTTTCATTTGCGTTCCAAAAGTAAGCGCCAGTTTCGCGAACAGTTCTGGGTTTTCAAACTTCTCTTCTTCAGCTTTTACCCAAAAGCTGTTTTCTGCTATTTCTTGAGGCTCAATCTGAAACAGAAGTGGCATCTCCACAGTTACTAACCAGTATTTGCAATAGCCAAGTTCAAGCCAGCGCTACTTGACTTCAGTAATAATTGGACTGAATTACATTTAGCTATGTTCCTGGCATTATATTCTCTTCAAGATGCTTCCTGAACAAACCACAACTGGATCAACGCCCTTTATCTATGCAGTATTTTTATTACATTTCTCCAATTCAACATGTTTTCCACACAGTCTTGGTATTGTATTAGCATCTGGGTTTGAAAGTGTTCCAGATTTCTCTTGATTGCTTTCTAGAGAGTTCCCAAATTCTTCACCACTGATACACATCCCTGCTACTTGAGAACTGTAGAAGGAATAGTCTTTCTTACACTGCCAGAGTACAGAACACCTTGTTTGCAAAAGAGATGTCAGTGTGGAACTTTCAGTGACTCAGTATTAAGTCTGTAGAAAGAATTATATTTTTAAATATCAGTAATAACTTTACCCTTCATATTTTTATATAGTTTCCATTTTTCAAATGTAAACACAGATTTCATTATAGCATCTTATTTGATACTGGCTATATTAAAAGAAGAAAATTCTCTGCAATATAGAAGCCAACTTTACTCTTCATGTATGACTCAGAACAGCTATTTTGTTTTCAAAAGATGTTCCTCTTCCAGTTTTTAAAGTCCTCCCATTTCTCATTTACAAGTTTGTTTAGAAGCCAATTAATTTTCAAGGGCTATTTAACTGCCAAATGATATACAGGAGATTCATCAATACTATGTTTGTAAGCCTCACTGGGACTTCACTGCAACAAATCGGTCCTCCACCTTTTACCGTATGATCAATTATTTCGTGTGGGGCTGATTTACCACCAGCTGCAGGTGAGACATTTTTAAAAACTACCTTAATCCAACTCTAATGGTGAAGACAGTTACAACAAAAGGCACTATATTAAACAGTAAGAATTTCATTCCCAAACTGATGGCTCCTTAAAAGTGATGATCGAATAGACTTTCCTGTTCCTCAGTATGCAGATCTTTGGCATGGCTCCCAGAGCACTTAAACAAGGTGTCCATCTGCAGTTACTTCCCACTGTCACACACAGCGTGAAGATGTACATTTTATAAATTATTTTGATAAACACATGAACATAACTGATTACAATGAAAATGGCTGCAATCACACATGTATTATAAACTGAAAAGCTTTTTTTGGGTGTATTTCAGAGTTACAAAATTAGTGCAACTGACTCTAGAATCAGGTATTACTTAACAAGGACAACGGAGTGTAGAAAGCCTAAGTTACAAGCAGGGAAAAGTTTCATTTATTTATGCATTTCACTCATGTATGGCAGGAAAAGATAAATGAATTGTAGGACAGAAACTATCCTAACCAGACAAAGCAGTGGCAAGTAAAAGAGAGGCAGCAACTTCAGGAATGAATTATATTGTCAATGGCATACAAAGTTTCTTCCCACCACCCCCAAGAAAATTGGCAAAATATAGTTGTGTGATGAAACGTATATTCTATAAGCAAAAAAACTCAAGATGGAAATAACCCCTTGTATCTGTTTGGGTGATATAAAAATCTGGATGTCAAAGATGATACGAGAAGCTAAGTGAAATAACAGCCACAAAAGATTTTCTTAAAAGCCCAGGTGGAAATGCATTTCTAAAACATGAGAGCTCCATTTCAAAAGGAGGTAACACAGTTCTTAAAAAATCCAGAAAATTATATGATAGGAGCTTTGAAGACAGTAATCTTCTAAAAAGAAACGAGACAAGGATATTCACTGGTACAATACCTTCAGGAGACAATAAACATTTCATAAGAGGGGAAGTGACTGTTTTTTATATAAAGGTTTCAAAGGTTAAAAAATTGTGCAATTCAAATGATTCAGAAGAGTACATGAACTAAAAGGACTTTTATATGGCTAGATTAATTTTAAAGGGAAAAAACAATCCCAAATCTCTGGATTCCAACACTGGGTAATGCCATATTCCTCCAAGTAATACATGAGCATCTTTTCCACTATGACAACTCATACATTCTTGTTTCTTTTTAATAATACAACTAGGCTACTTCGTCAATTTTTTCTTCTACAAAACCAGAATACATTGGTGTGGCTGGCAGGAGGCTAAAGATAATTTGTAAAGACATTTTAAGGAAACAGCAGGACTATACCATTTCTTTTAAATTCAGAGGGATTAAAGTTAATATTTACTCTCAAAAAAATTGTGCTGTTTTCTGGAAAGGCACTGAGAATTATATGTAAATAAACACAGAAAACCTCTCACTGAATTCATTTTGCTGCACTCTCTACAATTACTTGTAACATCACCCTCATTGACAACTCTCTGTTACAGGCCTGAACTTTCCCACACTGTCATACTGTGCTGTAGCACTGAGAACACACATTGATGTGTGTTACCCACACCCAAAGATTTCAGGTCTTTTTTCTCCCTAGATACTTTTAATTCCTCCTCCCACGATAAAGGAGAGTTATCATGCAGCCTTATGTGCAGATTACTTTATAAGAATCACAGATATAGAAGGAGAGTTTAGAATTTATTTTAACATTAATTAAAATTGATACCTTTAAAACATGGTTGACTATTTTGAATATCTTTTTACTTAAGCATTTTGAAAGCCTGTTCTTAAACTGCTACTGCTGCTGCTACATGCACTTGCAGATGATTTTGACACATCTCCAAATATTTTGAAATCCAGTAGCAAAATACTAAGTGTAAGTTAGATAAACATTAATTCTTCTGGTGAAACAAACTACAAATTGACATGTCATGCATTTCTAACACAGGTTTTATCTCAGCCCTCTATGTTCCTCTTTCCAAAGTTAGTGGGATTAATCATTCATGATACTGCTCTCATTTAGTACTCCAAAGCCATTTCACTATCCAACACTTCAGAACTTAGAGGATCACAAAACTCAAGCTTACTTTTTATTTTGAAAAACAAATTAGTATTCCAAAATATCAGAGGACAGTCTAGTTCCTCTTCCAACAGTAAACTTCTGTCATTACTAGTTCCCAAAAGGTTCTTCTTCAAGTGGTGCCAGTATATATTCAGAAATCATACAAAGCAGCTTGCTTTGAATCACCTGAAAAACCCCATGGGAAAAACTAGAATGATTTCCAAACACAGTCCAATGCAGTTGCTCTATGACCATCCATCCTTACATATGCTCTTAAAACCAAAATCCCACTGTGTCTGACAGGGCAGGTCAGCTACATGAGAACTCCATGGACACAGGATCCTCTGTCGTAACAATATTGGAAAAACAGTCTACAAAGGACTGTTATTGTATGCAACTATGTGATTCCTTTCAGAGGTTTCATATTGAAAGAATGTAATATCCTCAGCCAGGAGCAACACTGGCATCCCACATCATTCAGCTCCCTCCAGGACAACATGGTAACACCCAACTTCATACAAAGATTTACACCTACATTCATATTGATTTCACAACAGTTTTACCAGCTGTGAAACACCCCAAAAAACCCCCACTTGCACTGTTTCAGAGTGCCATTTAAATTACATGTTGGACAATTGTTCAATGTTAAATTGGAACTTATGGTCAGCAGTGATCATCTGTAGCCACTTAACAGCTTATTTTCAGCAATAATTTGATTTTACTAAGTTCGTGGTACCAACACACTGTTGAGATAGCATATAGTTTCAAGGCAAGTGTCAGACACCAGCTGGTAGTAAAAAGATTGATTACCTTGACGAATAAATAGCAGATACTAAAGTCCAAGCTAGAGCTGAAACCAGATGGCATGCAATATAGAAAGGTCCTCCTTTGATCTGCCTTGATGATTTGGTAATCTATGTATTTCTTCCTACAGCAAATCTCAATACATCTATCACGCTTTATAATGCTAAAGACTGCCAACCACAAACTGCATTTAAGATGTAATGGTTTAGTCTTGATGATAGATGCAATTACCTGGTACCCAAAATTTACTTCCTTTATATGGAAGGAACAGTGCCTATATTGATCAAAAAGGGGATTTTAAAGCAACAGGTACGCAAACACATACCTAGATATTTGCACAACTTAACTTGACAAAGTGACCTATTATACTGAGGAGGCAAGTAATAACTAATGACTGCTCTTACCAATTCGTTTGCAAATCAGAGACTGTGCTTGCTTCTATTTTAAGATGCTTTTTCAAATGAAGTTTGATTAAATATAACCACGTTAAGACTGTGCAGAAGCCCACATTTAGTGGAAGTTAATGGTGCCCACGCGTTTCCCTCGAGCAGTCCCACAGCTCCTCCCTGTGGCCACAGCACATTGCCGAGTTGAAAAACGCAATAAACATCTCTTGAGTACTAACCCACACGTAGCATTAAAGCACAAATACCAGCATCCTCTGAACCTGCAACTACATTAGCCATCGCAGACTTAGAAGGTGTCTGCAGGAAAGAGCATGCTGTTACCTAAGTTTGAAAACTGCTTTAAAACTATTGCTAATGGTTTGGATATGTGCAGACAACTTAATGCAAAGCCACAATTCATGTTCACTGGGTGGTACCCTGTCTTTTCAACTGGGTCATCACAGGTTTTCACTATGCTTTGATACGGGCCAACAATACAAGCAGCTCTTTGCAGTACAATCGCATTCAGTGAGTGTTGTCACACCGACCACACTCCACATCACCCAGCACAGTCACAGGTGTCCTCTCAGACCAGCCCCTATGACAGGGCCAAAAGAGAAAGAGAACACAGCAGTTACCTCCTGCCCTCTCCGACTGTCATTACATCCATGCACTGAGCTTAGCACACATTCTCTGAAAGCTTCCATGAGAAGGTATCTCCCACTCATCAATGTGCAACCCACCGACTTTTTACAAAGCATTTGTATTGGAACTAAGTCAGCTTTTCCTGGGATGCTCAGCTGTCACACATCAAATACAAAGCTCTATCTTATTTAAAAATTCATTACAGTATACAGTATATATGTAAAGTAAAGGAAGGGGAGGGGCTCCACACTCTACTAGAGCCATGACTTTAAGTTTAATATTAAACCACATATTGCTAAATCAGATGCAGTAATAATTTTACACAAAACTAGATAGCTAAATATTCACTCTAGTAAAAATTTCTTTGATGCTGACAATAAAAACTGGTGCTTAACACCACCATTGCCTTCAGAACCTTCTGGTAAGTTTTGCAACTTCCATAACAGGGTAAACATCAGCCTTTCTTGAGAAAGTCAAACACTTGAAGTGTGTTTTGTGGTACACCTATCACTGACCGGCTGGTAAGGCAATGAAAGTTAAATCTCCTTTCAAACATCCAGAACATGTCACAAGAACAACAGAAATGAGGACAAAAAATAATTGGCTTCATTTCTTAATTAGATGCTTTAATTTATAATAAATTACTGTGTTTATTCAGAGGACTGATCTTAAAATAATTCTTTACTTCATGTCAATACATCTGCCCTTAAACAGAAAATTTTAGTAGTTTAAGTCTGTATATTTATTGCCATGGTCAGTATGGAGTTATTTCTTTTAATTAGGAAAAATATGAAATTCATAGAAGGCATAACCAAAGCAAACATGGTTGAGAAGATATCAAAGCTCAAATTACAGTTTCTGAAAGCCTGATCCACTTTCAACCCACCCTCAAAAAAAGGCAGGGAGAAAAAAAAACATCAAAAGCCCCATAATTTATGGCTCCCAAGGCTTGCTTTACCCAGAGAAGACAAAACTGAAGTCAGAGTTCTGCTTTGCATTGCTTCCAAAAGTCCATTCATACCAAGTTTTACTGCATACAGACTCCAGTAAAACGTCTTAACACATCTCTTTTTCCACCATCCTTTCTCATTACTCAGACACAGCTACTTCGATTAAGCAAACAGCTGTAGTTATGCCTTGACTCCAGATGTTTCTTTCTGTCAACTTCCAGATTGTCCACATTCTGAAACGGCAGTCTTCCCACCAGTATTCCGTTCAATTGCTTACTTCAAGATTCATTTCCTCTGTCCTAAAACTCAGCAATCCTTTAACTCAACTTTTTTGCTAAAAACAGTACTTACATGATTTATAATGACAACATTTTAATTGTTTGATACCTTAAATCTGCTTTAACTCTGCTTTTTACTAGAGTGAATAAAGTGAGACATTTTACCTCTGAAGTGCTCACTTGGGAAGTCAAATATCAATTACAGCTGAAAACATGTACAACTTAACTCTATATAAAATCAGCCAACATTTTTGAGAGCTTTTAGCTACAGGTATCCCAGAATATGGGGTGTTATGGGCTCTTGGCAGCGTTAAACAATGGAGCTTACCTCAGAGTATAAGGTGTGTTTGAAAACCAATACCAACTAAATCATAGTACATCAAAAGTGTTTTGGATAAAGAATCACAGAATCATCAGGGTTGGAAAGGACCTCTGGAGATCATCCAGTCCAACCCCCTGCCAAGGCAGGGTCACCTAAAACAGGTTACACAGGGAAGTGTCCAGGTGGGTTTTGAATGTCTCCAGAGGGAGACTCCACAAGCGCCCCAGCAGCCTGTTGCAGTGCTCTGCCACCCTCAGCGTAAAAAAGTTCTTCCTCATGTTGAGGTGAAACTTGCTTGCTTTAGTTTATGGCCATTGCTCCTCATCCTGCCGCTGGGCACCACTGAAAAGAGCCTGACACCATCCTCCCAACACCCGCTTTTTAAGACATTTATATGCATTAATGAGATCCCCTCTTAGTCTTCTCTAAACAGGCCCAGCTCCCACAGTCTTCCTCACAGGAGAAACGCTCCAGATCCCTGATCATCCTTGTGGCCCTTTATTTATGGGAGTCCACGCCACGGGGAAGAGCACATTCACTGTGCCTCCCTTTATGCCTCTCCAGGGTGCATTTCCTTATTAGAGCACTCTCCCAGCTACCGGGGAAGCCTGGGGACTGCTCCCACCCAGGACCGATGGAATAAATTCCCTAAACCTCAGGAGTACTATTAACAACCTAATATAAATGCTAGCACATTACCTCCTTCTTTCTCAAAAGCACTTTTTACCAATGGGAATAAAAACAAACACTGTAATACCTTTGACCAGTTGATTCTCTTCATTGCGACTTCCAGCTTGTACTTTTTCTTCTCCTTCATCCCATGTGGTAATGCTGGTATCACTGGAAAGGGAGCAAAAGGAGCACCCCCAAGAGGTGGTGGCATTGGAGGCCCACCAAAAGGCAGTGGTGGAGGAGGAGGTGCTCCACCAGGTAGCGGAGGTGGTGGAGGTGGTCCTGCTGCTCCAGGCAGAGGAGGAGGAGGAGGAGGAGCTGCTGCTGCTCCAGGCAGCGGAGGAGGTGGAGGTGGTGCTGCTGCTGCTCCAGGCAGCGGTGGTGGTGGAGGTGGTGCTACTGCTCCAGGCAGCGGTGGTGGTGGAGGTGGTGCTCCACCAGGCAGTGGAGGTGGTGGAGGAGGAGGGGGAGGAGGTATTGCTCCACCAGGCAGTGGAGGTGCTGGAGGCGGAGCTGCTGCTCCCCCAGGTAGCAGAGGCAGTGTTGCTGCACCAGGTAGTGGTGGAGGAGAAGGTATTGCTCCACCAGGGAGTGGCGGTGCTGGAGGCGGTGGCGCATTCTCACTTTGTAGCGTTGGAGGTAATGCTGCTGCTTCTGTCAGTTGACCTGTCAGGCCTGGACCCTGAAATATAAAAGAGGAATTCTTTTCACTGGGGCAGGGAGGTAGTTGAATCCCAAGTTGAACCAACTAGGATGCCTTGCTGTCAATGGTACCTTAATGAAGTGAGAAATGCAACTGTCCTCCTATTTAAATGAGAAGCAATAACAATAGATTATAGCATGTACCATAAAACTGCCAAGTAAACTGAATAACCTAGCATTTTGATAAAAATAAATAGGTTCCATTTTACAGAAAATTTAATAGTAGCAGTAACATTTAAGTGAACAAAACAGCATTTTATTTCTTACCAATGCACAAAACATTCATCCCACTTAGCATATCCTGGCAAGCTGGGGCAAAGATGGTAATAAGCACACTGAATTTGAACTCTAATTTGCTGGTGGAAAAATTTCCACAGAAATCACTGAAGCAGCTATGGCAGAGCAAGAGGTTATGGGACCACAGCTGTTCAGAAGTATCCTGACATCTTGTTGGGGGGGGACATGACCCAACCTCCCATGCTTCCTTTTAAACCTGTCTGCATTTGTTTCTGAGGTGATAGGAAGAAAGAGCAATTGCAATAGCCATTCGAATAAGTTGCAAAAGGAACAGTGAAGAGAAACAGCAGCATGTTAAACCATCAGAGAGGTTTCTGGAGTGGGAACATGATGCTAGTCTAGTACAAATTCCTCACAGATTTTTGTTCCTCAAGACTTTTAAATAAAAATAAATAGAATTCAACTCAACTGTGGAACATACTGTCACACTGTTCTATTACCTGGGTTCGTAGCTGTTTTATTTCTGTTTCAAGTTCTTTGATTTTCTCTTCTCGTTTCTGAAGCTCTGCTTGTGCCTCTTGTCGAGCTGTGAACTCTTCATCAAACTGCAATGATTAACCAACACAAAAGTGTTTGTCCATTTACATCCAACTAAATATGATATTTCCAGGATTTCTTGGAACAGTATCACAATTAGAGCAATAGATACATTTGTAACTTAGAAGGAAAAAAAAAAATCCAACAACTATTTTTCCAGCCTGTGCTCTTTAGTAGCACATGATTTCTTCCATCACTAAGTCACCTACACAGAACCAGTCAGATCCAAGTACTTAGTACAGCTGCAGGTTCAACAGGTTTTTTTCTCCCCAACAGAACCTTGCAGACTTATCAAACTAAACTTGAGTATACATCTCCTGCAGCGAGCTTAAATCTAAACACGTGTGCCATTTCAGAAGTATCATCCATAAAGTAACAAGACAGGAGATACTCAAATAAACTAGTGGTAGTGATCCCTTTAGTCTTGATGTCCCCATATAAAACACGAGACCAGTTTACTTGACTGTGAGACATTTGCTGTATATTCTCATCCTGCTACTGTCTGCTAGGCTTAAGAGATTATTATAATCTTTAAAAGCTTCTATTAGTCATTCTTCCAGAGGACAAAACACGTTATCACTAGGAGGAACATGTGTTGACTGCCACTAGCAAAGTACATTATGATAAATAACGCTGCCAGGAAACACCAAAATAATTTGTTTTCTGTGAAACTCAGACACCAAAGCTCTTATTAAAAATGCATCCACACTGAGTGTTCCAGAACATGTACTGCCTTTTGGCCTACAAAAGGCTTCTTCGACCAGACCAGCAAAAAACCCTACCTTTTGAATGCATTTAATACACAACAACATGGTGTATGAACTTCAGTGTTACTGCAGCTAATACAGTACATTCAGTATTTCCTATCCTTAGACAAGATGTGATGCGCTGAGATGAACAAATTAGCCATTAACATAATTGAGGAAACAGGAAAAAACATGCTGTATGAAGATACTTTCAGCACAAACACCAATGGCGATAAAGCAGGAAGACAGGCATCAATTTCTTTAGAAATACCCCCAAAATTTTATTACAAGAAATATACTGATCTGGAGTTCTTCCTACAGAATTCATTTTAAGTATCTGACCTTTCATTTATTCCTAGATACAGAACCGCCCATGACCAAAACAGGGTTTAGTTATCAAGTTCCTAATAAAAGAGAACTCAATCAGAATAGTAAAAATTTCAGCAAAACAGGTGCCAAAATGCCCTAGAAGATTCCTGAACTTGAATAATAAGGAAGTAAATTACTCTCCTTCATAACATAATAATTTACCATGGGAACTATAAGTAAGTAAGGCAGTATTTTAATGCTAGCATTTCTGTGCCTAAAGAGTCAATGCTTTTTCAAATATTGAATTACACTGCTTCTCAATAAGTTTCTTCAGGTTCTTAAACAAAGCTATATGAAGATTTATGAACATTCCCCCCCCCCAACCCCTCCTTTTTTTTTTTTTTTAAGCATATAGCTGCACTTTAGGAATTTAACTATGACTATGTTGCTGTTTTGTCCTGAAATACAAGTGGAATTTTCTCCATCAGTTATCTACAGCAGAGGAATACAACTGAAGATATGTACACCTAATACCCCTCATCTGCTTTTGAACTCAGAGTCAATCGATTCTGAGCCTTGCATGCATGCAGAGAAAACCCCAAAACCCACAGAGCTATTACATGTGAAAGAACATCCTGCCTGTGAGATACACTACTTCACCATTTCCACTGTGAAACAAGCATACCGTGTTCCTGTCAGGCTTTTGTTCTATACTGTAAGAAGAATGATGATTAGGACTTACTTTTCTGGAAAATTCTGCTGCTTTCTTTTCACTCTCTTCTACTTTAGCTTTGTCCACACATGCATCTAGAATTTAAATAAAACACCACACAAATCAGGTAAAACTTATCACAGCTCTGAGGTGCCTTCTGATCATAATGGCTCTATGACCCCATAACACCAAAGCAGGAGACAAAAAATACAATTAATTACTAAGTTGATCTGCACTGACCAAGCATTTCCTTATTTCACTTAAACTAGTCCGTAGCCAAGGAGAATTTAAGCAAACTGTGAAGCACAGATTTTTCACTCAACAATGGTACAAAGCAGTTCTATTAACTTCTTATGCAGTGTAAAACTCTAAACAAACCAGTTATCCCTATCTTAAGAAGAGATCATGTTCCTAGAGACATAAGTGAACAGAAAATGCAGAAATACTTCTTAGATATGCAAGCTAATTTTTAAAAAGCTATTTTCCACCAATTCCCCAAGTCCATCTGAACAACATCCTTTCTTTATTCCTTTTGCCACATCACCAAAAGTATGTTTTCCCAAACGATTTTGTTCTTGAGGAATAATTATCTCCACCATGAAATACCCCAAAAATGCACTTGTATTTCAAGAATTAACTACCCAATCAACCTTAAGCATAAAAACCCCACTTCTAAATGCTGTTAGCTGCCATCTAAATGGCACAGTAGTTCTTCAGCTGCTTCCTTCCAACATGACCTGAACATCCACAGTCCCTCAATGCTTTAATTGATCAGTTTACCTCAAACTAACCTCAAATACATGGAAAATATTACAGAAAAAAATCCTTAGAATGAACCATATTATGATTATAAATCCAATAGCAATTAACACTATTTTAAATTAGCATTAATTTAAATTAGACCTGAAATTCACAGAATTTATGAACAAGCAGTTTCAGGTTATTAAAACTATCGTATTCAGACACAAGCCAAGACACACTTGGAGAAGCAAACGTCATCAGTGTCATTTTATTAACAGTTGCAGCATTTCATCTGGTCTTCTCCACAAGTACACCTGTAGCTTACATGCTTAATTCCAGAAAACTGAAGACATTCGGAGTCAACTGAAGTCTAGACAAAAGAATACAAAGTAAAACCACGCGCTTCACTAAAACAATGTCAAAGTGCTTATAGGATACCAACCAATAAGATGAGTAAAATCCACGTCCATTCTTCCTCTACATTTAAAATCTGGGTCCATGCCACTGGAGTGCAATACTATCTGTGATACGCATTCTTCTAAGATCTTGTAATACTGAGGTCTAACACAGAAAACATTTTATAAGATGATAAGAACATGAATAATCATTTATGCAACATGGGGGAGGCAACTTTAACCTACTAATGTACGAATTATACAATTGCCAGTAAAAGGAACAAGTCTTATTTGTCCTCTGGCTAATAAAGCAGTGTTATCGGTTTCTCAGAAGAGAATCTCAAGTTCGGGACTCCACAAACACTCTGCACTTTTCATCTACCCTTTGCCAGAGAGTATCCGATAAAATGTATAGCGTCTTTATATTTTCAATATATGCTGCAAGAATTATTTAGCACATTTTCAACACAGTGAATTCTATCATTGGCAACAGTACCGCTATTCAATTACTTAGAAAATGAGTTAAGTAGTCCCTTAATCTCTACCCAACAACATCGGGAACCCCCAAGATTAGGGGATTCTGTGCTCAAAATTACTAGTTCTTACTAGTGCAAGGTATTATATCTCAGTTTCGCATACTACTGAGCTCTCAAAGTAATAAACTCTTAAACCTGAACTGATGAAATTCCAAAACTTCAATTAGGAGAAGAAAAAATAAAATAAAAACTGAAGCTTTCTTGGGTTATATTATACTTCTTAGATAAATCACTTTGCATACTGATTGTTTTTATCATTCCTTTACGACAAAACAATTACTTCTTAAAATAAGCAGCTTTTTTGAAAGTTGGGGAAGGACTTTTTACAAGGGTATAGAGCAGTAGGACAAGGAGTAATGGCTTTAAACTGGAAGAGGGGAGATTTAGATTAAATATCAGGAAGAAATTCTTCACCATGAAGGTGGTGATGCACAGGCACAGGGTGCCCAGAGAAGCTGTGGCTGCCCCATCCCTGGCAGTGTTCAAGGCCAGGTTGGACACAGGGGCTTGGAGCAACCTGCTCTAGTGGAAGGTGTCCCTGCCCATGGCAGGGGGTTGGAACCGGATGAGCTTAAGGTGCCTTCCAACACAAACCAGTCTGTGATCCCACGATTTTGTAAGCAAACAGATTTTGGGATGAGGGTGTTATAATAAGCTTCAAGCCTTTGAAATAAGCATTATTGCATTTAACAAGATCTTTTCAATATTAACATTGAGTGGAAAGACAACTAACACATCAGCTAGAAAGCAACTATTCAAGCATGGTTATGAGCTATTCAGTTTACCAGGGTCCTGATTTCAATTCTTCGCCCTACTCCCTCCAGAAAAATCAAACCTGACACTTACCGGACATAGTAATCATTCCTGATGAGAAGGAAATGTTGGAGAATTGACAAGAAGTAGTTTTCGGAAGAAGTATCTTTCAACATATTATACAGTAGATGAAATACTTCATTCACATCAGTGCAAATATTATTAAGGAAATACAAGGACTTAAAAAACAAAACAAAAATATAAAAGGACAAAACACCCACCCCAAACCCAGTTCCCTAGATGCTGTTCATATTGTTCAAGTAAAACCTTTCAACACTCTGAACTACTATCTTTATTAGTCTATATCCTTTTCCCACTAAGATTATCCACAGAAACTCTATCCTCTGGTTTAACAACTAAGATGTTTCATTATTGCTCAGAAAAATCATACCACATCCTTCTTAACACAGAATCCTGTAAACATATTTTACACAAAGCTTTAATTTTCATTCTGAAGTGAGCTGGGCCGTTGGCAAATACACACTAGTTCAATACTCTCCATTTCTTAAAGAAGAAATTACCTGTAATAACCTGTTTTGTAATGCAACAACCTTACTTGTTAGTGATTTTATATTCCTCTCATAGATTGCATCTACCTTCTCTTTGCTTTTTATGTGCCAGCTACTACTCTTAACTGCAAGCAAGCACTCTGAACTTCAGTAACTTGAGATTTACAGCTTCCCCACAACTAGAGCATGCATCCTAACTGCTTCAGAACCTACTAGAAATTTTGTACCAACCTAGTCATCTCATTTTTTCCTCGAAACTTAGAAACTACCATGAGTGTAATTTCAGATCTTCATGTACTACAAGCCAGAGTTTAGCTTAGGAAAGTTATTTTCAAAAAAATAATTCCATTTCCAATGGCTTACATTTAACATGCAAATTTAACCATTATTTTTCTAAATGCATTTTTAGCAAGAAACAAGTGGAAAGAAATCTGCTTGACAAAGACCCTGGTAAGACACAGAACCGTGACAAACTACACATCGAGCAGTCTAACTCTAACTCTGATGTTTAGTGAAGTTATTAAACAATGCAACAAGTTATAACACCATTTCTATAAAGGATATTCCATTTCAGCTCTGATATCGTTGAGACGATGTGACAGTTCAATTAAGTCTTCTTCTTTGTTCTCATCAAACACTTTGAGCTGAATATCAAGCTCTTCATTTTCCTTATCTTTCAAGCCCTGTTTTTGAAAGCATAGGATATCTTAATTTTCCCTTTTTTTAAGCAAAAAATCCCCCCTTCAAAGATCATATCATGACAAAAGATAAGACATTAACCTTTGGAAAAGGAGTAAGCTGTAACTGAGTGGGGTTTTTTTATTATAATTGCACAGCTGAGAAAAATGAAAGCAAAATATCAATGAATATCAGGTAAGTGCTGCAGAACAAACATGCAACTTTCTGACTGAGTTCTCTTAAGGGGACATAGTCAGCAGTTTATGCTTGGTAATGTGAGAGCTTCTTTAAAAAAAATAAGGATATTTCAGTAATTTTGCAATAAGGATATTTCAAAACCTTAAACTGAACTCAGGAAGATCGAAGCAGTGTAAAGAAGTTACGCTTACAATTTCTGTTACTAACTTAATCTAGATCATGGCATAATAGCATCCACAGTACACTGAGAAACATGTGAGAAGTAAAAATAAAGGCAAAACAAATACTTGGAACAGGGAAAAAACTGTTTTTCTTGAAAAAAACACAAGCAATTTCTCTAATACACTTAAGAATCAAGTTTAGCTTTCTACTAGGCAAAACACAAAAAAGGAAACTAGATCAAAAGCACTTTGCGTGAATGAACTCCATGCTTCAAAATGAAAATTGGTCTGGAATTGTCCTAACTGCTCTGCACAAATTGAATGGCAACCATGTATGTTCCTAAAAAAAGCAGAAGCCCTAATTGTAATGTTTGAAAACCAGAGAAGGTTACAGTGAACCTGGGC
Source organism: Strigops habroptila (assembly GCF_004027225.2). NCBI lineage: Eukaryota > Metazoa > Chordata > Aves > Psittaciformes > Psittacidae > Strigops > Strigops habroptila. The sequence goes on along the minus strand of NC_044285.2, from coordinate 39,944,589 downwards.
AGAGAGAGAAATATGGATCCTCCTCCTGGCTGTTTTTTTGCTCAAGAAACTCCCATTCATAAATATCTTGACAATTTACCCCTAAGCGCAGATATAACCATGAAGTCCTCTTAAAATGCTTGATCGTTAAGAAAGTTGCTTTCTAACGTAAAAAATCCTCCTCTACCCTGGATATTCATTCCATGAAGATTTAGTGGTCTGAGTTCAATGTATATGTTGTAATTAATACCTTACAAATAAACAGCATGATAGTATTGACTATTATAGCTTACATAAAATGTTAACCTTACTAGGGACAGAATTTCAACATAGTATCTGGTCAGCATTTTTAGTAAAGATTGTTATCACTAAATATTACTTGCTTTAAAACTCATACATCTGTATGTCAGTACACTCTATGAAGTTTCCTATCACGATATATTACACTGCAGTTTATTTGCCACCTAACCCACCCTGATTCTTCAAGTTTTTAAGCATTTATAGATTGTGCAAATGAGTTTTCAGGAGATTAAAAAAAACAACCCTAAGAGTTCTTCAGGCTTTCAGATGTTTTACAGCAACTGAAGGCAGTAGATCACATTAACATGTCTACATGATGTAAAACCTAAGTACATACTCTAAGAAAAATTAACATACACACATCAGAAACAGTTTCAAAGCTCCATATGCTAAAAAAAAAAAACCCCAAAGGTTTTTATTCCTGACAAATGTTGATGATTCACAACTTCATATCTTAAAAGTTATAGCAATATAAATTCTGTCTCAGACAAACATAAGCAGGTACTCTCAATTTCTCTCATCTTTTGTGAGAAACTGCTGAGTAGCTTAATCATACATATCCTTGATGTTAGCATCTGAATGGTTTCTTGCTTAAGGGCTATAAATCTACCCCCGAGTCACAAATACTCATACACAACTGCCCATAAAGGCATACTTCTGTGCAGCTGCATGAAGACATGCAGTACCAAAGAGCAGGAAAGAGTCTATTCGATTTTTCCTTAGAAACTCCAAATGCATTTTCAGAAGGCAGAGTAAAGAAAAACAGATATCACAGAAAACAACAGGAACAGCACATACAAAGAACGTTAATCCAAGACTGGTTCCACAGCCAGACTCACATTCAGTGCATGTGCTTTGAGCTCATTACACTAAACTTGACTAACCTAATTTAATTTCTGATATATTGACTTGTTTCGACTATCATTCTAGTTTACATAGCTCATAAGAGCCTAAATTCGCAACTATGCAGAATGAAAGTGGATTTGGATTGATAGTTCTTTCCAGGTCTGACCTTTCCTAACTCAGCCTTTCCCATCTGCTGTTCTCAGTAAAATAATTTGGTTACCTTCAACATTTACAAACAGTTCCCTGTGATCAATTCCTATATACAAATTACTTACAGGCAATATTTTCTTCAGGCCACAACGTAAAAACTCATTTCTCAAGTGTATCCTGAAATCAAGATCTTCTGGAGATGTAACGAGGGCATTGATGAGCTGCATACATGCTACCTGTCATTGAAAAGAGAGGCAAAAACTTTCAGGATGTATAAAATGAAATAAATACTGTCTTTGCCTATTTCAGCTTAATTATTATATTATTATTATGCAGCATATATACAACATGACTTTAGTTAATTTAAGCAACTTTAGATACTGCTCTGTTTTCACATTGAGTGCTTCTGCTATGTCATAATCGTATTGCATAAAGGATCAGACTTTATTTTGGACAGTTACTCCCACACTACGGGTCCACACTGCAACTCCTTTTCTTTCTCCTTAGTATTCACCAATTGAAAAACAACTTGGTTTGACAGTAATCCAAAATTAAAAACACCCCAAAAGCAGCCATACATAAAACAATTCCCATCACCAGGTGTGTTTTCTACTCCTGCACAGCACTTTTACAAAATGCCTGCAGTCTCTGGCTAATGCTTTAATTGAACAGCTGGGCACTTTAACTGATTTACTTTAAAACAGGTAGACAACAGCATAATGCCAAAAGTGCTGATCCACGTTAAAAGACTAAAACGGGACTCCAGGGAAATACCGAGTTTGGTAAAAGATGTTAAGTGCAAGTAGAAGTAGAGCAGAAAATAAATAAATAATAAAAATCAATAGCTGCGGAGAAAAAAAGTCAGATAAAAAGCCCCCTTTCTGGTTTAATTACATTCACTATTTAGTTTTAATGGAACACCTTATGGAGTCTTAGATTTCTATTAACACACCCTTGCAAAGACACTCCCTTTATATAGCTGCATCTACAGATAATGTAGTATCATCATACTCGCTTGAATGATTCTTGTTATTTTACTACGATGACATGACTTAACAAGCCAAAGTACATGTCCAATCTGAAATTAATAGAGAGAAGAAGTGCCATCTGCTATGATTGCTTTTGCCAGAAGAGACTCTGGCTTAATGGCTTGTGCTAATACATTACAAGTAAAGAACGATTTTGTCAGAACCAAGTTAATGAGTCTTGCAATTGCACCTTTACTGACATATAAGTGAGGTTTGGAGAGGCAGGAATGCTGCGTGGTTGGTTTTATTTGTTTTAAATCAACAAGGTCAACAAGTAGGAGACAACTTCAAAATCAACTCTTTTGTGATAGCATTATTAAAATTAGAATGTCATCTACAGAAACCTCTTGAACAGCATCAATTCATCAGCTCTGAAACTAGAACTACTGATGGTAAACATAGCGTTTAGACAACTGTAGCTGACAGAGATATGATCTAATAATGGAAAAAGGCATCCCTCCCTTGCAGTATACCTGTCCTGCTTGCATTCTGCTTTTCCACATCTTTCAGCCATGGTAGCTAAAATTTACTATTAGGTATTGATAAAATTTGTATAAATACTGTATTATGAGAAGAACATAAGCAAAGTGACCCTTTAATAGGATATTCAGCCACTTGGTCTCTATGCAAAGACTTGCGGTTACCAAAAAGGCAGATGAAGCTTGCATTCTAAAAGCAATCAAACCTCTTTGGCTATTCAGGTGAATACAGCAAATAAGAAACTCCCCACTGGCACATAACTTGCAACGAACATGTGACATAGGACATGATTCAGTAATGAAGACTATGTATTATTTTATTTTATAAAAATAATATTAAATCTCACTAGATTATGCACTAAGAGATGCACTAGTTGCTGATGGAGGGCTGATGTCAAACACACCCCAAAGGAATGCACATTCTTGTTGACTGAAGTAGCATTGACATGCTGCTGCACACCACTTATCTCCAAAGGGACCCTGCCAAAAATGGACATACCCCATCCACATGTCATATATATATGAATATTTATGAGGCTGACTATAGTGGTGCCAGAAGTCCCAGTAGTAGTAACACAGCTGCATGTGTATCTTATAGGTGTCTTAGAAACGGAAGAAACCTGCATGCCAATCCTAAGGAAACAGTGTTAGCATTTATAACAGAAGAACTCAAAAGGACAGGTTAACATGAAAAGTAAATCTATGCTAACCACAGGGCAACAGCACTGTAGTTCCCTAAGTAATTCTTTATAATACATGATTTGTATGAAAACTAAGCACTCCCTGCACAAAGATAGTATTAAGCTATGCACCTATCGTCAGCTGACTATAAAGCCAGTATATTGAAGGTGTAAGCTATGAAAAAATATACTTGACACTGATCAGTTTTGACTGTGGCTTATTTCTGTTTAATCTAAGAGGATGACTGTGTTAAGAGGATGGCTATGTTGGATGACATTGAGCTTTAAATATCTAAAGCTAGCAATTTTACTCCCACTCAATTTACTTCTCATAGTACTAACTGATTGTGTTATCACTGTTCTAGTGTCATTAATTCTTTTAAAAAAGGTCAACCATTCAATTTACCAAAGATGGGCTGGGATGTAACATAAGTTGTCATTAGCAGGCAGAATGATAAGTTGTCAAAATCCTTCATATCCAAATCAAACTTTTGACTTATGTTCTCAGAAAATTTCAGTAAAAAAACCCTTTCAAAATATTAAACTATTTTAACAAGATGAATGCTTATCTATTTCTTCATTCAGTAATATTACAAACAGGTGAACAATACTGTGGTTCCTGCCACAGGTAGTTCAAACAGTAAGATACTACAAGTATGTGTTTAGCTGAGGCATTCCAGTTACTCACTTCAACAGCACAACACAAACTTCTGTCCTTTTACAAATACATTACTTGGATGGAATCAGTTCAAAGCTGTAAGTACAGGAGGTTTTGGTTCCTTAAGGTGGGGCAAGACCGGGGGAAAGGGGTGTTTAAACAAGCAATGCAACTTAGGAGTACTTTTTCATGCTTTTCCCCTAAACCCAAAAGATACACAGGGAGCACTACCTCCAACTTCTTAAACTCCAACTTCCTCAGGGCCCCAGTAACAATAACAAGAGGACAGACTGAGATCTGATTTTTCATTAGTCCATTAAACCACACAAAATTCCTGGTCAAGAAGATTAAGCAGTGACAAAGATTATAAAATGCTTTCATTACCCGAGCATTACATCTGGCATCCAAGAAAAGGAATATCACTAATTACTCTTTTTTTATTAAGGTCAAGACTTTTTAACCCTGTTTTTGGGACAAGAAAGTGAGTTTCTTGGTTTCACGCCATTACCAATTAGAATATCTAGCATCAGCAGGACATTTATATTGGTTTTTTGTCTTTTACTCAACAGTGGAGTAATAGCATTAAAAGACTTCGATGATGAACAATTTAAATACCATAAAATAATACACAGTCTTCTAGTATTTTAGATTATTTTGTAAGTATTAGTCAGCACACAAAAAAGTAAACCCACCTGCAGCTGTACGAACTCATGGTTTTCCAGTCCTTCAACAATCTGAGAGAAACGTTCCCTGTTGTGCCGTTCAGCAGCAGTTGTTATAGCACCTAAAAGTTTGTCCAGACTAAGAGAAAGATAAATTGTCAAAAAGCATACCATGGCCAGCTTTCTCGTTCACTGAACTAATCTGCACCTATCTGTATGAAGTTGAAAACAAACCAAGAGCTAAATGTTAAAAATATCTACAAGATTCATGTGGAATTAAAGAAAAGGTGAATAAATCTCTAAGTTATCGTGACATTCAGCTAAAAAACAATCAGGGAGGGGAAAAAGATTACTACCTTTGCAAGACTGTGCACTAAGTACTACCTGCCATCTTTAGCTTCTGGAATTCTAACAAACTGTCTTTTCAGAAATCAAAATGGTTTTATCTATTTATTGCATAGAAGGCACAGTTTGCTGTTTCTAACCTTCAGTACACTACAACATTCAATAATTCAAAGCAAACATATGCCAACTGATCTTTGTTTTAAAAAGCTCATGCACATGTACTACATAACTCCATGCAAAACTTCAGCTATAAACGTAAACTTTCTGCTCCTGTCAAATTTGTTATGCTTGGGTAAACAGATGATATTTTAATTAAACCCATACACTTACTTCTCTATTATTATCTTCTGAACTACTGAAAAATCTTAACATGTGGTGTCAAATCAGTAATTTTCAAATATAATTCTAAGTTCATCTCCCCTCCTCAGAGTATATGTGTCAATCTCAAGCCTTCCCACAACAGTAAGCTCAGTAGCCCCCCATGCTAACACACATTGTTCTTAAGCAGCTTTAAACCTGACAGCTCTCCTTGTGGCAAGTCAAGGTTCATGATTCCTCAACACGCTCCTCAGTGATGTATGAAATAACCTTTTTTTGTCAGCAGCCATGTATGAACAGTTATGGCTCATTAAGTCTTCCCTCCTCTGTAGTGAACAACTGTAGTCCTTTCAGACCTTCCACTTAAGCCACGATTTGTAGATCTCTGCTCATTTGCTTTTATTTAATACTACATTAATGCATCATAACAGGGAAAAGTCTCTTTTCATTTGAACTACATTAAGAAAGAAAAGACTTGACAGGTTACATTAGTTCCACTGACAAGTTTTTTCACCTGTGTCCAAACTGACAACTCATAAGCACTCCAAAGGGGAAAAAAAAAAGGGGGTGGAGATGGTGGGGTTGTGATGTATTTCAACATCTTACTTACATGTTTTCCTCTCCAACAATGCAGAGAGCAGAAAGTATTTTCACCGTTTCAGTCATCATATGTGGTTGCTTTGGATCAATTGCTCTTGATAACAGCAAGAGACTTCTTTCATCTCCTAGAATCCTTTGCAATCCGTACTTAAAGAAACAAAAAGCTTACAGTGAAAAGATTGTATTTGCCTTCAATACTCATAATCATCTTTGGGCTTCAGATCCTTAGGAATCCTCACACACACACCCCCCATACAAAGTTTGGGAACACTCTAGTAAAACCTCTTGGCTGTTACCACTTGGGGACATAAGTTAGTCTTCTCCATCTCACATTTGAGGCTTCTCCTAAGAAAGGAAGTGAATCAGCTCCTAAGGAAGTTAACTTATGTTATAAATTCAGGTACCCACCAGAACACAAACCAGCTTTTATTTCCTATCTATTTCTGAAACACCTCAAGTATGAAGAATTACTTCATCTTTTTTCCTGTAACTGTAACAGCTCCTGGCAAGTCAAAATAGTATTTTCTACACAATGACCAATACAGGTTGAAATTCTTTTTTGATACAACTATCTTCTTTTATTTGTTGTATATTCTATTTCACCTTCTATACAGGTAAATCAAAAAAACCTTACACATTACATTTATGTAAAATGTAGCGTTATTTTTCATTTTAATTGAGTACAGGATAGTTGGTAAATTAGCTATGTAACTGTTTGAAGTTACACTGTAAGTGTAGGGATAGCAGGGGGGAAGTATGTGGCCATGTAAGTTTACTTTTCCCACTTCAGCAGACAGACTATCTTGTGTGATTTTACTAAACTGAGTTAACAGTAGTTTAAGTAACTTTAATGCACTGTTGTATTTACTGGGGGGAGGGGGAGGATAAATCATTGTAACAACACTGTAGATTTTGCTCTGAATAAAGCAAAATAAGAAGTTTAACACATCAACTTCTATAAACAGTACTCACACTGTGAACTAGTAACCGAGGTTAGAAACAACTTAGATAAAACTTAAACTAGACAAGTTTTACCCTTTACCCATCACCTACCAACTCCAAAATTGTAACTAAAAAGATATTATACTCATTTAAAATCAGATGAAAAGTACATTATATAAACAACCATGTACTGAAATGCATTTTCAGAAACAATTATTTTCCTTTTCCATTTCACAAGCAATTAATTTCCAAATTCACTTACCTTAAATCCATACTATCATCCTCTGCCAAATATTTTACCTCCAAAAATCAATAATATTTAACAAAAGTAAGACAAAAATGCATATTGAGAAAGGTTTATGAACAAGACTCTCAATATAAAGTTACACTAAGTTTAAGACCTATGTTTCCAAAGAGTCAGCTGACACTGGATATAGAAGCTTTCCTTCCTTTTCTGAGATTCAACGTGCTACATAGATCTTGAAGCCAACAAAACCCAATCATACTAGAAGCATTTGAATTTCAAATATTTCTTACTTTATTGTTCATAAATGCTTTGAGGCACTGGATAAGTTTGTGTTGATTCTTCTTATCGATACTTTCTTGCCTTGAAAGAGAGGAGGAAAATAATGTAAGTAAAAACAATCTTCACAAGCTCCCCCACCCCTGCCTTCAAATGATCCAAGTGCTTACTGTTTCTTGTCCAGAAGCTTCTCCAATACATCCAACAGAAGCCCAAGACCTTCATGTCCAAAATTGTTAACCCAGCTGGAAAAAGGAAGAAATGTGCTTTTAATTATTTAAGCAAATGTACAACTTGCTAAGTTATGTCTCCAGTACTGCTTGTGTATGTCTCCATAGACACTGCTTTAAGTCTCACTTCCCAGGAAGACCTGACCACCCATTAAACAACTCTACAAGTTGGTAAGAACCACTGTGAAAGGTGAGAAGATACTGCAGCCAGTTGCAAACATTTCACTTACCCTTTTACAGTGTGCCGAGAACTACTTTCTCTGCCAACAAGAACTAGCATAATTGCTCTGGGTTCAAAAAAACACCCCACAAGTCTTCACTGCTGAGCAAAACCAGCATGATGTCAACTACAGCAGAAATCATTACTTACCTGACTGGATTGCTAGTTAGAGACACTCTCAAAGACTCTAGACAATTAAGCAGCTTTTCCTCTGAAATTCCAGATCGCAATTCATGAATATATTCCTGCGAGGACAGGGTGCATTCGTGCTTGCTGTTTTTCAGTCCACCCTATCACAGAAGACAGAATGCTGCTTAATGTTCTATTGATTGCAGCAGTGTGTAGATGATAACATGTACAGCCAATATTTCCACATGAATTTTAAAACCACTGCTTCCCTGTATAACTATTAAGGACACCTAACTTGACCTTGATTTGTTGTAAGTCTTTAATAGTTTAGGTTTTGCATTACAAAAGTAAATATTTTTCTGGAATCTTCTTCATTTCTTAAAGTGTGTGTACTGCATCTTGGATATAAAGACTTTATTCTATCATTCAGTTGTACTGACATGTGACATGTTTAATGGCTACTCACTCATTTAACATCTACTTCACACCACCATATTAGAAACCATAAACAGAGACACACAAACCCCTCCACACTTGTTATTAAGCTTTTCTGGTCGTTCCCACTGTACCTGTCTTCTGTGTGAAAGAAGCTGTGCACTAATACTATGGACGTATCCTGACCCTAAAACTAATTCTCCCTTCTTAAAAAGAAAGGAACAAGATAAGCTACTGAAAAATACTTTGAAAGGGAACTGCTATGCACCAACTGTTAAATCAGTGCTTTTAAAAATCATTTGCTGTACCATAATTCTATGTCTGGCCACCAATAAAGACCTCTGGAGGATCTTGTTTGCTACAAAAGAATCATGTGGAAGACTTGAAGAGCAGCTCATCTCCCAGCTGGAGAGCCATTACTGAAGAATAACTACCTACAAGGTATCTGAGTATTAAAATATGTGATTATCAGTTTTTAGAGCTGTAGTATTCAGAACCATGAACAATACACAAAACATTTTACCAAAGGGTACAACTAATCTTTTGTACAGCTCTGACAAGTTGCAGACAAGCAGGTTTATCTCAAAGAGTGGTTATGATTAATATGCAGGCCCTAAAGCTCCTTAGCTCTAAATAGTCTGTTGAAGAGAACCTGATAAAGATGTCATGGGTGTAAAGGCAATATGAAAAGTCCCTGACCCAGAATAGGATTTATATGTATTTGGTTTTAATTGTATCAGGAACTTCTCTGACTACTGTAATCTTCTAATTGTCTCTCTTCCCAAAAGCTACACTTTTAATGATGTTTCAGGTTTGCTCTATTCAAATTCTTACCATTCATTTTCCAAAGACGACAGTAAGTATGGCTGATAACAAAATTACTCCTCTACATTTCATTTAATGATTTTGACCTACATACGTTCCAGTATTAATGCATATAACGGAACTATGTAAATGTTCACAACATACTTTGAGCTTGTTTGTCACCTCAGTAAAACAAGAAATCTGACACAGATTGCTAATGCATCAAAACAGTGTCCTCTGGACTGTGTCAACAAATTTGAAGATGCTTCTTGCTGACATGCATAGCACCTTTAGCTGGACAACGCATGCCAGTTATACATCAAAGGACCAAGACAAACAAAGATGAGTATATATGATATAAAGAAACTACGGCCTGGCACTATCAACCTCCTAAACAAAGAGATGCTCTTCCACCAAAGGAAAAAGAAATAAATGGATGGTTATCTTTAGAAGAATAGGAACTGACTTTAAATCAGGCTCAGTATATTAGCACTTCATAGAATGGTAAGGATTGGAAAGAACCTTAAGAGCACCTATCGTATTAAAAATCATCATAGTTCAGACGATGATATAAAGGCTGTAAGGTGAAGAATTAGAAAACAGGAACAGCTTTGTGCCATTCACTGTATTGGATGGAAACTGTAAAAGATTTTATGTGTAACTAGTACCTATCTACAGAATATTGGATACAGTTTTTTATCATTTCAGACAACGGCCGTTGCCCAAACCCAAGAGTCAAACAAGAGGACATGAGCACTGCTGTAGACACAGAATCCGCGAAGAGATGAGATAATGGCAACTTCAGTCAAATGCCATTACATGTTAAGCTAGACCCTGAAAAGCATTGTAGAATGCAAGAAGTATTTGTCTTTTCAGAAGTTTATTTCCTGGTTTGCCCTTCAACTGTAGCCTGCTGCAAGCTTCAAAGCAGATTCCTATTCAGATGAGGCACTTAAGGTCTTCACTACGTTTTCTTTCATATTTAAACCAAGGTGGCTCTTGCTGACTCCTCTTTCTATGTATCGAGGACTTTAGTGAAGCCCTGCTCCTCTGTCTAGCCCCTTGTTTTCAGAAGACCTATGACTCCCTCAAAAACAGTTCAAACAAGTTAACAATTGGAGGAATTGTCAGCACTGCCTCCTAAGCCTCCTTCCCATGCTTACAGGTCAGGCATACTTCTTTGTTGTTCCTATGACTAAACACCTTTAACTACACAGCCATAAGGAACTATCTCCTCTTTTCCCCCATTCTTCAAAACAGTTGATCACTAAAGATGACTTGTAAATCTAATCCATTCTCAAAACCTTTTGCCCAAATACTCCAGTTCATGCTAGAGAATCCTCAGCTTAACAGGACTACTTTCTGTTATTTTCTGCAATCAAATTTTCAGTCTGAATCCACTCTCACCTAACTGGAGATAGCTCTCACTAGCCGTTCTAACTGGAACGCCACAAGCAGGTCCAATTTCTTTTATTTCCCTATTTAAAGAAAGTTTGATTGGAATACTATTTTCAAGTAATGCTATGCCTTGATATGGATCAGATTTTAATATATGTTTCTCATTTACTTTGAAGTAATGATGCTTTATGTAAAAGTATCTAATAAAGATGAAAGGAAAAGCAAAGTACAAGGAACCTCGGAAGCTTACGTCCCACACCAGAACTGTCAAAGATTAAATCAATGCATAAGATCAACAACCTCAGAAATTACTTTATGACCAGTCACCTTCACAGTATTACAATTAAGGTAAAGAATTATTCATTCATGACCACTCAAATGAAAGCCTGGACCACATGTTTAAAAATCCTTCTCTGAGGAAGTTAGAAGCAATGAAGTTTTAGTTTTAGATGAAGGCAACTCTTGGTAGTCTCACAAAAACCCACATACATAAAAGAAAACCTAGTTTGCTTTCCCATAAAGAGGGTAAATCTGATCAATTCAAATGTATAGGACACATTTCACGATTTAAGGGACAACAGAGAGAGAGGACAGACACCTCACAGGGCACGATAAAGTGAAAAATGAACTTAAGCATAGTTTTCTTTATAGAAGACCACCAGGCAGAATTAAATATTTCAGAGATTTCTATTTCAGTTTATCCTGCTCTACTTCGGCTCCAGGTGATTTCAAAGCTGTTCACTAGAAAAAGAAATTCCTCAGTCAGGACTTCACAAATGTCCAGCTTTATACACTACTCAGATGTGTCACCAGAGGCCTGTAAACAAGCTTGAGAACCGACATCTAACAAAATGGGAAAGCAAAGCATTTTGCCCTCCATGCAGGTATAAGGAAATATTCTGTCTGCTTGGTGGTAAAGAACTGCAGAGCTCAGCTGAACCAAATGGATGGGCTGTAACAGTTAAAATACAAGATCAGAAAAACCTGCACAAACTGCTCCTGTTTGAGGCACCAGCCAATTCAGACCTCATCAGGACCAAAGTTAAAGCTGGGATCAGCTGAAGAAGTTGAAGTCTATTGGTTCCATGAGACAGTGTTTACTTTAGAGAGGATGTTGGCAGCCAGCACACCGAATAAAAATCTCACAATATCAGAGGTGCTCACTTCTATCCAGTTCACTATACCTGTTCCGTAAGTTAGAAAATAAATCACTCCTTAGACAGAAACAAGTAACTGGTACCAACCCCATTATAATAACCATAATTATTAATGAAGTAGGAGTAATAACTTAGACTTTCCCCCTCACCAATGACTAATTGAAGAGGTTTCGCATACTCTCTATTAATCCAATTCTGTTTCTATTTCAAGCATAGAAACCACAATATTTTAATTAGAGTATAACAACAGAGTCAGACAAGACAAGTTGTTGGGTACGGAGGGAGTTTGCTTTTAGGAAAGGAATAAAAGCATTTTCAATTATTTTTTTTAAGGCACATACTCCAGCTTTTGCACACTGAACTTGGAAAAGCAGTATCCTTGTTCAAGCTATGAGGAAACACTCTTATCAGCTCCTGAACTAGGAATTTGAAGTTTACACAGTTCATATCCACTCCACCCTGTAGGATTAGCTAAACACATTAATTCAAGCCATTAAAAACAAAATTAACAAGATAATCTGAATTTAGACATTACTGCCTTAGAGATAACCAGAAGATGCACAACTGCCATTTCAGTGCCATTATCACCATCTATAAAAGCACAGAAAGGTCACTTTGCAGGCAACTAAAACGACAAGTGGGCACCAGGGCTTGAGAGGCCAAGTAAAATTCAAAAGTTGAGTCTTAACTCCCCATTAACAGGCAAACCTCTTCTCTGCAATTGCTGCTACAACCCAAAAGTACTAGAATCAACAGCCCAAAATGCTTCTCTTCCCCAACCAAAGTAAACCTGTAAATCTTCAGGAAAATAAATACATACGCCAGCAGACGCAATCAACTCCCAAAGGATCAATCCTATAAAAACATATACTGAGAAGCAGCACACCAAGATGCATGCATTCTTTAAGCAATAATATGCAGAAGCCATACTGTAAAAGCAGCATTTCTTGTTTTACCATTTTGCAAGTTATCTGTACGAAAACATGCCTTTGATGCACAGCTATTCTTGCTCTACACCAGACCCCAAATTAAAAAGCATGGGGAAGAAGACACATTATAGAGTTTCTCCACTACCCGTTCTGCATACACCAGTTTGCTTTATAAAATCATCTCTCACACAGCAGCTGTTCAGGCTAATTCATGTCATAAGGAAATTACATGGCAGTAGGAATTATTTGAAACTGGTTTTACTGCACTGGAGAATTACTGATTTGTCCCCTCAAAAATCAAATATCTTTAAATACCTTCATTATGCTTACATATTTTCTTAATCAGCAGAAGAACCAGTACTGCGTACAAAACTCGAAAGTATTGGTGAATACAGACAGAAAAGTCTGTTTAAAGACTACTCTGAATAAAACAAACCCAACGGCAATTTCTTTATGTCTACATGCTATGTCCTTATATATTTAAGTAGAGCTGAGGTAATGATGAGACAGTTTTCAGTCATAGGTTGTTCTTTATTACTTTTACTACAAAAAAAATCTAAGTACTGCATGTCATCTGTGGAAAACCTTGCAGTACCTGAAAAGCCTGTTTTGGCTGCAATTAACAATAAAGCCCATCTATAATTAAAAAGAACATCTTTGCTTTCAGCCATCATTTAAAATATGTCTGTAATTATTCTCTTTTAATACATATTTAATACATAAAATATGTATGTAATTAAAATCCTTTTTCCAGGAAACAAAAATTTGCTGAATTCAGCACAACAAATCAAGTCCCAAATACTTATTCAAAACAAAAAATCACTAAATTTAATCATGACAATGTAAAATGTAGCTGAGCACTTAATAAAAGTTATGCTGTGGTGATCTCATCTTACGCTTATTAATTGCTCTTCTGAATCCTCTATATTAATCTTAGTCTCACACCGATACACAGCTGCTGACATTTCCATGACAAACTATGAATACTAACACTTGGGACATAAAAAAAGTACACATCTAAACATGACTGAGTAAGCCAAATACTGTAAATTTAAAGTCTCGAGTGATTGCCTTCAATTAAAAGCAAGTTAGCCTAAATTATTGGCTCACAGTGAACACATGAGTTCCCAGTGAGTCTCAAGAAATTGGAAATAGATGCCTGAAAACATAGCAACAGATCCCTCAAAAGTGCAGTCAATGATCTTATGCTGGTAAGATAAACATGACTAATGCAGCTGATAGTTTTTTTGATAGAACAAGGACTCAGCTATAGAATCATAGAATGGTTTGGGTTGGAAAGGACCTTAAGATCATCTAGTTCCAACCCCCCCTGCCATGGGCAGGGACACCTCACGCTAGAGCATGTCACCCAACACTCCATCCAACCTGACCTTGAACTGCCAGGGATGGGGCATTTACCGCTTCTTTGGGCAACCTGTTCGAGTGCCTCACCACCTTCACAGTAAAGAACTTTTTCCTTATGTCTAACCTGAACTTCCCCTGTTTCAGTTTGAACCCGTGCCCACTGATAATTAAATCAAAGTCCAAAATATTGCAGCCTAATCTCTAAAAATTGAAGTGTATTTATAAGAAGAAACAAAACTATCATGTTCATACTCACCGGAACTTTACTTCCGACTATCTGCATGCAGTGGTCAGCCAAGAGAGGTTATTGTGTAAAAAAGATAATAATAATATATAAATAAACACAGCAAAGTACTTAGTAGGATGTAGCATCACACAATTTTTCAGTGTTTAATCATTAGTAGTAGTAGTTACATTCTTTTATTACTTTATCAAACTGTTTAAGAGTTACAGCTTCTCAACAGGAAAACAATAGTTCTACTGGAGGAGAAATCATTTGAAATTCTTATGTTCTGCTGCTCAATCATCAGCATTTTACACATTTACAAACAAATAACTAAACACCTGACTTGACATCTACATCCTGGAAGATTAATAGATATGCCAGTTTGCTAAAATTATCCAGTCAGATATTTTCTATATGACACTGAGAAAAAACAAATGGCGTGCTGACTTCCTTGTACATAGAACAACTTCATTATTATGGAGCTTTTGATCTATTCAGATGATGTCATCACTGAATTTAATTAAGTTTTCATCATCAAAACCATAGCCTACAGTTATAAATCTAACTTGCATTTCATGAAAGCTCATATGGCATTTTTCTTCAACTGCTCAGTATGGATGCTTTTAATTACATGGATAATTAAGCAGTGATTTCCAGAATGACATCTCCTTTTTACCGTGGAACAGCATCTCTGCATATTCATGAACAAGAAGCTGACTTTAAACAGAAGAATCTCTGCAGAAAGGCAGCACATCTCTGCCCTGTTCTATCAACTCTGCACAAATGACCATATTCCTGTGAACACCAGCACTACAGACATCTGCTGAAATATTGTAGGTTTTTCCTTGTCAGCCCTTTGCTGCAACCTCATGGCAGCCACTTTATTGAATAACCACTTTTATCTGACACAGGGCCTGAGACATTATGATTTTGTTCAGAGATCTCAATTTGATTGTATCTGTTCAGCCTCCACCTGCTTCATATTCCACACTTATCTCTTCCATTACTCTTTTACGAAGTCTTTCACAAGACAGAAGACCCTGCAAGTCTTTCACAATCACCTCTTCTCTCCCATTCCTGATGAAGCTTCCTCAAGAAGCACAAGATGGACTATCATCACCAGACAATCTCTGGCATGAGTTGTCACCAAGTTCAATTATGAAACAGAATTCTGAGCTTTCACCATTTCCTAAGCATAATTTCCATAGGCAACAATCTTTCTCTTTGAGTGAGAGAAGTAATCAGAAGCACAGATAACCACTTCACATGAAAGCATCTAGCTGTTAGGTTCTATGCTTCCTCCTTGCAAGGAAAAAGAAAGCTTTTTTTCATCCATTGAAAACCAAGGTTTCTTTGTCCCTCAGAACTCCGAAGACAGTAGGTTTTTCAGAAAAGCATGGTCAACATGCTGCAGATGGCACACAAGGCAGAGAAAATGAAGCACCAAATTTAAAAATCATTTGGTTAAGATGACATCAGCAAGTGAGCGATGTTCAAATGAGCGGACAGAGCTCAAAAGCCTAACGAAAACAAATGTCAACTGGAAGAAAAGTCGCATCAAGTGTTAAGTGTGTTTCGTGAGCTCTAAGCAGAAGAAAAAGCCCAAGTATTTTCAGTATTAAAAAAAAAAAGGAAGACAGATGAACAGTTATCTGTGACCAAAGAAAAAGGTAGAAAATTGTAAGAAGGATCATTTTGAATGCGATCAGCATTTTCATGGAAGACAAGCCTGAAGGAGGCCTGAAGAAAAGAAAGTTTGACAATTCATGATGCAGTAAAAACTGGTTAGGGCTCAAAATTAACAGTGAAAATTAGGATTTGCTTTAAGTTCCCCATCAACATTTTACAATTGAGCTCTGCTTTTTGTACTTTTTAGATCAGTTAAGATGATAGCTATTTAAAAGCTAAATTAGAGTAACGCACTACAGAAAGGTCACTTATGTTTCTGAAAAACCTTCAATTGCTCCATTCAAATGCCGCGATTCAATTGCAAGAAGGACTTCCTGAAGCACACAAACTTCCATCGTAGCCCTTTTTCCATTACAGAAAACATATTGCATATGGATCAAACATCCATACTGGCACTGACTTCGGTTCAAAGCACACATGCATGTATGAGGACATTTTGGGATGATTTTTAATTATTTTCTGTAATTGTTAGTACATTTTGGCAACATATCTGCAGCTCTGTTAAGTTTCTCATGCTGCAGCACATACAGTGGCAGTAATGCAATCTGTTAAAGTTGTCAGCATTTAGACATGCAATGGCAGCCATGCTCTCCTTATTCAGCTATGAAGTTATGGTACTTGAGGCAGCTACATTTCAATATCAGTATACATAAGAGATCACCATCGTCCAGCTAGTTTTTGGGAAAGGGTTGCAAGTGCTTCCATTGTGCAAGTTTCTACTGCTTCAATATTTTTTGCTTACTAAGAAAGATCTAAAATCTGTCGTTGATCAAGTGAAGACCAAAAACCTTACAACACATAATCAATAGTTCCCAAAGACCGTGTAGGCAAAGTATATTAACAGCAAATTTCATAATATTCACTTCATAAGCTTGAGTAATTCTCCAATAACTTGCATGTTTAGTTAGAGCAGACTTTAAGCACTGGCCTCCTGCCAGGACAGAATAAAGGACTGTGGATTTTGTTTAAGATGAACTCATGCAGAAACATCACTCCTTTCAAATACAGATCATCATTTTCACATTATAATGCAAGGTTTTCCTCTCTTCATTTTATAATGTTTAATGAAAAGAATTTGCATTTAATAATTGCATGTCATTTTAGTTTTAATTGTTTGAAACTTAACTCTGCGGAGCTTATTTTAAAGGTTCAACTAAGACAAGTCAACTGTAGTGCTTGGAGTCCATGGCTACAGATTATTAGGCAGACACCAACATAATCTTATTTGCCAGTTATTTCACTAAGAAACAGATTATTATTTAATGCTATTCTGTATGTAGCACTCAGACTCAGCTCTGCAGAACTGCTAGCAGTGCTGCCATAATGCATTTGAACAATTATTCCACACACATTCTTCATTTCCAGTAATCTTTTATTGCACACAATAACTTAGGTGTGGGGAAAAAAAAGATGAGATTCATCCTGATTTTCAAATAAAATCATGTGCATTACCTAATTTTATTGAAGAACTATGCTCATACCAAATTTTATCACCTGAAGCATACTACTGCCCCTTGGATACACAAAGCTACCCACACACACACTTTCTCCCCAATACTGCAATACATACCTCAGAATTCACCACTAGCTGCTTTAGAATTATTTATAGAACAAATAGTGGCACAAATCAGGACAAAGCCTATTTCTAGGAAAATCACAACAAACATATAAGTATGTTTTATCCAACATGCATGAATTTCTGTGGCAAATTCTCCCTTTACACAATAAGAACTATATTTCCCATAGCCAATTTGTAACACAAAAAAACATCACTGATGTATTTTATAACTAATTAGTACCAATAGTCCCACTGCAGAAGATAAACTGCAGGTCTTGAAATTGTACTTCTCAACCCCAAATGTTGGGACATCTCATCATTCTCTTACACTTTGGGCACCCCGAAACAGACTTCAGAAATTCTGCATGAAGGATCCATACACTAAGGGTTAATCAATCAACTTAAATATAGAGAATGACCAACATGGATGCAAGGTCTGAACATACTTTTTTCTACTCAAAATATAATTCAAAAGTTACTTTCAGACCATCCGTTCACTAAAGGAATCATTTTATTTACCTTCAGAACATTTCTTAGCATAGTATTTAACGCAGTCTTCATGCCAACTACAGCGCTCAACATACTCTAATTAAGCTAAAATACTGACTTGACTTCAATACCTGCAATATTTTGATTCCTTGTTTTAATACTGCAAATTGTGCATCTGGTATATATGTCATTGCTTAGACCATAAAGTCATGCTATCCCTTACAAAAACTTTTGGTATCAAAAATTCGTAAGATGAATTCCACTGAAGTGAACTCTGGTTTCATCCATGACTCTACATCATTGGATTTGCAATTTCTTGTGGTTTACAAGAAAGCATCACGTTTTCACATTGCCCAACAACTGAAATACAAACTAACCCTTCAGATGCAGCTGCAAGCATTTAAAAGTGTATTAGTAAGTACAGACTTATTTTTTTTTCCCCTACCGCTCTTAGAAGATAAATCCAGACCAAAAAAAATGGAAAGTTTCAAGCTTGAAAAACTAACAGTCACAAAGCTAAGCTCCTTACTTTCACATGTCTTGGAGAGGTGACTACTTACGGATTTGGCAGTTGCAGAAATGTACTGGATAACCATCTCACGTTTTGTGCTCAAGTCTTTATCTCTTAAAGGAGCTTTCCGTTCTTCATTTAGATTCATGTCTTCCTGTAAGGAAACAGGCCACACAACATCAAGACTATTTCATGCTTTTTACTATGTTTAGACTTCTTTTTTTCTACAAAGAGCTCATTTTGAAACAAGCAGAAGTCACTTTTTCCAGCTTATCTGCATTTGTATACTTCTGAGCCACCCAATTTTCTCATTTTAGTCTGTCACTTCAAGTGTTCATGGTTTGCAAGACTTAGATTTGAAATTGCATCAAGGGTAGTTACCACTGGTGAAATTTGGCTCAAGAAATAAAACTAGAGGATGAACCCCTAAATTCTACACCTCAACTTGATCACCTAAGTGTTAACCCTTGTGAAGTTCTTGTGGTTTTTTATAAAACCTTATCACAAGACACCGTTCCTGCACTACCTAATCACAAGGCTGCTATTACCTAGATTATTAGCTTGTGGCAGGGGATAGATGTGAATATGTTCCAACTGATGTATTTAAAACAAACCTCAAAATTCAAATAGCCTGCTAGATTAAATCTTTATATGCCTGTTTCAACTGATTAACCACAACGTAGTCATTACTAGTCATGACTAGTCTTCCTATTAAAAGTGAACATAACTTTGGATTAGCAACTAAAACCAGATTTTTCAAAGAATTATTTAGTCTCTGGGAGACAGATCTATTACCTTCCTCAACGAAGATTACTTGGAAAAGTTAAAAATTGATCTCTTCATCTAACAAGCAAATCAAGCAAGTATTAATTAACCCTTATCCAATCTTTCCAAAGAGATTCACAACTTCATTGAATAAAATAGAGCTACACAATGGAACAGGACAGTTCTCAGGCCGTAGTGACTGTATGGAAGTTAACAATGTTGAAAAATAAACCAGGAAACTATGTCTAACAATACTCAAAAGATTGCAATTTCCGATACTGCATGTATCAACACCAATGTGAACTGCAGAATTGATACACACCTGCTTTGAATGTTTCTTTCCGTATCACTAATAGAAAAGCTTGCTTGTGAGTAGAATACAAACCTTGACAGAAAATACTCAAAACTGTACAAAAATCCAGCTTTCTAAACATTAACATTTTACTAATGGAAATTACTATTTTCCAAAGGTATTTACCTAAGTTTATTAACATCTATCCTTCAACAGCAGTATCTAACTACAGCAACTAAGGTCTATAGAGGTTCACTTAAAGAGGCAAGATTTTTATTTTTGGCTTTTTGCCTTTGTTTTGTCTGTAGAAGTAGACCAAGTAATTACAACATACATAGTACCAGCATTCAGAGTTACTCAATTGTTCATGTGCCAATTTAGACAGGTCTATCAGGCCTATGCTATGCCCTCCCAAGTAGTTAATACTTCCAAAATGACATTTGCAAATCACTACTACATAATTACTTGCAACATGAAAACAAATAAAACCTCATAAAATGATCTAGCATGTCATCTTACCATCATTTTTTCAAAGAGATCCATAACTTCTTTTTCTGATAAGTTCAAGCAACGCTCATCAACAAGCGCCTGGGCAAGCGGGATTTCACTTATAGAAGGTTGAGAGTCAATAGGATGCTGAATGAGAGGTTTCTCTTTTTTCACCGCTGATTTTCTGAAGCTTGTTATTCTGTCACGCTGCAAAGACATCCATTTAAAAATAAGCAGAAATAGAAATATGGGAAAGCAGCCAATTACATGGCAGTAACACACACGTTTTTAGTTAATCCAAGCGGCAGAGTTAAAACTCAAACTGAACTGTAAGTAAAAAAATACTCTAACATTCAGACATTACTTTTCTTAGACAACATTTAAGGTAAATTCATGAGAGGTCACATGCAAAAGGGATATAATTATTTCTCACAGTTTCAAAAGTATACCAACTATGTTGAACTCTTAGCAGTGCAAAATCTTGAGTTCATCTTCTCACGCTACTCCCTAATTATCCTGATAGTGAATTAATATGGTACCACAAAGGTAATGTCCAAGCGTTCCTTCACCTGAAGAGCTATAAGTCTTTGGAGGACAACTGAAAAAGCCAGCGTTGGGAAGGAGGTACTCACAAGTTCATCAGGCTTATAAAAAAATCCTGCTAAAGTAAAATAAAGTTTGTAAAGGAATTAATGCTCCAAGCATAGTTCACAATTCCTTGACGTGTTTTTGAGTACGAACTCCTGAAATTAGTGCTTAATTTTAAAAAGCCAGGTAACGGATTACCCACACAGAAGCAGCCACCCATAGTTAAATACACAGAACAGACATTAGTGAAAGCATGTCATACAGTCTGCAGTGATGCTTCACTGGTTAAGGCTGACTTGGCTTATACCTTATACCAAACCCCCCACCTTTTTGTTTTTAAAGCATGCTCACTCAGTTAATTTGTTAATATTGGAAACAACCAACAAGAGCACCTTCCTTATAAGGCCATTTACTACTGTGTTATTAATATATAACTCTATTCTGAATAGAGTCAGATTTTTTTAGTTAATAATACTGTCTTTATACATATATGCTCATTTTGAGAACCTTTTATGTATAGTGATTTTTCTAAATCAATTGTTTGCATCAACAAATACCAGTGTATTTGTTTCAGGCACCTAACAGCCTTATGAAGACGTGCTTTCATCTAACAGCAGCTTATGTAGGGCTACCAGTATCATCATAGCAATTATTGCAATCTCTATGAAGACACGGACACCAAATGTTTTCTTTTCTATAATTAAACAATCTCTGTGAGATGTGATAAGTTCGGTGGAATATTTCATTTGTAGCAAACTTGGTTTCATTATGGATTAATCCAGCCAGGAGAGGAGAAATTTGACCAAGTGCTGTGGAATATGGGTAAGAAAGGTTCTTTCTTATTTTTGTAGTTTTGTTTCTTTTTCTTGATTTGTTATGTCAGGGGGTTTTTTGAGATCCTGTAATACTACCTTATATTTTTGAAGGGAAAGTGTCCCTAAATAAGCTGCATTCCCTTTGAGTTTCTTTGCAGGTATTTCTTGTTTTGTTTTGTTTGCAGTTTTGAGGGGAGGGGGTTGGGGTTGGGTTTTCTTCTTAAGTCTTACATTTGTGGACAGAAACACATTCCCTACAAGGATACTATTAACTTTTTTAACAAGGCAATAGTATCACTTTAATCCCATTTTTTCCTTATTAGAATAGTTTACATGACATTTTTTGGAACTAAAATTAGCTCACGGCCTATTGAAAAGGCCAAAGAAATGACATAATGCCTGAAAGGCAGCATCCCAAATCAGGCAATATCCATCAAATGCAGTTATATTGTTCACTTACATTAAAATGCCCATTCGGCAGTCATAAAAAAAGAAGTTAAGATCGATTTCACCATGCTGTAATCTGTTTGAATGAATTTGTTTAATCAGATTGCAATAGTGATACCACTTTAAAGCCATAAATGAATCTTCTACATGACTCGTAGGTACAATTTCTTCATTTCAGACATGGGATGTTTAGCTAAGAGGCCAGCATGGTTTAGCTATTACATATAGAAAATTAAAGTTTCTCATTTTACTGAAATCAATTTTGATATAAGTTTCTGTAAAGGTACTTCGCAACAGGTTTCAAAGTATTCAGTTATAAATGAATACAAACGTGCTGTTTGACATGCAGTACCCTCTCATATTACCCAAAATGGTTCCACTTGAATCATGTGGCAAGCCACTTTGAAGAACCACTGCAGATCCTCTACTGTTAAAAGAAGGTCAAAAGAAATAACACTTCAACTGTTGAATAACAGTTTCAACATTCTCCTAATAGGTATCATTAATTACTCCTCTTCAACTGAAGTTACAAATTAAGATCTCTGGGAACCGTAGCTCAGTTTGCTGAAACCTAATGCTTAATATCCTTGTAAGAACATGTTACATTGTCCACAACACTTGGAGTAAATTAGCATGCAGAGTGGAGTTACCATTGCAAATCAAGATGTTACAAAGACCTTACCACATCATCTGCCAAAGTTTTTATTTGAATATTCTATTAAAAAAAAAACAACACACACAAATCAAAGAAAAAAGACAGGATTACCTAATGTTTCAGAATAAGGTCTCTATTTCATGTATTCTAACATTAAAAAGGACTTAGATTCACTAAGTATTCTAACAAAACCGCACCTAAATGAGCATGGAATTTACTACATTTTATGCAAAAAAGCAGGCTTGCATCCCCTTTCACCTTGTCTTTTGCCTATTTAACTCATGAACCTGAAACCTGTAAGCTCCAGCACTCCCACTGTTTCATAAAAATGCACTAAGCTGTCTTAGAAAGCTTTCCAAAACAAACATGGACTACTGGACTTCAAACTGAGCCAGCAGATAGCTCTATGACATTCTCACTTCTGAATCCTCCTCGGAGTTGAGGAGGATTCCCCATGCCCTTGCTTCTTGAGCCTCCCGCCAACTTCTCCTGAACACCCAAGTAATGGAAATTTATAGACGCAGTGGTTGAAGCCTGTGTACTAATGATGCACAAACCAGTCACTATCTCTCCCTCCCTTGTACCCTCTCACTGTCACTTAACAGCACTAAAATCCTGCTGACAAAGCTCATGGTTGTTACGCTTTTATTCACAGCCAGAAAAGCAATCTATATTGCATACCAATATAAATAATCATATCAAGGAAGCATTTAGTGAATAAACATTGCTCAATTTACACCAAGCAGTCACAAATAGGTAATTAAGGTCTAGCACTTTGGGGGTGTGAAATCCAAGACAAAAAGTACTGCCGAGTTCTTCATGACAAACTGCTGAGTTTCTGTATGAGAAAAACTGGAGTAGGTGATCCATAATGACAAACCCTGCAAGTCACTGGTTAGGAAACAGTGACACTATTTTCTTGGACAGCAAGGTTTCAGATTCCTTGGTTATGTTCTCATCAGCCAAAATGAGCAGCGTGTTTCTAGTCAACATTCCGTTCCACTGTGTTTTTAACACAACAGACAAGTTTAATGTTACTGGAAACGAACCTAAACTAACTGTTCAACAGACACCACACAACATTTTACTTGCTCCTAATTCTACTTTCTGGCTATAGTTGTCAATATGGCATTTCTGAAACAAAAAAATTGGGAAGACTTGACAAATAGTGGAGGAGGCATCAAGGTGGGAAGGAGGAGCAATGTGTTCATACTTTAAGCACTCTGGTACCCAGGACAGTGTGATGGATTGACCCTGGCAGGCAGGTCAGTCCCCACCCAGCCACTTGCCCATTCCCTCACAGCAGGATCAGGCAGAGAATCAAAAGTGCAAAAGCAAACCAAAACCCATGAGTTGAGATTAAGGGGAATTTAACAAGTGAAAGGGGGAAAAAAAGAGTAGATGAAACAAACGATGCAACAGCCATCACTCATCACTCACCACTGGCAGAGCAATACCTACCCAAGCCTCTGAGCAAGTGCTACTGTGGAAAGAATTTCCCCTCCCCACCCCACCACCCCTGGTTTTATTGCTGAGCAGAGTGGTATGTGGTATGGAACATCTCTTTGCCCAGTTTGGATCAGCTGTCCCAGCTGCCTCCTGCCCTAACCTCTCGCCTACCCCATCCACCTGAGGGGGAGACACAAAGAAACACTAAGCCTTGACGCTGGATAAGCACCGTTCAGCAAAAGCTAAAACACTGGTGGCTTAATCAACACTGGTTTGGCCACAGAGCTGGAATACAGCACCATATGGGCTGCTGTGAAGAAATTATCTCCACCTCAGCCTGACCCAGTTAATACAGCCAGAATAAAACCTTTTTCTTACTAATCCAGATGTTGACACCAACCTTCTAGCTTCCTAACCGCCAAATCTCAAACCTCTTCCTTACACCTCTCCTGTGTTTTCACTACCTGGACTTAGTACGGAGTTAAAAGATGAAGTAATACTCTAATCTTCAAATCAAAACGAAGATGTCCTTACTCCTGTAAACAGAACTTTTCTTTTTAATGGATATTATTGAGGAAGGAGTCCAAATGAAGTAAAGCCTAACCATGACTTCAACTCAGAGACAGCTATGTAAGCAAGGAGTTCTAAACTCTGCATCTGTTTTAGCAGTCGCTTGTACTAGAAATGGTTTTTTTTCCCCCTTCTCATTTAAGTACTGTCAATCTTTCCCAGAACCTGGAACAGGATAATCTACTCCATCTCTACGTTTATACTGCAGTTGTCACTCAAACTCCTCTGGGCAAAATACAGAATACTATAGCAAGATACCACACAGCATTTTTTCAGACATCTCAAGCACACTTCCCAAATCTCTTTATGGTGCATATGCTCACATTACTGCCAGTAGCTACTCAAGATAAGCAACACATTTAACAGGTAGAAGAGAAACTGCAAGTAGCTGGAGGCAGAGGCAAGGCAGTTATGTACCTGCCAATTCTAACTGACACACAATTTTGACAGTCTCTTATACCAACAAAGAAACCATGCTTCCAGTCTGATTTAAGAACATAAATCCAAAGTAGTTTACCACCCCAGGAGGAAGTTTAAGATATCAGAGGTTTTGTAGTCAATCCTCTAGCATTATTCTTTCAGCCATCTAAAACAGCCAGAGCATCAGAAGGTGAAAAGAAATCAAGCCTTTCCTAACTTCATAAAGACACTAACTCCCTGATTTTAGAAGCAGCCCAAAGGCAAAGGTTTTGCACAAATCCTTATGATAAAACACTGGCAGATAAGGGATATCAAACCAATATTTGTATGTATAAACACACATACAATTTAAGAAAGTAGCATATCATCTCTCTTTCTTAGTTTTTAATAACACAAACCACAAACTTCATCAACTCTTACACCGAAGAAATATTTCCTACTGATTTACTTAGTTCTTCACTTAGAAGACTTAAACAACAAAATTTTGCCCTGTAGTCTTTCCAGTCCACCAATAGTTAAAAAAGATCATTTTCTTCGGTACAGGGAAGGAGTAGCATTCCTGTTAGACAATTTAACCATGTGTTAACACTCAATTTTGTAATTAAATGTAAAAAGGTACCTCGGAAGTTGTGAAAAGATACCTGAGTTACCTCAGCTGATGTGCAGAAACTGGAACTACACACTCATTTAGGACTTATTTAGGACTTTCAAAACCTTGATCCATGACAAAGTATACCTGCCATTACTAGTAAGATTAGTAAAAACATAATTCTCAAAGTGTTTGCTTTATAGTAACTTTTTTGGCTTTATAGTAACTTTTTCAAGGAACATCACCATGCTTTCAAAAAGGACTTATACCAAGTGCTGTAATCCATCTTGTGCATCAAAGATACTTCAAGTTAGCAACACCAATAGTTTTCCTACTATTGTCGTACATTTGCATTTGGTCTATATGACACCACGTGGAAAGTTCTTGTTTGCTTTGCAGATGTTTGCTTTGCAAATTCCTTAAATAAGCATTATTTAAATTAATTTAACTAAGGCTTAATCTATAACCTGAACATGAAGGTAAAACATTCCCTGGGGCTCTAAAAAGTGAGACCGAGGAGCATGTGAACACCTTACACCAGGCTGTGAAAACAAAGCTGGAAAGTTATTCATGTTGACAGCACGGAATCAGTGCTGTTAGACTGGAGGATGGCCACCACGTTCCCAACCAGGAATGTGCCTGGTTTTCCTCAATTACTCTACTTTTTTCCTCAGGAGACTGAACTTCCAGAAATGAGTGATACTAAGAAAAGAAGTTTGACAACCCCTCACAGTAAATAAAGCCAGAGGGTCTCCCACGTTGGTGATTATTAACAGCAGAGGGCACCAATTCTTTAACCATAGTGCTGGGAGATGAGTGCCTCAGCACTGCTCCCAAACAGGAGGGAGGGGAAGAAAGGCCAGAGGCACATGAGTCACACTGGACACTTGCCCTCACAAATGCCATTGCCTGGTCCTCAAGAGGTGAGGGAAGAGGCCACCTCCACATCGTGCCTCTGTGCAAGGGGGACACAGCCACCCTGAGCAGCAGCCTGGTCTGATTAAAATGGAAGTTGAGGGAAACTGAAATGGCTTCCTCATTTTTGTCGGATTAGCAGAACACTGTCACACTCCCAAAGCAAATGGACTGCTCTGCATTTTTGCAGAAGACTTCAAAGAACCTTTTACCAAAAAGCAAATTAATACACAAGTTGGGGGGGAAAAAAAATAACTGTAAACAAACCTAGATAGCCCCAAATTAAACAGTTTTGTAATGAGCTATAAAGGAGTCAAGGCAGACAATTAACCTGGTTTTCTTATTTGTATCTCAAACTGCCATTACTGTTTTGAACAGTTTATTTCAGACAATAATTTCTTGGGTTTAACTGGAAGTAAGCTTTAAAAATCAGAGCAAAATTAAAAGCTTCTTCCAAAAGCTGCAGCCCCAAGTCAGCCTAAACCAACAAAAATGCTGGTTGTGAGAATAAAGGGCAAGGGTGGCACCAGGACAGCCCGATCAGATTAGACTTCTGTAGAAACAAACTATTTGAGAAAGCCTATTAGAAGAAGTGGTTTTCACATTAGCCACTGCAGCGGCAAATAAAGCAAGCTTTGGCATTTTCCATTTTCTACTGCTAGAGTCCAAACGTTTTCCATCAAGTCTAACTTGCACTAACCATATCAGGTAAGTTATCATCACTAAAGCAGCACAGGATCAGCAGAGTTTGTAAGAGTTCTGATACATAACTGGCAAGTTCTTCATACAGCACTTGGTATAGTCAGGATCTGTTTCTTATTTTGATATCTAGTGATCATACAAGACAGGTTTTTCTTTTGAGCGTCTTGGAAAGATGTATTGTGACAGTATAGCATGTTTTTCAGTACAGATGAATGAACATCTCCAGGATGCTCTATAGCTTTTGAATTCCTCACTTAAAACTATCAAACAACAACTTGCTAGTTAGAAGTTCTACAAACCAGACTTCTGAAAGAGACAAGTCATACTTCCATTCATCAATTTCACAACAAGCAAGCACTGCAATAGGGCTTTTAGGAAGGGTGTACTAGCTTACTAGGCTCAATATGCAGGTTTAATGTTTTAAGAAATGTTTAGCTAATTAACACTTAAGAGACATGGCAAAACCTGCCCTTACAACCGAAATTTAAGACCTTTTATTTTAGCTTGAAGCTTTTTATTCCAAAATTCTAGTACTAAAACTAGGTTTTAGTACTTAATTTAGAATTGCATGTGGCATTGCATAAATGTTAACCAACAGCAGATTTTATAGGACAAATCTCAAAAAAAAAAATGAACAACCAACCCACAACCCAAACCCAACAACCACAACTCACATAAGTAGGTACAAAACTCTATGGCTACATCCTTAAGGCCCATAAAGATGTAATTAAGGATTTTCAACTTTAAGGATCCTGGGCAGTCTAGCAAATGTCTATAAAATAAGTGGAGCAACAGAAAGAGATATGAAGTTTCTGCATAGGAACTACAGGTACCTCCAGGAAGACGTCACATTTTACATGCAGTGCCTCAGTTGCACTACAACAGGTAAGAATTTGCATAAAGAAGTCATTATTCACAATCCAAATGCAGCATATGGGACTGCACCAATTGTCAGCAGTCTAAATGGGTAAAATAAATATGGAGTTGTTCATGTACCTGAATCATAAGGCTAAGCATATACGCTGCTGCCATATACATTTTATTTTTTGGGGTCATCTGCAGACTAGCATCACATTTATTTTGGGCTTAAATAATTTCACTTTCATAATCTTGGTAATGGATACTTTAATGGTCTTTCTTATGTTAAAAAGAATAAGATTTGGTAAGTTGAGTGCCAATTACATTTCATGGTTTGCTTGATAAGAAAGCACATGTCAAAATCTGCACCTCCTAAGCTTCCTTTAGTAAAATGCTAGTAGATTAGAAGTGCACTGGAATAATTTCGCTTGTCCTTTGATACACCCATGTTGCTTTCCGTGCGTATATTTGGTGCCTGTAAGAAGTGCCAGATACACTTTATCAGACAAGAAGCCATCTGTCCAAGTGGTTGCTATTGTGCTGCTACTGGGCAGGATTCCTTGTCAGTATCAGCATATTCTGCTTACTGCACCTACAGTAAGGAAATCAGTTGGTTTGGAAGAAAATTACCAAGTGGTTTTTCCTCGGAAAATAGACTGAGATCACTTCCTAAACTGGTCACTTGAATAGTCATTGGGCCAGCTTCCGGGACTTAATTAAAAATGAACACAGAACAGCTCCAAAAGCAGTAAATGGATGGGTTAGATGCTTACTGCCCTGGTTGCATGCCTGCTGCTTTTCTGCCAAGCATGATTGTCAGTACCATACTCAGCCCTGTATCTCCGCTGTTTGTGTTTCAAAAATGCAGTTGTTTGAGGTTTTAGGGAGCTTGGCTTTTGCTTTATTGGTGTAGTATTATAGTGAAGTGCTTTTGAAACATTCTGCAACAGTTAAACTGGAAAAACCATGTTAAAACAATTGTTGATATAGTAAGTGTAGACTTCATCTCTATTTTATGTTGAGATCCAAGCAGTGGCTTTGAGCCCTTTGCTGTCAATGCAGCGGCAGAACGAAGCCAGTTTCGCTACACAACAATATTTGTTGTGCATGAAATTGCTGTCCATCTTCCTCCCTTGTTCTGGGTGGTCCCGAGTGCAAGTGGCTGATCTCTTCATTCAGACATGCTGTGGAGCTGCTCAGACCAAGTGAAAGCTATTACAAAGCCACTGAGTTTGGTCAATTAAGGGTAGTGAGAACAGGCCTCCTCCTTTTATACCTCACTTTCTAAAGAGAAACACCTTTTTCATGTTGACAAGGTTCCCCTTCACCCTCACTGAGGCGCAGTCTTTGTTTTTACACTTTTATAGACATGCAGTTCTTTTAACTGCAACTATATGCTTTGAACTTGGGATTAGCCTTTTGTGGAAACCTACGATTTTCCTTCAAGATGGGCAATGACCAGTTAACTTGACAGCAAGAAAGTTCTTTTCAAATCATTCCAAAAAACCAAGCAGAAACTGCATTGAGAAACTGATTTGAGAAAATCTACTTGTGAGTATTTTACTTTTGACAGACTTTGAGGAAGTGAGGATGTGTGTATTTGCTTTGTTTGGGTTCTTTTTCAAATAGTAAGAAAATCCCACAAAATCCAACCAACCAAAACACAGCCCACAAAGGAACTGGCAGTGGAAGGGATGCACTGAGCCAACGAAGCAGGAATTACTTGTGAACATTATTCATTTTGTCTGTACCCAGCAGTCTTGGAACATATGGTCACAGGGATCACGTCAACAACTTCTTAGAATAATGTTGTCTGTCTTCCAAGACGCAGACTTCCCAGCAAAGAACAAGTATTTTATCAGAGCAGTATTTGATCCCTACATTAGAAAAAAAAGTTGATGGTAAAGTTACTTTTTTCTCCCCTCATAATAAATGATGTGATACTAAAACTGGGGAAAATGAGCAGTGCTGCTGCCATAGTGAGGAACTTGGGCTTTTCCTTGAAGAACAGAAATTCTAAGTTGAGTAATTTCTGTGAGCACAGAACAAAATTTAACTCAACAGTCAAAGCATATTGGGTTAAACTGAATGTATAGCAGCTGTGATATACACAAGGGCTTTCTGTTCCTTTTCCTATTCTTTCCTGTTTATAACAGCTTCCCGAGAAGAGGATTTGTCCTTCAGGGAAGTAGGAAATGAAGCAGCATGTGAATAGAGAGGAATTATATGGTACATAATAACGATGAGGTCAATAGTATCATTTGACTTCAGTACAGTTGAGATTCCCTGTGAAGAAGTAGCAGGAATTCAGGAGGATTACAGGTGCTTGTAACAGGTTGCAGAAAATCTGTTACCTTCTGCTAAAGGAGAAAATAAGCCAAAAAGATCATTTATCACAATATTGATGGTACATGCTTAGGTTACCCCTGAACACCTACATGAAACCTTTATAAAGGTTTTCCCATAAACTCACAAAACAATTGTTTTCAAATGTAAAATGTTAACTGATGGGATTACTGCTTATCTCCTAAGTAAGTCAGGAATCAGTCTGAATCACAGAATACTGTGAACTAACCTTAATGGATTTAGGAAGCCTGTCTTATCAACCCAAGCTTTGTCTTGAACCCAAAGTTCAATTTAGAGATGGAAATTCCACCAAAGCCTACTGCTGTACTCCCTACCTTTCTAGTTTGGAAATGTGCCCATCAAGCTGTAAATAAACCGGAGAATGAATATTAAACTGCACTGCTGGAAGACAGTAGAAGAGTAGAGAATAGAGAATTGTAAAGATTGGAGAGACTGCAGCAGACATTCCCTTGTACCTTTCTAACTGAGCCAAGAAATTGTGTGCTGAATCAAAACGAGTTTCCTCATCTTACTCTTTCTGTTGATGAGAATAAACAAATGGAATATCCACTTGCTACAGAGAAGTCAAAAGGAGGAACTGAAGCAGTTCCAATAAAGCGGATTGCCTGGGAGCAGCAGCTCCCCCCACTATGTAGTAAAACCAAAAAAAAAGGAAAAAAAAAAAAAAAGCCAGAATCTATTTTTATGGGAATTCAGACTGGCAGCAGCAGCAGAAACAAAGCACTGTATTGACACCAAAGTCAGGATAAAATCAGTTACTAGGTGCTTCAGTGTTGAAGCTTTGGTTGCAAATTCTGTCTCAAGTCTGGTTATCAATTACCTTCTACTAATCTGTCATATTCCTTAGCACACTCAACCTGTGAGTGGCTTTCATAAGCAAAGGCTTGCAACGATTATGAAAACAGTTCTTATGTAAATTGTACTTCAGTGTATACAGAATTAGACCAA
This sequence comes from Strigops habroptila, assembly GCF_004027225.2. NCBI lineage: Eukaryota > Metazoa > Chordata > Aves > Psittaciformes > Psittacidae > Strigops > Strigops habroptila. The sequence continues at coordinate 39,913,070 of NC_044285.2, read as the reverse complement.
AATGCTACTGCATGCCTTTCAAAGAGGGACAGCCGCAGACTGAAGGATCTCACTTAATCTGAGTTCATGTGCTAACTTTTTTACCTTTTTACCTTGACACGGGTGTACCCTTGGAGTTTCAGAGTTTCTATTTAAACCTTTTGTCTTCAATATACCCTCTAAATCTGGCTGGTGCAAAAATTGAAATGTATATGGCATCAGTGCATAGGCTTAGCCTGGCGTGCTGTCATCTTTTTTCTTCTTTATGCAAGAAAGTAAAGTGTTCTAATGGAACTGGAACACTGCATGTAACTCTTTCAACTACTAAGAACTGTCCAGTTCTCATCTACTCATGCACTCACACAATTACAAAGGCAAATATCCAGCACAGTTCCATTATGAAGCCACAGTATTTTAGAACTTACTTCAATACAGGTATAAAAATAAGTCACAGAGGGAAAATATGAAAAACACAAAAGTAGACAGGAAAGCAGGAAACTTTATAATGCACAGGAACTAACTACTTGCATCTGTTGTTAGGAGTCTAGAATCTAATTCATCTCAAGTTGGTTTGGTATTTGTTCCTTACAAAGCTATACTCATTTGAAAAACAAACACACACACACAGAGGTATCTTTAAAAGTCACATTCTAACAACCCCCACTAGCTCTTACCATATTAACAAAGAATGATAGATTGCAGAACTAACATTTTCCCTGACAAAAGTACTTGTTTTGTCTTGTTCAACCATCCCTGAGAGACCAACATGAATACAGCACCACTGTTAACTAGTTGTCACTAGTTGTGACAAGAAGTTATCCTCATGAACATAAGGTCAGTGGTCTGTCTACAGGACAAAGTTATTAACCTTTGACTAGCTAATACCTGAACAAAAGAAAACAGAACAGGGAAATGGGCCTGTGTGTGTACCTTCAAGCCAACCTGCATCCACCAGTGCATTTGCTGCAATTCCCTTGGCCTGTATAACCTGAAGTGACAGTTGCTGCTGTACAGCTACAGTCCCACAACTGAGATTCTACAGTACTGTGCCCCCACAGTCCCAAACTTAACTTTCTTATACAGAAATTTGTTCTAAACTACTAGGAAACGCTGCTCTGAAAGCTTTACATTGCTCAAGCAAGTTCTCCTGGACTTATTCCCACATAAATACTCTAATTTGCTTTTGTTATAAACAGATAACTTCATATTCCCACCACTATTAGGAAAGCTGCAAAACTATGTGTGTTAAAACAATAAATATGTATACACACACACAAATCATGCAGGAATAGAAGGCAGGATTCTTTCCAATTAGGTTTTTTTTAATCAGCTGGTGACTTTTACACTTACATTCAAGACTTTCAGAACAAGTTTAAACACACTTCATTGTTACAAAGTATAAACTGAAAATACTTATTAGTAATAAAAACATTTTTTGATCTTTCATGTCCTCTCCATCTGATAACACTATGCAAAGAACAAGTAAAGCAGCAAACATGCAGCACATGTTCAGCATACCTTATTCTTTCTCAATTATTTACTCTGGGGATCACTAAAAAGACCAAAAAGGGAACCCAACAAGAAAGCCACCTGCCACATACATCACCTTGAACTTCCTATTCTCCCACTCTCACTCAAAACAGTCTGAAGTTAATTCAAAAATACACAGTTTCCCACTTATACAGGAAGAGCCCGTATCTCTTAAAAACATTTTTGTTTTATATAACAGACAAGGTGTGGTGATATTACAGTAAGCACTACACCTTAAGACTAAATATTACCACACCCAGGTGGACTGAAGATCTTCAGGATCTGTATCAAACCATACAACATTTCCTACGTGTGGGCTTGTTCCAGAATTGAACTTCCAAGGTAATTCTCAACTTCTACAAATCTAATGATTTTATGACTTATATCTCAATGTAGGTTACAATATAATTGCCATAACAGATCCTTTTCAGATCTGCCCATATGCATACAATACCCTGCTTTCACACCATGTCCAACTGTCATGAGAAGATGGACTAAAAAGCAGACACAATCATAATCTAATAGTACTAGGGGATGAACTTTAGACAAACGAAGAGAAAAGAAGGAATTCTAGCATTCTATGACATTAGTCTTTTTCATTCAAGCAAATACTCAAAGAACAAATAATAAAGGAGGGGTTCTGACTGGCTCAGTTGATCTTTTCTGTCCCTCTGCCACACAAAAACTTGCCAGTACAGCACCAAAGTGGATATGGAAACTGCTTAAGCCCACAGTGCTGCCTCAAAAAAGCTGATACTTTAACTGTCACCCCTTTCTCCCATACAAGTTATTAATAGTCAACAAGTAAAATATATTTGCCTTACAGACTGTGGTTGCACTACTTTTGTCAAGCAAGCTCCCACTTACCTACCTATAGTTATAGTTCGAAGTGGGTAACCTACAGGTGCTCACTCAACTGATGCTGTAGGAAAAAGCTACTTGATTTATAGGATCTTAAGTAAAAGGTCAGTTCGATCCAAAACTAACATGCAATTTTAAGATAAATTAGCTTTGTCTACCTGCAACTTTACAAATTGCTACGCAAATACTTTCAGCTGTTGGTGTCTTGAAATTAACTGCTCTACCATCATAGCCCTTTATAATGAAACACTCATTTCCCTCCCAAATAGAGTTACTAAATGATTAAAAAAATAATAATGTAAAAATGACCATAATATACACAGTAAGGAACTGTGTAAAAACATTCATTTTGGTAATTTCCTAACATCTTGTGGTTTTAAGGTTGAACAAGTAAACTGATGAATAACCAACTGCAATTGTCAGTTGCTTCAGCAGCAACCGACATCTCTTGTTCTTCTTCATGTCTAGATTCGGACGGGGATGAAAAGAATTAGAGGAAAGTTATTAACCATTATTTATTGCTTACCTCTAAAGAACTGCAACTGATGCAGAAAAGTCATCTTGTAACCCACCTAAATGTTTTTAAGCATTTTTTTTCCTTCTACCAGGTTATCAGCAATAGTGGTATCATTAGCATGTTTTACAGGCTATTTGTATTGCAAAACCTAAAAATCATCCTCAATGACTTGGATATTCAGCACCACAGTGCTTAGCATCTCAGAAAACATCACTGCTGTTTGCTATGCACACTGCCAGGTCTCACTGTAGTTGTCTTTCACGTCGCCTAGGTGGAATCTGCTCTGTTTGCAAAGCTTCCTGAACCGTACAGAATGGCTCCACAGTTTTGTCTTACAAGTAGTAGCTCAGGAAGTTTAATTACCGCAAGCAGATCAGCTTATCACTGTATCTATCACCTCATTTAAACAGTATCAATATCAATTCACATTAAAAGCTAAACCATTCACCTAAATATCAGCACCAAGCATGCCCTACTCTACCATATCAGGAGTAGTGCCTCATCACTATATTTCTCAGCAAGAGAACCAAGCTTTCCCAGGACATTAATTTTACTCCTCAGTAATGGTTGCACCCTAGGTAACTTTTCCCTCCAGCATACACCTGAAGCAGGAATCTGCTGCAGGCCTGCACTGATTTTAATCAGCGACACTATGATCTCAAGTGTAATACATTTTATTCACTTGCCAAAAATCTCTGCTCGGCCTGACTCATAGTTCACGTATGCAGTATACAAACGTCTGAAGAAGTCGTGTAAAAAGCACATTATCTCTGCCCAGGAGAATTACATCAAACAACCTCAGGAGTCAAAGGTGATGGTGCGATGCAGGTCCTGCAGCACACAGCCTGTCTGGCAGTGGCTGATACAGATAACTTAAAGCACTTGTCAGCTCCTGCACTGGTATGGGTGGAGCAACACCGCCAGGAACCTATCCTCCACCCAAGCATACTTGGGCTGCTCCTGTTTTAAAGCTGATTGATAAAAGCTTTTATTCCACAGTTTGATGCTAGTTTATGGCACATTAGTCAGTGTTGAGTTCACAGCTTTTGATTCATCTCAAAGCTCACGGGGTTTACAAGACTTCAGTATAAAGCATGAACAATTTCTGCTTTTAAAACAAAGTATGAGTTGCTCCTTGCAGGATGAATCACCAAATCCACTTGCTCTCTGATGAAATAAGCTCTCTATCACCTCCAACAACTCGGTTTTTAATGTTTCTTTCTCCTAATCTACTTTTAAAGACAGCATCACACTCAGACGACAGCCTCTTTCCAAAATTTAGTCGGTGGCTAAGTCGGGTATCTGTCACTGAACAGCTACCACACAAACCTGAAACGAACTCGGTAGTAATGGAACATGCTTTTAGCATGGCACTAGCCACTACATGCATAGAAGTAGTTCTACTTCTGCTAATACTAAACTGATATGCTGACATATTATTAACTTCTTACATTGGCCTTGTTAACTTAAAACATTGGCCATGTTAACTTCTAGTTAGCCAGTGATCTAACAGTTAGGAAGCTCCACAAATCTTGTTGCAACACCTATTTTCAAGCACTGATTCATAGAATTACAGATGTTTGAAAGGATCTCATTCCTTGCTCAGTTTAGTCCAAAATCCTGCCCAAAAAGCAGGGTCAACATGAAATTCAAACCAGCCTGCTAAAGGCATTGTCCAGGTTTCCAGGTCTTGAAAACCTCCAAGGACAGGGAGATTCCAATGTCTCTAGTCAACTAACGCTTAATCTTCCTTCAAATTACTTTTTCCCCTTATACTCAGTCTCTTCCTCAGTGATGTCTCCTGCTCCTTTTTATGATCTCTGTCTCCCACTCTTCTCCCATGAACTCATATAAAAAACCTTGGCTTCAACTTCTCAGCTAAAAACAAGAGCAACTTGACAACTGATAAGACTTGGGGTTCACCTAAGCGACGCTCTCTATGCCAAATTAGACATGACGCTTTGAAGCACCTACTCATTTCCTAGGTACCAAACAGAATTACATACTTCCCATGTGATACTGAAGTGTTAAGGAGAGCAAACAACATCTATGTTAAGGATTAACCAACACAGGAATCCCAACAATCTCCCTGACAACCTTAATTTAGTCTGTTTCCCCTCGTATAACAAGCATACTTTCAAACAAGCAAAACAAGCCCATTGCCAAACCCAGTTAAGAATGTAACTGCTCACTGCCATCTCATGCCAGCTTATTCTCAGGGCTGGCATGAGATCAGATGACTGTTTGCCAAAACAATTTATTTTTTTCTGCCCATTTCATTGTAAACAAAAATAATGACAAAACCACTAAGCACCCATTCCACCTCCAGTCTCGTGCCAGCAAAAAAAATCAATCAGAGCTCTTTCAGCAACTGTGACGTGTCCAGGTACTTAGAAAACAGCCATTAAATTTTAGAAAAATACTTCTGTTTTCACACTCTTAGTATAAAACCCAGAACTCTCATTGTACAGTTCTGTCACATTCACCAAATTATATGAAACTTGAATGACACTCAAAACGACCTAAAGTAGGAAAAAATTTAACTAGTAGTTCTAATATAGCCCATATTCAATTATTTAGGTGCTTACATGTACATAAATTATCTTACAGAAAAACACTTTAAACCATCATTTCTTTTCTAGCACAGATACTCTCTTGATAGCCAAGTCTTGCTTCCTGTCAGGCAGGAATAAAAGCCACTGATAAGGCTTCAGTCCTTAAAAAAACCCAAACAAAAAACCACACCGAACCACTCTGCTTCTGCAGGCCAAGCACCATTGCCCAACTTCTAGTTTCAGAGGGAGAGCATGGGGAAAAAAAACCATCCACCACCTTCTTCTAGTCTCTCTTCCCTAAAAATAATGACTTCAGCTTTCCCAGCTCCCTGTCATCTAGAACCGTTTTTAGTCGATCATATAAAAATCATTCCCCTAGACTTCTTTGCAATGACTTGCCTAATTTCAGCTGCTATGCCAGGAACTAAAAATAAACCCTCTGTTATAAGTAGTTGCACACCCTCTCCCACCAAGCCCTTGTTCAGCACTCCACTTGATGTGTGAAATAAGTTCTAGAAAAGAGACACACTCCTCTCAGCACACTGGAATTATACGCAACACACTGAGAAGAGTGCTGGTTGATTCGTCTCTGTAACTCTACTGAAACTTGATGAATTAAAGTTATGAAGCTGAACCAAGAGAATCTCCACACCAAACTCCAAGAAGCTTTGCATACAAACTCAGCGACAACTTAACACTTGCGCAAATAGCAAGGCTTCTCTTACAGAAGTCCCAAATATACCTTCATCTTATTTGCACAGTGAAGAGAACAGGGATGAGGTACAAGTCAGGTCACCCTGAGTACCTAACCATACTGCTAGCCTCACCAGAACCAATTCCTCATTCAAAGTTAAAGCCAGCAAAATTTAGTAAGATTATTCTCCTACAGAATGAATGAAGCCTTTCCCTGTTACAGTCTTGTTTTTCCCTTGCAAACCCATGGCAGTGATTGATAAATCTGGCTGTCCACTCACACTGCCTCAACTTAAAGTCACACCTGAATCCCATCCCTTTTCTTCCTCAGTGGAAAGTCCCTCTCTGTGTCACTTGCACACACTGTTTCTGCACATCATGTCCAGAATGGAAAACACACCTACTTTCCCATTGAACCCATTCATTGCATTGTATCATCAGAGGCTAGCCACTTGATCTCAGGGCAAAACTATCTTGTAAAAGGTACCCAATTCAAGCAACACACCACTGCTCCAATCCATTTTGCCGCTGGACTATAATCATCCCCTCAAGAAACAAAATAACTGCATCTGACAAAGTCAGAAATCAACATAATGTACCTGTTCCATTGAATGTAACAACCAAAGTCTACTCTAGTGATTCTAGAATAATTGCAAAGAACATGCAAGGGAACAGTTGTCCTGTTCAACCCAATTTTGAGCTCATTTCATAGAATCACAGAATGGTTTGTGTTAGAAGGGACCTTAAAGATCACTTAGTTTCACCCCCATGCAAAGGGCAGGGACAATTTCACTTTCATTTTTTAAATGACGTATTTCTTTCAGAACAAAGTGTTCTCTACTAGAGCAAAACTCAAATGTGTGTCCACCGCTTCCCACAGAAGCACTTTCCTGCGTGAGTTTTAAAACAAACCTCCTCAGGCATCTTCAAACAGCCTTCCTAGTTCATTTCACTAGGAAATAGTAAAGGTAGTATCAACATAAACAAACATCTTGTTTATCTGAAGACATTGGTTTTTATTTATCCTACCCCAGGAAGTATGAGTTTGTTTTCAATAGCACCATAAAACAAAGACATGACACTTGGTTACCTTTTGCTAAGATACACATGGTCACTTTCAACACAAGTATACTTCAACTTATTCAGCATTACTGCTTTCTGTCATCCTGCATAATATTTGTAAGTTTCAGCAACTTTTCACTGCCTCATTGGTTACAAAGTTAACATCTTCCCTACAAGCATTCTAGCTCGGTTTTCAGTGACAGAAACCCCACAGTTCTCAGGCCGAGCAGCCAAAGGCTCTGCTGCACCGTATTGATGAAAGGAACACCAGGTGGGAGTACTTACATATTGACTTAGTTTTACCAGTTTCTGTGAAAACCCTTGCTCAGATTAAGTAAAGTTTGGAACTCGTACTCCGCTCAGTAGCAGAAGTCAGGTACGCTTTAAGTATCTGCTACACTGCTGCTCTTGAAACTCCACCAGAGATCTGAGCTAAAATGACTTGATTCAAAGTTAAACAAGTAACTTTAAGTAACAGAAGCAAACAATTAAAAGGAAACACTGTCATATTAACTGGTTTTGCTGCTATTGTATTTATAAAGTGAGATACAATCCAGTGCTGTCAGCTTTGAAATGTATCTATGTTTCAAGTTACCAGGTCTATAAATAAAACTATCTTCTTCTAAATCAAAAAGCACGGGCATAATGAACAAACTCTACAGTCCTAAAGAGGATTTGTGTGCTCAAGAGCTTGTCAAATCTTTCCCAAAAGACTGGACAATATCCAAACTTATTTTCACATTAATTCCGAAGTTCACTTGGGAAGCACATCCTTGGCATCATACCCACCAGCGTTCCGAATGATTCAATACACATAGGAAGAAATCCAAACCCCGTGCTCTTTCACTCAAAAGGTGAGCAGAGCAGAGGTCACACCAACAGGTCCTGCTCACACAACAGCGCGTTACCGCACCTCTCCCCAGGGCATGGTCCAGGCAGTGCCCCGCCGAGGGTTCTGCCCTGCCGGTATCACAGCCCGCACGGGGAACACGGGAACTCCCGGCTCCTGTCAACGACCACCCCCGGCGCGTTACCGCAGCGAGGCCTCAGCGCCCGCACGCCCCCCTCCAGCTGTCACCTCCCTCCCCAGAGACACCCAAAAACCATCACGGAAGCTCACAGGGATTTTAAAAGAGAGCCTTTAATTCCTACGAGCCCAGCCGCAGCCTCCCCGCCCGGCCCGGCCGCACGCCCCTCCGCCCCACGCTCCCCACTTGGAAGCACCAAGACAGCATCCGCGCCTCCTCCTCCCCCGCCTTCCTCCTCGTCCCCAGGCCGTGCCCTGCCCCTCTCCCAACCCCACAGCTCGCTCACCAGCTTGGGCTTGTTCCGGCTCTCCTCTTCCGCGGCGCGCCCGCTGCGCTTCGGGTTCATCCTGCCGGAGCTCAGGGGCTCGTCGCCTCCGCCAGCCCCCGGCGCCGCCTGACCCTCCATCCTCCTACGGGCTCTGCGCCCCCACGGAGCAACCGCTCTGCCTCACCGTAGCCGCACCCTCAGGGCCCCATAGGACCGACCCGCACCACCGGGCGTCTCCCCGTCCGTCCGCCCGCAGCCGGAGCAGTTCCTGGTGCTCTGCCCCGCCGCCGCCGCCTCCTCCTCCCAATCCACCGCCTCAGCGACACCGAACGCCTCCGCGCATGCGCGCCCTCCGCTACCGCGCATGTGCCGCCGCGGCGCGCACGCGCGGTTGCGGCGCGAGGAGGGCGGGAGGCTGAGGCGGGGCCGTGCAACCCGGGTAGGAAATGGCGGCGCCCGCTAGAAAGGTGAAGTGAGAAGCAGTGCTGAGGCGTTCCTCAGGGCGCTGGGAGGACGAGAGTCGCCCTTTGGTGCTCTATCGCACCCTTTCAGAGGGCGCTGCCCGGTCCGCGGGCGGGCAGAGGGCTGAGGCGGCGGGGGTAGCACGGCTGTGGAGGAAGCGGGACGGCCGGTGGTTGCCGTGCAGGGCGTGTGTTGAGAAAAGCCTTGTCTCCATCGGACCTGCTTCAGCCGCCGGGCCCCCTGTGGGGAGTGCCCAGGCGCTTCACACACAAAGCGCTTCCTCCTGAGGTGGCTGTGACTTAAGTGTGGTTCCCTGCGTTTTGTGTCTGGAACGCGCAAAAGGGATAACTGCGGTGTTTGAACTATTGTTACCAGAAACAAAAGACTTGATTTTTGTTCTCTGAGATTTGAGAACGCCAGTCCCCATTATCTGAGTCATTTACACGTGCTCATGGTTCACAACAAAGAAAAATTGCTTAAACCCTTTCTATGGATTAGAGAATTCCTTTGGCTGAGCCTCATTGTGTGAACTGGAGATCTGTCAGCACTGGTGTATCTGGATAATGGAAACAATGATCGCATGCCTGATGATGAGAGAACTCGACAGAGGTTTTCCTATTAATACAGTCATTTTTGAAAGAAAAATACACATTTTGTGTTGATAGAGCTGAATCTGTGCTTGTTAAGTTATACTGAGAAAATGGTCATGAATGCAATCATGTTCTGTTGTTTTGGTGGGACAAGGGCAACCCACAAATCTTTGGAGTCCCAAATTAGATACAAATGTGTTATTTGATTGCCCTCTAGAAAAGGGGTTTAGCACAGCACTGCTTCCACAGGGGGCTTGGTCTCTTAAAGAGGCAAGCAAGACCAGTACAGTGAAACTTCCCCATCTCTGTCTGATACACACACAGTTCAACATGCCTGAGATTCACATAGCTGCTGCATTTCTTGTGGCGCTCTCAGATTTACCTGAGTACTGGATGGATTTTTTTTAATCCACCAGCAAAAACCTGTTGATAAAATCCGACAATAGCAGCTTTCAAATGGTAGGTCTAAAACTTGCAAGGGTCTTAAAACCTTCACAGCAGAAGTTAGGTGATAAAAGAGGACACCTCCATCAAACTTCACAGTTCTAAGCCTTCCTTTGGGATAAATCTCTTCGTTTTAGTACATGTTTTCCTTTAATTTTGCTGATTTTGTCTAAGTATTTGGCCACAGTTTATGCTATCAGCTTGGCGACATGTAACTTTGGAATTCTGAAATTAAACAATCATCATGAATTTAATCACTTGTTTGCAGTGACAGGCAATATGTTATGTCCAACTACATCAGTTTGTAATTCATGGTTCATCATTCTACAGCAACAGTTTAACAACAATTGCCAATTTCAGTTAAAATTAAATGCTCAGATCTCTTTTTTCTTCCCTTTAATTAGCCTAAATGGCCATTTTGTTTTCCCGTGCTGTCTTTATTTGTCTGTATTAAGCAGCACCCATAACTGGAGCAGAAAGGTCAGTCATTCCAGAGTCAGAGAAAACAGGGAGTAGTTTCCAACTGGCTGACTTCTCTGTGCACAAATTTAAGAGTTTTTAATCCAAACTCCCTAGCTTTATTTGCTCAGCATAACGCTTAGGTGTTCCACAGCTTGCTTTACCCAAATTTTCTGCATTTGCCACAATACTACTCATACTGCTGTAGCCAGGTCTTCTTCAGTAAAACTTTTGCATTGAACTGACATTTAATGTTCCAGAGCAGCAGGCAGAACAGTACAAAAATACTTCGTGGTATGAGTGAAAACAAGTGCACGTGGCAAAAATCCAGAAAATTGAGTAAATACATTTTTGGGCATTGAATTAATTTAGGTTTTGATGGAGGAAAACTCAGATCATGTGCATGATCTTAAGCAAAAATGTAAAAAAGCAAAAAAGCACTGAAGTCAGGTTTAGGACTATGCATATTACATTGAAAAGAAAACACAGACATTAACTACTTTTAATGTTGGTAAGCAATAATAACTGTACCCTTCTCTAAGTAATGGAGGCAAGACAAGCAACCATCAAGCTATAGCTACATCATGTGATGAAAGAGCTACCCCACGAGTGCTCTTGGTTCCTCTTTTACTCCTGCCACTTGTGTCTCCTGGGACAAATGGCTGGTTGGTTAGCACAGTTATGGTCACTTTCGTTTAACTCCAACTTTAAACATTTTGCAAGTCTCCATGTAGTGTGCTGAGCTGTGACTTAAATATACAAAACATTGCTATGGGGATTTTTTGGAGACCTGCTTTTGAATAGATTACTCTAAATCAAGGATCGGTAGATCTATTTCACAGCCTTCTCAGCCAAAGTTCTTTTGGAAAATGTTTTTAGTCATACTCCAGATTTTTTCCCCAGTTTCCAGGACCAAGAAACAAATATTCCATGTATGAGCCGAGGACATATAAGCATATAGACTCCGCAGGCAATTCTAAGCACATGGAGTGAAATAATGCAACTAGTCCAATTAGGAAAATTTAAATTGAAAAGCCCCCCCACAACAAAACAAAATAAAACCCAGAAAACCACAGCTCTGCTTAAGGCAACCAGACAAACCTCAGATCATTTTGGCAGTCAGTTTGCAGTGCAGTAATTTGGCTCATTTCCGAGAGCAACGTAGTATGGCCTGAAGGTGGAAGCTAGTAGTTGTGCAAACTGTTCTTAACTTGTCTTCATCTCTGAAGAAAATGTATTTTAAAACTATACATTTTACAAAAACAGCTTTTAATTTCACATAGTTTTTAATTTCACAACGTTAAAACCATGTAAGTAAGAAAGACCACTGTTATGGAGATGCCAACATTTCTCCTTATGGTTTCACAGGTCATCTTAGTAACATTCAGTTACATAACCACAACTCACAATGACAGAAAGTGGCAAATGTGCATCTGTAAGAAAAAGAAAAGTCACACAATTGTCTTAAAGCAAATGATCACAGACTGATGAGCATGAGTTATTTTGAGCCTCCCCAAAACAGGTACTATTTTGTATCTTAATTGGAACAAAATAGGCCTTTGAAGATGACTGGCTGACCCAGCAATACAAGAACTTAGCAGTCTAGCACCCTCCCTCTAAACATCTAAAAATACAATCATGCAAGGTGCAAGAAGATATGTGCTCCAAGTATATCTGGAAAAGAAAAGGATTCTGGGTTTATGAGATTTTGTAAATTCAATGATAGAATTGCCATTTGCCAGAGAAGGCACAGGCTTCTGCTTAATAACAGTAGTTTTAAACCAGCTGTAGTTGACTCAGCTGGTTGAGATTTCAGTCCTTCGGAAATGTTCTATCCTCCAGGTTTCTAGTATTGAAGAAGAAAGTTAATAATGTTGAAGTCTTTGACTTAACTGTATTGGGGGGAAAAAAAAAGAAAAGAGGAATTGTTCTGTGCACTACCACGAGAGAAAACACAGTATTTAACCACAAACAGGAGGCGTGCTGCTAAGTCACCCAGTAGTACATTCCCCAGCTTCTCATCCAGAAATTCTATATCATTAACGCAACCACTCTACCACAGAAAACATAACACAATCCTTCTAGTACTCCTGCTGAGCTGTAAGCTTTCTTCAAACTGTCTTGTTTCTCTGCCTGACCAGTATCATCACCACAGTCAATTTTTACTCTCCTGCCCATTGTTTTTGCAGGTTTAGTTGGAATCTATTTACTTTTAGGAGTTTTAAAAATCCCCAAATTTATCTTCAGAAGGAAGTCAGTCTAAGATTATCTGAGATTGTCAGTCTAAGGGCAGGAGAATGTGGTAAATATTAAAAAAGAAAATCACAGGGTATATAACTTACCTTAACAGATAGGAAAATAGGATTAGAAGTATTAACTACCAAGCAATGAATATCAGTGAAGAACATTATTTGCATATGAGTAGATATTCCCTATTGACAAAATAACCTCACTTTCTAAAAAAATACTTTCTTTGGCCACTTAATAGATCTGATTCATTTGTAAACCTAAATCCAGTGAAAATCCACTCAGTGATAAGATAATTCCAAGAAATACTTATTTGCTAAAGCTTTATTTAATCTAACTCAATAGTTTCCTGGCCTGTTAGAGGCAATGATTGTACATTCTGTAATGTTCTGTAAATTAAGTCACAAGAAGTTACTAGCATATTTATACAAAACTTGGTAGTGATTTGAAGGTACATTAAGACATCCTATACTAACCATTAAAACAAAGTGACAGATCATGTTAACAGTCATGAACAATATCACAAATGTTAATTAAAAGCACAGCTAATTGTGAGCACTTCTGTAAATGGATAAGGGTTACAGCTTCAGCGAGGTGAATTTTCTGTGGCTACAGCTACATTCTGGTTTTAGCCAGCTGTGAGATGACTGCCCAACAGTTCACTTCTTAGGCTATAAACTCTTCAGTTTTAAGTCAGCTTAACATTTTGCCAGTACTTCTGTAGAGGAAGAGGAAGCTGACAGCTTCCCACCTATTGTTTAAAAACAGTTTTCACATTGCATATGTTAGGGAAGTCACTTACTCTGTGGTCACAGCAGAGCTATAGTTCAGCTTTACTTTTTATGTCCAGTTCTAATTTAAAACCTAAAGCACTGGAGCTAGATGAGGTGTGGTGTTGTTAAACAATACATTAAAAGTATGGAGCCGCCTTGTGCCAAGGCACTTTCATCATTAAAATGACTGAGATAAATCCAGAAATAAACTGAATATTGGTTTTAATCTGAACTAATCTTTAGTGATTTTCATTTACTCCATGCCAGAGTCCCCTAATACTTAGGAATCAAAACATCAGTGTGCTTTTTAGGTTTATATTTTCCAATGCATTACTTGTTCGTTACAAGCATTTTCCCTCTTTCAAGCAATTCCCTAATTTAGGTGAATTCTTTTTTCCTCATTTTCTGTATTTTGACCACTTAGTCTATAATTCTAGATCACAACTAGGTTTATCTTGTCCAAATGATTTTTTACTTTTTATTTTAGGTTTTACCAGAACAGTAAGAAAACAGCATTCTTGCCCCATCATTTTTCTTGAAAAAAAATGCACAGGATAATTTCAGAGGGTGATGTAAAAAAATAAGTAGGAAGAAAACCCTTGTCTTGATTTTGGGCTTTTCCCACAGGAAAAACAAAACAAAACAAACAACTACTATATGAAGTAGATGATAGAGATAGTAATTAGTTAATAACTAATCCTCTTTTTCCCCCCTTTGCTTTTAAAATACCAATCTGTAGTCTTACCTGGTACAAGATGTGGTTATTAGCGCAAATAATATCTAACTTGCACATCTAGCACTAATTTCTCAATACTGATGGCAAGCAAAATGCCTACTGCCTCTTTGTTTTTGTTTGGTTTGATTTCCCACAGAATAATCCTAATAGTATCACAGAGAACCTCTTGGGTTAGTGCCTCCATTTTTTCACAACAATTTATATGCCAGGACACAACTACTCTGTGTAAATAAAAGACAGTTATGTCTTATAATACCGAGTTTTCTTCCCAGCCTCAAAGAGCTAGATGTGAGTTGCACAGCTTATTATGCTGTGGTATCTCCCCAGATTGCCTCAAAAATGTCTTTTGATGTTCCTATCCCGCAGCACAATTTGCTTCTCAAACATAACTAAACAGTTCAATACAAACTGCTTTCATTTACTACGTGGGCTCCCTTAACCATATTCAGCACTGGAGACCTTTGTCTTTATCTATTTATCTCGCTTTTCTACATCTTCACAGCTTTTCACAGAAACTCAATACCCAGCTGCAGCCATTCTTTAGCAACCCCCTAATACATGCTGTGTAATCACCGTGGGCTGGGCAGAACAGGCTTGAACAGAACTGGTTATTTTATGGTCAGGCCTGCTCTAAGTGGTAACTTTCCTGCTTTGTTTATTTGGTCTTCAGAGAAAGCTGTATCATGGGCAAATAGTGTTTATAATTTCTGTAAGTGATATGCAAGCTTAGTAAATAAGTATTCCTCAGTACAGGGAATTAATAACTATCAGTGGAGGAGTTTTAAATGTATCTCACCATAGCCCGTACTCCAACAAGTAGGTTTCTGTGTGGAGTTAAAGAAGTTCATTTTAATGTAAATATACACGTTTAAGGCATTAGTAGATGCAAATGAAGAGCTTTCAGGCAGACGGACAAAACTAGGCCTGATTAGAGCTAAAGATCTCGTTAAGAAATGGAGTTGTTTAATGGTAAAATTAGGTTAATTAGGTAAAAACCCGTGGAATTTTCACCCATGGTAATTGCCTGTCTAGCATGTTAATAATAGTTTCCCTTGATAGAAAGAGATTGTTGTGTTGGTTGGGTTTTTCAGTTGTTCTTATCCTTGGGTGTAGCATGTATTGTGTATTGGAGGAATTACTGTATTGGAGGAATTACCATCACCGGGTCTGCACCAAGGTTTTTTCATAGCTATGCTAACTTCACTGAAGACCATTTTTTGAAAGAATGGTGGGACAGAGTTTCAAAGTGTGTCCTTTTACATGAGCTAACAGTGGGATTATTTAAACAGCTTCTTTAAAGGGAGGTAAGCTAGTTCTATGATGCAATTATTTAGTAGGTAAGCTAATACTATTTTATTGCATAATTTCTTCATAGAATTTAAAGGATTTGCTTAGCTAAATATCTTGAAAAGCAAGTATTGCAACTTTGAAGAATGAGAAAAATTACCCTGAGCAGGAATGTATTTGGTGTGCTCCCTGTATCGGTCAGGGGTCACGTATGTTTATGTTTAACTTATAAGAATCTTTAATAAATACCACTGCAATAAACTGTATGTCTAGCTTTTCTGATGGAGAAACCTAGCTCTCAAGTCTAATACGCTTACTTGTTATCTGGTACAATTCTAGCGAGATGGTGTTGCATGAGGCTTACAGAAAACAAAGTGCCTTCTCTTATTCTACATTTATTGCTTGTCCTGAATTATTCTTCCTTTCATGTCTGTTAATTCCTTAAATATTGCTTACAATGAGCTTATTTGTAAACAGCAAAATTCTGCCCATGTAATCTAAATTCTTTGCCTTTCTACTTGGCCCTTTTTGTAAATGAGTGAAGATGGAGTGTGGTAAAACAGTAACACCAATGAAAAGCAAGATTAGCTGTGGTCTTATCCTCCACGTGCACGATTGTATATTTTTATTCAGACAAGTAGCTAAAGATGAGTTTGAGGCTCAGCCCAAGCGTGTAGTTTTTCACATGATGAGAACACACATTAGACCTCAGGGAGATGACTCGGAGGGTGGTGACTGATACGTATTTCTGTCTCTTTATCCACATGCAAAGTGTATTTGTTCAGCAACCTTGTGTGATACAAAATTAATAGATTTTTAAAAATAAACAAACATAGTTTTCTGCCAGATTAGTCTACTGAGCTAATTTATATGTCTGTAGTATCCCTAGCTCTGGTATAAGGAATAGGGGACAAATATGGTATTGAGAGATTACCAAACTAGCAGTAATATAATACCAAATCCTCATTATCCTCACCTTTAACTCTCCACTGAAAGTGCTCTGGTTCATGAGATATGACAGTTTATCATAGAATCATGGGATGGTTTGGGTTGGAAAGGACCTTAAGATCATCCAGTTCCAACCCCCTGCCACGGGCAGGGACACCTTCCACTAGAGCAGGTTGCTCAAGGCTCTGTCCAACCTGGCCTTGAACACTGCCAGGGATGGGGTAGCCACAGCTTCCTTGGGCAGCCTGTTCCAGCGCCTCACCACCCTCACAATAAAGAATTTCTTCCTTATATCTAACCTAAATCTCCCCTGTTTAAGCTTGAATCCATTGCCCCTTGTCCTATCACTACAATGCAACAATTGGCAAGATTTTTATCGTTTCATGTCTACCACATTGACTTAGGGAAGAAAACTGTCTGCACTCAGGCTGCCGCACTTCACAGCCATGTGTTTTTAAGAGGAATTGAAATTGGGCAAAAATAGCATGGCATATAGGCTGGGTGTAATTTAAGCTTGTCAGCCAGGTTGGTGTATATTACTGCCCATTTCTGGGTCAGAACCCTTTGGCATTATGTTCTCTATTGAATTTTCAGTGATGTGAGTATGAATACAAAAGCTACCAAAAAAAACCCCACTCTCCTGCATGTACCTCTCCGGAGGAACATGAATGAGCACAGCATGTGACAGGTGCTTGTTCCAGTGCTTAGTGCATTATTAGAGGAAGGTGACGCAGTACTGTGGTGATAAGGATGGTACAAGAACTACAAGTTTCTTGTATAGAAGAACATAGATACAATTTGTAGGAATGATTTCTATGCAGTTTTTTAAAATCTTATTTTCCTGTCAATCTTGCACTTTCAGAATAGAAATGGTAGAGAAACCTGTGGATGAAATTGCCCAAGGAGAAAACAGCAGGAGGAAACAGTTAAAGTCTAGAGAAAAGTGCTCTGTAATCTGCATCAGCTGGAGAGAGGTGAGACTATCCAAAGATGTGTGAAAGAGAAGGGAAGCTAAGAGAGGGCAGTGAGGTAGCAGTGTAGTTAGCTGCTAAAGGTGTCTAATGGCACAAGAAAGGTCAGGGTTTCCCAATTTGGCTAGAAGGTCATTTCAGACTTCACTGAGGGAGGTTTCACTGCAGCCTAAGGAAGGAATGGAACTGATATGGAGCTCCGTGGCCACTGGCTCTACTGGAATTTGTGGTTCTGTGGTCTAAATCATGCTTATTCCTTGGGGGCATTTGTCTTGAAATTCTCCAAGGTCTTCTGAGCCTCCCATTCTCTTATTAAGGAAATAGGTTTAGCAACCTGAGGGCACTGGAAGTATACATGGGTAGGGGTCTGCTTATGTGCAGGTAATAGTTCAGTTAGTCCTGAAATCTTTGCTGTGAAGTTCTTGCTTTACTTTGCCTTTTCTATGTATAGCTGCCATAGTTGTACTAATGGGAAGTTATTACTTGGAAGTTGCTTCAAATTTTGTTTGGGTAGTGGTTTCACTTTAAAAAGTTATCCCTGCTGTGAAAAGAATTCTGTTTCTGCCTGTTACCCTTTCCCGTCTCCTGGTGCTCCCTTTTGTGTACAGCAAACATTCATGTGATTGTTGTTAAGTGGATTGCAAAAGTGATCTGGCTTAAAATTTACATTATTTAAAAACAGTTGCTTGTTCTAGCCTGTTATGTCTTAGAAATGCCTATATTGGTACAAGAGGGAAGATAGGTAAAAGAGTCGTGTATGCCCCCCTCACCCTTCAGCTATCCCTTTCAGGATTCCAACTGCCTGCTCTGATCTGGCCCAGCTGCGTCATCTTGGCTCAGGCTGCTGGGGAAATTGCTAAACTTTGGGGAACAGCTGTGAGAAGGCTGGTGAAACAGGGCCAGAGAGGTGAAGCAGCAAAGTTACATGCTGACGTGGGCTTTGTGGTGGTTTAAGGATTAAAAGGAGAAAATACTACTATGGAAACACATGAAATGTTAGCTGAATAGATTAGGGATTTAATGAAAGGTAGTTATGTAGCAATAGTAAGGCTGTATTGCTCCAGCCAGTGAAAGCTAACTTTTATTTCCCAGGCATGTTTGGCCAGCAAGGATTCTTTGGGTGTTTTATGAGCCTGGTGAGTGTACTGTTCTTAATGAAGTAACTTGTTAAATCCAAGTTATGTTTTATGGGTGTTAACTTTTAAATTACTGCATTATATTTTTAACCTTCATACATATCTTGTTTGTGCAGTCTCTATTCTGGGCTTATGGTGTCTAAAAAAGTGACTCAAGCAGTGATGGAGGTATACTTTGGTAGTACTATTGGATTGTACTGTGTAACTATAGCAAGGCATGTGTTTTGACTCACTTGTATGGGAAGTGAGGTAGAGTACTTCCAGTTTCATGACAACAGAGGAGCTTTTCTGGATTTAATTCCTTTTAGACAGATCAGTATATATAGTGATAAAAGGTTTTGTTTATTTCTAGTTCTTTTTGCACCTTAACGTAGTATTTAAAATACATTCATGTTTTTAGGTCATCCTGTGAGTTCTAAATGGCAGGTTTGATTTTGTTATTTTCTTTACCCCTGTTCAATGAACCTAATGTAGCTGTAAAACAATTTTATTGAAAGCTTTTAAGTAATTCATAGAAAACTAGAATCTTGTGGCTCAAATTTTCCTTTTCATCTTTTGTGCTTTAGTAATTTAATGTTGATATAATTTTACTAGTCATGGTTAGCCAGTTAAATTGACTCTTGAAATTACTTCTCTGAAGTAAATCTGCGCTTTAATGAAGCCATTTCTTTTTCTCTGTCTCCAATAAGCAAATGCCTGTCCCAAGACAGTATCTATAGTTGAAAATCTATTTAAAGCTTATTGTACTGAGCTAAAACCCCAAGTTAGTTTCTAAGTCTGGGAAAAATAATCAGAATTAAAGCAGTAAATTCAAATTCTGTTCTGAAACAGCCTGACTGCAACATCATTGCAATCGAAGGTGTGGTTGTCTGACAGGACTATGAAACAGATCTTTCCAGAAGATGAAAAAACACTGATTGTTTTCTAATCTCTCTTAAAGGTGTAATTTAATGGTGATGTTTTCCTGTTAGGTTTTGGATGACATCTTGGCAGGTCTGACTGTGTATATTGCAAGTGTATTCAAGTTGTTTATTCTTTAGGAATAGTTCTCTTGATATTCTGCATAGGTGGGTATTAGAACATCATGGCTTCTCTGGATTGGATAAAGCATAATGTTACTTGGATGTTTTTTCTAACAACACAAAACTTTACCTTATTTCTGTTTGGAAGCTGGTTAAACAAGCCCTGGCTGTGGAGCTTGAGCAGGCTACAGCACAGTAAGTATCTTGGTGCACAGCAGTATCCTCTGTTACCTTTGTTTTACTGAAAGCATCATTAGCATATTACCAATAGCAATGGCATCATGTTGCTTAGGCTCTGGACTGATTAGTCTGAGTTCTCATGGCTCGCCTTAGTATTGAGGCACACCTAAACAAGCAAGTGTGGCAGAGGAGTACCTGTAGCTGTAGGAGCTTTCACAATGCTGCTTTTGAAGTACCTGGTGTAGCACATAATTTTTTCTCTTTCTTAAAAAAGTTTTATGGTATGTATTTGCTTTATGACAGAAAAACAATTCAGTAAAATGAGGCTTCAGAGCACAGTACCCCTGTTCTTTTGGGCAGTTTTTGTCGTACCAGTCATTTAAGTGAGGTGAGTCACTCAATCACTTAGTGTAATTACATAGTCACTTGTTTATGGTTGAAAAGATAGAGTGAGGTTAAAAATATTTTAGCCATATGAATGTTTAGATAAGGGAGATGACAC
Organism: Strigops habroptila; assembly: GCF_004027225.2. NCBI lineage: Eukaryota > Metazoa > Chordata > Aves > Psittaciformes > Psittacidae > Strigops > Strigops habroptila. Next base: position 39,892,820 of record NC_044285.2, on the reverse strand, counting down.
AGTTGTGAACAACTCCCAGTTTTTAACTGAGGCATTATTTGAAGTTTCAGAATGGGCGCTTTGGTTAACTGAGAGTCTCGGGCTTTACATCATCATGTCACGCTTCCTGGAATCCTCAACAGTACTTTTCACAGGCTTCAATAAAATCTTATTTATTGTTATAGGAGAGCTAATCAACTAAACATTCCTCTGCTGCTAAATACAGCCAGCAAGCTGCTTATGAGTCAGGACTCTGGCAGATAATTCTTTTGCATATCAGTGAAAACTTTACTGGCTAGCTGTCATATTCCTTATGTGAGCAAATACCAACTACTTGGATCTTACATTTCACATTCCAGTAAGCAATGTTTTCAGGGCTCACTGTAGTAAGCTTATGCTTATGAAAGACTAGAAAAACCCCACAACTTTATCATGCAATCCTTCTGGAGCATAATACTCAGTGAGCTTAGGAACTTGCACTGTTATATCCATGGTTGATTAATAACTAGGCTTTTAAATATTCATTAATCTCATTTCCATACTGAGCAGCAGTTGAGGGCAAGTTAGTAGATAAACAAAGTGATAGCTGAAACAAGAACTATAGAATTTTTATAGCAATTTTGAAATTCTATGGATGTCGTTGCAGATTTTTAGGTGGGAATAGTGCACTGTAAACTCACACTTGTAAATAACAGGGTGTATAATATGAATATTAACCACTTTATAGAGACTGAAATTGCTTTCCCCCTGTAGCGGTAGATTGGGAAAAACTTTGCTGTCAGATATATGTATATCTGCTGCCTCATCTCTTTGAATGTTTCAGTATAACGTATAAAATGGAAAAGGAGCTGCTTGTCAGCAGCTTGTTAGAATTCCTGAAATTTAATAGCAGCTTTGAAAGGCAAGTGATGTCCAATGTTGCACTTATTTCTGTATAAATACTTTTATATTGTAAATAAGCAAGCATAATAAGAAGCTTGTTATCATCTCAGATTAGTGGATCAAGAGTACTCACAGCTAAGCAGCTGTACACTTGACTGAGATAGAGGAAACAATCTTTGCTTGTTCCGACCAATTACTTGAACCTTGGGCTTTTACAATGTGACTGCCCTGACAGATGGGATATATTAAGCTAATAATCTTTTGACAGGAACAACAAGAAAATTAGACACGATTGGCATGTTAAACAGAAACCTAACAACAACAAAATGCTCGTTCAGAGCGCTAGCTGGGAGATTGACATGGCCAGCACAGCGGAGCGGAATGCCAGAACTGGCCTACCAGCAGCAAGATGAATGCTCTTGTTGCAGGATGGCAGGTACTACATGCTTCATTTTGAAGATGGGAAAGCTTTTTTTTGAGACTGATGCATCTTCTCCACATATACCCTGCTAGTCTAGATGCTGCTTATAGTGCTGTGCTTTGACTACTGCTCTTCCTAGTTCAGGCTTCTGTTGACAATCTGTCAGCACCACTGATTAAACGCTGGCACAAAGAGGTTAGTACTTAGCACAGCGCTTCCTGTGCTTTGCCCTTCTGCAGCCTAGAAGCGGTTGGCTATGTCTGCACTTCTGCTTTATTGCTTTAGAGTAGGCAGAGAATGTATGTAATCTGGTCATTGATAATGCACCATTTCCTCTGTGTAGCTTCACATCTGTAATTCAGATGCAGGATCCAATGCCTTTTGCTGTCAGTTTCTGTACGTTGTATTTACTAATTAAGTAGGAAACGATGCAACAACTGTTGGAACCAGTAGAATACAGTAACTTAACATTAATTCTTGGGCATATGCATTCTTAGAACTGAAGCTAATGAGGTGTTAGTGATGCGCAGCAGCCAAGATTATGCTAATCTGGTTTTAGTGACATGAACAGGAGAATTTTAGAGCTTCTTTTTTAAAATCAAGTGTTTTGTTCAGTCAGTTGAACAAAGGAGTAAAGTAGTCTGATTCTCTAAAATGAAATATATTAAGAGCATTAACAGCTGCCTAAACCACATTCCTATTTGGCAGTTTCCTTTTCTGTTTTGCATGAAAAGATGGTTTAAAAAAATATGCAAAAGTTAGCCTGAAATGAAATGTAACATGTACACGTATTGTTAGTATGAAACTTATTTGATTGGGTTTTTTATTTGTAAGAAAAAAGCGCTCCAGGCACAGCATACAGAGCATCTTTGGAATTTAATGTTTTTTCCTGTTAAAATGTCTGTATAAGCAACTATATTATGCTTGTATGATGTCCTCTTTGGAAGCTCAGGTATGATTCCAATGTAATGACAGTTTACTTGAGAGAGAATTGGGTGAAATGAATTAAAAAGAATAATTCTGCTCCTTCCCCCCTCAGTCTAAATTCTGAAGTTCATTGGATTGGGGGGAGGTGGGGGGAATTTCTGGGTTGATATTTGCATTTCTGCATTTTAAAAGAACTTAAAATGTGTCAAAACCCTTGGCATGATTGCTGGCCTTTATGCAGAAATCTAACTAGTGACTTTTTATTGCACATATAGTTACTGGGAACAATAAAATTGTGGCTTTCATTAATTCTTCTACCAGTTAATCTTTTCTTGATGTCTGCAAGTTGTATTCAGATTCATAGGGTATTATTTCTGTTGTCTGTACTTAAAACGTGACTAAACTTCTTCACCAACTCACAGCACAAAAATGCATGCTTTGTACAAATTAGAGCAACCTGTACCACTAATACTAACAGGTTGGGTTTAGTAATGATATTGATAAATGGCCAGTTCATTTAGGAGTCTCTTGATAAACTAAAGGAGATGGAGCATTGTTGCTGCATCTTCAGATTATCTTAGAACTCGAAGCAATTTACCAAGGCAGACAGTTCTAAACAATTCTGTGCTTCTTGATCTTAACTACTGCACCACTGACTGTTCCAGGGAATGTTCTAGTGCTTATTTTTCCTGTGTAGTACATGGCCAGTACCACAAATAAGCTAACTTAGCCTGAGTCATAAGTGACAGTAAGAGATATTTTTACCAGCGTAATGGTATCTTGTTTGAGAGGTGGTTTTATGTCAGACTTTACACTTGTCCGAGCTGTACTGACCTGTTCCTTTCAAGTGCTATTTAAATTTCTCTAGTGTGAAATAAAAGCTGCTTTTGCTTCAGAAATAGGTGTGTGCTGACTCATCGTGGGGCAGCGCTGTTCTATCCTCTAGATCTGCTTGTTCTACCCTGCGCCTAGTTCCCGGCAGCCGCATAGCTTTCTGAACAGTGATGAAAGATGGGGGAAGGAATAACAGGAAAATGGGAAAATTTAATCATTGAAGAGTTAGGGATCCTGGGAATACGTGGGCTTTCCTCCCACACCTTTGCTTTACAAAAAGGTTATATACTTAGCCCGTCCCTGGCTGCTGTTCAGTTTTACTAGCTCAGAGCTTCTCCAGTTTTTGGCTGCTCTTAACATTTCCCATTTACAATTAATCAAGAAATTCACTATATTCTGACTTTAATGAAGCCACTTCTCTCATGAAATGGCAACAGCAAAGTGGAGACTTCATGTAACTGGCACACCAAATGCTTTTGACTAGTGCCACACCAGTAAGAACATCACTGTAAAGGAAGACAAATGCAGTATCTTGGGAGGAAGAAGAATAATACCTTGAATGACAAGTGTCATAAGCACAGGATAGACTTATGTGAACAATAAAGGACAAGTATTTATAGGAAGTGAAAGCATATGGATTTCACATAACAGTTTTCCTGCTTTGGGGGTTTTTTTTTGGTAGGCTTTTTTATATTTTTACTTATGAGTGAAGTGTGTGAAAGCAAGTGCTTTCTCAGTAGACAAACTTAAGCTGTTGTTAGTTACATTACAAATAATGTGGCCACACAGTTTGCAGAAGGCAGGAAATGGCTTTCTGTCATACTTCCTTTCTGGGGGAATGCTTCATCATGACACTGCTCAAAACTAAAGGTTAACTTGTCAGCTCTGGGAGACGCCCAGTTTCACACTCTGCAGAAAGCGGGTACCAGCAGGTCAGGTTTGGTTGCTAGAGTGCGAAAATATTGATTTATTTGTTTAGTTCCATCACAGTAACCGACTGATTATTCAGTTTCGCCACGTGCATGGACAGGAACTAAAAGGAAGCTTTCAGTAGTGCCAGTGATCTTTCTACAAATGTAAGAATTGCCATATACCAGATTTTCTGAGAACAATTGAAGTGCTCTGTTTGCTGCAGCATCAGTGCAGAAGTTTGGGGTTTTTTTTTAACAAAAAAGTGAGTCTAAATAAAACATTTAATAAGAACGTGGGGGTTTAAGCAGCAATATACAAACAAGTATAAGTTCATGGAATGCTTCTTAAAAGAAACCTAGTTTTCTGCAGTCAGTCAACACTTCTTTTTTTGCCATGTGGGGTATATGCTTCAACTTGAAATCTTTTAGAAAGCAAATAGTTGTGTCTGAGGGCCTTTAACTCATTTTGTGCTGCAGATACATGGTAAGGAACCGTCTGTATGATCTCAATGGCAATTCCAGAATTCCATCTGATCCAATTTATGCATCTATAAAGTGAAAGATATTGTTTTAACTTGCATTGGCAGCAGTGGTATAACAATGATTAACAGGTTTGGTTTGTGAGCCTGGCATGAGGCTACAAGGAGTAGTGAGTGAAAGGGAGGTAGCTATTTACTGACAATATCCTTTAAACTCTTGGTGATGACTAGTGTGTTAATTAAAACCTGGGTGAATGCAGCTGATGATGTCCCATGCTGGTATTTCTGGAGCTGAAACACAGACCAGTCTGACTCATTGTAACACTCCAAAAAAGCTGTTAAAGGGAGCTGTGTTAGACCCTTTTCCTAAAGAATTCCTTACACCTAATTTGGTCTCTATAATCAGCTCAATATCGGCTGAGTTCCTGAAGAGCTTGTTTGGTGGGGGTGAAGTAGAATGTGTACCTTCTAGGAGGGAATTGAAAGCCTAATAATTCATAAAAACAAACCAAAGTTCTGCTAATACAATATTCAATGAATGGGAAAGAGCATTGTTTTCATTATTAGAAAATGCTATATATGTGTATGTAACCTTTAATTTCTATTTTTCTAAATGCTCTTCTTAATCTAGTTCCTTTTCACATTAAGACTGAACAAATACTTTTCCTTGCTCTGGAAACAAGAGTGCAGGCATGCTTGCTTCTACACTGGCTTTTTGCAGATGAGGCTTTTACTTTCTAGACCTCATTAAGCAGTCAGTTGAGCAGGCTAAATGAGAGTTCCAAGTGGTAATGGATACTTACTCCATGTAAGTACAACAAGATTATGAGATACTGGAATGCTGAGTACTTGACTGGCACAGTATCATTCATATTACAAATAAATGCATCAAGTAAATAATTCAGGCATTTATGATAGCAACATGATCTCCTACCTGTTAGTAGGGCAGATCTGGGTTACTAGACAGGGGGAGGTGTTTTCTGCTTTGAGCCATTTATCTTCCATTCCACATATCTGATTGGATCTTAGCCTTTTCCAAAAATAAGTGCCTCCTTTTTAAGGTATTTAAGCCTGAATGGAATATGAGTAGGCAGAAAGCTTCCAACAAAACACATTTGTGAAAACAAAGTTGCCTTATGTTAGCCCAGTTTACACACATGCTTAGGTTCTTGTTTTGTTTTGTAACATTCTAGGTGGTTGTTACGATGCCTAGATAATAGTGCAAAACTTGGCTTGATTTCTCCAAGATCAGATTACAGTTATTCAAAAATAAACAAGTTCAGATTCAAATAATTCATGCTTTGGGAGTTATGAAAGATCATAAAAATAAATCCAAAACCAAGGCTGTAAAAGGATAATTCATCTTAGGAGCCGCAAAGTTAGTGAAGCCTGAATTCCTCAGCTGTCTTGCTCGGGTTCTCATAGCTAAGGTATAAACTCTGAAATTATTCCAGCAGATGAGGCACTTGCCTCTCATCCATGCAGGTTCTTGGGTGTATAAAGGATACATTTATGGTGTTGCGTAAACTTACCAGGGATCTCTTTTCTATATTGCTGAGTACCTTCAAAGACGATGTAAAAGCTTTTTTCTGAGATCTCTTTGTGAAATTGGGTTAAAATGGGGATTAAAAAAATATGAATAAATAAAGAACACAATTTATAATACTGGTAGTTCAAAAATGTTGGCAATCAAATCCTTGCTGAGAGTCATGTGAAGGCTTTCTGGTTTGGCAGAATCAGCAAAGGGTTTGTGACATGAACCAGGGAGGGTTTTAACTGTCTTCTGGCATCTGCTTATACTGGCATTCTCTAAATAATTGAGGATAACTTAACTTTTGCTTTTCTTGCCAAGTGACTTGTGAAACATTAAATAAGCAGTGGGAGCAGTGTAGTGTATGTCACGAGTAATGATGATCTGATCTTAATCAGTGTCTGTACTGTTAGCAGAAGCAGATTCTCCAAATGTAATGATTTTTCTCTTAGTGATCCAAGAACTCTGTTTTCTCTAGATCAGCTCTCATGAACTGACCATCAGTAATGTACTGATGATTTAGTACATTACTGTACTAAATGTACTAAGTATACTAAATCATCAATAAGAATGCTTTTGAATTAAGTTTTTTTAACTTTGCAGCATCCCTCTTCCCCCCTCGCCTCCTGATTTGGAAGGGAGAGGCTGGGTCTACAAGCCCAATATAACTGCTGTACCTTCTGGTAGGATTTGTATGGCAGGGTCCAAAACAACTTAATTTCATACCTGATAGCTCCACAGTAACTTACTAAATGTTGGAATTCTACTTTTTTTTCCTTGAAAGAATGATACTACTCAGCTGTGCACCACCCCTGCAGAATGCTGTCCTCAATTACTGCCTTTTGCAGCTGTTGAGTACATTGCTTATTTTGAAATACCATATCTGAACCTTTCTACCAGTCAGGACTTTGACATTCAGAAATATTTATTCTGAGTTTAGTGTCCTGGGGCATGTTTAATTCCAAGTAAGTTCTCCTGTTTACCAATGTTGCAGCCAAAACTAGCTGTTAGGGCTGCTGGTTTCCTGACAGGCTTACTTTCTGGCTATACAGTGTGTAGGTTTTTTGCCAAACTGCTGTTGGCAGCTGTAGGAAAACCACTTTGCATTGGTTGCTGTCTCAAAAATGATGAGGCCATAGAAAGAAAGATACATAGAATTGCTGGGAGATAAGTTCTGTGCATTTGACCAGAGTGGCTTCTTTAACTCATTAACCAGATGTGACAAAAAACTATGCTGAAATACAAAGGCATAATGGCACATAACAAGTGGATAAACTCCTCTGTGTTACTGCATTGAGCAGTGAGGGAATTTGCATTATGTGAAGAGAAAGGGGATCAACTCCATGTTTACCTTCAAGTACATCGTTGTCACGAGGTTCTGTCCTGGTTGGTGCTGTGCACTGATCCTTAAAAAGGAAGAAAGTGAACTGCATGGCTCTAGAACGAGAATTGCTACAGTAAATGAATCCCTGAACCATACTGATCAGGTATTTTTTTCTTTACAGTAATTAATTTTCATAGCAATAAAGATATCAGCAATTATGCTGAAAATAATCTAGGTATTTCTTATCAGGGTCTGATGAATATAAATCACCTCTGGACTCTCTCTAGTTCCTTCTGACAGTTAAGTAGTCACATGATGAGTAATAAAATCTGCTTGTTCAAAGCAAGCTCTAGATAAGAATGTGTTCTGAAGAGCAAGGCAGGTTTGTGATGTCTTCTGTTGTACCCCAAAAAAGGTTGCTGATCCACTGCCTGTTTGAGTAAGATGGAAAGAAGCAAGGATGGATTTCACTGCTGAAAGATAGTGTATACCTTGGCAGTTAATTCTGTGGAAAAAAAGTATGTTGTAGAACAGATGCTGTGTATAGATGCTTCATTTATGGTTTTAAGTAGTGAATAACCAAAGTCATCAAGTTATTGCAGGGTTCCTCATGCTTTCTGGAGTAGTGATTAATACCTGTTTTGTAGACTATAGTTTCGGAGATGTTTAAAGCCATACTGAATAAGATTGCCTTCTCATTTGGCTACTCTAAATAGGAGCTATTACCATGGACAGGAACTGGGTAACATGTGATGTCTGCTTAAATGATTTGTGCACTTGTAGGCTAGCTCATTTGCTTTGAAATAATTTCTTTTCCTCCCCTGCTGATGAAATAATTTCTAATGCTAGCTTGTATTTGCATGTATGTTTATAGGATCAAATTACTTTAATGACAAGGAAAAAGGGAGAAATTGAAAAAAGTATATAGAAATTAACATTTATGATTGCACTCACTCATTGGATTGGTAACTTGAATTGGGGTATAGCAGATGATTTATGTACTTGTGTATCATGCATTTATAATTTGCACTGGAAAAAAAAACTCTCAGGTGCTGTAATTTTCCAAAACTGATCTCTCAGCCATATGGAAATGTGAATTGCAAATTCAGCGCACAACAGAGTAATCCCTTGGTACGGAGCAACCAATTACAGAAAGCAACCACAATTAAATGTGCTTAAATCTCCTACAAAGTAGCTCTATATCTAACTGCACGTAGTAAGTAAAAATAATTCTGCAGTTACAAACTGTGAGTTACTTACAGGCATGGGAAGTTTTCCTTAGCTTTACCTGGGACAATGATGATGTAAGAGGACAGCTATGGTTGCTTCTAATGAAAGGTAACCAGGACTCAGAAACAGTGCTAGACATTTTAATCATTATCTTAGATATAAACCAGCTTAGCTTCTGAACTTTAAGTATTTCCTGACACTGGGAAAGGCACACTTGCTGCTCCCCTCCCTTCACAGTAGAGTGTTTGCTAATTATTTCCACTCAGCTTTGTTGCATGCCTGACTTTTCAGTTGTATTTAATGTTATTACTTGTTGCTCTGGAAATAAACATTAAATGGAAATGGGGCCTCGTCACTGTACACTAGTAATTCTGTGAACTACAATTTTAAATTAACCTGCCTTTTCATGAGCATGCTGAAAAGCACAAAGTGCTTCCAGGCTCTTGCAGAATTTTGTACTAGAACACAAAATAGAGTGAAATAAATATACTTTAAACAAGAAAAATGGGGAGAAATTCAGATGGTTCCTACCAAGAGGCAATAATATTGCAGAGGCTGCCTCTGCAAAGAGGCAGTAGATTTTTAGAGCACTAAATGATTTCAGAAAGAGATGCTTTCTATAAAATAACCTAAATATGATTAAATGTGATAAACATGATTTCATCATCAGTTTAAGTGGTCTATTGCTTTATCGTGTCAAACCCCTGCTAGTGATGGAAGATCATTTTGGTCTTCAGTTTTTTACACTGAAGCTCCAAAATCTGATCTAGGCTCAAATGTAGACTTCAGTGGCTAATGTGTTATGAATTTACCCGTATAGTCTACTGCTAATTGCTCATTAATTACACTAATTGCCTTTTGTTGTCTATTTTGGGCTGTGTCATTACAGTTCAAATATGCCACTAACCTGCATTAGTACACAAAACATATGGTTTTTGAGAGGTTATTTATCTCTGAGGGGAGGTACGAGTGGATGACAGAAACATCTTTGTATTGAAGGGACAGCACTGTGTTCACCTTTTGTCCACATACATTTATCCTCTACACAGAGAACACTATTGAAGAAATTCTGGATTTGACCTTTATCAGCACAAAATGGAAGTCCAGTTTCTACACATTTCGAAGTAGTAAGTTTTGGAAATAGGCACATGAGTAAGAAGAACGTGTCTGCAGTGCTGAAATAGATGGCAATACAAGCTCTGTGGAGACAGTACTATGCACTCTGACAGCTTTTCTAAGTGACAGAAGTAGACAATTACATTGTCATCAGCTGGATCTCCTTTCATGTAGTTCTTCTTTATAGTTTAAGTCCTTTACAAATTCTGCCACTATCTAGAGCTGTTGATGTGTTTGAATATATAATTCAGGCAGGGAGTAGAAAGCAAGGCTGTGGAGGCCTGTCTTGAAATTGGAAGTCGATCTGTTGAGACTTGCTTATCTTGAGTTCTATGTTCTATGATTCCATAATTCCTCTTAATTATAGATTCTTTCTTGATGTTGTGTAGTGCCTAGGGGCAAAATAAAGGTCTAGGTGCGTGATTAGAGAGTCTCTTCTCAAAAGGTCTCAAATTTGAGCACATGAAAGAAAGTCTTAGAAAGCATAGGTGATTTAGAGTCTAAAAATCACTCAAATGGTGGTTATTAGAGTGGCAGTAAATCCTGGATATGGAAATACCATTGTCATGATACCAGGTAGTTCTCTTCATTGAACTTTAACTTAGGTCCAGACTTACTTGGATGAGGTGGGTGTTCCTACAAAGCAGCTGAGCCCTCTGCAGCATGGAACTGCAGAAAGAAATAGACAACAGCATAAATTAGGAAGTTTGCATAAAATATTATATTTTATTATAATTTTCATGCCTGACCCTCAAGTTTTCCCCAGACTTTGAAGTCCGGACCATGGAACTTGCTAAACTTTCCAGGAATATAAAATTCCATAATGATTGGGATGGTTGCTTACGTGTGTCTGCTGTATTAATCCAGCATATATTTCTGCAAGTCTCTGTGTGCTGTTGGGGATATTAGTGGCATCAAACCACTCCACTGCTTCCTGAGTCTACAGAAAGGACATGAGGGTTAACACTGATTCATGGATAACATTGTGATTTATGTCCTCTGGAGCTTTGTTAGATAGGAAGTGATGGTGGAACAGGAAAGCAGGCATTGTATGAAAATGCCCATAAGAATGTAACTAGAGGAAAAAGCTGCAAAAGTAATTTATGAAAGATATTGCTGTATACTTCTGTATAAAAATATATTTAGTATTGTGCCTGGCTGGATATTGTAATTGTTGATAATGATGATAGTGACTAACTTGAGCTGAACCTGACTTTAACTGAACTGAAGGACTCGGGGGAGGAAGAAAATGAACTTGCAGATACTGATGAAAGTAGCAACATTTTGGTGTAATCAGGGACAAAGGAAGATATTGAAATGAAAAGTTATTCAGATTTATTTAAGCATATTGTTTTCAGTGGTATTCAGAGGCTCATACGTGCTTAACACTAGTACTGTAAGTATGATGATGCTTTGCCCTATGGTGAAATCTAGTAAAAGGAAATGTGCCAAAGCAGTTGCGTAGTTGTATTTGGCATCAAACAACTAACTGAACTTGACCTAATGAAAATGACAAGGTGAAGTTTGTGTGTGTTTCTTGTTTTTCCCTTTCCCCATCCTTTTTTTAATGGCTGCTGAAGGACATGTGTGAATATATTTATCTGAACCCTGTAAAACATCTCATAATATGCTTAACCTTGGTCACTTTTTTGACTTCTTTCACTGAACAGCATCAGTACTGTATTACAAAGCTAATTTGTTTACTACAACAAAGTTGTTGATAACTCCTAAGAAGTCAAGGTTGATTCTTACTTTGCCTGGTATGATAGGCTTTGAAGGCTACAGATATGTTGTACTAACCTGAGTTTGTGTGGAAAAATATTCTTTCTTTAACTAGAAAGTTTGTATGCCCACTATTTGGTTATACGAAATAAAATAGAACAGTGCGGGCTGTTCTCTCATAACATTCTAAGATACAGGTCCCACTGAAGTACATGAGAAGTCTGGAAGGTGTCATTGTTTCTTTTGCTGTCCAGTCTGGGACTAGCATTTGCAGTAGTGAGTATGCTGTATGGATGTCTTCTTCTGTTCCACTCTTCCTTGTTTCCTCACCATTCCAAGTGTTTAGAGAAGAGCATGCTCTTAAAATGCATGTGCTAAGACTGAAGTGAAAATAGTGTGCTTCACGACAGGTCCAGAGGTGTCAGTATCCTGCTTGTAATCACAAGCCAGCCGTCAAGAGTGTTCATAGTACTGTTACGTAGGAGTTACATAGCATGTGAAGGCATGGTGAGTTTAAGGACAGGAGATCTTCCTTTTATTTTGAGGTGGAAAGAAACCCAACTGAGAAAAAAGGCACTTGGTGCATTAACACATTACTGCGTTACGTTTTTCAGTAGAGCTACCCATTCAGTTGTGAGCTGCTTCCTAATCTGATGGTAATCTAACCACATATCCCCTCTGCCCCCAACATTGTAGCAATTTGTTTGATTGAAGTTTTGCATAGACGTGAGTTTACAGGATGATTGTGGCACATAAATCATCAGCAGAGATTAGGCTAGCTGTTTGCGCTGATTTACTGATCTGTATAACTCTGTCATAGCAACATTTGTCCTGTAATTCTAGGAGTTCAGATACTGGAAACAGCTATCTGTCATTCCTAGAACGTGACTGCAGTTGCATTTGAAATGATTTCTGGTTTTGTGCTTCAGCTGAATTTTGCAAGTGTTTAGAACTCAAAAGCACGTATCAGTGCTGCCCAGGAGTTCTGAATTGTAAATTTATTGTTAGAATTATTTTATTTTTTCCTTCACTGTGGCTCAATTATACATATATAATAACTGAAGTGATCTGTAATTGCAATACATCAAGTAATATGATCATAGCTATGTGGCCTTGCTGGGCTCCAAGCGATCTGTGGCTACCTGTTGAGAATGCTTATTGTGCTTGCACTTTTTGTTTTCCCTGACTTGAAAACAGCACAAAAAACCAGCAGAAATGCACAGAAATAGCCGCATACTGGTATCTGTTAGTGTGACAGTTCTTTTCTTCAATAGAAGTTCTAGTAAGTAGCCTTAAGTAATAGTATGATTTACTTGCAGCTCAAGTTCTGCGTATGGTAAGGATAATTGCTTCGAAGCTTTCCCACTCAAGCTTTCTGATGTATTAGTCACAGTTAAGAAAAACAATGCATTTTGTCCAGACAAGAGAAATTAACTTCTTTGTTTCCCTTCCAGAAAGGGTGGCATGTTAAAGGCTTAGGCTTCCAGTTACTGAACTTAGGTATCTAGGATTTGTGTCTCCATTATTCTTCTAAGGTGTGACTCAGTCATCACTGGAAAGCAGTACTTTCTCATGAAAGAAAACCATCGACAGAGAGAATGCTGAATTTAACCTACTGTATTCATCAGAATGTACTTGAAGACTCATATTATCAGAGGTAATATACAAAATCTTTTTCCCGCTACTTCCACAGACATGTGTGTTGTAATGTGTAAGGTGGTAGGATGGAGAGCAAGATGTACTTGGGCTGCATGACTTCATCTCATTACTGTGAACAGGATAAAACAAGAAATGAAGTGAGGCCAAGTAATTTAAACATCTCATGTGACAAATAGCTGATGTAGTAGTTTGTGTATGGAGTGTCATGAGAGAGATCTGTGTGGAGTAATTCTTACCCTGGATATCACCAAAAATAGCTGTTGGCTATTGCCCAAATTCTTCTAACTCTACTTCATAGTCTGCCTAGTGGCGTAGGAGCTGAGTGCAATCCTTAAAGAAGTAGCTTCAAGGATGTCACTTGTAGTGATGCATGAGAAGAGATTGCAGGCTCTCGAGATTACAATGCTTGAAGGTTTGGGGTGGGAGTAGTGTTGATGCTAAATAAATGAGTGAATAGATTAAATGTGATCACTGAGGAATAGAACATCCTCAGATACATATATCCACTTTTTTTTGAAATGCAGCTTTTCTTCCTTGGGCAATTAGACAGAACAAATAGCCCATTAAAAGTCTTGGGGGAAACTGCTGTTAAAAACCAACAAGCAGTTTGCATGGGATGCTAGCTTTCTTTAAAATCCAAGTACTGACAATAAAATGAATGAAAATAGGACCAAAGCTGATCATGTACATTCAACTAATGTGACAACTGCTGGCAAATTCATTGCTAAGCAGCTGAAAATAGATGCATTTTCATACAAATATTAGTTGGATGTTCCTGGTCAATGGCAATACCAGCCAAATTCCATGTAGAAGGACTAAATGTCAGGAAAGCCTTTCTCTCTCTCTTTTTCTCCTAGGAAAACTTGTCCCTCTACTCTCAATTTAAAAAATCAAATTCATAGAAAGTTACCAAGGCAGTATTATAATGAGAAAGTGTTTAGCCCTCATCTAAAATCAATAAGCCTGTCTGAAAATAAATGTGCTTGCTTTACAGGCCGCAAAGGTTAAGGCATAGCTACACTGAACTCTGTGTTGTCTGCAACTGAGCACTACAGCAAATCCCTATTTAATAAATATACTGATATGGAGGGAAGAGTCCAGTAACTTGGTTGAGCAGCTTCTGGGAAAGAATGAAGAAGGACTAAATCATCCCTTAATCAGTGCTTTCTCTGACTTACTGCCATTTGTAAGCTCGGTTACTGAATGTTTTTTGAAGAATACTTATGAAATGGTCTCAGATGTACAATTGTATGAACTAGTAAAAAATTCTTCATGTGGAATGCTAGGCTTTTATTAATTTAAGCCTAATTTTTGTTTCTGCCTGGTGTAAGCTAACAAATGACTGTGTAGTAAATAACTGTAGGAGGAGAAATTATCAGGACAAAGGATTTCTAGATCTCAAAAAAAATAAATAGAGCATTTAAGCTTCCACGTGTACCAGAAACAATTCTAGCTTAAGTGGTCATGGTCAGCAGAGAATGCCTTCCATCACAGTCCAAAACAGAATTGCATTTGGACTTGTAATGTCACCAAAAGGTGATTCAATTACCCAGGTCTTGTTTATTATTGCAGGTTTGCAGCAAGTTGTGGCAGTGTGGCCCCTAAAAATGCTGTTTGTAGACTATTAGCAGAGTAATACAGAAGTAATAAAGAAAGATTCACATGTCTGTTATGTGAAGTTGGCTAAAAATAAGGTTAGAAAAAATTTGAGCTAACTTCGTCTCCCCTCACTGCTTCTGAGCCCTGGAAAAGGAGGGTACGTACGTGTTTATTCTACTGCAGAGGCAGATTGTGCAGGCACTGTTATATTTGAAGGAAAAAGCAAACGAAGCTGGTAGAGGAGGAGGTTGAAGAGGAGAAAGGTTATTGTTCAAGTTGGTACAGCTTTCTCCAGTGTTCCCTAACAAGACACTGCAGAAAGCATAGGCATAAATTCGAGGAATTAATACAAAACAGAAATTTGAAGTTGCAATGGGTTACAAGGAGGGGTTTTAATGCTGAAATCTGTTTAGGTTGGTAATCTTTTTGCCTTCATAGTGCTCCATAACTATACAGAAATATTAGTCTTTCTGTGATTTCTGGAAAAATAAAACTTTTTGGGGAAAAAAACCAAACAACAGATTTGTTTTTAAAAAGCATGGCATTAGTCTCAATTTGTCTTCTGTGCTTGAATTGTTTTGCTTTTTAAAAGTATGATAGACCTAAGGCATGGTAATGTTCAATATGGGAACGATACTAGATCAAGCCAAGTCACTGAACTGCTGCAAAATGCAGTGATTCTGTGGCTCTGATAACAGCCTTGAAGCACCAAGACTTGTTCAGTTGCTCATCTGCTTTTGTTTCCCCCCGCCTTTCTAATTCTGTTGCTTTGCAGAGAATCGCCTGGCTTTCTTATTGTTGATTCAATGCATGTTAAAGCTGCCGAAAGGGCTGTCGTGTTTGCTTTTGTACCAACCTGGGATAACAACTGTGCAACATGCGAGTTAAAGCACAGGAAGCCAAATATCCCAAACGACTGTGTTAAGTACAAAAGACAGGACTTTACTTAGCAGCTTACTTAGCAGCTTCTGGTGGTAAATTAAGGCAGGCAATAACAAGCTGAAATGAGTATTCCTGGCCAGATATACTTCTCACCTAATTCTGCTTATATTAAGATCTCAGTTGCTATTAAACAGTCAATAAGCTGTTCAGGCACTGCTAGGAAAATACAGTAGTAATACAATTTTTATTCAGTGTTAAATGTCACGTATTGCTTTAGAAAACGTGTATCGGTGGGACACACCTATTAATTCTTACCTTCACATGATTTCTGAGCAGAATTTATTGCTTCAGTTTATTTTAAAGGCATTCATATCCCCTCAACTTGGAATTTGGAAGCATAAATAAGATGAAAACAGGAAAGCTTGTATGTTAGGGATTTGTTTCACTGAATGTTTAACTGCCACTGTAATCGGCAGGAACTGAGTTTTATAACATCTGAGAAAAAACAACCAACCACAAACCAAACTCTGAGTCCCAATAAAATATTCATGGCAAAATTTAAACTCCCCCTCACAGAATGTTGCCGTATGTGTATCCTTCCTCAACGCAGCAGTACTTCAAAGGGCTCCAACAGCAAACATCACCTGATGAGAGAGCTGCAGCTTGCTTTGGCAGATTCAGCATCAATGCTGTCCAGTGCTAGTAACTGATAGCTTTACAAAGCTTAATTGGGAAAGTACTTTCTTTGAGCTAAATCATAACACGTTCAAACTTGCGGTGGTGCATTACGATAGCCTTGCGCTGTGTTAGATTTGGGAATGCGATGCTTCCCTCTACTGGCCGATCCACAGAAGAAATTTCATTATGTGGTGAAACAAGCCACAGAAATAGTTTAAAAAGAGCAGCCTATGCATAGGACTGATGTAAGAGGATTGTCATCGCAGTCTCTTACACATGATGAATTAAATTCCTTACCTGCATCGCAAAACTGTTTCATATTGTAAAGTGACTAAAATTCCATCAGCCAGTTCTGGGGAAGAGTAAGTACACAGGTATTTTGAGCTAACTCATGTCTACTAGTAACTAATGCTAAGTATTTGCAGGACATTACAAAGAGTGTGCAATGAAGTATATGAATTTTGCCAGGAAGACTCTTATCCAGTATAGAACCCATGACCCATATAGCCTCTGGCTAATATTTAAAATGGATTCATCTTTCAGCTTAACCTCAAGAGTTTAAATGCTCCTTTAATTTCAGGTGAGAATTTGTGCATAAGTCTCATCCTGTGAGTTGATGCAAAACCCCCACAAGTTTCATGGTCGGTCCCAGTATCTAAGATAACAAGAAGCTTTCGAGTATAGTGCATTCTCCACTAAATGACTTACCAATGATGGTAATGTCCCAGTTAACACGAGCATTCAAAAATGCTCAGTACAGTTTAGGACTGTGTTGTGTATGAGAACTTCACACTGCCAAAGCATTTGCGTATCTCAGGGTGCTCTTTCGAGTGATTAAGAGATTTCTATGTTTGCACCACAATTTATTCTTCCCTTAAATGATGCCATTTTTGCCTCTCGTGTAATGTTGCAGGTTTTTTCCCTTTTGTAACTACAGACGAACTGCTTGCTGAGAGACCTTTTCTTCCTTTTAAAATATAAGTTCCTGTGTTAAATTGGCCATAGCTACTGGGAGGCTGCTCAGGTTGGCTCCCCTGAGATCCATAGAGAATGAAGGTCTTCACTCAGGACTGTACGTTTGTTCAAGCATATCTGCTGTGCTCTTGTTGTGCAGCTGTTACTGCGTAGTAACAGGCAGAAGGTTGATTGCTCTGGTGTTGGGAGTGCACATTTAACAAGATAACTTTGCTGGGAATTGCCAAGGAGATGAGTATCTCTTGTGGTGGGTTTCCATCTAGTTGAGTCTCCCTAGCATTTTTTTTTTATCTCTACAATTAGAACAATTTAATTCTTGGTATGTTGGCTTAGTTTTCTTTCATGTTCTGTGCTTTTTGGAGTGTAACCTATGCTAATTAAATGATGTTTCCTCCCGAGGGCTGTCAGTTTTGGCAAGCAGGGTAGCAGCTGCACCACGCTGATGAGAGATGACAAAACCTGTGTTAGAATGGTGCTTCTGCCCAGTCAGATAGAATAGCGATAGCATTGGGGATTTTACAGTAAGCTTTCACAACTATATAGCTGAAGGCACACAAAGTAAGAATTTCTAGTGGAAGGCTGTCGTTGGCAAATATGCACATTGCTGCCTCCTTAGAGTTAGCAGCCAGAAGTGGGCTGACACTTGAATTTCATTTCCAGTTGAGGTTTTGACTTTCAGAGCCTTTGTGCTGTAGTTTTCATGTCCATGGAACAGGAACAGAGTTTAAGTCACAGGAGCGTTGGGTATATAATTTTCGTAGTACTTCACAATATCTTGATGAAAGGAGGTGTGTAGGTGCAGTTTACACCAGATGAGTCTGAATTGCACTCTCAACAAGGTCTTTCAGTTAATATACAAGAAAATCATAATTATGTCCCTAGTATCCTTGGCAACAGATTACGGTCGCAAAAGGTGATATTACAGTTGAGTATTAGTTACTGACATGGAGATCAAAAAGAAGCAAGAACAGAATCCTTTAGTTTGTGGGGTGTAAATAAACATGATGTAAAAAATATTATAAACATCACTGGAAATATATAGGGGTATGGTCTCTAAAGAAACAAACAAATCCCTTTCATAGTTAGGGCATGAACTTTGAGAGATTGTACGCTTGATGATTCAAATTTGTACAAAGCGATGGTGTTTACTGGATATGGATTAGTTTCTCAACAGGGAATCGTGTTAAATTTTCTTTTTGAGAAAGGCAGCCCATGAGACGCAAGGATTATCAGCTGATGAACTGAAGGTAACTTGTTTTATCAGAACTGTTTTTACAGAGGAATTACTTGATTATAAATCCTTGTGCTGTAGATATATTTTAAACTCTCTGCAGTGTTTCATGATAAAAATTCCGTATCATTTTGAGCTTGAGCTTTCAAGCCATGCATAGGAATACAGGAAACTTATTCCCTTCCCTTATCCACCACGTCAGAAAAGGTTAATATTGTAAAAAATACTTCTCGTACAGGTACATCTTTTTAAATATCCCCCTGTCTCCATTTACTTTCTACTCAGTACTTTTTAATGCTATAGTTCTCACCAGTGTGTAGTGAGTTTCCTTTGCTGACCCTTTTTCCCCTACTCTCTTTGAAATAAGAAGTGATAGAAGTAATAACCTTGGAAGGCAGAGTTCTTCTGTTTGTTTTTGAAGAAATGATTCTGTCACCATCTGGATGACAAACTCTGTGCTTAAATTCCTAGCTGTGCCATCAGTAAGGAAGATGGAAATGAGGAGACAGGTAGCAAGGTGTGTGAAGAATATTTGTAGAAATAAGATCTTGGAAATAGGACAATAATGAATAGAAGGAAAGGGTAATGCAGGCATGTGAATTCTAAATGCTTTCCAACCTGAAATAACACTGGCTTCTGGGAACATACCTTAACTGATTTTTGTGTTACTACTGAGGCAAAGAATAAGGCATAATACAGCATTATTGGTGGTATGGCACAGTTTGAGGTTGGAAATGACGATGGTGACTGCTTTGAAGTGACTTACTTAATGGAAATTTTCCCCACATGCACAATTTTAAGTTTAAAATTGGGTGACAAGAGCTCTGCAATTTAGTACATGATGATAAATACGTACTCTGACAGATTTGGTTACTAAAGTTTATTAAAGTGCATTTGATACTAAATATCAAGACCTGGTTTTGCTTTCAGTTTAAATAAAGATCTTTATAGGAGAGGGAAGACATCAGAAGGCAAAATGATTCTGTGATTGTTTATTGACTTATAGATGAGTGGTTTGGAGCCCGGCTTTGTTTTGTGCATTTATATGGCTGCTTGATGATACAGTAGCAGCCTTAGACTGTGATTGTTTTTACAGGCAACCATGGGAATTTAAAATGAACAGTGTAAGGATCTATTGCAAGTTCACACATGGATGTGCACATGTGTATCTCTTACTGGATTGCAAAGTTGTCCTTTTTAATTGTCTGGAACTTGTGCAGTATTGTGGTGTTCAAATACTTGTCTGCAAAATAATCAGGCTTCAAACTGTGTACTTGAAGTAACTAACTGAAGGTTTGGGAAAACAAATGTTAGCAAAACCTATTTTGTGAATAAATATTTAAAGTAATTTAGATGATCTAATTATATTATAATTTATATTTCAGTTGCTGAACAGAACATCCCAGCTTGAGTTATCTCTATATTTTCTGCCAAATTGTATAGATTAGATTTAGTTCCTTATTGCAAGACATTTGTAATCTCTCTGTTTGCTCTCAGTCCCTGGAGGTGTAACGCTGCATTGCATACTCATTCTGCTCGATGTGATGAGGAATTGCTAAAGTACTTGTCATAAGGGTAGGGATGGCTTTGCTTGTTGGAAGTTTAATAGTTTAATTTAAAAGCAATTGTCAGGAAATCTTGCATCTAAAATAGCTGTTACACTTTTATGAGGAAGCTGGAGTTGCTACTTCCACTTTGTGCTCTGTCCATACAGGGATGCTTCCTGGACTCTGATCAAGTGCCTGTTTACCTGTTCTTCAGGATGCCCCTTTGGTTAAGATTAAAAGTGATAAATACAGCTTCTTTCTGTGCATATACTAGATGGCCCAATTACAGTTAGTCCCTGTACGTTCTAAAATAATGCTGAACTTCTCTTTATAAATGTCCAGTAAAAAAGGAAGTGAAGTGACCCTGTCCAAAAGGAAGTTTCCCTGTGTCTAGAAATTAGCAATAGTAAAAATAAGAACAAATTACTTTCAGTTGCAAAAATGCTGATTATTAATAGTCCTCCTTAATGGTGAAGTGATTATTTTTAACTGAAGTTCTTGGCAAATTAGCGTAGCTAAAACTAAGCATCGGTGCCTAGAGGAGCACGTCAGTGAGAATGCCAAAACGGAGCTTGAAATGCGCAGGGTAAATTGTGCACTTTGTTTGCATCAAAACTACATGGCCTTTTAAAGTTTTTCTAGTAACACTTGAGTTATATCTGGAAATCCTAATTTTTAAAGGTGCTTCTGAACTATAGATACAATTTTGGAGACTTTCCTGAAGTAGTAATGAATTTGTTATGCAGTGGATTATATCCTGGAAAAATACAAGTTTAGGGGTTTTTTTGTGATTTGTATTAATAACTTAATTCTAATGTCTACCAAAATTTTACAGCAAGTGTCAAGACTTTCCTTCAGCTTCAGCGTCTGGAATTCTTCTGATTGGTATGGACAAGCCCCTCTTCAGTGTGAATATAGACTGGTGAAGCTCTGCCAGATGGAGTCTCATGGGTTTTCAGAGAAATGTTCAGAATTTAATACCAAAGAACAATGAGATCATGTGGAATTGAGCTGGAATTTGTGTTCACATTCTGTTCACACAGAAGAGTCCAAAAATGGGAGTACTATTTGCCAGTTCAGTTCTGGTAAGCGAATGAGTTGCTGCACAAGCTTGTTTGGTACTATGAGGTAATGTAATGATTTTTCTTCTACTTGAGCGAATTATTAGTACAGTAACTTTCTTTTACTCCAAATGTACTGATTTTCGTGCAGTTTACTGTAACTTGTCCTCAGTTACCTGCATGAAGTAGCACTTAGTGCATAATGTGGCTAATGAGTGAATACATCCACATCAATAACATACTGTATTTTTAAAAATCATTTTTGTTGAGGCAAGGAAAGCATCTGTTCGGACACAAAACATTGGCTACAGTTAGCATGTGTGAAGAGAGAACAGAAGCAATGCTTAACGCTTTCATCTCACCTTTAGAGGCATGATAGGAGGCATGATAGTGTAAAATTGTCTGACCCTTCACTGATGAGCCTTGCTGAGATTCTCAGAAAGGGTAGGCACTGGAATAAGAATAACTGGAAAATCTAATGTTTTTCTGAGAGTCTGTTACTCAGTCTATACATTAGCATTAGATAGCATAGGAAGAACAGGGAAAGGAAAATAAAAAATAACTTAGCTCTGTAGAACTGCAGAATTTTAGTACAGATAGGCTGCAAGATTAAAGAGCTGTCTTGGCATGTTATGATTCAAAGCCCAGTAGCCTTATCTGCCTTTCTGTCCTAAGGAGTTTTTCTTAGGAATTTCACACTTCAGATATCACAATATAATTGCATTAAATCACTGTACTTTGTCTCAATTTTCCTCGATACTTTGATTTTATCATTTTGTTCTATCATTATCCCTTTTCTCTCTCTTGGCTTGGCTCTAATTTCTTGGAGTAATTTGAGAAACATATAGCAATAGTGGTTGGGTGAGTGCTTTTGTACAAATGAACATGCACAGCAGTGGATCCCAAAACTCCAATGCTAAAGTCTCTGTGGTAGACAGTATCTAACACCAGGCTGAACAGTATCACACCGAAGTCTCTAAGCTAATTGTATGACATCTTCAAGACATGTTTGTAATGTTTAGTGTGATGAAAACACAGTGGGCTGTAATATTTTGCATTTGGGAGAAAAACATAGCAAGATGAATTCATCGGTTTATTGCTTAGATGTATTAGCTCAAGTAAAACCACACCAAACAAACTCACCCCGTCTTGACTTTTTCTAGTAGTGCTGTAATACTCATGAAAACCTATTTTCATTAAGAGTAGAAGAGGGGAAATAATTCACTCTGTTCCTCTGAAGTAGACGGGTACTCAGGGGCTGGTGGTGAACCAGCAATTCCATTGTGGAGGGGAGCTTTTATTATATTTCTTATTATGGTTAGAAAATGTCTTTGTTCAGAGACTCATTGTGTAATGAGAGTTCGGCGAAGGATCTTTCGTTCACTTCTCATTTGTGCTTGAGAAATGTCTGTTAAGGTCTGCCTTCAAAATATTGCCTTCTCTTTTATTTTTGTTTTGGTCAAGGAGATTTTGGTGTTTGCTGTGCTGAATCTTATTAGAAAATCCACAAGTGTTGACTTCCCCTAAGGGTGGTCTCTGTGCTGTGGAGCTATTCAAGTGAGGGATTATTTGCTGCACAATTGAAAATTCCTGCTAAAAACTTCAGTTTCTTTACTACTCTTTTTAAGACTAATTCATTGTCTAGAATCCCTTCCCTCTCCCAAGTAAAAAGATGGATGTTTTCTTTGAGGTAATTGTTGTGTTTGGACGCCTTTGGTGCAAGCCAGCTGGTTCTGCTGGTTTTCTACAGCTTTGTTTTCCACCACATCAGAATACATCAAAGGTGGAATCTTAAGTTTGCTACTTTTAGCAATAAACTTCAACATAGTTACTTCCCTCATCCTATGTAGTACGAAAAGCAAATATCTATTTCCCAAAGTCCTGTTTGGTTCTTCTGGGCTTTTTATGGCCTGGGCAGAGGAAGCAGCAATGAGACTGCTTTCTCTGGATAGTTTTTGAACTAACTAATGAGAGTTTTGGGGTAGGCTGCAGTCATAAATACATGTGCCAATTGAACTTTTTGTCAGGTAAATATGCCCTTAACTCTTGAGGCTGGTAAATTAGTTCCTCTCTTCTTTTGTTACATAGCTTAATCTCTTTCCTTGTACCATCAAGTGACAGTCTCATACACTACTAATCCCATTTAATGTTAAGCTGTGCATGAAGATCTGCTGGCTGTCAGAGTGCAAAATGATCCGAGTGTTGCATGTGGCTTGTGCCAAGATGCTTGGCATTCTCTAAAGAAAGCAGGGAAATGGTGGAAAAGTAACATTGATTTTAACTTAATACTTGATCTCTGCTAGCATTTAGAGGGCAGGAAATTCTTAAAAGTAACACAGGAAAGTAGCTGTTAAACTGAGAGGACTTGCTGCGCAGGGCTCATCTTCTGAGAACAGGGGGGTTTGCCTTGAGAGTAGCTGGAAGAGATTATCAATATTGGAACTTCTGTGGTAAAGCTGCTAGTGGTTGCCTGTAATCTTTTGAAGAACTGCTGTAGTCTAACAAGGATGAAATCTTTTAGTTCACATTGTGTTGTGTGTATGCTCTAGGTCATGACCGAGCATGCTGAGGAGGAGAGGGAGGTTGTACCTTAAGATTAACAGAACCAAATTTGCATGTCCTTCTGGCAAGGAGACTATGACAAGCTGGTGAGTAGAGAGTTCAGGTGGGGGATGTGCCTGGCTGGAGTAGAGAGCACAGTGGGATACAGATCTAACAGGAGAGAGGTTAAAAAGCACTGTGTGAAGTCTTTTGTTCCACCATTGAGGTTTTCTGGGCTGAAGGAAACGATGTACCCTGATACCTCCCCAGAGGGAAGTGGAATCTCTAAAACCCTGTGCTTTGATTTCTGTGCTCTAGAAATTCTAAGCTTCTCTTTATTTGGATTTTTCTTGTCTTAGTGCTTTTCTAATGTTTTATTTCTAATAAGATAACTGGAGTTCTTATTGTCATCCCAGTTATGTACCTGGATTATGTTAAAGAAGTAGAAAAACTTCCCTGGGAGGAAGGAAGGGGGAGGAAGGCGAAGTGCTTTAATGCATGAGAATACTGTATTAGTATTATCTGTAATAGTGAGAAAGTGGGGCAGTCTGTATGAGGAACACAAATAGCATAACTGTCTAACAGCTTCTATTTTTGAAGCTATTAATAACATTCCAGTTCCTGTTTACTGTATATTTTAAGCCAAGCAGCCTTTCTATGCACAACATTTTAGCGTTCTCTCTGAATGTTGACAGGGAGCTTGCAAGCATTGGGTAAGACATGTCTGCCTAGTGCCTTTTCTTGCAAGTCGGGCCTGAACTCTGTAGGGAGTTCAGCTGACTTCAGAAAAAACATATGTGATATAGAAGAGTGCCTGAACACCTTTCTACCTTCTAGCCCAATACTCTAGCCTATGTACATCTCTTCCGATAGCATCTTGACTGTAACCAGCATGCCTATGCCTCTCAACTGGTTTTGTTTCCACAAGTGAAAACTTCATTCATTCATAAACTAACTTCATTGACGCAGTGGTGGAAGTGTTGCTTCTCTAGTGTCACTCCTCAGTTTCTCTCTAGAATAAGGATTACTATATAAATGGGAGGATCTTGCTATTCTAGATTTCCTTATTGTATGTGGAGAATGTGAGTGGGATTCAATAGACTCACCTTCTTAAAAGGTTTCTAGTAAGTTATAGATTTTCTTACTTATTCCTGCTATGCTTTCTTGTCATCTGTTCTGGAAGCTGTACGGATTTTTACCATACATATTTTTCCTAGGCTATTGTTTATATATGTCTGTGTTACTTTATATACTTTCTTTAGTCTTTTTGAGTTTTATCTACTATAATGAATCTATTATTCTATTATCAGAGTATAGGATAGTCTCTTCCCTGGTTTCAAAATCTAAAAGTGAATGGAAAAGAAAACTCCAAAATCTCTTTCAAAATATAAGTAACTGAACTTCCCAGGTTCATGAATCAGATAATTACAGGCATGACTTTTGCCAAACCTTACTGCTTGTTTTTATTTCTGTAGCCTTAAAAGCATCAGTTAATCATTCTCAATGGACTGAAAAATAGTTTCCATGTAAGATAATAAATTTGGCAGCATAGTTTTGAAATCCTTTAACTGATGCTTCAAACAGATGTTTAGGATAAATATTGCTCATCTAAAAGCAGATATTGCTAATGTATAACAACTTCATAAAATTGCTGGGAACTCTTGGTTTCATCTTGAGAGAATCAGTGTTAATAAGTCAGATCAGTCATTTTTATTTAGGCAATACAAAAAAGCATATGTCTTCCTGATTTACCAGCTGTGATAAAATTGTGGAGAAAAAGGTTGTTTCCAAGCTTTCCAAAGGGAATATTTCACAGAAGTATTTTGACCTTTATAGCTTACAAAACCAATTGACTTCCTTTTCCCATAAACTGCTTTTTGGCTGAGATTAGTTCTACAGCAAAGCATTAGTTGCGAGGGAAAATACCAGCGCTGAAGAAAGTAACTGGACTGCCTTCTAGTGGTTTTAGTTATTATAGATTACTCTTATAAAAAAACCCAACTAATTTCTTCAACTGAATCATATCATTCCAAATCTAATGTGTCCCCCTCAATATTTCTTAATAGTCAACAATTATTACTGTACTTAAATGATATTTGCATTTTAAGAAGGACAAGGCACATTGTACTAGTCACATTATTTCACTTAATCTTTTTTCTTTGTTTTTATTCTTAAGGCCTTTTGCCTGTTGCTATTATTTAGAGCTGTGTATAGGCACTTACTGCTAGATCAGGAGACACCAATTTCAAAATGAATAGCCCTTTTTATTCTTGAGATAGTGTTTAAAAAATCCCCAACACCATCCAACCAATCCACCAACTGACAACCAAAAACCCAACCCTGACTGAAGTGCTGCCGCTAAGGAACAAAGGCAAGTTGTGTGACACCAGGACCATTGGATTGAGTGTTAGAATAGTTTAAATATTTTCAGGTGACAAAATACGGAGGAAAGGAATAAATTTTTAGTAATTTTGAATTTGGTTTGTGTCATTAGACACCAGCCTAAGAGCAACTTACGTAAATCTACATTCTTCATATTGTAAGGTGTAGGGAGTTTGAGTGTTTTGCATTAATTCAACAAACCTGATGTTTGCAACTCAGTAGATTTCTTGTTGTCGTAGCAAGTATTGAAAATATTCCTGTACACTTCACTTCTGCTATATCTGCCACTTGTCAGTAGAAAATCTGAATATCTCTGTAAATAGATGTATCTTTTACTGGATGCTGACTTTAACCTACATACATGGGTATAGATCATCAGTATATTTTCCTGATGATGCTTCTGTAGTTCATCTTCGTGTTGAGTTACTAGAAATCAAAACCTGTCATTATGATAATTTCTATTACTTCCCAACTTTGTGTAACCGTCTGTGGGGTGTTTTTTTTCTCATCACACACTGAAACTTACACTGCGAAGAGTGAAGAGGTTGTTTTCTGTTAGCATGAAATAGCAGAAATGACATCATAAATTATACCCTCAAAAAATTAAACCATCACAGAAATGCTCTCATCTAGTAAGTCCTAGAAGAATTCCTGTGAAGGAAAAAACTACTTTTCTCTGAGATTCAAATTATTTTCTAGAAATGTCATAATTACATATGCAAAGATCTTGGTACTATTTGCTATGCACTGATGTTAAAGAGGAGATGACAGCAGGATGGTGTCAGCTTCAGTGTACAAACTTCTCTAGACGTTATATAAAAGGCAGGTTTTGGGGATGATGTTTTGGAGGCACAATTGAAGAGCTGTGGAGGCTGCTGCAGTTGTAGCAAGGTGGGGTAAAGGTGTGCTTTAGGAGAAGGTGAATAGTTGCAAAAATCAACCTTTAAGTAAGTGGAAAAGTCAAGTCATAAGATCTTGATTTTACCTGGGTAACAGCCTTGCAAAGATGCTGAAGAAAGGAAACTGTTAACTGATGAGGTGTGACACAAATTGAGGTATGGTAGTCTTAACTGAAGGGATAAGCACATACAGGGATGGCAGCAGTGCTCAAGGCCACTGTAATATAGATGGTGGCAGGAAAATCTGAATCAGCAAATTATGATCAAGTTTCTGAAGATGCTGATCACTGGGGAAGATATATGGTGCTCAGCATGAAGTACTGCTGCATGTGGGCCCTTTAATCTCTGTCCTTAAACTTAAAAGGAAACAAGGCAGTTGCACTCTGTGCTGTGCAAGGTAAGTGCCATGTAGAGGCACGAGTCATGAGAGGTATTACATGTTACAGGTCCAGCTATTTACTAGTACCATGAGAGTGACACTTCAAACTAGAGGAGGAAAAGCAAGTCCCAGTGGTGTTAGAAGCCTTGTGGTAAAGCTTGGCCGCTGGCTGTTATTAATAGCTTCGAAGTGCGAAGCTATTGGATTTCAGATGATGGCACTGGTGTATTCTTAAATTAGTAGGACTCTAACCAAGTAATAGCTTACACCTATTCTTACTGTGCTAAGTTGAACATGGAACTTGGAATTTTTGATTCGGAACAAAATCTGAATTTTCAGTGGTATGATCTATAGTAGCCTTAGGGGTGTTTAGAACTATTTGGAGGCCAGCTGAATTTAAAGCTGTTTTTTATCATTCTACTGTAGTATTTGCAATCCTTGTTCTTATTTCTGTAATAAAATGCAAATGCTTTTCATGTTCTTAATGTAGTAGTTATCTGAGAGAGAAAAACACATAAATGGGATTTAGTGTTTGCCATGTAATTTCAGTGTTCACCTTTATTCAGTTTGATTCTAGGCTTCTGTTGTGAAAGATGGGGTAAGTGCCTTGTAAGTTTTTTTTCTCTCATTGACATCTCTTCAGATGAACTGCTCTAAATCTCTATAGAAAACTAAGGTATAGGTTGAAACCTTTCCTTCATAAAAGTATTCAGCTATGACAATAATCAATTAAATACACAAACTGGAGGTAGGATTAAACTAACCAAGAAGCTAGTCTAAAAAATAAGCTTTCAAGGACTAAAATCATTATTGACTAGAAATTCTTCAGGGACATTATTTGAGAGTTGCCAAGGAAACATAACCTTCCCAGTGATAGTATGCGTTGCTCATAATAAGTAACTGGAGTATTTCTGACAATGACTGATCCACTTCAGCATACTTATTCTTCCTTTAGCCTCTGCAAAAAGTGCAAATGTGTCTGCATCCAGCTGGATCAATATCCACTGCATATGCTGAACTCCATGTACTTCGTATTTGATGTTGCAAATAGAATCAAACCAAAATCAGGGTATCATTTTTTTTCTGATGGGGAAAATTGCCATGTTGCAGTGGAATGGGCAGTAAGTATGTGCCCAGCTGGTCATTCTTCATTAACCATAGAGCATCTTGGAGAATGTAGTGGCTAATACAGGCTCAAAAGTTGGATTATGTTTATGCTACTTATTGATGTAGTACAGAAATAGTGGATTTAACCTAGAAAGTCTAGAATCTCAGCACCAAGTTTTGCAGTGCTTAGTGTGCTTTAGCTTGGGCATGTAGAACTCTCAGTACTCCTGTAGCAAATGCAGCATGAACTTCATTTATGTTTTCTTTTGCCTTAGGGTGAAAATGAAGTGTTGAGTCAAAGAAATTCCCTGCTCAGATATGGCACAACTCTAGTGATCAACCTAGGGAATAACTTAAACCCAATTGAAATATAAAGTCTTCATACATTGTAAACATAGTACAAGATATCAAATTATGATAATGGAAGATGTAAGAGTTGTCAAAGCACAAGTATCAAGTGGATCTTCTATCAAAATAAGTGATCCATGTTTTTGAAATGGTTAAGTAGGGTCTAAAAGGAGAAGCAATGATGCCTGTAATGGTAGAAACATTAGAAAGACAGGGCTTTCCAACTCCACATGTTCCTTTAGTGCTGTAAATGATCCAAGGTGACCTAATCTGCACAGAGCTTTGGTAGGCAAAATGTATGTTTTAGACCCAAAGTAGTATTGGAAGCTTTTATATATAGTCACAGTAAACTTTAATATCTTTTGAGAAGGCTATTGTTGAGACTGTGAACAACTTGGAGCGTGGTTACAGTTGAGGATAAACTTGTCTTTGAAAACTCAGATTTCACAGAGAAGGTGCTGTAATTGTAACTGTAAAAGCGGGGAAAGATAGAAATGTTCACAGCACTGTCACGTGTGTAATGCAGTGTTTGGTAAAGTGTGGGAGCAGAGCATCTGCACAGGTCTTGAGAGCTATTAAGGTGATCCCTTGCAACTATTTCCCAGGGAGGAAATACACCCTTACTTGCACTACTGAGCAAGTACCATCAACCTATATATAGTACAGTGCTATAAGATGGTTATCTGTCTGCAGCCTGAATTCCATGAATTCAAGTAAATAGATGATATATAAATTTAAGTTTTCCTGAAAAATACTAAAAAGACCGAACAACGGTTATTTCTTGCCAAATAGGCATTTGCACAGATTTCACCTTGCCTGCAGAATTGATTTTTCTCCATTAAGGAGATTGTTTTATAATTTAGCAGTACATAATTCTTTCTTCATTTTGATGTTGGCATTTGGAAGATTTTTAAATGGGTCTTAACTAAGAAATGAAAGCTAATGACTTAATTGAGCAGTGGCTGAAATAATCCCAAAAGATGTCTTTTTACATTGTATATTAACGCATGTTGTTGTCATTATCTTATATAAATGATTGGGTTTTTTTTTTTGCCCTGCTTTCTAGGCTCATCTCTGTTTTATAAAATAAATCATAGTGAAAATCCAGTGAAGACCTCCCCATCCTGTAATCTGCATGAAATGTGCCTGTATCCATTACCCAAGTACAATCTGAAAATTGATCACAGCTCTTGCTCACTGCCATGTTACTGTGATATTTGGCAGCCAGAATGCCATTTCTAAGTCAGAGAAGGAAGTGACTGAGAATGTCTTGAATTAAATACGACCCTCATCTTTATGGAGGAGGAGTCATGAAGAGATTAAAATCATATACAGCCTTTCCTGAGGCACACAATCTAGCTGGAACTAAATTATTCAGAGAAACCGTAATTTTGGCTGAAGTTAGGAAATGCAAGTGGTGTAACTTTAGTCAAGCATCTATGTGGTTCTTGATGTTGTATTTTTACTGGCATATGAGATAGAATATGGGATATTTAACTCAGGATTTTATGAAGATGTTGCATACTAACTGTGCACTTTGATCCAGTGCTTATGGCCTGGACATAGCTATGTTGGTGGTGTTTAAAAACATGATAGCTGTGCAGCTAAATGAGTACAAATTAATCCTTGAATAAATGTCATTACTTCTCTAACACAAGCATCTTAAATTATCTTTGTGTGGAGCAAATAGGAAGTTGAGACTTTTGTTTTACGTTGGTCATACTTAGAGGAATCTTCAGTACATGCAGTTGGGTGTGGAGGGAAAAGACAAGCATATTACTGTATGCGGAACTGAAGCCTCTTCTTTCTTTTGACATTTTTATTAGAGAGCTAATTAGTAAAGTACTATAAAGAGTCAAAGTGAATCTACAACAGCATTGTTTAAGTCATATTATTGCGAAAGGCATTTTTATACAGCTCAAAAAAATTCAGAGCTCTTTTTCATCATAAGCTTGTAATGAAGTTTTAGACTGAAGAGGTTCACTTGAAAAACAAAACCCCATACAACTAAAAGTAGAGTTACGTTTAAAGTTTAAGTTTGGGTGCTGGCTTTGGCAGAGACACAAACCTGGTTCTATTTGATATTAGTGGTGTAGGAGTATTTGTTCATCTTCAACCTTGGAGCTAGGGGCAGAATGAGCTGTAGGCCAACTCTGGCTTGCAACAGAGATTTGTCTAGTGCCTTGTCTTCCTCTCTGATCCTCCCTCAGCAGCCCAGACTTCCCCTTCTCTTCCAATGAGATGATACTAACATGGAAGAGTAATAATGGGGATTCATTTTCTCCTCTGGCCATATGATTTGCTGTTAGGAGAGTTAATAAGGATATACAGCAGAAAAGAAGAAAAACAACAGCGTAGCTCTCTGAAACTATGTGTAAGTAGTTTATTTGGTATCTGTAGAAAACTTTGGTCTGAGAGGTCATGAATGAAATGTTCTCTTGACAAGATTTGTATCTTATTAGTTAAACAGTAAGAACTTTAAAAACATGCCAAAAATCTGTGGTGAATAAACAACAAACTCAACTCCAAGCAGTTTGGGAAAAGCTCTTCATAGAATTTTGTGTGTGTGTGTTTCTTTCATAATAGAGCTGGTTTAACACCTCATTTTTCATGTTCACTCAGTATTATATTTAGTTACAGTTTCTGCATGTCTGCATAGACATTTTTAGGAGAACACTAGAGACCAGAATCCAATTTTGTTATGCCAGACGGGATTTTTTTGTTGTTTTCTAACAGCGCATCTCACTTCTTCCGTTTTTCTTCTTTATTTTTCCCATTGGATTCCTTAGAATTTCCTGTTCATGTTACAGTAAGTGTATTGCATGGCAAACAGTGCTGAATATCCTGCGCTCAGGAAGAAGAAACTTTACAATTAAATTCCTGTTATCATTACATATAAATCTTTTCCCAGGATTATTATATTTCAGACCACTGAAGGGAATGTAGAAGTTGGGGTTGGTTTCTCTGTTTGTGTTGCTGTTGGTGGGTTTGGTTTGTTTTAGTTTTTGCCCCTTTACTGACAAGCTTGTGGAACTGAGGTGAACATTCAGAACCATGACCTACCAAACACACGGCTCAGAGCTCAGGTGTTTGATAAGGCAAGCTCAGGTAGTGGTAATTCAATCAGACACATACAGAAACATGATAGAGAAGTGTGGGCAAATTAACACTGATGTCAAATAATGTTAAAATCAGGTACTTTAAATGTGTGGATGATATGTTAAAAAGCACCTATAACAAACTGAAATGGATTTTTTTAAACTATACTATTAAAAAGATGGGAACTGAACTTTTGATATCACAAAAATAGTTACCTGTGACCTTGGCAGTGGAGGGAAGAGGAATGGCAGGACTAAAGGTCACTGAAGCCAGCTATGTACACTCTTACGGATGTGTAGTTTTCTCTGGGGGATAAACAACTGTGCAGAAATTCTTCAAGCGGATTCATTTAGTTATTTCATCCTTATCACTTCTACAGCTTCGCTTTGGGTCTGCTCCTGTCCTAAGCAAGTCCCTGTCTCCTCAAGTCTCCTACTTTTCCTTCCCAGACAGCAGCCAGCCTATTCAGCTAAGAGAAGCTGCTGCAATGTGGAGGAGTGGGAGAGAGAAAAAACAGCAATCAGAGAGCCTGCAGCATATGAGCAATCTCCTCCTTCAACAGTGTTCTTCTTGAGCTTGAAGATAGCAAGCTGCAAGGCAAGGACAACAGGAACAGGCAGCTGTCAGTTTTACTGTTTAGCCACAGTCATTTTAACAGAAGACAGAAAACAGTACATCAGGAGTAAACTGAAAACAACTAGCTACACCATCTGTTATGGTGGGAGTAGCCATATGGAATAAAGTTCAAAGGGTGTTGTCTTATGGCTGTTAACACTTTGACTACATCTATGTTATACTCAAACAAGTAACTGAGGTAGCTACTGCTTATCAGTGACTCTTTGCAGAGTAGAATGGATCTCATCAATAGTGTCAGAAATAATT
This sequence comes from Strigops habroptila, assembly GCF_004027225.2. Taxonomy (NCBI): domain Eukaryota; kingdom Metazoa; phylum Chordata; class Aves; order Psittaciformes; family Psittacidae; genus Strigops; species Strigops habroptila. The sequence continues at coordinate 39,860,195 of NC_044285.2, read as the reverse complement.
TACTATCCTACATGATACCGACAGTGCAGCTTTGCTCAGACCAGTGGTAATCAGGAGTGGCAAGGGGGGGGAGAAAAAGGTGTTTTGTAGGGATAGCTGGCAGGTGCTGCAGCAGTGCTCCACTTCTCCAGCAGCTATGGTTTCAGAATACTGAGTATGTGCTAATTGAAACTAGGAGGAGAGGAAGGAAGTAATGACTTCCTAAAGTAGTAGGTTTGAACATGTGGAATACACTAAAGGCAAGACGATAACACAAAGGTGGATATTACGCTTTTTAATTCTTTACTGCATGCTTTGCTCCCTTCTCCAGTGTAGCTGCATCTTCCCTAGCTGAAGGCAATATGTTTTGATTTTTAAGATAACTTCCTAGTTTGGCTGTTACTACACTAAAGTTTCTTCAAATTGATCATTTCCTTTTGACAGGGATTAGAGGATGCTGTAAAGGATAAATATGCTATATGGTGCTGCAGTCCCTTACCTGCATGCAGTTGTAGTGGGGGAACTTAAACTGTTCTGGAAGGTAAAAATAGAGGTTTGTATAAATTTAGCAAGAGTTCACTGTAGCATCTTGTGCTTTTCCATCCATTCTATGATGTGAATAGCAAAAAGATTTATTGCACTTATTATTAAGTCTCTGAATTGGTAATAAATAGGAAAATTTGTATTATTACGTGTTGATAGGTTGTGTAATGGAAATGGTAATATGTCCATATTTCATGCGGTGCCAAGCCTCAGACACATTAACAATTCTTCCAGTAAGAAAATGCAGCTTTTTAAAAAATCATTATTATTTTATTTGATACCTGGGAGCAGTCTTATGTCAGATTCCTAATATCTGCGTTCTGTGGTAAATGACCTTGTTCTGGATATAGTGCTTACAGTTCATCTGGGCATCCACTGCTAAGGATCTAAAGCATAGTCAGATGGCCTTGTAGCTCAGATTATAATCATATTACTGGCTGCCTGTTGTGGTTACTCATCCAGTGATCCCAAGGCACTCCAGCAATTGATACATAATTGGGTACTTTGAGGAGTCTGTTCCCTGCTGTTCTCTGCTAGGTGGCAACTGAAGCGCTTCTGTGCCAATGACATTGCTACTTTGAATACTTGTATAATAAAAGTGGGAACCCCCTAATTGTAGGAAAACAGAAATGAGTACTTGGTGTGTCCTAGAGTTTCCAACCAATATTAATTGAGTTCTGCAGATGTTAAACTGATGTTTTCTTAATAAATTAATAAAGGGCAATGGTGGCTGGGCCAGTAGGAGTGTGTGTGGCTCTATTTGGAGCTTCAGAAATAATCATAAGTATTTTATATAGTGTAGCCAAGAGAATCTTTATTCACAATGAAGACTTTAAAAAAAAATAATCAAAAGCATTCTCAGTGGAGTTTAAAATGTTACACAATTACCTGTCATAAAAGTTCCCCCATCAGGAAAGGGATGGGACTAAATGATCCCCTTCAGATACGTTCCAAATCTGTGGTGTCAAAGCCAAACTCTGTTGGGTAGCAGCTACTGGAGTAGCTACTTAATTTTTCCAGAACTCGGGCACCAAAGCTAATCTGCACTACCAAAGCAAGGTGGCAAAGACATTATGACATAGTTACTTCATGGTTCTTACGCTTGTTAACACAGTTTCCCAATTGCACCGAGGAAATTTATTTTCAATCAGAAGCTGTTAATATTTATGTTATAATGATGCAGTTGTTAGTTAGCTGAGTAAAACTCCTCCGAGCGTTATTCCTTATTGAACTATAATAAATCCAACTTAAAGTTTCATCCTTAAAGGTTAATCTACCTTAGTTTTATAAATTAATTTGGACAGGGACTTAGCTTCTCTTGATTGACCCAAATTAGAAAGAAGATGAAAAGAGCTTAAGGCTATCAGTGTTGGGATGTGAGAAGTCTGATGGCTTTAGGTGAGAAAACCTGACTTGCAGTGCCCAAGAAGTGACAGCTATGTTTCAAGATCTCTCCCTATCCCCTCCTCACCCCCCAACAATGACCTTTCCGTGGGGATGTGGGAATGTAACACAGCTGGTGTGTAGCCAGATGTTAGGGAACCCCATAGTGAGAAGTCCCCCATATGCTTAGTTGTTACTCCAAGCTGTCGCCAGGTCATGACAAAGAACAGTATTCCACCCTCCATCATTCCCAGTTGTTCCCATCCATAAATCTAATGTTTTGAAATAGCAGGTGTATAAACTAGAAAACGTCACTCTGGTTTTGTTCTGGTTTTATTGCTTTTTCTTCCTGTCAGGTGGCTGCCAAGGTCTAACTAACTGGGTTGCTCATGCTAATATACTGGCTGTTTATTTGTGCTTATAAAAATTCATGGTTCGCTTTTTTAAATATATTGATATCTAACATTTGGTATCAGAAGAGCTTTAAAGGGCAAGTTTAAGGAGTGAATCCCTTTAGTGTGTTGGAGTTTTGCTTACTGGAAAGGATCTGGCTTCAAAACAGAAGTGTAATATAAAATTAGGATAAATTCTGATGAAATGTTATCTGCAGGCACAAGTCTTGCCCGTAACTGTCCAAGCCATAATTTTTAGTGTTGGGTATTTTGAGGTTGTTTGGACCAAGCTAATGGAGATAAGAAGCATAAATCCAAAAGATTTTGAGGCAGTAGTAAATCCAGTAAGTGACACCATGAGCATGCCAACGACTGTCTGGTATGTAATGAAGAGAACATCCTTATGGGTTTCTTTGTTCCCCTTGATTGCAAATTTGTCACTGGATAGAAGCTGAAATATTCGTACTTGTGTGGCAGAACAGTGGATCTAACTGCAGAATATGATCTACTTAACTCACTTTCAGCATCCACGTTGTCATGGTAGCATTTTGTGTATGTAGGAGTTAGATGAATGCTGCAAAATATATGTTTTGAGTATGTGGGATGGAATTTCTTTTCGATCAGAAAGGTAGTTTGTGAGCAGGAGAATAACTGAATGCTGAGGTTTGTGAGAAACCCACTTGGTTTCTCACAAAACCAAGAGCTTGTGGCTCTTGGGCTGTGAGAAACCCACTTGTAATTCACCTGAATGCTTTAGACATTGGACTTCTTTAGAGGGGTTTAAATTTCAGCATTTGTAAGACATCTGTTGGGTTTGTGGGGATTTGCAGGTTTGTTTTAATCACTATAGAGCAACAAGAATTTCCTTTGTTCAATATAGAACTGATTTGTTGAAATCTCTTGTTTCAGGATCATAGTTTCAAATTGTATGTCATTCCTTCCTTTCACTGCTTTGCTTAATGAGGTTGATGCATATAATGTAAAAAACATCTGTTGTTTCTAAATCTAGAGTTATAATCTAGCAATCCTGTTCCCATACTTGGCACTAGCTAGTTGGTCTGTTTTGGCACTTGTCAACCCTGATTGTATTTTAATTGTGTAGTCGTGGCTAATGATGCTGGACTTCAATTTGTGCATTTCCAGTAAGTTTCTTGACATTTTGATCTTCCTCTTTGTAAAAATGTTCAAAATTTACAGTTAAAAGCCATGTTCAAAGGTTTGTATTGAATCAATGTGTGTAATACATTTATTCTCCTATATTATTCCTTGCTCAGAACAGTTGTCTGTTGATAGTTGCCTTTTGTAAGCTTTTGTTTGTTTACTTGGGTTTGGAAGCCTGTTGCTTTTCTGTACAAATTAACAATGTCCAGCAAAAAGCTACTTATTATAGTTACTAAAGGATCAGACAAACTGGCTGCAAAAAATCCTAATGATTAAGCATTTTGACATGCTTCTCAATATGATGATCATCTCAGGCCAGAAACAATATGCTCTGAACTGTATGGTGGAATAAATTTGCTGTTGGGCTTCTAATAGGCATCGAGAGCTGCCAGGAACAAATTGTTTGGTTTAACATAATGTAATGGCACATTTTGTTATTCATTTATTCTTTTTGGTTACAGTCCTTTACATTCTTCTAATGGGGAAAGGTAATCTGTACATGCTCAACACATTCTGTTGGTCAGTAGTTCTAGAACTCATATTTAGAAAATGGAGTTAATATTTGCAAAGTTGAAATTGTAGTGGTTCTGTTTCCAGTCTTGTTACTTCCCAGTATAAGAACTTAGTGATGCACCTTCTTTTACTCCAGGTATGAATGTATTTACATACACCCCTGCCTGTGAAAAGTTATTTTATAATGATGTAACTCATGTTATCTTTGATTTACTGGCAATGTCAGAAGTGTCAAACAAGTGTTTAAATATGAGGTAAAGCTGAAAACACTGATTACTGCAAAGTAGAGAACTGAAATAATACTCAATCTTTAACTTCTGTACTGAACTACAGCTGTGTTTTTTCCAAGGTACTTAATGGAATTAGGTCTCTGTTGTAAAGGGTGGAAATTTTTTTTTAGGGAGCAATGGAATGACACAAATTACAAGGGGAGAAAAATACCTTTTCAGGGCGAGTACTATGTTGAATTTTCCTGTTATCTACCCACTATTTTGACAATATCACATGCTGGGGGCTGTGCCATAGCTAAAATTTTTCCTTAAATAGCATGTTTTGTGGCTATAAGTGGAAACAATAAATGTTGATTGCTCAGCAGTGATACTTATCTGAGTTTAGACAGCTGATGCTGCAAGTCCCATAATTCAAACAATGCGATGAGTCATTTTGTTAATCACTCATTCTGTGACAAAATCTATTGAAATTAGTTTCTTGCTAAACAGCGTGTGCTCCCTTGAGCAGGGAAAGCTGAACGTGAGTTTACCATATGAATGGTAAAATGCCTTGGATGAAAACCCAAATCGTATTTCTGCCTGTTAAGAACTGAAAGTTGTCCTGAGCTATGTGACGGATGGTTTTGGTATGCAAATAAAGGATTGACCTCAGATGAGAAAGAACCTGAAACCCTGGTCACAGTGAATGCCATCAGTACGCAACTTGTCTGTTTTGATAGCATTTTGAATAATTGTTTCAGCGTCTAGCATGCATGAACAGTCAGGTGATGTATTTGTTAAGATGCAGAAATCATCCTCAGGAAACAGAAGCCTAGGCCTTCAGTAAGGCAGACTTGAGTTGATGTTAACCAGCAAGAAAAAGAAACCTGTTTATCTACTTTATTTCAAGTCCAAAAGGAAATATGTCTGCCAATATTTTAAGTTGATCTGGAGGAGGGATGATGAATACAAGTTGCATAAAGGAAAATTCCAGTAGGATGCCAAGGAAAGAAAGTTTGTAGCGAGGGTCATCAATACTGGAACATGTGCCCAGGATGTGAAATCTGCATCTTTGGCGATAGTCAGAGCTTGGCTGACGTGCTCCTGAGCAACCTGCCTCAAAAATGAAGTTAGCCAAGTTTTGAGCCATAGTGTAGGAGGGGGCTGGAAATCAGCAGGATGACCTTCTGAGGTCGCCTTCCCTAATGAAACAATTCTGTGATTTTTGTAGGGACATGCAAAAAATGCCTTAATGGTATCTGGATCTTTTTTTCCAAGCTACTGCCTTTTCTGCATTAGAGGCATAATTCAATTTATGGTCTTAAACCTTAAAAGGCCAATATAGTTTCTAAAGATAGTATACAACTACATTGAATAGTAGCTATTTTGAGTATAGATCTGCTAAGCTTATCACTTGAATCAGATGTGATAAAAGATGGAGTTGACTGGGTGTTTTGTTTCATCTCTAAGCAACTTTGATTCATATTTAATGGTAGATTCCTCATGGTATTATAGAATGGTTTGGGTTTGAGCTTGCTGTGCACCCTCCTTGTCACCCTCAGGATTTTGAACACCATTTCATGGTCGCTGCAGCTAAGGATGCTCTCAAGCTCCACATTCTTCACCAGCCCCTCCTAGTTGATGAGAACAAGGTCCAGCATAGCATCTCTCCTCATTGGCTTCTGTATCAGTTGGAGAAGGAAGTTATCATCAGTGCATTCCAGGAACCTCCTGGATTGTTTATGTCCTGTTTGTTCTTCCTCCAACAGATATCTGTGGGGTTGAAATTCCCCATGAGGACAGCCCTCATGTGAACATGAGGCTGCTCCTATCTGTCTACAGATATCCTTGTCCACTCAGTCTTCCACAATGCTGATTTTCTTTCATGTTAATTCTTTACTCGTTGACTTAATGTGGTCATACCTGTAACTTTGATTCACATGCAATATTAGATATTTCCTATTTAATACTTACAATCACATTGTAAGACCTGAAGAAGAGTGCGCAAGCAAAAGTGAAACCCCAAAAAGGGAATCACTGATATAGTGAAACTACTGAGCTAGAATGCACGATTCTGGATTATGTATAAATGAAGTGATTCATCTGGTCTTTGAAACTCTGAACAGCTGATGAAGCTAACAGATGATATATACTGATGTTGTAGTTCTGCAAATACTTAATGTGCTCTCTGCAGGAAATAGCCCAAGCTGGAAGTAGTAAAAAATGCTGAGGCAATTTTATTATAGGGTTTTTTGGTATGGTTTTTTTGAGATGTTTATTCCTAGTGCAACTACCAAATGCATAATTCCATGCAGTTCAGAGTGATTTTGTACAAATCTCTTTGTAGTCAAAATCTGGGTGAGCGACAGTCTTTAACTGCTACTCAGGAGACTCTAAAGGGGAAAAGAGGGAGAACTGCACAAAGAACTGCAGGGAGAAAAACCAGTCAGGCTGACTTGAGGATGGACCAAGAGAAGATTACCTATAGTCCTTTTAGTACCTGTTATTACTTAAGTCCTTTATACACGTTGCAAAATTGGGCCTTTGACACTTGTATCTTGTGGCTGCTTCAGTCTGCACTTGATAAAATATTTTAGTTCCTTTTTCTTTGGATCTTGTCACAGAGCAAGTATGGTGTTGATTCTGAATGGAATGGCAAAGGGGGTGCAAAACTTGCCTTCCTCTGCTTTCAGCACAACAGAGTTTTTAGTACCTTGATTATACATATCTGATTTTTACTCTAAGTATGTGTGACTGAACTTCAAATGTTTGAACTGAGCTGCCCATCAAAACACTTCTGACTACAGTCAGTATATGTAGTCCCTATCGCTAGTAATTTTGCTGGGTAGTAAAACTGAAAAGTTTAGTCAAATTTTCATAACTTGGACAGAAGCAAAATAGCAATGTTGGGGTGAATGAGAAGCCTTTTAGGAAACAGCAAACTTGGTGAGATAATTAGGCGATATCTGGATTACGCGGACACAAGCTGTAGTAATTCGACTGTTAAGAGGCCTCCTTATATGCACACCACTTGGTGTTTCAATGTAGTTATGTAAGAGAATTTCTTCTAAGTTGTCATTTCATAAAATGGCATTGTTATTCCAACTTTTAAAGAACTAACTGCAATTGCAAGGAATTTTGTAGTTATCTGCTGCTGGTCATTTAGGGAAAATGACAGAATGGAGTGGAAATAAATAGCGGTTACTAAGAACTCATAAAATAAATCCTGTGGAGGTTTAGCCATCCAGTTGCTGATGGAAGTTTTACGTACATTGTTGAAAAATAGCAAATCAGCAAGCACCTGCTATGTCATTGTAAAATCCTTGACAAGTGCCTTTGTCTTGAATTGCCTTAATTGCAAAAGGTTATAGAAGAACAAGAAAAAGTTTCAAGACCAACAGGATCATTGTTGTATCCTACAACAAAGGTCATTGTCCTGGTTTTGACTGGGATAGAGTTGGGTTTTTTCCTAGTAGCTGGTACAGTGCTGTATTTTGGATTTTGGATGAGAATGATGTTGTTAATACACTGCTGTTTTAGTTGTTGCTCAACAGTGCTTACACGAAGTCAAGGACTTTTCAGCTTCTCACCCCACCCCACCAGAGACGAGGCTGGGGGTACAACAAGCTGGGAGGAGACTCAGCCAGGACAGGTCACCCCAGCTAACCCAAGGGCTATTCCAGACCATATGACACCATGCTCAGTGTATAAACTAGGGGGAAAGCTGGCTGGGGCTGTTCGTTGGGAACTGACTGGGCAGCATTTGGCAGGTGGTGAGCAATTACATCGTGCATCACTTGTATATTCTAATTCTTTTATTATTATTCATTTTCCCTTCTGTTTCTGTTGCTATTAAACTGTATCTCAACCCACGAATTTTACTTCCCTTACCCCTTCCCCCCCAATGCATCTTTCTCCCCTCAGTTCTCTCCCCATCCCACTGTTGGGCTGGCAGTGAATGTGTGGCTGTGTGGTGGTTAGCTACCTGCTGGCTTAAACCACACCAGTCCTTTTTAGCACCCAGGCTGGGGCAGGAAGGGTTGAGATAACGACAGACCTGACCGGAGCATGTTAAACCGAATTTGTTTTAAGCATTGTGTTAGTTTAATAGTGAGAGGTCACGATGTTGATTTATTTGCTCTCAGAGTTGTAGAGTGTGTTCAGAGTTGGGTTGTGTAACACCTTACTCGCGGTATGTGCTCCCTGTTGTGCTATTTATCATCTCTGGGGGGTGGGTTAAGGTTATAATTTTGCTGTGCTTTGTAACGTTGCCTTATGAGATGATAAAATTGCTGGTCGTGAGACGAAGCTGGTGTTTGTACTCAGCACTGCCGTCATCTCCGTACTTCGGGAGCCATCTATCGCCAACTATTAATAACTACACCTTTTACCTTTTCTCCTCGAAGAGCAGATCTGTGGGGGAGATGCCTTCCTTCATCTTCTCCTTCTCCAGGCTAACTACAGTAGCTCTTGAGAACTCTGAATAACCTCGGGATGATCAAACACAGCATTTTCCTATTGTTATCAAGTCTTGGTTAGGGCTGAACAACTACTACAGAGGTCTGCCCTGAGGCAAAATGGCTGTAAGTGGCAGGCTGTGGGGGATAGTGTGAGCAAGGCTTAGCACAGTGGGCACCTCCAACGTGTTGGGATTTCACCCAAAATGAGCTGTTCGGTGTTTAGCTACCTGCTGGGTTAAACCATGACAGTGATAAAATAATTTGCTGCTTTACGGTATGTAGATGCACAGTATGATTCATCAAAGTTACAAGTTCTTAAGAATTAATTCTCTTTGATTTCCAAACTTTAGTGGGTGTTAAAGAAGGTGGAAGCTGTTATTCTGCGCAGTAGGAACCTCTTGGAAATGCAGACAAAGTGGAACAATTCAGGGCTGGCTAGGTTAGCTGCAAACCCCAGTGTAGGTGGTAACCTAATGTTGCTTCTTGTACCTCCTGCTGTGATGGTTTGGTTTGGGTTTTTTTCCCCTTTATTTATTTCCCCTCCGCCCCCTCTGCTTCCAACACATATGCAGACTAAGGTGAAACAAGTATCTGGGGATTCAATCTCAGAGTATAACTTGTGTTAAATAAAAAGACGTGGTAATGTTGTCACAGATCATGTTCTGTAGTTACATGGCTACATCAGAAAGAAGTAGAATATTTTATATTTTTTGTATTGGTACACATTACCACTGTCACAGTTGTTCTTCTCAAACCAATGAAGCTAAAACTAGCATATGTTACTTGGATTGCTTATCAAACACCGTGCAAGGCCATTTGTAATGGTTTCATCCTAAACTTTGGGTAAAGCTGCTGTAACCGACATTGTTTATGGTAGAATGACATAATCATTCCACCAAAGTGACTGGAATACTTTCTGCGATGGAACTTTTTTCCCTCGCCTGGTACCAAGGCCCTGAGGTAACTCACTCTTTTGGATTGCTGTGGACTTTTATTTTCTCTCAAAGCACAAAAACCCTTCCTGCAACATCTCTGTGTATGAACATAGCCCCTTTCTGGCTGCTCTTATGGTACCCAACCCCATCCTTGCTCTGCAGACACAAGGGTAGCTTGGTGTATTCCAATTAGTCTTCCATATAATTTGTCTAATAATAAAAGGGGAAAAAAAACCCAACAACCCACAAAGCGATACTTGTTCTCTGTGAATATCAGTTTAGGCAAAAGCTAATAAGATGAATTCATACCACTCATCAATGTCGGGTTTTTCAGCTTTGTTCTTTAAATCGGACACTGTAAAAGAATTTTCAGGGTTGGTTTTAAAGGCTTAAATGTTCTTCCTCCAAAATGAATGAAATGCAATTCAGTCTCTGCTACTTTTATTCATCTGAATCTGTCAAGACAGGAGCCAATTAGTGATATGGATGATGCGAGGAACTAGACTGAGGCCACCAAAGGGTTCTATGTAGATCAAAGAAACATCCTGACTTCATAGTGACCTCCTGTCACTTTTAGTGATAGTGTGACTCTCCAGCTAGTTCTGTAGAAGTAAGAAACTCAGTGATTCTGTTATCTTCCTGAAATTTCCAGCTTTTAGATTCCTTGGACTTAATGGGCTAATAAGTATGCCTAGAAAATGGAAAGTTTCAGAAAGTTTGCAGATGGCTCATTATAACATTATTGTAATGACCCCTGACAGAGTATGAACAAGAGATCTCAACTGACTTAAGATCAGTAATAACTCATCATTTAAACCAGTGTTTACTGTTAAGTGACTTGCCACTAAATATGTAAAACTCTAATTTTCCACTTAATTTTTTAAAAAAAGTCTTCAAATCATTATACATTTTCTTCCTCAACCTTTACAACAAAGATTTAAAATGGAAACTTTTTTCCTTACTGAATAAATATTTTTTCATCCTTTTAATAACTTTCAGGAGAAGGAGAGTAGGAGAGGCCATCCCTGATAGCTGCTATTGCCTCTTGCACCTCTCTTTGGATGGGACAGCTAGGCTGCCTTTCCAGACTTTTAAACTTAGTGAGAAGTCTTTTTTTCCCTTAACCACCTTACCCTTTATGGCTGAGAGCAATCTTACCCTCGGTGCTTCCACTCAGGTTATACTGTGATGTTTGCAGTGTCACAGCTCCCTGCAGTGGTGTAGAAGCAGCACGGTTTCGTGATTGAGCAGCTGCTCAAAACCCTGACAAAGACCAGCCTTTTTTCATCTATAGCAAGTGGCTTGCATTTTGATAATGCACCCAAGGCAAGTTAGGCAGCTGTTAGTGTTTTTGAGGAGACTCACGGCATCATGTAGGAAACCTGCACTGTCACCCAGTACATCTACACTCAGGGTTATGTTTTTTATCCCTGAAGCACTCAGAATGGTTTATCTTTCTTGTTAGGGTGGAGTGATTTCATTCTTGTTTCCTGCTGTTTAGTTATCACTGTTCCTGTTTGGTGTAAGCCCTGAAGTGGATTTGTGTTTCAGTGATAGAATGAGGGCAGCAGTGGGAAACAGCACAGCCTTGTTTTTTTCTCTGTGGACTTATAATAAATGACCACATGCTCAATATGGAAGCTGGTTCTGTCTAGAATTTAAGATGATATGGCAAGAACCTGTAGAGCTTAATTTTCTTTAAACTGCTAAATTGAAATCCGAACATGGGGAGTGTCTATAGAAGGGGCATTCAATGAATCACTTAGCAGCAGAGTACCTACGGATTCAGGAGCTAATAGATTGTTATCTGCCACAGTTTAAAATCCTGAAACCAAATAAAATCCTAAATGTGGCTTCTTATTCCTGTGGCTGCTTGAGCAGTCTTTGCTAAATTGTTCTGCACATAATTTAATGTTCATCCTTTTAACTTTGAAGGCATATTGCCAAAAAATTACTCATACAGCTAAAGCAAAAGAAATCAGTGAGTGTAGCCCATAAATAAGCTACACAGTCTTACTTCTCTTTCCAGGTTCTTCAACAAATGACAAAGGTATAGCCTTCAAAAATGCATTTACCAAAAAGAATTCTTTCAAATAATTTCTTGTAGGTACAGCTATGGCTTTTAATGACTGTTGCAGTAAGCTTGGTAAATTGCTTTCACTCTATTCTAAGTACATTTCTACCCAAGTGTTCTTACTGTAAATTCAGTTAGTTACTTTGGTCCTGCTTGTTGGAGCTTAGCGTTTTAGGTGGAAATAATGCAGCAGAGCTGGAAAGCAAATTTAGTAAAGTGAGAACTGTCACAAGTGGTGTTCATTGTAATCACTGTGATTCGAGACTGTACGTGACAAACAACGTACCGTAATTAAACAATTCCTTGCAAACTGTGGGAGACCTTTACTTCAGGACACAGTGTTTTTCTTATCCTTGTGATGAAGGGCTCATCCCTGGACAGCCATTTGTGCTTGGACTGAAAATTGATCGATGTTCTTTTTTTCGTGATATTGAGATGAGGCATTTAGAGCATTATACATTTGTTTTATTGTCTTACTATTCCTCTAAAAAGACACTTCAATTAATGATTATGTATCACGGCTAAATTTTGGGCTGCTATTCTTATAACCATGCAATATAAGTCCAAAAGTGAATCTAAATAACAGTCACCAAAATATCAGCCTTTCCTTTCGGTGGCTAAGCAGGCATCCAATAAAAGTTCCAGGCCTTCTAGACTCTGTAGGACTGAATTATCTGTGCCATTGGAAGGTGTTTCCCAGTGTCTCAACAGAAAACTTCATGCTGCAGTTTAACCCATTGTGATCTATAATGCAGAAGAAGATATATACTTCCTTTTTGCAGCAGCCTATTCTGAATTTAGGCAGTTATCGTATACTTCCTTTTATTGACTTGCTTTCCTTGGAAAACAATCCAAATTACAAAGTAGTCATTAGATGTGTCTTCTCAGCATTTTTGCAGGAGAAATGCTTCAGAGTAGTTCACTGTGCTTCATGTTGCTTGATGCTTGTCTGGCTGCAGTGGTTGTTGTGAAACTTGAGTTTTGTTCTACCATGTACTGAAAGACTAAATACATTTAAAGCCCTCACAGTATCCATGAGGTACCTCTGTGTGATTATGAAAGTAGGTTAAGGAGATTTTCAGTGGTTACTTGCACATGAGTTTTGAACATCAAAAAGGAAAAAAGATGTTAAGTTTATGGGGTACATTGGGATACAGATTACCCCTTCAAACTGAGGGGTAATTGAATAAAAAGGAGAGAAGGCAACAGCAGTGGGAGCCTGCTGAGGATGTTGTTAAGGGGGAAAAGTGGAAGAGGTCGACATACTTGAGTAGGTTTGTGTAATGGTTTTATGCATTATATATATATAGGAGATTTTTTTTTTTTTTTTTTCCTTTTATTTTGGGGGATACAATGCTGCTTAAATGGAAGAACAGAAAATGCGCTTGGGATCAGTCTGATGTATTGAAAAACTTGACAAGCGTATATCAGAAAATAACTGATGCTTCAAATATTATGAAAATAATGTGCAATTAATAATATTGGCTTCATTGCGTCTAATTTCTGTGTAAGAGAGACCAGCAGCATACTAATAAAAATACTTATTACATGGACAGAAAAGTAGCAAAATAAAGGAAATTGTTTCTATCCATTAAGTACATTGAAAGATTTTAAGTATTTGAAACGGTTTTGAAGCATTAAGAAACGTAGAGACAAAATATATGCTTTAATGCAAGTACTTACCTCTCTTGTGGAACACGTGACTGTTTAAAAAAGATTAGTGCAAAAAGACAGTCATTCAGAAACACAAAGCTTAAAACATTCCTCAAGACTACTCGTTTCTTGCGTTTTGTTGTAATTCTTCCAAACCCACAAAATAGAACTCAACAGAAGCAAGATACTAAACCACCTTGAAAAATACTAAGTGATGCTGCATGTAGAGGAAGATGAAATAGAACTGCAATACAGAAATTCTGTATTGGCTGAGATTAAATGCACCTTTCAAAAGCTGCATAAAATTGAAGCCATTAGCTTGTATTTGCATTTAAGCAGTGGAGTTTTAAAGCTAGACAGTTATAAAAGCGTAAATTATAATCAGATAGGGAACGTTACACATTGTAGGAAGATGGCTCTGTTTGAAAATGATACTTGAGGAAATGTTTTAAGAAAGTATTAAGAGCTAGAGTAATAAAGCATTGGACTGTTGAGATATACGAGGATTTGTGTCAGTATACAGAGATTGTTTGCTACTGGAAGCAGCTCCCCCCCCCCAAGAAATTTACTACCAGAAGCACTGAAACACGTTAGTTCCACTAACATATTGCCACTTCTTCTCCCTTCATGGAAACTCATAGTTTCTGTCATTTGTTTGTAGGTATTTTAGGTATTTTTCAGTGCTTGCTATTATTTATGTGAACAGTTATTAATACACTCTCAGGCGATAAGTCTCTTTTTCTTACCCTGTAGAAATTTTCTTCTGAGAACATGGAATAAATGAGAACTTCAAGCATTTGCTTCTTGTAACATAATGGGGCTTTTAAGTTATCATCTAAATGACATGAACTGCTGGGGAACTGCTCTTGGGGAATATAAGAGCGTCAGTCCCAGTGCCAACAGTGCTTCCAGCAGTCTGAAGGAGTGAGGCAGGATAGGTGGGTGTCAGCTGTAGGATGGAATATTTTGAAGTAAGATATGCTGGGTTTAATTCTGTGTAATGATGTGCAGTCAGGTTTGGGGCAGGGGCAGTTGCTGTTTAGATAACTACTGTCTAAGAATGCTGTAGGAATAGATCTTTGTCATGATCAAGATAAAAATAAATGAATATGTATGTATGTATTTTTGAAAAAGTAATATTGATCATGTGCACAGTACTTCAGATTTATCAAGAAAATGTTCATCTTTGGATCTGCAAATGATACTCTGCACTTATCTTTTCTTTCCTACAGGCAGGTGAGCAAGGAGAATAGGCTGAGAGGACAAGAGCCAACCACAAAGAGAAAGGAAGTAATTTTATCAGGTAGGAGTAGTGGGGGAAATGGGGACATGAGACTTCAAGTTGTACATGGAAGTGAATTATAATCATGTTTTTAGATTATTGCACTGAGAATTCCACTTATAGCCTAGTTTCCCTCTAAGTTCTGATGCCAGAAAAACTTGATGAAAATCGCTCTCTAAAACTATCTTCACCACAACTGACAGTGAAATATTCATGTTTGACTAGAGTCAACTGGAATGTCTTTTTGCCAGTGATTAAAGTAGTATCACCCAGGATAATTAATAAGATTAGTGTAAAAGTGGTATCTTATTCCTGCTGAAAAAACAGTCTTATGGTCCCATTTGTTTTGTTATATTTTCACTTTTTACAAGTGCATACTGAACACACAATCCATGATTCAACTACCACACTTGTTTTCAAGCTGTGAAATCCTACGCAAAGCCAATAAGTACAAAAATATGAAGCTTAAAATTGTATTCTGATATTTGTGTTGCAAACTTGAGAACTGATAGACCTGTTAAACTGAAATATCAGCCTTCCAACAGCAAGCACTAGCTATAAGCTGAACTATTTCAGTAACTGTAAACATAATAAAAATCCTCATGATGAATCTCTGAAAAGTTCATTTGATGAAACTCATAAGAAATACATTGAATTCCAAGGAATGAATAATTCTGCATTACTGGTAAGAGGTAAGTAAATTTTTTTCAAGTGACAAGAAGGAACCATGTTTTGTTATGGAAGTAACAGTACAAAATGAAAGCCCAGGAAAATGGGCTTTTTTTACAGAAATTAAGATTTCTGTAACTGGAGTTGATTCTTCTGAACTAATAAAAATACTTCCAAATTGAAAGCATGTCCAAGAGCTTTGTCAAGCCTGTGCATTTACTCTTGTGAAAATGTAAGAGTTGCTTGATTACTGGGCTATTTTGGTGAAAGGGTCAGTTTGTAACTGATTTATACTTTAGTCTGACAAGTAAGCCACTTGGGGTTTATGACTAGCTCCCAGTCTCAGATGAGGAAATGGAAAAGTTTTAAATTGTGTCAAAATTTCATCATTAAATCTTCTTGGCTATAATGGAGAAGAAACATTTTTTGCTTATTTGACCTAATTGAATTGAAAAGTAGTGTGTAATAGTTTCCTGGAAGCACTGGGAAGAGGAGGTGGCTGCTTCTTTCAGAAATGCTGAAAGTGTGTTTGTGGTCCAAAGAACTAAGTTTTTATGTTAGTGTGAGGCAGTTAAAAGTGAAAATGTGCTGTCGTAAAGAAAGTGCATATTAGCACAAAGGTCAAAACTGTTCCTCTTCTTTGGATAACCCTTCATGCAAATGCCAGTTTTGTGCAGTAAACATGCAACAGTACAATAATAACTTTTTTTAGCAACAGAAGATTAGTGAATGAAGCAGATTAGTTACAAGCATTTTAGTTACTTTTAACTATGTTATCATCAATTGCCTATTTACCGCTGCGGTCCATCCAGATGGCTTAATCCTCTGCTTAGTGTGCTGCTGAAGCAGGCTTGCTTTTTGCAGAAATTGTGCCAAGACAACAAGGAAATTCAGTTCTGGAGATGTTCCAGAAGAGAATCAAACTTCAACTGTGTGACCATTAGCAACTATTGTGGTGGAGTAGGCGTAGCTCTGAGCAGTAAGACAGTGCAGATGATATCCCTGCATTTGGGGTGGGAAAGGAATGCTTACTTGAAACTGTTTCTAGTTTGGTCCTGTAGGTTCAAAAGCCTTTTAGTGACCAGGATACAGCAAGTGTGTTACGTGAGCACACCTTCTGGTCGGATTTAATCCAAATGGAATGTATTTGATTAATGTACTTGAATGATTTCAAGATGTGAACCAGTGTGTGTCCACTAGTGGGAATGTTCAGGAGGTATACTCCTGTGAACAAAATGAGAATGTGAATACACCAGTTTACTAACCACACAGTTATCTGTGGTGTGTTAGACACCTCCTTCTGTGGCATGAATGGTAAATGCAGTTGTTCAAGTTGTACTAGTCTGAGTCTCTGACAACAGCATGGGTTATTTACACTCTGGATGTCAGCCCCTTGGTTTTAAATGCTACACCTGCATCTTAATAGTTCAAGTAAAAGCATTACTTGTTCTAGGTATATGTGTTTTGATAAAATGTTATGGGCAATATGTCTTCCTGAAGTGATCTTGCTTAGCCAAGCACCCTTTAATGTAGCCCTGCAGTGTAACCATGTGCACACGATCCTGTTCCAGAAATCATCCTTGTGAACCAAGTCAATGTGCTTACTAGCTACTTGGTTAGCATCTTTAGCTTGGTGTGTGGTTGCTTGCTTTTTCTGCTGGGTGAATGTTTCTTTATGGATCATATGGAGCTCTGTTCACGTAAGTTGGCTGTAGATGCAGCTTAATACTATTTTGATAGAAGAGATTTGAACCTTCTGTTGAGAAGCTTCTCGTTTGGTTTATGTCTTCATTAGAAATCTAGGTAGTTTTCTTGGACTTAAAGGAGCAAAAAATATAAATAGACACATTTCTTTTTTTTTTAATGTTCTATTTACTAGTTATGGTCAGTGTGACTACTCTCGGGTCTTTCGTCTTAACCTGTCTTGGAAACTGAGAGCTAAGATTCTACCCTATTCTCTAACAAAGTAGCACTTTTCTACTGGTGACAGCTCCATCAACCTTTTCTATACGTGTTTTCTTCAGTAAGGCAAGCTAGGAATTATCAGGAATTGAATGTTCTTGTTTGTATTCTCTTTAGTCTTCTGTAGCAAAATCTAAATATGCCCATTTCTCTCTGGGAAGCGTGTGGTTCTTCCCTGCTAATGAGATTTCACACGTTAAACCATGCTGGTAAGAGCACAGTAGAGCTAAGATAACACATCTGAAGTTGTTCCTGTTGCTAGGAAGAGATGAACCTGCTATCTAAAGGGCTGATTTTTTTCTTCTGGTACTATCCAATATATCCTGTTAAAATTCTATTGAATTTCAGTCATAAGATTAATTTCTTATTTGTTAGGGCCAAAATCTAGAGCACAGTAATACTTTGAGTGAGCTTAAAACAATACTTTAATAGTTAAATGATCATAAATGGTAAATATAGGAATTTTTCTGTATTGCACATGAGGTATTTTTCCCTCTGGTGTAGTATGTTTTCTGCAACATAATTAAGATTGTAACAATTGCTTTGCTGATTTTTCTTTCATGTCAGATGATTTTGGGCAAGCTCTCAGTTCTTTTTCCCTATTCCCCAGCTTGAGGATTGTCATCCCAACTCTTACTGCTTTTGCAATGAAATTTTTCCTTGGGAAGTACTATTCTGAGCACAGATTTTTGTAACAGTGGGAATTATTATCTGTGACTAATAACAATCTCTATGGAGCTTGTTATACAATGAAGACTAATCACGTGCTTGAATATATTCCTGATTGCTTGCAGCTATGAGGAGCTTAAATTTCTGAAAGTTGCTCCCATACCAAAAGAGGTGCAGAACTGATCTTTTTTTCCTACTGGAGTAAGGTAGAATGTTTAAACTACTGCTGTTTTAACTCAAGGTCAGTAACACTTAGATGAACTTCCATGCAGCAGTATAGAAAAAGATGTATGAATTAAGAGAGGTTAAGCTGGCCCTTGAATTGTTCTAACCAATTTTTGTCATTTGAATGGACCCTTATGTAGCCCAACTGTGTTTTAAAATAACCTTTCTTGGGAAAGGCCTTGAAGATGTGCAAATAATAAGATACCAGTACAGAAGGTTTTACTTGGAATCCATTTTTTCCCCTTATTTATTTAATTTTAAACAACTCTTCTTTGGAACCAATGTTTTGAGACTTAGGTACCCTTCTTGGCACAGTGTGGAGGTTTCTAGACTAGTTGGGGCTTTGCAGGGAGATCAGACAGGATGTTTTCTCTGGCAGTTTGGCTGCATGTTATATTCTGATGCCCATTCGAAAATGTGTATTGGAGACAACTTGAAGGCAAGGTAATCTGTAGAAGTAAAGGGTATAGGACTGGTTGTTGCATAAACATGAAGTTTATTATTCACCTTGTTTTCTGTTGATTTATGTAGGTAACAATATTTACTCCTTAGCTAGTCGTACTATATATAAAATAAAAACCAATAATCAAAAAACCAAAGTGACAAATAAAACCCAACCTGTGGATGGTATGGTTCATTCTATCTGTCATGTCAACAATCCTGTATTGATTGTATTGAAAGCAGAGCTTGAAACGGTGATCTCTTGAAAACAAAGTTTTCCTTTCATGTAGTTATGCTACCTGATTTATTAAGAACTGCAAAATATGCTTGATCAGACTTTACTAGCATTGCTTGTTACTCAAGGAATGCTGTATGTTGAATTGAGTGTTGGATTTTATATTAGTGCAACTAAATTGTAGTTGTCAGGTTGCTGCTCTCCTCTCACCCCGCTAATGGCCAGATTGCTCATGACATGCATTGCTTTGGTATTCCAAATAGTAAAATTGGATTTCATTGTGAAACCATGATGGAGTGTCTCTTACAGTTGTGTCCCATAAAATGAGTTATTCAGGTCTGTCTTCAGAATAGTTCCAATCTTTGGCTACTTATGAGAGAGGTAGCGACTACTGTTGTGATGGGCCACCAACATAAGGTAAGAGAACATAAACATCTTTTTAGTCTGAGTTACACTGAAAGATTTGCCTAGCCTTTAATTCTAATTATTAGTTTATCTGCAGAAAGCTTTTTGCAGTAGATACTCTGATTTCCCTATTCATAAGTGGGAAGTATCAGTCTTGTGGGTAGGTTACTGTAGAGATTACAGCATGATACCTGAAAACAAGCTGCTGCTTTTTCAGCATAGAAATGTAGCATGGTTCAGTGCATCTAGTACATTGTGGCATGCAAAACTGCTAATGTTGATTTGCTTCTATTAAGTCGATACTGAGGATGACAAATAAAAGTGTGAGTAAACAAGAGATTGTTATTTGAGATAAAAGCCACAGCTGAGATCGCAGACAAGCTGTCGGTAGCGATAGTCATAAGGAACTTCTGCATGAGGTATGAAAGTGAGGATGCAGTAGGCTATTACTGGGGCCATGTGGATTTTCTGTAGAAATTGCCCATGTGGTGGATTAAATTTATATTTGAGCACCTGGAATAATGAAAAAGCATTTGCTCTCTTGTTCAGTAACACTTACTTATGATCTTGTTGACAGCATGTTA
The DNA here is from genome assembly GCF_004027225.2 of Strigops habroptila. NCBI lineage: Eukaryota > Metazoa > Chordata > Aves > Psittaciformes > Psittacidae > Strigops > Strigops habroptila. The sequence goes on along the minus strand of NC_044285.2, from coordinate 39,840,421 downwards.
GGGGGAGGAAAATTAGATGAGCACTGCCACTGACACCTCAGTAGCTACTTAATACTGTTCTGGGAGAGAGAGAGGATCACAAGGATACGTGTGGGGGGCCGGTGGAGAAGGATGGAGAGTGCAAGCAAAGAGGGGAAAGTAATTAGGAAATTGAATTGGTTTCAAAAACTCTGTAAGGATTTGATTGCCATTTGTGTATGTTTGAGATCTGTCACTAGAGAGTATAAACACAGCATGATTATTGAGAATTGAAGTGTGTTCCGAGCATGGAGCAAGGTCAGAAATTTGAATTGTGCAAATTAGACAATGATTTTGAAATATACATCATGACATAGAGCTATCAAAAAATGGTAACTAAGGAAAAGAGACCAGGGAAGATGTTAGAACTGCATGAAGTAGTCAAACAGTAGAATAACTTAATTTTAATGAAGCAATAAGACTTCACAGAAGGTGATGAAAAGTCAAGTCAATAATGTCAGGTTAATAAAGGTTCTAAAGGTTGCAGGCCTTGTTGTAGAGCTCGACTTTGCTCATCTCTGTATAACACATAACAATGTTAGTAGCTATACCGTTATATTCTGGAGTACACTAATGATGCAGTGAAATTACAGAATAGGAATGCAACATTACATAAAAGTAACCATGTGGTCTAAATTGTATAGTTCTAACCTGCAATGTGGTTCAACGCCCCTCCACCCCCTCAAATACTCACAAAGAAAGGGGGAATAAGCAGTGCATAGCTGGTCTCTACTCAGAGGTGGGAAGCTCCTTCATGCCCTGTATTGTGGTTCTGCCAGGCTGCTCTGTGGTCTAAGGTGAAGAAAGCTCTTCAAGCCTTGAAATTTTGTTCCAGAGTAAGATGATGATGTGAAAGAAAAACTGAACGAGACACTAGAATACAGTTACATTCATTAAGAGAGTGAAAATCCATGGTGCTAATCAAAGTGCCTGTTAGGTGTGTGCTAGTCCAGTAAGACTCTCTTGACATGATATTAATCCAAGCAGAAGTTCAGGTTTATGTGACCTGTGTGCCTTGTTGATGGGGCCCCAAGCTAAACAGCGGGGGAAGAAATCAAGTAACTGATATCCAATTACCCTTTGGCCATATGTGCTAGCAAATTGAATTTCAGAATTGGAAGAAAAGCGTACGGGCCATTAGTTTCAGCAAAATCAGTTTTCAGCACTTTTTAAATATATGTATTGCTATGATGCAACTAGGAGGAAGGAATTATGCTCTAATTCACGAGTATCAAAATTAAACTCCTAAAGCATTTGTTAAGTTATAGCCATATGAAGTAAACTCTTTTCAGATAGGACGTAATACATAAGTGAGGAGGCAGTTATTTACCAGGATGTCAGGTTATGCGTACTTTAATGAGAGTGTTTCTCTAACAATAACAGGTAAAGTAGAAATGTCAATAATTTTGCCATTTGTATTGATTCATAACTCCTGCAGTTGAGAATTGTCTTTCAGTCAGAAATGTGTCCCATGTTACTACTGAATCTCTACATTTTTGTCTCATAGCCGCAACCAAATAATTCAATTGACTTGAAGTGCTTGAAGGTGATTTCCCCCTTTTTTTTGTGTTTAGGTCTTAGGTTTGTTTTTTTTCTCTTTTAGCTTCATCAACTCTGGGTTTTGGCTGTTTGTTGTATTGGGAGGTTTTTTCCAATTCTTTAGAATAGCCTCTGTTTCCAAAGGGTATTCCGAAATATTCATGCTCATATAGCAAAAGGTTGCTGAAGTCCATTTGTAAAACCAAGCAAATACAAACTGTGAAAAAATGAAGATGGGGAACAAGTTATTAAATATGTGTGTATTTGCTTGATATTTTGAAAAAGGTATTTTTCAAGTATTCTTTTCTAACATTTCCTTCAAAAGAACTCACTTTTTTTAACAGTTTCTAATAAATGATGAAATATTTCACATCATGGTGTATTCTGTTAAGGCAGTCATCATTCTAAATCAGGATTTTAATATCTGTAGATACTTGCTCAAAGGAGTTGAGTGGCATTATGCATATTGTTTCACACAGTATTCTAAACAACCGAAATCAGTTACTTATAGCCGAAAAAGGTGGTTCAACAGTGATGCCTATGAATAAAGCTAGGTCTTCTGCAAACATGCATTCTCTTCTTAGCTTTTACTTCAAAGCATGTGCTTGGGTGGCTCTAAGAGTTTGTTTAAAAAAGATCCAGTGATACTGAAGTTCAGCTTTTGGCTGCAATGCAATTCATCAGATGTTCTTTTGCAGAATAAACAGTGTACAGAAACACACTTTACATGCAAAGAAATCTGTTGTGCACATTGAAGTTAGTAGTTACAACAGATAATAAAGGGAATACATAGCATAACAGTATTGTCATATGCTGTCAACCTGCATAACTCTGTTCATGGCATTTTATACTTTAAAACCTTTAAAACATTAATGGGACACATGGATCTAGCAGTGTTTTGCCAAGACTCAGTTACATGGCATCTGGCGTGAGTCATCCCTGCTCTAGGAAAGATGGAATCTGACACTGTTTACCATCAGCTTGTGCTCCTCAAAGTGACTGTAAGAATGTTATTGTCTTCCATGCGCATGGTGCGGTGACTAACAAAACCATATCTAGTGTGCTGAGTTGAAAAATACTCTTTCAGTGGCCTTGCAGGAAAAGTCACTAGGGTAATGGCTGATACACAGTCTTGTCAAGCTCTGAGAGAGAAGCTGTAATATTGCATTAATGCAAAACTGATGTCTTAATGTTTCTCCTGGCCAAACTGGTTGATAGTTAGGAAACTGATCTACTTTCACAGGAAAATTAAGTCTCTGTTGACTTGCGGTGCTAACAGGAGATGAAGGCAGCGGAACTTTGGCTTTGCAAGGCAGCAGATGAGGTGGAGAACCCAGGGGAATCTCTCCTTAATCCAGAGACCTTGTTTTGCACAAATACCTTGCAGAACAGTACTGTTAAGGAACTTAGAGGAGGACTGCTCCGACACTGTTACAGCTTGAGTTTCTTTAATCATGTGCCTATTTTGATACTCACAGGGCATCAATAAGTATTTTTCTCTGATCTGTGTCTGTTCTTTTGTATTGTTCTAATTATGTAGTTTAAATTCCTTTTGTTCTTAAGTCAATTCTCAAAATGAGTACTGTTATATCATCTGTATGTCTCTAATTCTTTATTACACTGGCTGATAAATAATCATATTGTCAAATCCTGCTTGTCTTAGTGTTTTTCAGCCCATAGGAATACTCTGGATAGCTAATTAAACTATAATACATAGGAAAATTTATTATAGATAAGGAGAACAACTGCCAGAAACTACATTATGAAATGTCTGTTGAAGTTGACTTGCTTAAATATTGATCAAGTCAAACATAAGAATCAATGTCAGATGCCAAGATAGATTTTAAGCAGCAGAATACAACTTCATTTAGCATTATAGTTTCTCTCCCTCTTCTTACATAAATCATTTAACTCGTTCTAATACAATGGGCTCCAAACATGTATCGAGAAAACTTCACAAAATTCACAGAAACTTGGTGAGAAATTTCAGCTTATCAAGTCAGTGCTTTTTGGAGAGGCCAAAGATCTATCACATCATTCCTGACTTGTTCCACAGTTGTGAGAAACTCTTCTAACTCTTCTGGTCCTTACCTGAAGTGTTACCAAACAACAGCATTTTTGTGTGGTGGGTTATTTGAGGGTTTTTTTTGTTCTTCCTAATTCAGCATTAAACCAGAAATCAACTTTTGTATTTGACTAATGTGTCCCTATTGCTCTGAAACACTTGGCTCCACTGAATGTCCTTGTGTCTGATTCTCTCTAAAACTGCATTTTGTTTCTTTTCATTGAATATTTTGCAGAGGTAAATTGCAATTCAGAAATGGAGGAGTTCCCCTCCCACAAGTGCCAAGCTGGGGCTTGTCAGCCCATCTGCTACCTAACACTTCTGGATTTTATTTATTTTATTTTTATGTTTTACTCCATAATACCTGACACAAAAATCTGAAACTGAAACAGAGCATGAGTTTGCCATTGCAGGTATTGCAGTGTGCTCAGTGTTGTGGTTTTAAGGCCAAAGGCACCAAATAGCTGAGGGGTTCTGTGGTTAACTCTGTTTTTGAGTCAGTTTTGACTGTCCTGGTAAGCACTCAGTGCCTGGTGGAGTAGGCAGGACAAGTGATAGATCCTTTGCCAGATCTCAGGCTGCTGAGGCTGGTGGCACTGCAATAGGGGACTTCTGCAATAGAAAGTTGCAAGTGTAGCCCAAGTCTGGCACTCATCTCGCACTAGCAACCTCTGAGAAAGCCAGATATTTTCAGCTGCTATTTGTTCCTTTCTTGTGTTTTCTGCCCGACCTTAAATGTATTAAGTTATGCATGCGCTAAGCCATATTTCTGTACTAACTTATCTACTGTACTGGGTTTGGTATTTTGTATATGGTACAAAAAAATACAGCCTTTTGTTTGAAATGAAGTCTACTTGACCATATAATTAGATGTCCACAGTTTTTACATGGTCAGGTCTCTAGCCCAGCACTAATGTTAGCCTTTAAGTAGTTTGCAGCAAGTTTTTGTTCATTTGTTTCTCTCAAGGAAATACTGCTATAACCTATATGTGATACCATCTTCAGTGTGTTGTCATGTATCTGAAAGGGGACTGTATTTGCTTGGTTTCCTTTTGGATATTCTAAGTTAAAGGCCACAGTAAACTCTCTAGTGTCTTCTTTTTATGTTCAGATATAATGCCACAGTTTGGAGTTTGTTCATGTTTGCACTCCTGAGAATGAGAGACAAAAGATTGCTTTATACAAATACACATTAAAGGAAGTTTCATAGTATTCTCCTCTGGAGCTTAGCCCTTCTATCAGGGTGTGGAGGGATGAGAACTGGAGAAGCTGAGGACACAGGAAATGCATTTCTTCATCCTGTTTCCACCACACCCCCCACAAAGGAAAAACACAACCTTGTTACCAGGGAAAAATCAACATGATGGAGGACTGCTGGATGGCCAATACAAATGTTTTAAATCCAATTGGTTGCAGCTGTACTGAGAGGGAACAAATGTTTTGCTGCCTTTGCTGCCAAATAATAGATTATATTTGGAAGCATAAGACTAATGGAAAAAATACAGTTCAGAAACCTAGTGATTGCGGAGCTTCAGGCATAGGGAAGGAAACGGTTAGCTTGCTTTGTACGGCACACTGGGCTCTCAAGATTTAGGTTTTATTTTTTTAGATGCAGTGCAAAGTTATATATAATATTGTTTCCTGAGGATTCAATTTTTCACCCTGGCAGTGATCCCAAGCTTCATGCTTTCTGCTGGCTATAATTTATCTATTTACCAGCAGCAACCATCTGCTTGGAAAATCATTAACTCAGACTGGGGTGGAGGAGGGCCAGGGTGGGAGCAGGGGCTGGAAGGCAGAAGTGTCCTGTGGAGGGTCTGCGTCACGTTAGGATTTTGGTGTCTGAGTGCACTGTTCAGCAGGGCCTTTCTCTCTGCCACAGTGCCCTTGCAGGACTTTGAGCAAACTTACTTGGTTGAACTTGTAGCTTTTGGCATATTTAAAGACTGTTGAAGTTCACTGTTACTGGGTAGAGTTGTCAGTGGTTGGCTTTCATGGAAGTGGTAAAGGGTTTGACATCATTCAGAAGTGACGTGATGCTGTGGTTTAAGCCTAGCCAGCGTCTAAGTACCAGGCAGTTGCTTGCTCATTGCTCCCACTTGCCAGGGGGATGGGAGGAGAACTGGAAGAAATGTGAAAACCCATGTGTTAAGAAGAGTTTAATAATTAAAAGAAAAGAAAAATATAATAATATGATAATAGTAGGAAATAGAGAGAGGAAGGAATAAACCCTGTCCCTTGAGGGAGAAAAAAAAACCCAAAACAAGTGATGCACAACACCCAAGCAGCGATCAGCCTTTTCCAGCCAGTTCCCCCCAGTTTCTGTACTGGGCATGACGTGCTGTGGTATGGAATACCCCTTGGCTAGTTTGGGTCAGGTGTCCTGTCTCTGCTCCCTCCCGCCTCCTTGTGCCTCTCCTCACTAGTAGAGCATGAGAGACTGAAAAGTCCTTGATCAGGGTAAGCACTACTGAGCAACAACTAACATCGGTGTGTTGTCAGCATTCTTCTCAGACTGAAGCCAAAACACAGCACTGCAGCAGCTACAAGGATGAACATTTATTCTATCCCTGCCGAAAACAGGACACATGGTCTGTAAGTTAAGGAGCTGCTGCTTAACTTACCCGCTCCTCACTGTGGGTGATTTCCTCCAGCACTTTCCCTTTTGCCTGTGGAATACACCTGGCACTGGTTCAAGGTTTAGCTGAGGACCAGCAACTCTTTTAACTGTACTGACTTCACTGTGTCTAAGTCATTATGTCACCTTAATAGTTTTATTCAGATATGTAGAATCTGCAGTTTCATTATTTCAAATTATTAGGTATAATAATGGAAAAAAAAAGACAGTTATTCTACTAAACTCATAATCAGTCATTAAAGTTCAGTATATACCATTAAATCTTATTGCAGCAAACCAACAGTTTATCCGTTTTTCAGTCATCTCTTGGTTGTCATGATAGAAACATAGATTTGTATCTTTCAGAGATCTATACTTGCAGACCTGTAGCTTAATCTGGCATAGGTGAATGGAAGCACTTTTTCAGTGCTTCTGTAAGAAACTAGTAAGCTAAATGAATAATTCTGTGTGACATACAGGAGAAAAGAACTATCTGCACAACATCATGCAAGGGTTTAGCAGTCTGATCCGCATTCGTGGCATTGAGCGACTCATCCAATATCTGGGCCACAGGCAGTAATTGATTTTGCAGTATCTGACCACCTGAATGTGTATGTGCAATACAATTGAGTGGCATTTATGCAAAAATCTTCTATTGAGTTGCTGGTAGCTGGTAAGGTTTTACTAAAATATGTAGTTTGTTGGTGATGAATGATGTGGGAATTTAAATCCTCACCTTCAGAAATAACTGTCTGCTGCAGAATAGATTGCTGATGTCTCCTTTAGCAGCGGAATGCCGTGTGATACAAATTACTGTTACTTATGACAGAGAGCTACCCAGTGGGACTCTGTGTTATGTATGACACCAGCTGTATCCTTAAAAGCTATACCTTTTATCTTCTCTTGGGAGTACATGGATCACCCATTCTTAGTGATGTGCATAGCTGTTAAAAACAACGAGGAATTGGCTTCAGAGATCTGGAGGGTCTGGGAGGTGAAGGTCAAAGGTACAGGTTTCTGTGCTTGTAAACAAAGATGGGATTAGCAGCTTGCCAGCCCAGCATCTGTAGTCAAGCTGAAGCCTACTTGGCAGCATGTTTGTAGGTGGGTTAATAAAGAAAACACTTTACTCCATAGTAATGAAGCATGTTTTATGCCAGATGTTGTTGGGTATCACAAAAAAATTGTTTCTACAATTTAAAAAATTACATTCATGGAAAAGTGCACTTCTTTGACTCTTTTAAAGACTAATATATACCTGGATTTTTAAGCTTATATTACTTCTAGTACGTATAGGATTATTGTGGAATTGAATAAAATAGAACTGTTAAAGCAGAATGATAAATGGAATTCAAAGACATTTTTTAGTTGTTACTTGGATGCCTATCTTGAGTATGGACATTATGCTGGATTTTTCACTTTGGACAGAGAACTTCCTAAAAGGAAATTCAGATGCCAAAAGCTTGCTACTTGCAAATACTTGATTTGTTTCACCAACTATAGTGTCTTTTGGAATGAATTAAATTCTAATTAGTGATCTATTGATTGTTCATGTGAATTTGAATTTGCTCAATGATATTCTACCTTTCCCAATATATCCGAGTCCCTGCTACTACAGGACCTTCAGGCAAACACAGTCATAAAAATGCAGGTGTGTTTAGCAGATATAATAAAACTAGGATCAGAGTGCAGGTGTGCCTAGCAGGTTTATCAAGTACTGCTTCTACACCCGAAACCACACTATGTCTTTATATGAGTTAAGAGGTAATCGCTGCTGCTATGGCTTCCTGATGGCCCTTCCTCTATCATTTTCTCTCCAGCTCCAGAGTGGCTGTGCCATTTTATCGGAGTATACTATGACTCACTTCCTCATTTTATTCTCTCCCACAGACGGCATCATTTCATCTCATGCTCTCGAAGTGACAAGTGACACTGTGGCACGGACTTTATTGTATTAGGCTGCACTAGCTGTGATGAATATATAATTTGTGTTGCAACTTTCTTTGTCTCTGCCTTACACAGCAGTGTGTGAAGTAACGAAACACAGGGAAGCTAATGTAAGGTTTCAGATGCTACTGCTGTGACTTTGAGTGTGAAGGTAGTATCAGTAATGTCATTATTGGTCCCCATGTAGTGGCACTGATAATGGGTTTCTTTCCAGTGTGCCAGGGAACAGAGGCGTACAGCTGACTCACTGCCTGACGTTGTCATTTTGGCACACAAGCAGTTTGTAAACTGCCAGTTCTGTCTTACTGTGCTGGATCTATTTGCCCAGAGTTTTTAAATTCCTTTCCAGAGCTGGCAGTTTTGGTGGAACAGTAACCTATGCATCCCACAAAACTTGCCTTTTTCAAACTGTGAGATGTGAAAGTGTTTGCTGTGTGCCAAAGTGAAAGATACTCCAAAACCTTGAGTGAAAGGTTTGTTCTCTTAATTTTTATGCTGGTGTTATTATAGGCAGGCACTGAACTTTGTTTTTGGGGGTGTAGGGGAGTGTTGAGAAAGACCTTCCCACCACCACACATGCTGTATTTTATCTTTAACCAACATCTGTTGTAGCTACCTGATTTAGAAATGGTTTGAAGGGTGATGAAGCAGATCTACTGATGATGAAGCAGTGCTTGGTAACTAGGGAAATCCATTACGATGCCTCCACATTACTAGATCTGATCTTGACTGGGAAGCACCTGTGCTGCATAGTGGAAGGGATCACAGATGGAATAGGACCTCCAAATGAAGCACACACAAAGGCATCACTTGGATTAATATCTAGCCACCATTTTTTGATAATGTACTTGCAGGTTTTATTTGCCAATAGTCTGGTCTTCAGCTCTGGAGCAGTTTTGCTGTATTGTGCTGTTCTTTCTACCGCTATCACTGGTATGCAAGTCCTGAGAGCAGCATATCTGGGAGTCAGTACAAGAAATGGTGCAAATATTCGCAGACAAAATTGGGCATCACAATATGGGCACACATTCCCCTTCTGTAAATACCTTAAAAAGTCAATTTTCCATCCCAAACAATGTTATTTTTCTGAGCTTGCTTTCAGTTGACAGAGACATTCTGTAGGAGTTCCATTTGTGTGTTTGTTCTCTGCAGTGACTTTGTTGGCCACATAAAGAATGATGATTCTACTTTCAGCAGTTTTTCAAGAGAATCTTCTGAAGCTTAGGTTCTTTGGGAAGGCAGGAGGAGTCAAGATAACACCAAAAACCTCTTCCAGGTAAATAAGCCTATGTTCTTGCCTGCAGTAACATTTCTCTAGCAATTTCCCCTACATAGCAAACTAATAAAGACATGGAGTATGTTTTTTGTACCTAATGATTAATAGATCATTTTCATGCTTTTAGTGTTCTACAGCAGTGATTAATTTATTAAGCAGGTCTCATAGCTCACATTGAGAGATTAGTCCCCCAGCAGAATACAGGGAAACGAGGCATTCTTGATGTTTTGGTGTAAGTGAAAATTCACCTTAAAGGTCAAGGTCATGCATGTTGCAGCAAATGGGCTCCTAAATACCTGCCCTTCTCTGTCATGCGGGACTGTTTGTTCTGCCTAATCCTGTCTTGGGATCTATTTCTTCTTACTGGTTCATATAGCAGTGACCAAAGCAGGCGAGTCAAAACCCAGCCATCGTTAGCTTTAAAGGGCTGTGCTGTTGAGAGTAGCTTTCTACCTCACATTGGTTTCTTTGAGGAATTATAATTGGAAACCTGGACCAATTGTGGAGGACTGGTGAAGGCAAGAGGGAGAAAAACAGCACTCTGGTGTGTCTCCAGGAAAGATTTATCCTGCTTTATTTACTACTTGGCTTGGAAATGGTTACATGTAAAGGGGAAAAATGCTTTTGTTCCAGTTGCTGTGTCATCTATGGGAACACAGCTTCCCTGTGGCTGAGTTCCAGTGCCCCAGATCAGTGGAGATCTGCAAATTTCACTTGCTCTGTCACACCTGAATGAATCTGACTATGTCTTGATGTACTGATCAAACCTCTCTCCAAATACAAGCTTATTGTGAATAGAACAGTCTCAAGTGCAGCAAATTCAATTTACTTTGCTTCCGCTTTGTCTTTGGAAAGAAAAAGTCTCTGCCTTCAGGTGAAATTTGAATGCAAACAGCGGAGTGTTGGGTTGGGGGGGGGGGGGGGGGGGTTGTGTTTTTTGGGTTGGTTGGTTTGGTGGTTTTGTGGTTTTATTTTAGCAACAAACCCAAAACCCCCAAGCTCCTATGAAGTAGAAAATATGCTTGAATGCATATATGATTTTATCGGTTTGTCACATAAGAAGGTTCACAGATGCAAAAAAATCATTTGGTCTGAAACATTTTAGGAAAGCTTAGTTGTGTTGTTTTTAGCCTTTCTCCATCTTCCAGGCTGTAGGAGGCCCCTTCACACTATAAATATTCTAATGTGTCCTGTTGCAGGGTATGTATTCCCATTAGAATGAAAGCCTCGACTGATAAATCTGGAGTAACTAGTTAATATTCCATATAAAGACATAGCACAATAAATGACTTTTTAAATGTATTGCATTTCTTTCCAAAAATATAGAGTTAAAATTCTAACTCCTGTATTAAATTCTGCGACATAGTTTTGTAAAATAAACTGTGTGATCCATGCGGATACACTATTCAGATGTCAAAGGTGCAAACACAAAAGTTAACCATGCCAGAGCAGCACCATTTCATAGCAGCTGGGCAGCTAGAGCAGAAGTGGAGCGCCGTGTCCCTGATGAGCTTTAATGTAATATTTTCTGACCCTGTAAATCATTTTTGAACCAAATGTGTACAGCAGTGTTACTCGTCAGTCATCTTGGGGCATAGTGTGAACAGTTCAGCTGGAGTGCTGTATTCTTAATAGTTTCAAAATACTGACATGCAGTTCAGGTCTAAAATCTCTTCTGCTATTACAGGGAATACAGTGTATACAGTATGCATGTGTTTTTAAAAGTTATATTGAAAATATGACTATATAATTGTTAGTTTTACATATAATTAATTTTCCTACAAGATGCACAGTTTGTCATCAGAGTGAGCAAGAAGTGTATCATGTATATTGGAATCATATTTGATATTGATTATAAGAATCTGGACTGATCTTGTTTGTAGGAATATGCCGATTCCAGAACAACAGAAAGACAGAAAATGCAGACTTTTTGTTAGGAATTATACATGGGGAATTCACAGTTAATGTTTTTGAGGAGTCTGTGCAAACTGTTTCAAGAAAATGAATTAAGCTTAAATTAGTTTAACCGATGAAAGATGACTGGCCTAATATAGTCAATTATCATGAATAAATCTGCCCTTTTGCCTGTAGAGTAGTAGTAAATAATGAAAGAATTCAGATGATGGAAATTAGGCAATCTTTCTCTTTGCTTTAATAACTGTGCCTTTGCATCTCACTCTGACCTTTAACAATGGCTCCATACCAATGCACAGGCAGCACATGGCCATCAAGAATCGGGGTAGCATTTACACTAAGAGGAAAAACAAGATCATGAAGTAATGTAGCTTTAGAAATATTTTATTACCTGATTACTGAGCCCTCCCTGGAACGAAATAATTTTAATAAAGAAATTAAAAATGAATAACATTTTAGGAAAAATTGTTATATGAGGAGCTGCTTTTAGCTAACTGAAGACTGAAGTGGGATGGTTAACCAACACTTTTGGGGCTGGTTTGATGAGGCCAAGTCATGACACAGAGAATTACAACAGTTTTTGTTATTATTTTTGACTGACAGCCTTGTACTCTTTGAAAGATGCATTTGGTTGTATGATGGATGAGACTGATGGCATATAAGCAAATGCTTGATACTCATCTGGAATGTAAGGATTGTAAAGCTTGGTGGTTCTGGTGATGTAGAGATTTGCACCCAAGATTTGAACCCACAGATGAGATGTGGGGTTGTTTGGTGGTTGGGTGTTTTGTGGGTGTTTTTGTTTAGTTCAACTCCTCCTTTCTCTCAAGCTTTCCAATTTAGCTTCTACAAAATATATTTACTGGAATGGACAAAAAATACTTCTATGTTTGAAATGGTTCTGGCAAGTAGAAATTAGACTTTTAAAAAACCAATATTTTTTCCCTTCCAGCCTCCCCCATTGCTGCTGCTGAAATATGCGTGTCCAAATATGTAATAGAAACAAATTGTCAAACTGTGGAACACACAATAAAACAGATTTCTTTTCCAGAGGGGCTTTACCAGAAATGAGTGCTCAGCCTCCTGCGAACAAATGACTGTCTCCATTAGCAAGCAGTAAGAGCAAATACGTAGACTAGAACATGATGCTGAGGACAGTGTCTTGCCAACAAGCTCTAGTCTAATAAGAGATGTGCTTCAGAAGTGTGCTTTTCATACAAATGGAGATGGTAATGTGAACACACCCTTCTTATGAAGAATGAGTGTTTTAAGTTTTGAGAACTTTTTTTATCTGTCTTTAAATGTTTTGGTCTCCAATTGTGTTACCAATAGCTTCAGGAGATGATTGCAGATACTGAACAGACGATAAATCTGGTTTCCTGTGTTTTTCAGGCAGACCAGAATGTCTGCCAGGCCAGCACTGAGCCAGCCAGAAGCTGTGGCAATATGGGAAGTACGAAGCAGAATGTCGAGTTAATGTTAGCGTGCCTTTTCAGTAGGTTTATTGACTTGATTTCTGCATTGTGCTAACTTAATCCATGCAGCTTCCAGTTGATTTGGAGTGATGACTGCTTTTGTCTGCAAAATACTTTCCAGACATATTCCTAAACCTGCCAATAAACAGAACCACGGGTGAGAAGTGTGACTGCTGAATGACAACAGTGGGTGAAAAGGCAATTGCTGAAGGTTTGGAACCCTAGAGAAAAGAGAAAACCAAATTAAAAGCATAATTAGACCAACACTGGGAGAAGATAACCAATTCCCGTTTCTGAAAGGATGCCATTAGTCTTACAGTTGCACAGTGGAAGTTCTGCTCTGAGAACAGTCCCTTGTTTCTAAGATTAATTTGTTATTCAAGTTAGTGTATGTGGAACATTCCTCATCCTTTATGGGGCTGAAAACTTTCTGCATGCATTACTTATGAAATAAATCTTACTTCAGTGTTATAAACAGCACTTCAGAGCTATCACCATCTCTAGGCAGAGACCCCAGTAATAGTCTTGTCTGCCTCAGTTTACCATGATAATGGAATCAAAACTGTCCCCAAAGCAAGGCCATACGTTAACCTTTTTGGTGTGGTGGTCTGTGGGATTGATGTAGGTGATGCCACTTACGTAACTTTTTACTGGTTCCACTATTTAAGAGGAACAATATTGAAATAAATCCCCTCAACCAGTTATTAGTGAACTGGACGTAGATTCTTTACAGTATGAGATTAGTAGCAAATGTGACCTACTTCTGACCCACAGATTCATACTAATGTTTCAGAAAACACCCCAAAATGACAGCATCATTGGTATAAAGATCTAGCAGGAAAAAGGTTGGTTGTTGTGTAGAAAAAGCACATGTAGAAAATGTCTTTTGTGGCCTGGTTTCTTAATATATGTCTAAAATTTTTCTGTTTCACTCTTTAATTGCTTTGAGCAACATGCAAAAACTGGTACTTCACATAGCTTAATTGAATTATGTGTAAGCATTATCAGAACTGTAGTTATTGGAAGTATTTAGAGGGAAGGGGAGAAAAATATGCAAGTCAAACCTTTCTACCTTTGAGGACAGGGACCAAATGGATGTTACAGAAGTCATCAATAAACTGTTCAATTGGACTAGTGAAAAATAACAGTCCAGATTTTGACTCCTACTCAACTCCAGTTGAATAGGAGTCATTGCAATAAATCTAGTGGACAGTATTCAAAATAGTCCTTTACTGTGAATGCTTTATCAATTTCTCCATAGTTAGATGTAATGCTGAAATAAAACCAATCTAGATTTGTAACCTTGGATTAGAAGCATAAAGATACTGCTGTTACCACCATTTAGTCTTGACAATGCCCATATAATCAGAATGAGATGTGGCCGCAACTTTGAGATGAGTCTGTTCAGATCTTTCCTTATAGGAAGCTCTTCAAAGATCAAAAGGGTTTTAAAATGAAAAAGCCAGATTTATCAGTGTAAACATTGAATTACCTCACTCTTTAAATACATTATATAGGCGAGACAAAGCACAAGTGGAGAAGTTTTCTAAACCACTCTCTCTGTTCTCTTCTCCTTCCTCTCCTGCATCCTTTCAGGACAGGTCCTTGCTCCAGGCCTAGTTTCAGTCAACTTGTTCATTTCAGGAATAGTTGCAAACTCTACACAGCCTGATCTAGTTACAGGGAAGATCTGTGCTGTGAAGTCAATGTTTTTCCCTACCTTTCCCAGGAAGGCGAAGGTCCCTTCTGGAGCTGCAGGTTCTCAGCACCAGACTGTGACTTTCTTCCCCAGTACACCACATAGTTTCTGGCATCTCGTTATTCAGTTGTTCCCAGGAACAGCTGTAACACCAGAGGCCTGTCCCTATGTTCTTCTTTTCTTGGAACGTAACACAGACACTCAGGACAAACAAAGCATCTCTCTGCTGTTCAAAATTCAGCAGTGGACAGATCAATATGTAATGAGTGACAGTGATCAGATGTTGGAGATGCATTTTAAACTAAAAGAAAAAAAGAATTTGAAACTAGGCATATTAGGCAAACAGCAAAGTAAGATATATCATTTTTCTCTTCTTAGAGGAAAGACACTGTCTACAGGGAGAGCCTGGCCTCACTCCATAGTGGGTTTGAACCAGAACGGAGAGAAGACAAATTCCTTAGGGTGTGCTTTGGCAGAATTATGAAATAAATAAGGAGATGTACAGGGTGGGAATACTTTCTTCTGTTACAAATGGTTTGAAATACTCCTAGGGGTTTTGGCCAACTTAATACATAATCCTGAAACTGAGATGTTCTTGGCAAAGAATGTGCTTCAGCTTCTGTCTTGTTAGAAGATGCTCTTCTGAAAGCTGTTTTTTTTGAAGGTTGTTGTGACATGAGCTGTGAGACCTCTCAGCATTACAGGCAGAACTTCCTTGTTCTGGGAGGAGAGGGTCAGGTGCACAAAACCCCTGCTGTGGAAGTGGAAAGGGTGAGAAATGGCACAGCTGAGTAGAGAACTGCAAGAGAAGAACAAAAAGCTGCCGAGAGTGATGTTTCCATTTTGCTGCTATGAGTGCTGGCTGCTGCTTCTAGAAGAAAGCCTTCTTTTTCCAGCAGTAGTGGCTGCCATTATAGCACCCTCATCCTTCCCTGTTAGCAGCTGCTAGCCTGACACTGCAGTGCTCCCATTGGAAAAGAAGCCCTTTGCTCTTTTGCTACACAGCAGCTGTCTCTTCTTACAGCATTTAATATTCTTCTTGCCATCTTATCTGCTCTTACCAGAGGTTTAGGGTGGAGAGTATAGAGGCTTCCTCTTGGCCTGTGGAAGGACTGAGTCTTGGCCTGAGTCTCAAGTTTAAGCAGTGAAACCAGATCCTTTATTCTGGTCTCCTGTTTAATCACCAACACTTGTCAGTTCTCTGTTACAAAGATTTGATGGAAACATGCTCCATTCACAGCAGTGAACAGTGTCTAAGGAGTGATGGGGTTTAATTCCATAGTCATTGTGTGTGATTTGTACCATTAAAGAATGATACATAATAACCTTATAATTACTTGTGTGTAATAGTGCACAAAATGACAGAATTCTGAATTAGTAATAGCTGTGTGTTTATTAGCTACATTATGATTAATTGATATATTAGGTATTTAGTAGTGCGTTGCTTAATCAGTAGATATTGCGGTCTCTTAAATTAGTTAGATCTTAGGCCTGCAATTAAAGAGCGAGAGTCAGATCCATAAATAGGGCCATATGATGCTTGGGTTTGAGTGGGGTCTCAGGAGTGATGAATCCATTCAGGCCACTCAAGAAGAGCGTGGGTGTCTGAAAACAAATGGACACATTGGTATATAACTAAGATTAAACCTAGTATGTGTTTCACTCTCCAAAGAATTACAAAGAAGTGTGATTTTTATAGGGGCAAGTGGGAACTCACTTGAGAAACTAAATGTTCCAGTTTCAGAGAATACAATGTTTGTATTCTGATGTTAACATAGCAAATGTTCTTAACTCACAGTGATGAAGAATTGCATTTGCACTGTTGTCTCAATTTTACATCAGTATCTTGGCACATCACACAGATCCTTTGAGCAGAGAATAATGGTTTTCTGCTTCTATAGTCTAAGTCAAGGTTAAAGAACAAATTCTTAACACAGATGTTTCGTATGAAATTGACTTGCTTCATTCTGGTAAATCTGAGAATAAAAAATTCTAGCACTAGCAATGCCTGTAAATATTTTATTTGAAAGCATTCGCATAATCAGAAAAAACCAGAGCTGAAGGAAAGGAGAGAGGTCATCTAATCCATTGAACTGTCTCTTGTGTCTTACTCCCTGCATAAAAATCTATCCTTAGTGAAATAGTGTCCAGAATTGCATTAAGGGGCATGATCCAGCTCTTCTCTAACTTAGAGTGAGAAATTGTCTACTTCTGAGTCATGCCCCTGGCAGCAGTGAACAGTCACCATGTCTTGTCCTATTCAGTCGATATGGAAGTTATGTTTGTCTTTGACCTTTCCGATAGCTTTTCTTACCATTTGAAGTTTGTTAACATGTATTTTCAATATGGAGAATTCTTTTACTATTTTTTTCTTTTCCCCACAGACCATGTCTTCTTAAGCTCTTTATTTTATTGCTGTGCTTGTGAGGATCTTGGGTATGTGCAGATACTGGCACTACTGAGGAAGGGGGGAAGTTTGTCTCATGTTTTGCATGTGACATTCCTGTTTATATTTGCTGGCGTTCAAACATTTTTAGTGGTTTGTGTTGGTGTTTTTGTGTATTTATTTCTGCTCAACTCAAGCTGCGTTTCATTCTGAATAGTTCTTTCGATCTATTCTTACTTAAGTATACCACTCTCTCCAATTCTTCAAGAGCAATCTACGCCTTCTACAGCACTTCTCCCATCCATGCAGTCCAGTGCCAAGCCCCTTTTTTGTGAAATGGGGCAACTTCAGTGCTTACCTGTAAGTTGTAACCACTTTTCTGCAAGTGATAAGAGTAGAGATTGAATGTATTGTACCTGAACAAAGGGAAGGTGAAAAAGACTGTGGAAGGTACAAGTATCCTCAGTGTATTTTCTCTGCGGTAAGGAGGCATTGTAAACAGGCTAATGTATTGTGTGAGTGTTTAGATCATCCGAGAAAGGCAGGGGGATTATAGTAAAAAGCTGATCGATATATATAAAGCTTCAAGAAATGTTTTTGGTCTTTAAGATTGGTGCAAGTTGAAAATTTGCTGAGCAAAAATATTTTGAAATAGGGGCAATGGAACTGGCAGGAGTGTAGCCAGCCTGATCGATAATAAAAGGATAATCTGTCTTTCTTTGTGGTACACAAAGCAATAATCTGTTGTTCAGATTGATTAAATGCCGCAGCTCTGCTTCGATTATTAATCTATCTCTAAAACAGCTTATTGTGAGTATAATACAAAGTAGTAGAGATTGGAGTAGTAGTGACAGTGATATTAACAGAAGGGTGGGGGACTCCTATTTTCAGAGTGTGAAAAAAGCTCAGCTTAGGGGGGTGCTTTTTTGGAGAGGCTTTCTGTTGATACACCTGTATGGCTTGGCTGCAGTGCCACGTTGCAAAGCTCTAAAAAGGGAGTCTGGAGGGTGAGTTTACACAAATCACAGTGATTTTGATCTCTGATACACAAATATAGGAAGTGCCATTGACTTGACAGAGGAAGAATGTGAAATACGAGCACTAAGAAACTGGGAAGCTCTTGGTTAAAAAAACCTCTGTCTAGTTATCTTTTGGAAACATGCTGTTGTCTGATTTATTCCTTTCACAAGTAACTTGTTTTATTGCTTACACCCAAGTTTATCTGAGCTGTGGGCTAGCCGAGGCTTTCAGCTTTGGTGCTTTTTAAGTTATGAGGAATAAAAAACCCTCCTGTGTATTTTGCATCCTATGCCTGGGGCTCTGTAATTGCCAAAGGGTTGGTTTTATTTCAGTAAGTCAGATAGATGGTGGTGTTTTGACTTCAGAAGACAGGGTAAGAAGCTGGAGTTTAAATTTTCCACAAGGCTCATTGCTGTCTGAAAGGGGGAATTTGGGCTCTGCTTTTTTGTTGTGGTTTGTTTGGGTTTTTTAACCTCTATGAAGAGGTTCAGCTATTCCTGCTTTCCTGAAATTTCTGAATCAAACTTTATAAAATCCAGAATTGCTTAAGACCCTAAGCAATAGCCTTTGAATTGGCCCCTCTGAGTCCAGAGTTGGACCAAATGACTTCCAGAGGTCTCCGTCAACTTATTCTGGGACTCAATGATTCAATGACATGATATTCCTAAAAATATTTGGGATGTTAACCTTTGAATAGACTTGGTTGTAACTGATGAGAGTAGTCGAGTTGATATTTGTCTTTCTCTTTTGGAGGGCTTCCTTTCACCGACACTTAGGACTCCTTGTAACATGATGTTCTCCATCACGCTGTCCTCTCATGACTGCCAGTTATTCATCTTGGTTATCTGTGTCCTGCAGTACTTGGGGAAAATAAATGGTTCTCCATGATGGGGATGACTGTAGTCTCAGTACCCTCTCTCTGAGGATTTACACATATGCAGCGGACGCCTGTTTGCTTGCTTCCATTCTGTGAGGGAACACTGAATACTCACGGGTGGTTTGTGGAGAAGCAAAGCTACCATCATGAAAATTCATGTTAGAACTTCAGAAGAATTTTCATCTTTTGAACAGCACTGACCTGCATGACTAATGATGCATTATGCTAAGAGGATGAATTTCATTGTGTTCTCTTTCCAGTTGTGTTGTGTTTTGGGTTTGGTTTGTTGTTTAGGGTTGTTTTGTTTTTTAATGGAGAATGAAATAATGAAGCTGGTGATAAAAGCTGCCTATAAAAATTCTGGCAAATTTATTACTAAACAACATGGGTTGATTTTTTTTCTATCCATCTGGTCATTAGGCCTTTCCAACTGTCAGTGTCTCATATAATCTCCTTTAATAGCAGCACATAATTAGCTTTATACTGATCAGAGTCATTGGGATGGTGGTGGTAATACTCAAAACCAGATATCAAAATCCCAAGGCAGTTAACTCGGAGACATATGTCTAAGTCAGTGTTTATGACTTTTAATCCTAAAGTCTGTAGCTGTTGATTTAGGCATATGAGCTTTGAACTATGGTCTGAAAATTTATCAGTTAAGAATCCACAGGAGTTCTGGAGGGGAAGTACAGATACCTCTCCAAACAGTAATTTGTCACTTCTTGTTTTGTTTTTCCTCCTCTGCAGTACTGTTCTCACTTCCAATATTGAATTCCTTCTTACTTGTCTAGTTTCTTTTTCTAAAAAAGAAATGTCAAGACTATGATTCTCATTACCTATGAGAATCATAGTCATGACATTGCTCTGTCAGGAACCAATTCTCTCAGTTTCTGATCTTAATCCAGAATCAGATATATATAATCTATATATATGTACTTCACGCAAGTTACAGGAAGGATGTGGCAGGATGGCAGTTTTCTGGTGGGTTTGGGGAGTGATTTTGAGCTGGTTTTGTTTTACATCTGAAAATGATTTGTGTTTAAAATTACCTAAATCAGGTTGGTCCCAAACTCTGAAACTTTCATGTAAGTCTGGAATGTCAAATTCCAAGTGTATTTCAACCTCCTCTTTGGTGCAGGACTTGAATCTGAAGCTTTGCTTCTGCAAATACAAGGTGGTTGTCATTGTTAGGAAGGCTCTTGGAGAATGTTGATGTTACTGCAACTAGGACTTCATTATAAAAGTATGATTCTTTCAATTCTTTTTAAAGAACACTTTATTTGACAGCTCTCTTTCAGAGGCGTTCTGGCTTGCATATAGGGTTGGACAAATGAGCTATTTGGCCATAAAAGAGGTACCCAACTAAGAAAGGGGCAGGATTTCGAACACTTCAGACATAAGTTTATTGACTAGAACTAGGAAATTATTTGGATCCTGTGCTGCCTGGATCCCAGACACCATTTTGTGATTAAGGGGTCTGTGTGCTGAACATCAGCCTCTGTATTCTTCTCTATAGTCAGCCAGAATAAACTGAACAAGGTTTCAAAAAAGGAAACACACCTTGACAAGTGAAAATTGCATCTCCTGCATTAAGTTTCTTTAAAGCTGGAAGTGTCTTTGAATTTTAGGCTTTCAGTTCTTCAATAAAAGATCACAGTTCCCTTTTTGTTCTCTAGCATTGTAATCCATTTGAGGATTCTGTCAACAGTCCTTTCAAAAACTGCATAAACCTGTTAAGATTTGTAGGAGAAAAATCAATACAAGATACCTTTTACTTGTAACTTGAAGTTCACAGCCAGAACTTCCTTCAAGAAATGGTTCGGTACTAGAAAAGGAAATGCAGACTTGTGTTTTTCTCTATGGTTATCTATAGAAAGCAATCAGTGATACCACTATGGGGATTATTTTTGGCCCAGATGTTTGCTCAGGGATTATTTTTGTTGTTTGCTGCCTGCTCTAACTGACCAGAATGTAAGGACAAGTCTTAACTCTGACAGGACAGTGGGATAGATCGTGAGAGTGCAGCACTTGAAACATTGCCTAGATGGGAAGCATGTTGACTTCTAAAAGAGGTGTGTCAAGATTCACTGCAGGATCTATTCCTTACCTTCCTCCTTTAATTTCCTGCATCATTTAGCCAGTGTTTTCCGTGGCAGAACTGCTCTGCACATCAGTGCTTCCCTTTATGTTTATTAATAAATAGTGATTTCTGCTATGCAAGATTTTTTGGCAAGTAGCGGTGAATATAATCTCTCAGGGTTTCAGACAGAAACTAAAGATAACTCCCAGACCTTTTAATAAGAAACCAAAACATGTTAATGATGCATGGGCACCAGCCTGTAGTTCAAATGACAACTCCTCTCCCCTCCTATCCTTCACCTTCCTCCCAAGATTAAACTCTTACCCTATTCCTTATGTTCATATTTTCAGGCTTCTCTCTGGAACTTCTTTCTTCATACCTCAAACCACATTTGGTCAAAGTGTAGTTTCAGGGTGTGGGATGGGGGAAGAGGAATGCCACTTTCTAAAGTCAATTGAAAAAGAATATGCTGATGTAGAAGAATAGGTAAGAATGTTTTATGTAGAGCTGCACTCTTAAAAGATACTTAGTTTTGTGAAACATCTAAATATGTGTGCAAAGCTATTAAAATATCAAGGCCCTACAAAAACCTTAAAAGGGCTTGATTTAAAGTTAAATTTAGCCAAGTTAACTCTTAATTCAACTATTTTTTTAAAAACTCAACTATGAAATGAAAATGATCTGCCCAATGCCCTATCTTGAAAGCCTTGAAAATATCCCCATAGATTGTCACTTGAACATAGTTATTGATAATTTGAGGATGTACCCTACAAGACACGAATGAGAAGCAATAAACTGGATAACTTTCATTGAAACAACTGATGACTTTAAAAAGTGTGTATTTTTTGGTCACCCCCCTCCTCATGTGCCATGATGGGTATTTTTAGTTACATATCTGAAGCTCTGTTACTCAAGTCGTGTATGCTCACGGCATAGATTAATGTAATACTTTGCTTTCTTTGTAAACACACTTGTTGAAGAGAGGTATGGAAGACTCAATGTGAATTATTAACTGTCTTCTTTCAGACAAGCAATCTGTTCAGCAGAAAGGTGGGAGGACTGGAGAGCTGAAGGTGGACTGCCAATAGTTTTGTTTGTAGTTGATCCTGTGCTTGCTTTAGGGGTCATGTTTACTGCCTGTACCTGCTGTCTGTTCCTTCTTGTTTCCTTCTTTAAGTCCTTCATTATTTTTTTCAGCACAAAAGAAAACTTTCTGCAGTGTAGGGATGGTATGAAAAATTGTTACAGACAAGCATCTCGAGCACTAGTGAGGCTTTTGTGAGGCTTGTGAGGCTTTTCAGGCTTGTTCCATTAACAGTTCCTTAACAAACATCAAACCTGAATAATGTTTCAAAATCATTCTAGCCTCTTGACTGATCTTCTCTTATATATCTCGTATATATCCAATTAATATAACTATTAATTTGAACTTTTGGAGAAGACCAGCAGAATTCGCACTCTTCAGCAAAACCAAATGGCTGTCACTTAAAGCTTTCCTAGGTCACTGCAATAATATCAGCCATGGAAATTTCACCCTGCAGAATAAGGCCTATAAGAACCTTTGTCTCGTGACTGTGCCATGCTCATATATTTTACCATTGAAAGTAATCTGGAGGAGTGGTTGCCAAAGTGGTGCAAAGAGTGGGCTGAGAGAAATGAAAGTGAAAAGAAGCTTGTGTTTTATGAAATGAATATAGAGTCATAGAATCATAAAATGGCTTGGGTTAGAAGGGACCTTAAAGATAATCTAGTTCCAACACTCTGTGCTCTAAGGGAATATTGTTTCATTAATTCCTTTTGCCAGCATCACCTTAATCTAGCAGAGCTGATTTGCAGTGCTTGTAATATTGGGATTGGTTTGTTACTAGTGGCTGCTTCTGTATTTTGAAGGCATTGGTTCGATGAATCTTGTTAGCATCTCTCCACTAATCTGTTAGAGGCTGCAGGCTGTTCTTGTCTCCTGCTGGCAGAGAAGGTTATTTCCCAGCCATGCTGCTTAACGTTCCTTCCCTGAGTTTATTTCAGGGACAGCCTAAAGGAACAGACCATGTCAATGCACTGAACAAACGAACAAATCTGTTGCCTTGCAGTCTCAGTAACATTGCTTCTCTTTCAAGTAAGGTGCAAGATCTTCTTCTTTTAGGTAAATTATTTACCAGTCAGCTCTTTGAGCCACCTGGGAAGGGACCCTTTTCGAGTTGGTCAGTTAAGAAATAAGCTCCTGGGGTGATTCTGAGCATCTTTGCTTTTTTCATCATGGAGTGGAGTCAGTGTTTCTGCTGGTCCTTATTGCTCTCTCTGATGTATCCAGTTATTGGGTGTTTAAAACTTCAAGTGGAGTAAAACTACTGGAAATATTAGCCAATATGGTCTCTTTTGGTAAGCATTTTAGCAACTACCAGAATTGGAGATAGAGAATTTCGCTTCTGTGCCAAAGAAAATAAAGGCAGAAAGAGAGGTCCTCAAGGAACAAGCAAAGAATTAGAGGGCTATGGAGGTGGGTTAGAATGAAGGGATGCATTTATTTATGTGCCGTTTGGAAGCTGTTATCTCTGCTTGATATAGTAATGCTATTTTGAAATGCTTTCGCCACTTCCATCCCACCCCCAAGAAAAGAAGCTGATTCATAAACTTAAATAGAGAGTCTTGGCTGTAGAAAAAAGATATTACACATCAAATTTCAGGAGTGTTGTGTATTAAGCCCAAGTAAAAGTCATTAAATTTTATTGCAGAGCTATGAAATAAAACTAGTTTACAGGATAAATCTCTAGTATGACTTTTTTAGGACATTGATCAAAATTTACATACGCATTAAAACAAAGAGACACAGTTGTTGAATGATTGAGTTTCTTGCTGCCTCGGAAGTCCTTTGTATCCCTTCTTTTACAGGTATTTACTTAATTGTTCTTGTTCAGTCAGGTAGGTATCACAATTGGTAATATAAAATAATGATTTTAAATGCTGTTGATGTATCACTTATAGAGTGTGTTTGAAGTTGTTTGAAATCACTCTAAACAATCCCTGCTGATATAAGTAGAAGAAAGTAAAGACAAGGAAGAAAATAGATGTAAACATTAGCGGACTGCAATAAGATTATTGATCTCTTTTGAGTTGCTTTACAGATAAAATGGCAAAGCAAAATGTCCAACTTCAGAAACATTGTTTGAAGAAAATATGGAAATGTAGCAGGAGAGGAAGAAAATGATGAATGATACTTTGTTAGAGAGAGTGGAAAATGCAATCCTTCTGCATGGAGTATTCATCATTTTCCTTTTTGTTCTAGAACCGTTTAGTAAGCTTTTGATGAATGTCCATTTAACTGTAGTAGGCAAAAAATCTTGTTTAAAGTCTTGCTTCATGGTCATCTTGAAAAGCATTACATCTTAATAGTTAAAAACTTTATCAGGTTCTGTACAACTGTTTGTCTGAGGCTTTAAGCAATTCACAGAAGAAAGCAGTGAGGAATTTCATTCTGAACAGTTGCAAGGAGGGTATGATGCGTATGCATGTGCATCAGCGCAGAACAGGCTTTAGGAAAATGCCACTGGAGGTATTGGTCTCGGAGGAGAAACACATTACTCCAAATACATGCATTCAGAATAACAATGAAACTACCCTCTGAGGAGTTCTGTGATGGTACATGTCAACTGTGAATGTTCGTAAAAGGTAGGAAGAGAGGGGAGAACTTGTGCCTTGTAGTGTTAAGACCTGTGCAGGCTCTAACACATACGCCTAAAGTTGTTTCACATGGGGAAAAAAAAGGATGTAAGTGAAAATAGTGCATGGAAATTTTTTTCCTTTTAAAAATGCAGCCTTGCTTATTTACAAAAAATTCACAAGTTCTGTTTCTTGAAAAATGTGGTGAAAAATGAGGTGTAAGTGAGAGCTGGAGTGAGGCATTTGCCGGTAGGTGCCGACCTCTTACGCCACCTTTAGCCACCCCTACAAAGTGCTCGGCTATTCTGAATCTCTTTTGTAGTCTCTTGCTTCTTTCTCCTGTACACATTTGTATGCAAAGCACTACCCAGCAAAGTTTCTACTTGTTTCTAAGTTAAATTACCATAGCATTCTTCCACATGCTTTTGGAAGGTGACAGAGACAGAAGCTCTGTTCTCGAGGCAGGTACTGTTTCGTGAAAGATCTTCACTATTTATTACATCTATCCCTGGTGGAAGATTGCAATTACTATCCTACTTCCAGCAACTCTTTACCTGAATCATGACAGCTCTTAATTATGTGTGAAAGAAGAAGTTATGTACAGAGAAATTTCTTACAGCAAATTACCTAGGAGATATATTCAGACTTAGAACAGTCTTCAGCAGCGCTATTCTTCTCATGGTTCTCATTCTGTTGTTTTTGCTTCAGGAGCTGTGAAACTTTGCCTGACTTATGATACCAGAATTTGCATTGGGAAGGATTTTCTGCTTCCTCTTTCCCAGAGTTTCTCTCTCCTGTTTAATATATATGTATTTTTTTAATCAGATTTTGCTCAGTCTCCGTTTATTCCTTTAAGTAAGCCTCTTGCAGTCTACTGCCGAGTACTCTACTGCTGAGACTGCTGCTGAAGAAACCACAAAGAAATAAGGAACAAGCATTCAATTTTCTGATCGAGCTTAATATTTTAAATCTTATTATTCAGCTACATAAACTTTATTACCCTTCAGTTATAAATGTTGCATTTCCCGTTTAAGTATTTATTGGCAAAAATTTATTAATGTCTGTACTTAGAGAAAGTATCACAATAGTAGTCATGTTGGACTTGATTTTCAAAATCACTTCAAGCCTGCAGAAGCTGGCATTTCAAAAATGTCCTAT
The DNA here is from genome assembly GCF_004027225.2 of Strigops habroptila. NCBI lineage: Eukaryota > Metazoa > Chordata > Aves > Psittaciformes > Psittacidae > Strigops > Strigops habroptila. The sequence goes on along the minus strand of NC_044285.2, from coordinate 39,814,693 downwards.
TCCAAGTCATGCTAAATCCAAGATTCTGCCCAGTCTCTCCTCATTCAAGATTATTCACTATGATTTTTAATAAGCCTTTCTTAATTTATGTTTTAGTGTGAGACTTACGATGGCTTGAAATGAGCCTCATGTATTAAAGGTAACTCTGACAGCACAAAGTAGGTTAAATTATAAAATGCAAAGAGTTTCAGGGAAGAGGTGATCATTGGGGAATGTAGTAGTAACTTGATTTTGTAGATTGACTGTCACTGATGACCATTCTCTAATCAATGTACTACAGGAAACAGCTACATGTGTGATGCTAGTTGGTCTTTGTTTTCCATTTCGGCTATTAAGCCATCAATATAACTGTCAATAGAGGAGCTGGCCACTTGTTGGAAAGCTTGCATCCATAGATAGGAGAGAATGTTCCTGTAAAAAGCCATTGGTCTCCCAGCAGCATTAGAAGTTGAGTTTCAGAAAGCCATGCAAACATTTTGCACTGCGGTTTTTCTGCAGCAGGGCTAAGTGTTACAAGGACAAGGTCATCCTAATGCCCTCAGTGGAAAGGAACAGCCCAGCTGCCTGGGGGACTAGAATTACAGGGCTCTTTTTTTCTGCCTAATTAGCAATATTACTTTGTATTTTGCACATCCTTTTGCATATGCTAGGAAGCAGTCTGCAGGGAGCTCATTATGTTTCTAGCCTTGTAGTTATAGGCTTGCAAAGCTGTAGCTTCAGGGAGGTGGGAGGTGCGTTCACTTCAAGTTCCATATCCAGACTGAAACACTGCTGAGAACTTGTAGGAACTCTGCAGGATGTCTCCTGTGAGGCACGCGTTATCCTGTCCTGCGTGTTCCTGCAGAGAAGCTGTCCAAATGAAACTTCCTTGATGTATTTTCATTTTGAGATAATGGCCGAGGGCAGGATTTTGGCTCGTTTGTCATCTGGTAATGAGTCTCGAACCAGCGAATGTCTCGAACAAACGAGCCAGGGAAACATTGCTTATCGCCACCTTGCCATGGTTATTCAGAGCCCAGTGTAATTCCTGTGGCTGGCATATTCTACTAGTACAGTTTAGTGTGAGGGCTTTTTATTTTTTCTCTCCCCTCTTTGATGGAGAGAGGGTGAAACATGACAGAATCCCATTGCCAGCACCTTGCTCTGCTAACAGGTTCAAGACCTGCTCAAAGTGATTCAAAGAACTCGCCAACAAAGTTTAAGTTGACAAGCAGGTATTCTTTATTGCAGCACTGGGAGACACGGGGGATTTCTCCTCCTAACGCTTCTCACCTGAGCGTTAGACAAACTGTGTTTATATTGTTACTTAACATACATATTCATTACATTTCCAGTAAACGTCATACATATTCATTACATTTCCAATAACTGCTTTACAGAGATCTACGCCTATTTCTGCATGCGCACAATAACGTGGTAGTGGTCTTTTGGGACCTCTGGTGATCGTTTCTTCATCATCTTAGTCCTCATCACTTCGTTCTCTAGTTGAGCTTTAGGTTTGGAAGGTCCTGTTGTCGTGTCAGCAACCACTAGTCCAGTTCTGGCTGGTCATCGTGAAACATTTACCCAAGATACTTTCTCACTGTCGTCTATTAAAATATCCTACTTTTTCAATGTCATCTATTACAAGGCCACAAAGCCTAACTGAATGTAACTATTTACAAAAGATTTGTACTTCCTTGTCTCAAATGCAAGACAAGACTCTACATAGGGCAAGAGCTCCTGACAACACTTGAAGGACAACAGCATGAACATGAGTTGAAAAAATGCCTGAGTGAGTCCAAACTCATTCACTTCTCTTAGAGCTTGGCTCTTCTGAAGGCTGGATACTTCAATCAAAAAAGATGGTACACTGTTCCTTGTGGAATTATTTTGGATAACCGAGTTGAATGGTTAAAATTGATCAGAGTATTGTGTTGTCATTTTAAGGACATCATGGAATTGTGCTAGTATCTGCTCCTCAAAAAGTGTGTGTATCTTTACCCATTGAGGATCAAAGAGGATGTTGCTATGTGAAGTCCCAAAAGTTGGTCAGTGCTTTAATGAGAAATATTAATTACAGGTGTATAAAAAGATGCATCTGAATGTCATTGACTTTCCCTAGTTGATGAACTGTACCTTTCTTCCTCTTGCTACCACCAGATAAATGATTTTGGATTTGTACAGCCATTTTTAGGCACTACACACCTGGCATCACCCCATTATCCTGTGGGGAAAGGCGCTTTGTCATTTAAGGCATCACAGAAATAAAATGGCATTGGCAACTTCCCCGTCACTGAAATACAAATGCACAGACCCCAGAGTAACTGAGAATAAAAGAAGCCATTTCATTTTAATGGAACATAGTTTGAAAAATAGTTTTTAACAGTTGTAGTTTTGATTTTAACTGCATTATGATAGCTGATACATTTTTAAACAAATAGTATGTAAATGTACTTTGTGTAATGTGTAGAATTAACAATGCACATACATATAAATAGTAATTTGGACTATAGAGAATTTTGTCAGAAGAGTTTTTCTTCATTTATGTGGAAAAATTGCGCCAATGAGAACAGAAGACTTAGTGGAGTTGCAGAGGTGTGTGTCAGCATGGGATTTGTCTTCATCAGTGTGTTCTGCGCCTTTCTGCGGCTTATACCACTTCAGCTTCTAGCAGGCTGAAGAATGCCTGCTTTGCTCAAGTGTCTTAGTTGCAACTGACTTAATTGCTTAGAAAAATATCTTTGCAGGGCAAAGCAAAAGCAATCAAAATGCTCCAAGAGTGCGGAAGAGTAGACTTGTGACAAAAAGAGAAATGGCACAGAGGGTAAGTCATTCCAGTGTACTGTTCTTGCATTATTTAATGTGTATTTACTGTAAATAAAAGAGACCAGTAGTAACCGTGGAATCATCAGTGATACAAAATGTCTTGCTCTTGGAGGTTCAGGGAAAACTGTGCTCTGAGATTTCTGAACATAAAAATGTATTAATTTCTGCAATGTACCAGATATGTCATTCTAACATGTTCCAACTGAAGAATTTGTTGAGTTTTTTTAAATTTGAATATTTCTTTCAGGGTGGGTCTTTCTTCCTCACCTCTGCTCTGTGCTTTGTAGGATGACAATGCAATCTTTTATAATTACCATATCAAAGATAGAGGATAGCTACCAAAATATAGGATACAGTATGTCCTAAAGCATTTATCAGTCTTTATCCTAACAGCCAAGTGTTCAGTGACTGTGGGTATGGCTGTCTGGGCATTCAATTAGGCTTATTTACAGGGGTTTAGATTGCAAAACTGGTTCAGCCATAAGTGCTTTGTCAGGAAATAAAGATCACTCGTATACTTGTGAGTCTGTAAAGCTTTTAATTTGTATGTTTCTATGTATTTGTTGTGAGATGGGAGGACACTTGTGCTTATTTCCTGTGGGAGCTTCTGAAAGTATTTTCTGAATAACCTGCCTCTGATTTTCAAGCCAAGAGCTCAGACTGGGACAGATGACTGAATACACTGTTCTGCTGGGGTGGAACTGGTTTAGGGTGTGACGGGCCTGTCGACCCTTGCAGCAAACACTGCTGCTTCAGCCTTCTGTCGCTGTCTTTCATGTCAACATCTTACCTGGATGGGAAGTCCCCTTTCAGGATGCCTAGGTTCGGTTGGACATGCCGAAGAAGTGAGATCATTTTCATTTTTAGGCCTATTATGAATTCTACTAGTTATATGCCTGTTACTAATCCTTTCTGTCCGCGTATGTGTGTTCCTCAGAACATGCTGTTGTGTTCTCAGACATCCTCAAGAGCTTTCGTATGTCTAGCAGATTTTTGGAAAAGAGGTGGATGATTTTCCCTATTGCATATGAAATCTCATTTCACTCCTTCAGAGCAATCCCCTTGTCATTTGTCAGTAACACAAGAAATCATGGGGAAAATACCAACTTCTGATTAACAGTAATTTAAAAATAATGTAACAAACCACATTAATTTATGATCTTACCAAGCTACCAACTTTTTTAGAAATAATTGCATAATAAAGAAATTCCTTCTTGAAGGAGCAGAACATAGATATTGTCTGTTTCAGGATAATCTAGATTTCTGAATTCAGCCCTGGAAGCAGAATTCAACCAACTGCCAAGCATGGCAATGATACACAGCCATGAATAACATAAATAGCATCCACAAGCACTGTCTGAGACGGGCTGAGCCTGATCTTCAGCTGTTCCAGCCCTCTGATCCTCTGTGATATGCTGTTCCAGCTGTGATAACCTGCTATCAGCAAAGAACTTGGACAAGGAAAAATGAGTTTTACTGTCTGACTCTCAGATGAAGGACTATCTGGGCAAACTCCCATCCCAAGCCAGCGTATTTATTTTCTCCAGCTTAGTCGTGGTTGAATTTCATCTTTTTTCTTGAGATTTTGATTTGACTTCAGAGAAAAAAGTGCACTTAGAAGCAAAGGGATGGAAGTAAGCTGGAACAAAGGTTTAAATAAACTTATTGAGGTAGATGCTTAAGAATCCTGGCAATAGAAATCCTGTGGATTTCTACAGTCCAGGGCTAACAAAATGCTAACCAAAACATGTGTGACATTCTGTCACGCTTCCAAAACTGTGACACTACCTGGTTCCTCCTGTGATTTCTGTTTACAGTTCCAAATAGATCATCCTTTAGAGGGAGGCCAGCCCATATGTACCTAAAACAGCTATTCACATAGCTATACCTATAGGTACCATAGGAATACCTAATCAAGTACGTATTGAGCAATGGCAATACCTAGCATAAGTGTATGGTATAGGAAAAATTAACTCTTAATTATCTCCATTAAGGCGTATGTAATTTTAGGTGCATTTTAAAAGCTTTTTGTATAAATCTAGTGTTAATATTTAATACATCAACATTAATAAATTCATATTTATATCTGGGAAAAGGAAGCAAGTGTATTCTCAATGCTCAGGAAAATCAGTTGAAGTTCTCAGAAGTCAGTGAGGAAGTGTAGAGCACAGGCCTAAATTTCTGAAAGAAATCCTAGATATAGGATTTGCCACAAATGAGCCTGCAAATGATTCTAAAGAGACTAACGCACTTATGAGGTAGAAGAGGGAAAGTGCAACAAGACCAATGTGAATTAATCACAAGAGTTATGACCAGTTGTGCTCCCAGCATTTATTTTGATATAAACTGCAGAATTTCTGAGGCTAGGCACTGTCTGAGCTATTGAGAACTGGCATGCCAGAGTTGTCAGCTCGCTCTGTATTTCCAAAGCAACTTGTCCCAAATATGTACTGATGTCAGCAGCACAAATGTGTGCATAGTCAATTAAAATGCTTTTCAGTATTTTTTAGATACTGTAAATTCTGCAGTGTTGTTCTTCAGCTATCACCTTCTAAAGATGAAAAAGCTACTGAAAGCCCCCCTGTGTAAGACAGAATACAGAATGTCTTCTTATCCCAGTGATGCTTTGTGGTGACAGTTTCAGTGGCAGCAAAAACTAGAGCAGCTTTGGTACCAGCATTCACTGCCTGCCGTGCTGAACCGTGGGGACAGGTTACAGGTATAGGGTGGGTAATGGGTCAGCGACACTTGAGAAGCAATGTGTGTTCCGGGGTGCAGTTGTTCCCTAAAGTGAGATCTCTATCAGGCTTGAACTTAATAGTGGCTATTGTGGAATATCTTGGTCAGCTAATGGCTGATTGAATTGCAACCTTGATATGATTGTGGAATCATAGAATGGTTAAGGTTGGAGAGGACTTTAAGATCATCTAGTTCCAACCCCCTGCCAACAGGCAGGGACGCCTTCTTATTTTGCTTTTAGCTGATTGCAAAAGAATGATCTCTTTCCAGGAAAGACTGCTGGAGGACTTGGCAAGTGTTTGTTGGGGAGCAAGTCTCATTTCTCTTCAACTTCTTCATATTTTCCCTTTAGACAGTAATATCATGCAGTTCTGCAAATCTTGACCCAGTACTGGAGGAGGATCTATTTGGAGATGGTGGAAGAGGAGTCACAGTGTCTATAGATAATTATTACCACAGAGGAACTCAAATACAGACATTAATCTTTTTTCTTCCAGGAGTATAGCTGACATCAGGAGCCCCACTGGCTATTTAGTCAGAAGCCAGATGGCTGATAAGGAAAATGCAAGCAGCAGGTGACAGTTAGCACATGTGCTCCCTCAGACTACCTGGTTACCCCAGGACTGGAAGATTCACCAGCCAGGTACCGCAGAGCATTGCTCCTGGAAGCCACTCACTGTGGGTTAGGAGTGAAAAAGAACTTGTTCACACAGGGGAAAAATAATTGCAACAGCTCTGTTTTGTTTGGTCACAAATTATTTCATTTGGGGATGATCAACCTTAGTATTCCTGGTTTTATTAATATGACAGGCTTCTAACTGTTTAGTCTGTGGGATGTAGAATAGGTTGGGAAGCTGGTAAGAAATATGCTGTCACACGATGCCTGAATTATTATGCAGATAAAATTTCCCAACTTCCCTCCTCCAGTTTATCCTATTTGGCAAGATGCATGAAAAATAAATGGCTGTTTCTAGTGAAAGCAAGTGCTACTTCATCTAGAATAATCATTCTGTGGTTAAAAGATTTACAGTTTTAACCATTCTCCAGTACTGTTTGCAATCACTGCTGCTTCTCAGTTTCAACTCTGCTGCTTCTCTGCTCTATTTCCATTTCTTGAACCTTCTCCATTTGCCTACTAGCTTTTCTTCAGATAATCTGGAAGGTGAAGAATGACCAGACAGAACTGAAATGCCATTTTGTTGTGCTTAATAGCTGATTAAAAAAGAGCTGGCCCATCTCTAGTGTTCACGCGCAAATGCTCTCTTGGGTTTTTTAAATTGAGTCATAGTTGCCTATGCCAAGAGCTTGTCAGTACGGCGGGATGGAAAGCACTCAGCTCTTCTTAGTGTTATATAAAGTTGTCATTTTGGAAGAATGAGCAATGATAAAGAACTGTTGCAGTGCCTTTGCCTGTTTTCGCAGTAAACCATGATGTTGCTTGTAGTGTTGATCTCTTTTCTAACAAATTTTCTCTTGTAAGGAAAGAATTCAAAACAAAGCAATAGGAATTTAAGCACAATATATATAAGGAAAACAGGGCTGGTTTTCTAGAAACATTTCTATCAAACATGAACATTCCTGCATGCAGTGTAATAAGGTGTGAAAAGATTTAAGACTTTCATGTAAAACATGAAATTGAGTGTATTGTTTCTACTGTGGCAAGCACATTAGCAGATGTTAACATCTAGCTGTACATGAAAAGAAAAATTTAATATAAAACATTCTTAGCTCTGTACAATATATACAGATACATTGTGTGCTGACTTCTGTAATCATGTGAATTCATGGGTAATGCAAGGCATAATTAATAATTATAGTGTTTGAAATCTCAGCAGAGAATGCTCTCACTGACTTCTGTAGTCTCCACTTTTTCAAGTGGACAACAGAATTCTTAGTGATTCTGAGAACTCACTTCTTTGCTTTCTCATTAACATTCAAATTACCTGCAGGACAATTATTAATGAAAACTGACATTGCATACTCTAGCTCTGAAGCCACTGTTGCTTTTTAGTAAGCAATCATTTACTTTTAGCACTCTGAACCAACAAGGTAATGCTTCTGAAACTCTATATTTCATAACCATAGCTGAAAATCAGCCTTCAGAGTTCCAGCATCTGTGGCAACATGTGCTCGTGCATTAATTTGCTGAGTCAATGTTCCAGCTTTCTGATTCACCTCTTTTATGGAGGTGATAACAGCTTTGGTGAAGCTGTTCTGCAACAGAACTAGCTGCTTTCTCAACCAAGGACTCATTGTTTTGGATATTATGCTTTAAAAATTTCGCAGGGGACAATTGGTCCCCATGAAATAGACAACTTCCCTAGCTTCTTCCTGTGCCTTCTCATGCTATTACTTTTCTGTTGTTGTCTGACTGCAGCTATCAACGAGACAGACATTATGGTAAGAAAATACATTCTGCTGGCACACAAGCAGAAATCCACCTGACTGCAAGCTGTGTAAATCTGCCTGATAAATGCCACTTGCCTTTATAAGATATTAAGCAAAACTAGAAATAGTGAATTGCTTATGGAAAGCAAAAAATGCTGGAGCATAGAGGAGAAAGGTTTAGAGGGAGAATGTCAGATGCATGTGTTTGCATAAGCTGAGGTAATGTTAGTAACTTAGGAACAGGAAGGCGAGTTCTTAGAGATTAATAATTTCCATGTTGAGAAATTCAGCATCATTACATGCATGTACTGGTAAGTAAGTCTTGTGAAGCAAACTGCATCCAAAGAGGCTGCTTGGCTTGCAGTGGTGGGTCTTTGTGCTGCCTGCATGTGTGTCAAGTAGCATTAATATTATTTAAGTGATGGGATTTATTTTTGCTTTCCCCAGCCAAGCAGAATGATGAAGACTGACAACTACAAATTGTCTCTTTCTTTCAACTTTGTAACTATCCAGGTGAAGTTTGATCATTTGAAATTTAGATGTGGTGCTTGGGCAAGTCACAAGGTTAGAAGCATAAGAGAATGGCTTCTGTGTATAATTAACCCCATTCCAAGAATCCCTCGCCACAACTGGGTCAGACATAAGTAATTAATTATCCTTGGCGTGAGAGCTTTGACGTACACACTAGTTGGGAAGATAAAGTAATGAAAATGTGGAAAGTGTAATAGCCTTGCTGTGAGGTGCCTGTGAGGAGATGGGTATTGGGACAGCATTAATGTGTTATCTCACTGTTGCTTTTAAATATAGTTCAGCTTAATATTGTGTGATTTCCTGATGAGAGGTCGTTAGTGTAACTCAGCATTGATATAAAGAAGCACATAATCACTATTGCTACATACAGAATTCTGCAAAAAAATCATTTTATATTTATTAACCATGCAAAGTTATTTCTTTTTCTCGAGATTTGTTCTAAGGCAAAGGTATTCGTTTTCCTGCACTTCTGCTGTTTCCATTAGCAGTCTGTATCCCATTTAATCCACGAGAACTTGTTACAGCCCCACACCCATCCCAGCAAATTTCTGTTCTCCTGTGTGCTCCTGTGCTGATGCCACAGTCACCTCAGAGCAGACCAACTGTAATATCAGAGGAGGAGTATGAGAATAAACGGTGTGCTCCTGCCTTGGCATGTCCAGATTCAACCATCAGCTTTGTATTTCGCACAGCATAGTGCCAAATTGTCTGTCTTTGTCATGGAAGTCTCCTTGTTTGGGCAAATTACATAATGCTCTGATTCCTAGTTTGTCCTTGAGCTTAGGGGAAAAAAAGGGGGAAAAAGAAAATCAGTTACCATAAGAATCAAATCTGGATATGGTAAAGATCTCAGGGGCAAAGGCTTGGAAGTGCTGCAGCCTGTTGTATCAGTAGCAATACAAGATATACTGTGTTCTGGGTATTTCTGGAGTGTTTCATCTCTCACATTTCGTATTTAACTTAATATAAAGATTTTAGAGGAAAAATGTATTGTAAGGCATATCTGGCTTTTTTTTGGTTGATTTTTCTTTTCTGAGGTTGGCTTCTGTGTTTGATTAATGACCTGAGCAGCTGTATTCTGTTTTTCACTATACACATGTAATTCAGAATACTGAATCTGAGATGTTAATATTCAAATCCAATTGTGTTATGTGTTTGTAATATAAATATATTATCTTTTTGTTTATACCAGTATCTGATTTTAGAATTAAAATTAAAATGACCCCATTTTTGCATGGTTAATAAATATGAATAGAATATTTTGCAGAGTTCTCCATGTAGCAATAACGATTATGTGCTTCTTTATATCAATAGGTACTACATAAAGTTATGATGTTTAGTGCTTTTTATTTTGTAACAATATATAGAGTTAACTTTAGCACACTTTTTTTCAAGTGTAAGTTTAGCTAATATAGGAGGAGGTTTTCAAAACAGGTAATGCCTGGTAATGCCACTTATGCAATTTCAATCTCTATAAGTCAAATAATGTTGTTGGTTACATATTATAGATCATTTTCTAAGCTTTGGATGGGAAAAATGTTCACGACTCATGTCCAGGCTGGTGCTTTTATTTCCTACAATAATTATGCAGTATTACCACATATAGACACAGACTTAAAGTGTTTCTGAAACCAGCAGTGATTGAATAATGTGGGATCTCACTACCTCTGTAATAGGCATTACCTGGAACTTTAATTCCTTTTTGTTCCCTGTCTGCTTCCCAGCTCTGAGTAGTAGTTTCCTGCATTTTAAGACAAGTCAAACCTTGTACCACTGGGCCCTTGGCCATCTTCTTGGCTAACTTTTGCAGTCAGCAGCAGAAGTGGAGCTGTGTGGGTTGTTTCTGTCTTACCCATGAATATTCTAGGGCTGAAATCTTCAGTTTGGGGGGCAGAAGTGAATGAACTTTCTGCCCTGGATCCTGTGAGAATATTTGATACATCTCCTAAAATAGCAGACATGCTTGAGCGTAAACTGAGGTCACCCATCTGCCTGCTTTGATCTGAATGAAACATTTCTCAGCAGTTTATTTATCTACAAATAAATATTTGGTAGTGCTCTTCCTATATTCAAATGAAAACAGCAGGAGAGACACAAAAAGATACTTTGTCTTTCCATTAAGAAAACAGTCTCTAAAGCTGCCTGTCAGCTGTGGGGAGGCTGGGAGGCACATCACTGGAAATCAGGGTGTGATTTGACTTGCACAATCTGAAAACATTTCAGAAACTGCATTACATATGCACAAAGCCAAGACATTAGGTCAGTTGATGCCATAGACAATTCTCTCTTTAAAGCAAAGTATTGTTGTCTTTCAATTTGAGGGCACTTCATAGTTTCTATGTAGTTTAAGTAGCAGAAGAGATTATAAAATAACTGAAGCTTCTTTGAACGCATGCCATACCAACTGAAACTTAAAATCACTACAAAAAGACTGTTTTCAGTCTTTGCGGAAGTCTAATACTCTGTGCAGCACAGCTGATGGTAATAAGGGCTGAGAAGTTGAGACAAACTCCTTTTAATGTTCGGTATGTTCTTTCTTGAAAGGAGAATTACATGGCAATTGTGTAAAGCTCAACAGAGTTCAAAGGAAGTCTTAGGTGGATTTGGGTAGTGCACACTCAGCTCTTCACAATGCCATGACTCAATGGGACTTCTTGTGGTGAGGCTGTTAGGCCCTTGAGGCAAATCTGGCAGTAGCACAGCAGTATTCACAAGGCAATGGCAATTTTAGATCTATTTCTTTAAATTTCTCACTTAATTGTTAATATGTTTTCCCCTCACCCATTGAATTCTTTTCTCTGTAATAAGTTGGACAAAGTTGTAAGACAAGATGAGTTTACTTGTAACTCGGTCTCTTTTGGGCCTGCCTCAAAACAATTTCCTTAATAACGCCACAACATGAAGCACTTGTACAAATTACCCTCAGAGATACATTGGAATTGTTATGAGACTCTTTCACTTTATTTACATCATGATGCTCTGTCAGCTTTTGAATACTCAAGACTGTTTCTATGTCTGGATTTAACAAATATGTAAATCAGGTGTACATCTCCCTTGGAATGCAAATGTCTCTAATGAGGGAAGACAACAAACTTCAAAACAAACAAACAAGAGAATAGAATATGGTAAATAGCTCATGTGAAAGTGAGGAAAGAAACGCTGCTCCAGTGAGTGGAGCAGAGATGCCGGGCTCTAATCCTTGTCCTGGGACTTGTGTAATCAGCTCGTCTTGAAGCTCTGACACATCAATTGTTTCTTAGCAGGGAGAGAGCTGGGAAGAATGGCAGCCAGGCAGAGTGCTCCCATAAGGCAGCATGAAAACTGCTGCTTTTCCTCTCCGTGGCAATCTAGATAGCTGAGAGGATTGCCTTCCTCTGGCTGCGTCTGTTCACACTGGTAGAACACCACTCCAAAGGGCCCCGGCTCGCTCAAGTACTTCTTTATTTTGTAATAATTAAAAGAGACGTTTGATTTCACTGCATAAGCACAGAATGGGAATAGCATCGTGATGAATTGAGTTGAAGCATTATAGAAGGATTTGAATGTCCTTCAGAGAAGCATTCAGCTCGGATTTCATGTCAGAACATTCCCCTGATTTAGTAAGGATAACTGAGGTCTTTGAATCATAATGCTCTAGATTGAGTTATCTATAGTGGGAATGTTCTTTATTGTGCTGTGTTTGTGCTATGCTTTTTATTGTGCATTGCTCACTGAAAACTTTTATCTTCCATTAAAAGCTGAATTCCATTCAGAAGTGCAATTAAACAAAATTTGCTCGCTAAAATAAGACATAATTTATTTCAATCTGGCTTCTATTTTGGATTTTGATGGCTTCCTGCTAACTATGCAAGCTTTCTTTTCTGTGAAATTAGTTCAGGATCTAAAAATCCAAATGACTTGCAGTATCATTTTTCAGCATGTAACTTCAGCCCCCAAAGTGCTGGTAAGCATTTTATTTCCCAATTAACAGTCATCCTTGAGAAGATCATTATGGTAAAATTAGTCCAAGTTCTCAAAAATCCATGAATTCTGCATAGTGTTTGCATAATAAGTAGGGTAAAATGTTTTAAGCACCATCCCTCAGTAATCCTTTAACTGTGTATTGTGTGTAACTGTTGCCTTTTCTGTCAATTTTCAGTCTTTCAACTAAAAATGTGCTTTATGTCTATTATGGTAAGAATGTCAGTTGGATTCTGCACTGTGATGGCACCACAGCCATGAAGCCTCTGTCTCATTTGTCTCTGTCTCATTGTATGTCTGGTCTTGCTTTAACATGTTCTCATGTGTTCGTACTGGCACAGTTGACGGGTGAGGATCTCAGTGGTACGGCGAAACCACCTTGAAAAGCACTGTCTTGGTTTTTCCATGTGCTCCTTAATCTGTCATGCAGGTACAGGTAGCAGAGTGCTGGAGAACATCTGCTCTAAGCAAAATTAGTTCCTGATAAAATCAGTCCCAAAGTTACGCCAAATCTCCACATCCAAATGTCTACAAAAAGCCTACAGATGACTTACCTGTAGTGTGTGCATGTGGTAACTCTTTGAAGATTAGAACCCATGGAGGGCTACTTTGGTAGCTTTGCCTTCCGTTACCCTGACTTCCATCATAAAGGAGAAAAAGTTTGCAACAAAATCAGCTGACACAAAATTTACTTCTCATTTCTTTCCTACTATTACACTTCCAGCAGCTTTCTATGTCCCCTTTCCTGCCAGTTAACACCATGTACAAGGTGATAGCTTTGTACTGCTTGAACTCTGAAACCTTGTCCTTGGGGGAGCGAGGAATTACTATGAACTGATGGTGACAGCAAACTCAATCACAAAACTCTCAGCAGAAGCTGGACTAGGGCTTTATTAAATTGATACCCCTGATTGACACCTTGTGCTCCCCAATGGAGCACGAGTTCAGCGACTTTCTTAAAAAATATTGTTCACTAGATACACATTAACTTGACTTTTAAGTAGTGTACATCTGCTGTCAGTTACAGTGCTACCCACAAACCTGAACCCTCGGGTGCCCTGAAGTCTTGTTGATTTGGATGAATGTTTGAACTATTACCGGAGATTGTATATGTAATGTATAAAAGCAATCTTCAAATGTCGTAGTAACACAGAGCATTATTTCAGAGTCACACCCTCAGTATGCGTATGGATGCTGTACTCTGATTTTGTGTGGAAATGGAAGAAAAAAGAATGTGTGAAAAAAGAAATAGGTGACAAATGTATTAGTAGTTTATCTTGTTAAACTTGTCTAGAGAGGAGAGAGCATGTTACTGGCTTTCCTGGGGGTCTGCAACTATAAAAAAACTTGATTTTAAAAACATCTCCCACCTTTCATGTTCTCTTCTTGTACTCAAACTGCTCTTCATACCATTGGGAAAATTCTTCTCGACATAATATTTTTGTTCATTTAATTTGAAATTCTGATTTCTTTTAACTGAGGCTTTTACCAAACAGCTGGTGTGCTTTGGGCCAGGAGTGAAATATGAAGACACTCCTTCATGTACTACATGGTCACATTGTCCAAATAAAACCTGGATTTTAAAACTACAGGAGGGAACAGAAGAGATGAGCATCTTCTGTGACCCCTTTGTGACGATTTCAGTGTACTTTTTCTCTACAGCATCATCTATTTGCTTTTGTTTTAAAATAGTTTTGTCTTATTCTCAACTGAATGATTTTATTTTAATTGCTTTTTGAGGCCCCGTAGGCAAATACACTTCCATAGTTCTGATCTCCTTCTCAATTTTCATCCCTGAGTTGAAGAACTAATCCTTATCGCATTGATTTTACTGTTTTTCTGATTTTAAATGTTTTCTGAAAGAGAGTGGAGGGAAGAGGGGCTCTGTGAAAACAAGGATTGCAGGGGATTTGTTTTCCTTATGAAATGATTATGATTTCTTTTTCTAGATACTTTCTCCCAAAAAGCTTTGAACGGGCATTTAGCAGAAGCAAATTTAAACTCTTTGTGGATTTTATTTATGCAGGTTTAATAAGAAAACTGAATAAAAACATGTGTGTGAAGTTGCACATGGTTGTGTGGAAGGTTAATGGACAATAATTAGTATCAGAGAGCTGAAAGACTGAACTAAAATCTTCTATTTTTGCATTTGTTGGTTAATAGCTTGGTTTTACAGTTGTTTGCATTTTTGTAATGTTCCATTGGTCTCTGTTTGTTTATCTTTCTCCCTTTAGTGAGGATTCTGTTCCATCTCAGTGTTTCCTGTCATCATGAACTATAAATATATCACTCTCCTCACGGTTTTGACACTTAAAGGAATTCTGAAAACCCTTCATTGTCAGATCAAAAGCTGCTGTAGACCTGGGTAAGTCAGCTTCGTGAGAGCTGTTTGAAGGAATATTGGTTGACAATCTACTTACCAAATCTCTTCCTTGCCTAAAGAGCCTGTGAGCCAGTGAGTTAAGAAATGCTGCAGATTTGATCAGTATTCCTATTTTTCACCTAGGTATTATCTCTGCTTCTTTACCCTCACTTCAGTTCTCTGACCCAGAGCAGAATGCTCTAAGAAGTAGTGGCCGTTTTCTGATCCTACTGATCCCAAGTAATTTCAAATTCACTCATGTTCTTTTAAGAAGTCATTCCTCCATAGAGGAATAGAAGCAAGTGTGAAGAAGACAGCAGTGCTTAAACAGGACTATGGCTGAATATATTTCCATCTAAGCTCAGTTAACTTGTGATCTTTCATTTCAGCTGGAGCTTTGACTATGAGAACTGTAAAAAAACCCAAATCTCTTCTGCCCCGAAGAGAGTGATACGAAGTTACATAAAAAAGGCAAAAGAACACTGTTCTGCAGTGAGCAAGTGGAAAAGGAGGAAAAGTCATGCATAGAACTTTTTACTTTGTGCCTTCTCTTGTTGGTTCTTACTCTCGCCTCTGAAGAGTAAAGATTGTTTAAAGTCCTTTGAAGCTCCTCCTATCGTAATCACTGGATTCTACTGCATTCACGTTGTCCCAGTTTGTCACAGGCTTTGCATAAGCCCGTCTGTCTACATACTGGGGTCCTCGTGGGTAAGTGACATGTTAGTTGTTTGTAATTCATATTAAAACCAGCAGGACAGCTAAAATACAGAAAACACAGAAGAAATTAATGGGAAGCTCACATGAAACGCACTTCCTACACAATAAAGCATTTCCCCTGACCCTGGTGAATGCAAAACTTTATATAATTATAATTTTCTTTTCATTTTTACTTTGTGTAGCAGTTTTTGGCAGCACATGCCAAAATAATACAGGACCACAGCTGACATAATGATGGTTTTCCAAGCAGTGTACACAAAGCTGAACTCATTTTGAAGTGCAGTCTGCACAAAACCTGCGCTGTCTGGATTTCAGGGCAGTTCACTATTCATTACACTGTATGTCAGAAGTTTTATTTGACCCCAAAATGTAGTTCTTTTACAAAAAATGCAGCTTTAGGTTGGTATGTTTGTTAACTTTGAAAACAGAATCATAAATCTTCCCAATGTTGAGATGTTCCCAAGTTAAATGCCCCTTTTTATATTAAATGGCCTCTTGGGTTTCTTTCTTTAATGTTTTAAATATGGAAGAGGAATTCATCCAAATGGTCTGGTTTTGTTTTGTTTTTCAAATATGGCCTTTAACTGCTGGATTATATCTAATACAAATTCAGATGCGGATTTAGCCCTGAGGTGCTGGACTGCATTGCTGTGCCTGGCTGCCTGCACTGTTCCCGGTAATGACTGCAGCACAGGCAAAAAGTGCTCTCCCCAGCTTGAGCCTGATCGTATGCTCTGTCATACAGTGAGTCTAGGGGAATACAAGCTTTCATTTGCAAAGCAAACAGAACCCCCTGTATGCTCATTTCATCTGTTCCAGACAGAGCAAAATCCTCTCAGAAAATCAAAGAGGAATCAACCGGGTTTCCTACTGCTCACCCGCTTCATGCCTTCCCTCAATTGGTGTAAGGAACAAAAATGCTGAATAAAGAGTGTGTCCTCTAAAAAACAGTTACGACGTGCTTATTCCAGCCTATTTCCTTGCTTTATTTTATTTCATTTTGGTATAGAAGGAAAAAGATGACATATTTCTCTGTGGATTATGTCTTTAGGAATATTTAGGGTAGTCCCACTGATTAAGATTTTCATATTCATACAGACTGTAATCAGCATGAAACTGCACAAAGCAAACCATTCTGCTTTGGCCGTGAAACTGCAGAATGAACAGCTCGAAATTGGTGTCTTCTATCTGCCTTAAGTACACAATGGGTTAGTCGTTCATGAAATAATTGTTATCTTGGAAGTATGACTTAGAGCTCAAGAGAAATGAAAAACAAGATACATACCATGCTGTTATTTTTCTGTAGTGTTGGAAGACACTCCATGGTGTCTGTGCATGCAGGGAATGCTGGACAAGTGTTTAAAGAGATTAAGCTACTGTTTGGGCAGGATTTGGAGAGAAAACTGGGAAAGCTGTGCTTTTCAGTGTGCGACTTCATAGTTTTGAAGGTTATAAAAACTTACAGAATGGGTAACAAGGCTGAATAAACAAATACTTGACTGCCTTCTGAACTGCAGGGTGTTTGCCTATCTAAGAGAGATGTAAGCTGTTCATGTTAACACAAGTAAACTTTCTTTCAAGTACCACTTCCTGTGGCTTTTCAGAAGTCACCCAGTTTATTCCTCACCCATAGGAAAGGATCAACTGAACCATTTATGGTTAGTATTTGCTCTAATATCTTGGTTTAGTACTTCAGTAGTTTTAATACTACTTTTTACAGTTAGCTTTTCCTCTTTTTTTCTGTCTGAATGAGTTTCTTCCAGTATAACAGTCATCATCTTTGCTTGTCTCATCCATGATGGTTTGGACATATAAAAGGAAAATCATGAGACTCTCGGGGAACTTTACATCAGAAGTTGCGTATGTGGTAAGAGCCTGACTTTTTAGACTCTATCTTACGGGGTACTTAGGGAGAAGAAGAAACGACAGGTAGAAGCATCTAAGCTTTAATGCTTAAAAATCTTTTGCAACAAAGAAATGAACATTTCTAGCTACATGTAGCATCTGGTTTTGAAAAGATCTAGTCACTAAAGAAGCTTGTTTAAAATGAGTTGTCTTTGATCTTAGAAGGAGATGAGAATTGTGAACAAGGCTGTTATTCTTTTAGTGTCTCCCTCCTTTAACCCCAGTCAAATGTAGAAATAAGTGTACTCTGTGGAGCTTAATAATGACTGAGAAGTTCTCTTCAGAAAGTCACGTCTCTCTACCTATCATTTGCGGTCTGTATGAGGAGGTATGTGAGGGGCGAACCAGCAAGTCTAACAAAGCAACAGGAACACAGCAGAAATACAAGCAGAAGGTGAGGGTGGTTCTGTGGGCATGACACTTATTAATGTTGGATTTCAAAGCCAATATCATGTGGGGTTGAGATGGAGCCATGAGTGTGTCTGAAAAATATCGTTATGTGAATGTGAAATAAAACAGCAGAGCAATTCTTCTACTTAAAGGCTACTTTAAATACTTGTCTCTAAAGGTAATGTATCTACCAGTCTTGGCATCAGAATTGGGCTTTTCTATTTTACAGGGTTTATATTATTGATAGCAATTATGTTGCAATGACTTCTATCCATTAGTGCTGTGGGGGAGTTCAATCAACTGGAGTGTGCACTGGGAACAGCCATGAAGCCCTGGGTCACTGCCGGCTTGTTACAGTGTTAAAGAATGTCATGGTGAGTGCGCTTTTATGTCAGAAGGAGCTGCAGAGCTAAGTAGGGTAACATTAGTGTGTCAGGATAGTGGGAACATAACTGCATAACAGCTGTTATTAGACACTGTAAGTACAAAATAAATCTGTTCCCAAGAACACCACTGTGAATGAAACAGGAGAGAGAGCATAATCCCTTGCTAGCAGCTTTTAGCAGAGCAGGGTAAGCTCCTTTACTCCTTCCTTCTGATGTTTCTCAGGGTTTCTCTAGATAGACTGGGGACTCTTCCACAGAGATTGTTAACTTGGCAGAAAGCTCAGGTGTCCCATCTTTGTTAAGTTTGGGTTTACTCCAGATTCAGTGACCTGCGGGAAAATCAGTGCTCATGGCACATTTGCTATTATTTGGCTTTGATAAAAACGTTGGGTTTGCCCAGTCTTGTGAAACCTTCAAGAAATTGGAGGGAGAAAAGAAACCTCAAGCTACTTAGGCATTTCTGTTCTTGTTTGTAATTTCTGCTGCTTTTTAATTGATGTCTGTATGCTCAAGTTCTAGGTACTGTGCTGTTGTGCCTAATGCGTTGCCTTCTCTGGTTTCCAGAAGCTGGTATGTACGAACTAGCAGTAAACACTGTAAGTGACTGCAGCCCTGTAAAGGACAGTAACCTGCACGTGAAAATCTCTTTTCTGAACTCGTAGTAACATGAGAAGTATCCAAAATAAGTCAGTTTGTGTTATGCAGGCCTTTGGGCATATTCCCGTGGGACTCTGTCAGAGGAGAAGCTATGTTCCTAAGTTAACCAAAACAAATTTGTTGCAATTTTTCCATTCATTCAAATGGGACATAAATATTTAGTTTCCTAATCTGCACAATTACCCTGGAGCTCATTCTGCAATGTGTCAGTACAGTGACAGCTACCCCGAGTGACAGCTCATAGCAATAGTGAAAACTGACAGGGCTTGTAAACCAAGGTTGTTTAGAGAGAAGACTCAGGTTTTGAGTGACTACTTCTCAGTTAATCATTACCACATTTTACAATGCACTTGAACAAAGGTATTTTAAAGTGGATCTAACTGGCATGCTTAAATGGACTTGTAATGGCGTGTGACACAGGCTGTGCTGAACTAGCACCTGCTAACATAATATTGGTGATGGCAACGAGAAGATACTCAGAAACGTTCTACATGCTCTACAGTGTGATCTAGTAAAAACAAGTCAGTAGTAACAGGTCTCGCATTGTGTAACTGCTCACATTAGTGACCAGCCTTTTTATTGTGCTGTTTGTTGTCACTTGGGCAGTTTCTGTCACTAGTCTTTGTTTTTAATGGAGGCCTTATTTTTCAGGTAGCACAACCACTGCTCGTCTCCCTGAATGAGCCTTTGTGTGGAACTCAGTTATATGATATTTCATTCTATTTATCCTGAAGTTTCTTTAATGGCATCTTGCTTAACAAAAAAGGTGAAATGAGTATTTTACACCCATGAGCATAGGAAAAGAGGCTTGGACTGGAAGCTGACTGGAAAGCTGTTGCGCAATTTTCATCATCAGTAACATAGCTAGAATGTTGAATATAAATCACCATGAGGTTTGCTATGTATTTTAAGCACAAGTTCTGGAACTTGAAGTTCTATCTGTGTTGTACATTGTGTTTAGTTTCAGTTCTTGGGACAACGGATTGGCTATACAATGTTCATATGGCAGCTAGCATGGGCCGCTCTTTGTACTTTTGGACTTGCTTGCAAAATATGTGTCTAATCCTAATAAAAATGTGATTCCCCCCCAAAATAAGGAAAATGTCTCCTAACATTATCAGTGCTTCTGAACACTTTCAAAATGTTCAGAAAGTCAGCAGAATGTTCAGAAAGTTTTAAGGTGCAGTAAGGCAGAAGTCAGCATAAGTACGCTGCAGACATTAAAAAGACTAATACTGCTGTCTTGCTGATTTCATTTTTCTTTTGTTGTTTAAATATATATATTACATAAAAAAATATTGGAGATTATGTGAATTGGTTCATAAAACCTTGCTGGTTTGCAAATCATTATGATAGTTTAACTGCATTGCCTGGTTCTGAGTTAGTATCTCTGGGCATCTTGCATTATATTACACCTTGGAATTGCATCTGAAACTTGTGGCTACATGATATTGTTCCAGAAACTTGGTATTTAAGGTTGAATGAACAGAGCAACCTCTTTGTAAGATCTCTGGTGTGAAATTCTGGCCATGACATCTTCTGTAGCTTCTCCTTTGTTTAAACAAGTCTGATGGGTTTGTTTTTCCACTGCACTTCAGGGGAAAAAGCTTTTTTTTGACTCTTTATTTTCAGTTTACCTTTTTAGATTCTTCATGTTTATGGCCATTGATTTTCTTGAGATGTTCCTGCAAACACTTAAGAAATTCTTCTCTCATTAATCATGCCACACGTATTTGGTACCAAAACCCAGAGACTTTGAAAGGAGCATTGCTTTCTAGGCAGGGTATGTTCCTATACCTTTTATTCAGTATATGTAGATTCCCATGGTTAGTAAATATTTGATGTATTGGTAGTTGAAGAAGGTCACTTGGAAAAGGCTGATGATTTTGAGTTTCCAGTAATTAAACAACAGTAAGATAACTTCACAAACATCAAATAACCTTAATGAATAAACAGGATTTCTAATGTTCAGCAGTTAATGACTATGACAATTTGGTTTCAGCAGTTGAAAGGTATTTAAGATATTCCAATATTTTACTCTGTTAATGCTTACATTATATTGCTTAGAATAATTAGGAGAACTTGTAGTTCTGTTGCTTATGTGCTTATAAGATTTCCCACAGACATTTAGTACTAGCCACTGTGAGCAGCTGGCTTTGCCTAATTACCATGCTCGAGATCCAGTAGCTCATTCTCCCCCCACCCCCATGCTATATATACTTTTCATGTGATGGGTTATAAAAACTCTTCTTCTGAGAAGTCAATAATCTGGTTGTTAGTAGAGTTGGTTCAGACTGTTCTGCAGTCACAGATCATAGTGCCTGGGCGTTTTACATAGAGCAAAGCTGAGTTTATATAACAGAAACAGAATATATAATGCATGGCAAATAGTGCTTGTGATCTTTCTGCTCCCAAATCCTATTACTTGAAACTGAATTATTGTGTCTTGTTTCTGTTTGCGATCACTAACTCACTCTTTTCCCATGTCCCAGACTAGCTGGTCATAAGTGAGTGGATTTGCACCTAGTGAGTCCAGCAATTATTAGAACAACTTTGAAACTGTTTTTTAGACTTGATGACATGACTGAGAGTGGATGAAAAAACATCTAATAAAATACTGTATCTGAAGAAAAATGTAAAGTTAGTGTCATATAATGTGTATTTGATGATAGATAACCCAATGTGAATGTATGAAATAATTTTCACCACCTAACATAAACAGTTTTTCCTGAACTAGCTAGCTTTTCCATATAAAACACTATTATTTTACCAACTATCCCCATTTTTTGCCAAATAAATTTTATAATGGCCATAAATGCAAAGTGTGACATGGCTACTTAAGCATTAGCGTATTAAGAGAGGGCATTTTCTTCTGATTCTATGTAATCGAAATCAATGATGTTGTTACCTGAAGGTTTGTTTGATAGCGCTGAAGAAATGCTGCTTCCTTCCGTTCCCCCACACCTCTAAAAGTCAAAATGTGTGGAATCAGATGCACGTGGATTGCCAGCATGTGTGTGGCTGGAGTTTTATGATCATAATGCTACCTTTTGCCATAAACATCTGAGATGGAGATCTGCATCTGTTATCCCAGCAGACTGGAACAAGAGCGTGTCATCTGCCCTGGCAGTGTCTGCATGGAAGTGTCAGCTCATTCTGCTCTGGTAACAGCTCTGCCATGTTGCAAGGATTTGTCAGGAGAACAGTGTCCACAGCATGTTGTTGGTGTAAAAGAAAGGGCAAATAGTATTACCAAAATGATTTAAATATTACAACAGTTTCAAAGGTTTTTGTTATATGAGTGGGAAAGTATTTCCTGCCATGTACATGTAGAGGGAGTAAAATGAAGATAAATCTTGTAAACATGAACATTACTAAGGATTCTGGGCAAAGATAAAATAACTGCCAGGCAACTACTTCGTATCATCTTTGCTAAGTTGATTTTGGTTCCTAAATGAGCTGTCTGAAGTTTTCACCAGAGGTGCGGTAGATGTCCGCATTTCATCTGGCACACTGATACCCCACACTTAATGGAAGTAGCGTTTCTAGTAGAGCAGTAAACTAAATCAATATGTATTCACAGGAGGAATTAAATGGCTTTCATGTCTGCTAAGTACTGACTATCCTGTACATGTTTGGGCATCTCCTTACTCTTTGCGCCTGTTTTGTGGAGAAGCACTTCTCATTTTGCTTTTTGTAGGTAATAATAATTTAACAGCTTAGCTGGCAGCATTTGAAAATGCATTTATTTCTCTAGATCTTTCATCAGAACAATCATGATGCCAAATTTGGCCTCAGAGCCTCTTTTTTGTTAGAAATCTGACAGTTAGTGGATTTGTAAGGATGCTCTTTATGTAGATGATCTTCCTCTCCTTTCTGGCTTCCTTTCTTTAGCTGTTGCTTTGACTCCATAGCTAGCAGTCAGTTATCCTAAAGACCATATAAAAATAATGTTAGAGTTCCCATTTTCTGCTGATACTGGAAAACGTCTCCCTGTGATACACCAGGCAAAACATATTTTCTTTTGTCACTTAGCTTTCTCATTTAGTGTCTTATGGAAATAGCGTCTGAGTGTTTGGGTGTGGGACACCCTGTGTGTGTGTAGTCATAGGAGCAGGCCCAGCACCAAGGTAAGAGTTTATTGTTACATGTGATTATTCCTAACTTGTGCCATTAAAACAAGTAATGCAGTTGTTATTGGGACACTAAGTAGGAAAACAGCAGCTGCACGCTGTTTTTTCCATGCTCTGTGTACTGACAGTCCCTGTGGGTGTGGTATTAAGACCTCACTGGCAGATGTTTCGCGTGACTTCAATATTCCCAAGTGGCAAATCCCCAAATGAATTGTGGAGATCACTTCAAATGAGTTACATTTCTTCAAATAAGCTTCGATAGTGGCTAGGTGGCATCTTCTGAGCAGCTGGCCTAGTGAAACTTTTCATTCAGTGCATAGAAGTCATTGTCCTGTACGAACACGTTGGGAGTATCCTGAATAAGGCCTGATTATAAGTGATGAGTAAGAGAACACACTTTAAGCGGCATATGCCTTTTAATTTCCCTCATAAGGAAATACACATGAATGTACTCTCACACAGCTCAGTGGATTACAGCCTGAATGGTGTTTTAATATTTGTGTCACTTTAACTGGGGGCGTCATCACTGAAGCCCTGGGGCCCGGTAAGCACACCAGTTAATGGTGCATGCTGCCTGGCTTGGCTGGGAAGAAGAGATTGCAGGATTCCTGCAAGTGCAGTGCTATCGACTTTCTCGGGCCAGCCGATACTAAGTAGAACATTGCCACCTTTCGACCATAAAGAAAAGGCACACCGTTCAAAAGCAGCGTTATGCAAGTTGAGGATGCTGCAGCAAAACTGCTTAAGAGTATATTCATTTGTAATGGGACCGCTCAGTAATGGTAGCCCAGTTCAGCGGAGGTTGGAGGCATCACTTGCTTTGATTGTGTGCATTTCATATGGTGGTGGTGTGCTTAGAGAGAATATATTATGCTACGTACTAATTATGTTTTCCTGGGGACTGAATTACATATGCATTGTGAGGATAGTATGAAGGCTACCATGGTTACCATTGTGCACCCAGGAACTTATTTTATACAGTGCCAATTAATCTGAGGTAATGCTCGAGAGAGAAGAACATTGAATAAGGAATGCTAATGTCTCAGCTGAAAGATGGAAATTAGATAGAAAGGCACAGCTTTTGTTGAAGATTATATGCCAGGGTCGCATTTATAAGTGAATCCACCTGTAAGACTAAAACCAACAGTTCTGTCTTACATAAAAACCTGTACCTCTCTAGGCCTAATTAACACACAGGACATGCTGGGGCTTTATCAGGGATGTTCTCTGAATAGGAGTATTTTCCCTTCTTGTGTTTTAATGCTATATTCCTGCAGTTCAGACCATACTTGGGGATTTTCGCTGTGTCAGAAAGACATCTAAACCCCGCACAGGTTACTGTTGCTAGGGACAAATCTCATGCCTCTGGCCAAAGGCTTCCAGATGATGAGGACTGAGTATAGAGCAGCTCTAACTCTTTCCTGTTCTGACAGCTCAGTTTTGCTGATGTTATGTTGCTGACATGGGACGTTATGTTGCTGACATGGCACTTTAGTCACCTTGTCCCATCAGAGTGAGGTGTACGGCAAAATTGTGCTTCACAGATGAACATTTTAAAGCAGTTTCAGAACCGTGCAGACAAACTTTGGGATGAGTTTAAAAATCCTTAAATTTGCTTTTCACCATTTTGCAAAAATGTACATAACATTGAACACTCAGCGTTTAATCTTTAGAAAAAATTCTGCCATTTCTTATGCATGAGCAGTTGGATTTAAAGTTAGCTTAGCTAACTTTATACTGGAACAGAGGAGGGAATCCTTGTATCATGCATTCTGCTGGCTGAGCAACATCATGTTCTATGGGGCTGGCAACTTTTGACAAAAGAGTAATGGCACCAAACAGTTGGCAGGCAGTAACTTCAGCTTCCACAGATGTTCTGGCAGTGAATAGTTGCCCAAGGCAGAGGCTTTGATGCTTAAGTGATGGAATGTTTATCTTAAAAACTAGAAATTGTCTCTAAACTGGTGAGACATAAATTTGATGGATGGACCACCCGGTGGATGAAGAATTGGCTTCCTGGCCACATGCAGAGAGTTGCGGTCAATGGCTCAGTGTCCAATTGGAGACTGGTAACAAGCGGTGTCCTTCAGGGGTCAGTGTTGGGACTGATCTTGTTGAACATCTTTGTTGGTGATATGAACAGTGGGATTGAGGCGCTCTCAGCAAGTTTGCCGACGACACCAAGCTGTGTGGTTCGGTTGATACACTGGAGGGAAGGGATGCCATCCAGAGGGACCTTGACACGCTTGTGAGGTAGACAATGACAACCTCATCAAGTTCAACTAAGCCAAGTGCAAGGTCCTACACCTGGGTCGGGACAATCCCAGGCGCAGCTACAGGTTGGGCAGACAAGAGATTGAGAGCAGCCTTGCGGAGAAGGACTTGGGGGTGTTGGTTGGTGAGAAACATCGAACCCAAACCGTTATGATTCTATAAATAAATGCTAAAATGCATAGGCACCTTTTTAAAGTGTTATTTGTTGACACAGGTCATTGGCTTATGTAATTTTTAACTGTATTATCACTATTTTGCGTTAAAAACTGATTTGCTGTTCATAGGAAAGCACTTCAATGAAAATAAATTAAAGCATTTTCAACAAAATTGTGTGATAAAATACTCAGTTTCAGTAACATTTCCCTCTTCAGTGACAGTCACTTTTAAACTGATTCTACAACATTCTTCTTACTCTAGTATTAAGTATGACTGAAGATGCTTAAATCTGTAGGATTGCTCACTCAACTCCTTTTAGCATATTATATCATGAACATCTCTCTTGCAATGCTCTGCAATGGAACATGATCAGGATCATTTGTCTGCTAGAAGTAAGAGAAATATTTTTTGCCTGCTTGCTTTGTCCTTCAGCAGAGCCTTGAGATTCATGTGCATCTTTCTTTTGTTTCTAAGAACATGGCCTAATCAATATTTTTTCCTGAAGCTTCTCATCAGAGGTAATTATTCACTCAAGGGGGTACAACAGAGGAAAGTTGCAATGGTGTAGAATGTTCAAATATAATTAAGTTTCTTACAAAGAATGTTATACATCATGCACACACTTCCTTTCTCTGAGGAAACTTTCTTGTAAGGTATTTTCAGAAGAAATTTCAGGTTACTAGCCAAATAATTTGGAAAATGATCAGCTGCTGAGTCAGATCCCACGTATTAATCTTTGTGTTGTGAAAAACCAGCTGCATGGATGTGTAACAAGGAAACAAGGACATCTCTTCATCTCTGGTGAAGCAAGCTCACATTGAATCATCATGTTCTTGGCAAGAACATTTCTGCAACCTGTGTCAGGGGAATGTGTACAAGTTTAGAAAGGAAGTTTATATGATTATCTCATTATCTAATTTCAATAATAACATAATTGAGTTGTCTAAATGCCTATCAGTGCAAACCCAATGGAAATTAATAGATCTGGAATTCTGCACAGTAAACCTTAGCTGTTCCTTCTGGTGCAATGCGCATTTCTCTGAACTTGTTTTTTTCCTTGGTGAAATGGTTGCTTTCCATCAGTTTTTGTTAAGTGCTTCCAGTTAGTGATTTCAGTGCCTGTGGGATGGAAAAAAATAATCCTGTAAAAACCTTGTGCAAGTTTCCCCTCAGCTCTAGAAGCAGGAACAGTTGACTTGTAAAGAACATGTTGTACCTGACCAAATGAACAACTGAGGGCTCCAGGTAGGAGGGCTCCAGGTAGGACGGTTGTTGCCTTTGCCTGTGGGCTGGAAATGGCAGTTATGGGAGCAACATATTTCAGATAGTGATACTCCAGGCGCAGTGGAGAAGGCATTTTTCAGAGCATCTGGTCCTTTGGATGGATGGACACACAGATGGAGGAGTTCTGAGTGACTGAACATTATTGAGGTTATTCAGCAAGCTGGCACAAATTTGTTTCTCTGTTAGGAAGCCTGCAGTGAAGCTGAAGGCCATTACAACTGAAAACCTGGAACTGAAAGGACAGAAGGTAATAGGGGAATACAAGGAAAATTGTATTAATTAATATTATTTTTAGAAGATTAACTTTTAAATTAAAATCTTAAGATAATTAGTTACAGAGGAAGTTTGCGCATTAAGAAAAGGTAGGAAATGGTATAAAAGCAACTTATTCCATTTACAATCCAAATGAAAGAACATCAAATGGGGGTTTTTGCAATTTATGATACTTGTAGAAACCAGGGCTCATCCTCCAAACACAAATCATTACAATGAGCCCAACAAAACAATAGTTGTTTGCTTGACAGTAGCTGTCGCAGGGTAGTGTCTGGTAAATTATAGCCACATTAGTGAAATGTCAGACTGCTTACCTGTGGAATAACACACTGAATTTCCCTTCTGAAGAAAGGTACCCTCTGTTCTAATGGTGTTAGCTTATACCTCCCACCCCTTCTGCTTTACCAATTTATAAATTCCCCAATTTCTGGCGACTTTCAGGTTTGTATAATTTAGCACGGTAAATAGTTGAGACTGGCAAGCAGTGTGTAACTGACAGCACATCCAGCAATAGCTTTTGTGTGTTGAGGTACTTGTAGGCACAAAATAAACCTGATCATTTCAGCATATGTAGTGATAGTCACAAAAGCTGGTTTTAATTTTAGATTTAATAGAAAGAGGATGGTACTATGTATTGGTTAACCTTTCCTGAGGTTGGAAGGAGCAAAGAACCACCATAAATATACTTACAGAAGATTCCCATGAATCTCTTTGTTATGCAGCACACTGTGCAACTGTGGAAAAGAAGTTGGATTTGTGTATTGCCTGTTGAGCAATTTATTTATCCATTCTCCGTGAATGATGCAGTTTGTTGTCACGGTTGAGTGTGAAGACTTTTTACAAGGTCTTTTAAGGTACAACTCCATTTGGAATAACTTTAAGGTTATTCTGTCCTTAAGGCAGAAGTAGCAAGACTCTCTCCTACTTTCAGTGAAGCGTACGTAATGTAGAGGAAGACAGGGTTGCCAGTGAACTGAATTCTTCAGTGTGGAAGAAAAAGAGAGTCCCAGTGAGCAGACTTTTGCTCATTTACTCCCTGCAGAGAAATGACATTTGTTCTCTACAGCATTTTCTCTTGAGAGGACCAGTTATTGGCTTATGTCACAAGCAGTCTACCATTCCTTAGTGATATATTCCTTAAGGCATACACGGATCACTTTCAATACTCAGTGATCCAAATTCAACTCTTATTGATTGTATGAAAGTGCTGTGGCTGTAAGAACAGAAATTGTTCTTGAGTATGTGTTAAAGTTCATCTGGTTTTCTTTCTGGCGCAGTGCTGCTAGGTGTTTCTCCCAGTGTACATTGCATGTGCCGATGTAGGGGGGTGTGTGTGTGTACATATATATACTTACATGAATAAAAGGCTTCAGTGGCCTTTGACTATCTGTCAGCTGGCCCTAATTCTACCCAACCCACAGCCACTGACAGAGACTTGCAGAGTCTATCTAGATAATGGGAATAGTAAGGGCTCCCCTTCTCTCCTTACCCACTGCAGCTGCTTTGAGGGTAGGTAGCAGGCAATATATATATAAAAATAACAGACGGTATTGCTAACTTCTTTGTTGGTCTGAGGATGATTCAAGCAACCAAATTCAAGACATGTCGAGGGGAAAAAATTACAAGGAGAAAGTGCTTTAATATTTGATGGAAGGCTTATGGGCATCTCCCCACATCCCTTAGATCTCTGTTATTGGAGTTCATTTGTGACACTATTCTCTTTTTGCTCCTAGAATAAAACATGCATTCTCTCTCCTATGTAAGGTTTTAGTAGTTCTGCTCCATTTTGCTTTTTTGAAGGAGCCTTTGTTGAGATTAACTGTATAAGAATACAGTAAAATAATTCACTGCTGTGGTACCTGTTGGGGTGAGGAAGCCTCACTAACTTGGCTTGGGCTGTGAGCTGAGTGTCAGGAATACATCCTGTTGGCTAGAACTCAGCATGGACTGGGACTAGCGTTTTTATTGTTGAGGTACTTCTATACTGCAATGCACTTCTGTCAGCATTGAGCATGAGAGAGGGAAAACAATAAGATTTAAAAACTGCCGCAATCAAAGAATGGGGAGATAACCCATTCTGAACTTACTTCAGCCTGGACTCATGGTGTTTTTAGCCTTTCTGGTTAAATATATTAAGCCAACTGTTGTTGTGCTTTACGCAGTACATTAAACAACTTAATCATACTGTCCTCTCTTGCATTAATAAATTTAGCATTTGTATTCCTGAAGCAGCTGTTTTCTTCTCTTGCTCTATTTCAGCTCTTCTTCAGAATACAGATTTCAGCTCATTTCCATTTTTTCCAGACCTAACACTTTAAAAGTTTTGTTTTCCTCTTGCTGGTTTGTTGGAGGTTTTTTTAACCTTCTAATCCAAAACTGGAGTGCTTTGAGGACCACTGTCACACATTTCCAGTAAATAATCCCTTTGGTTCTATTTCCCAGTATTCTCAAACATCCTTCTGGAAGGAGGGTGTCCTGGGACAGTATCTTGGAGACAGAAGAGCTTGTTCCTTGTCTCAAATTTTTACTCAATTGCTTTCATGCAGGACTAATTGCCACGTTTTCACAGGTAAGGACTCATTCTGGATGCACCTCAGTTTTTACACATCAAAGAATAAGGTAACAGAGATGGAACTTTTAAGATGGAAATTAATAGGGTCAATGCTTTGTCCTTCTGAAAACCTCAGATCCAAAATATCATCAATTTGGTAGTTTCAGGTTTTGGTCATAGGTGCAGACACTGATCAATCCCACCCATAGCTGCAGAACCGAGTGCTGTACAGTGAAGCCTGCTTCCCTTTAAAATCTGAAAAAGATTGCTTGAAGGAGGTAACTTTAAGTCTCAGCCTTATATCAAACAGTTTAAAATGGCTATTGTTTTCCAGGATTTTTTTTCAGCTCTGGGCTTGTAAAGGCTCCCAAGACTGTGTGCTCAGGAAGCTGGGAGGTGACACAGCTGGGACAGCATTATCCCATACCATATCATGTTGTCCTCAGCAATGAAAGCTCATGGTAAGGAGGAGGCAGAGGGGACATTCAGGGTTATGGCCTTTGTCTTACCAGTTAACTGTTACATGTGACAGAGCCCTGCTTTGCAGAACAGTGGTGTGGGAAGTCTTGTCTGATCCATCTGAAAATGCTGCTGCAGGGATCCTTGTGACAAATTCCTGCTGCCACCCAGACAGTGACCAGCTGTCCTGCTAAAGAGATTTCATTCCACCATGTACGTGTTACCGTATGCCAAGATGATGATTAGTTTTATTATTATTTAAACAGTCTCTCTGTGTAGCAAGGGGGTAAGCAAAGGATGAAGCTGAAGAACCATCAAACAGGTTAGAGATTTGGCAGTATCATTTGCTTTAGCCTACTATAGAAGTAGACTGCTGACTAGACTCTAAGATTTTGCATTTCTTATGTGCGTACTACAGTGAATGTTATGTGCAATGTCGGAAAGTGCAGTATATCTTAAAACAGGAGGGAGCAATTTAGAAAGAATTGCTTGTAGCGTTTTAAGTTTTAAACACAGCCTTCCTGGGAGTTTTGCATACTATTCTCAGGCCAAAACATCATTTTAACGCTGTAGGAATTAACACAACATGTTCCACAAAGATTCAAGGAAGCTGTCTGAAGTTCTAACATTAGTAATGCTTGAGGAAAAAACTTCTGCAAACACTGCAGGATACTGCAAATTGCAGTGCTGGAATCTATTTTATTTTAGCTGACTGCTATCTAGTGCTCTACTGTTATTTTTCCTCAGATCCTGCTTTTGTGGGCTACATGAAGGAAAGCGTATGTTTTGGTTTATTGCCTTTACTGTGCCAGCAAACATGCAGAATAAGAATGACTGATGTTCTGTGAGATTTCTTATCTTTCATGATATGATTTCTTTAACAGCCATTCTTACTCTTCTCCCTATGTATTCTTGGTGCTGAATGCAATTCATCATTTCACACCTCTTTTTTTTTTCCTTACTGCTATTCTCTGCATTTTCTACTTTTTCTGGCTTAGAGGACAGCAAAGTTGTAACAATCATCATTGTTAATAAAAGGAAAGGCAAAATGAGAGCTTTCGTTATTGCTCATACAGGGCTATTTTCTCACATCAGGTATTAAGAAACCTTCAATAGAAACCCACATTTTCTTTCGTGAGGTCATTATTGAGGAAAGCCTTGGGTCTGAGGGTCTTTCTCCCCTTTTCCCCCTTCCCATCCAAAAAAAAAGCAGGGGAGAGGGGCATATGCATTACTAAGAGAAGACTGCAGTCTTGTCCAGGATTGGAAAATGAGGGACTGGTTTGTTACTGCTTGTTAATTCCTTGTTTCCTGCGCTGAGAATTCCCACAAAGATTCCTGTAAGTGGTGAGGTTTTGGCTCTAGCTGTTGACTGGACAACTGGAACACCTCCAGCAAGCTTCATTTACAATAAGCCACTTCATAAATTCAAAGTAAGTGTCAGTTTGTTGCAAAATGGATAAAAATTTTAATTGTTTGTACTTGTGGATCATGCTTGTAACAGGGCTGAGTTGATGTAGAGATTGTTATAGATGAGGAGTGACAGTGTTTACACTGAGGACATTGAAAAGCCCAACTTGCAGTTATAAAGTTGCTTTACTGCCTTAGGAGGTCACTACCTAAAGATGTTACAGCAAAGGGTGGCAATGAAAAGGAATGAGTTGAAGTGGTTTTGGTAGAAGTCACGCAGCAGGTCAGCAGTAGAGCGAGGAATAAATTTCAAGTCTTGTGAGTCCCAGCCCAATGCCTTTGCAGCAAGTTCTGCTGTGCCAGAAATCTCATTACTGACTGAACAGACCAGATGAATGTAGTTGTGTTACACACATTGTACCAGTTGGCAATCACTGTGCCCTGTTTAAAAACCCATGTGTGTTAAATCTGATTAACCATCACCTGTCTCTGATTACCAAAACATCCAGGACAGATGGAATGTTGTCAATACTAGCATTCTGTGATCTCTTCTGAACTAAACACATTTGGAATCTAAAGTTATGGGAGAGCAGTAAGCACTCACTGCCAGAGCTGGCAATACAAGTGTATTGAATGCCGTGAAGAGCCAGGTTGGGCAGGAGGATTCTGCATGCTTCTCTCAGGCTTCCTAGGGTTTTTTAACCGTGCTCAGAAACAAGAAACATAACTTGTGGTTACATTGCTCTAACTATTCTCTGAAGAACACTTTAAAGTTACAGAAAAAGTTGCAAATGTGTCACTCTTTATTGATCCAGAAATGATCCACGTGCTCACGAAAATAACTTGAAAAAATCAGCTAAAATTATTGTTCCTTTTTGCAGACTTACAGCCCCTTGTTGAAAGCACAGTAGAGAGAAAAGCTTTCCTCATAAGCACTTACCTAGGGAAAAGATCTGGCAGAGATGTGGTAGATTAAGAGTCTAATACAAAATGTGGAAAAGCTTGTCTAGCTTTCATTAATGCCGTCTTCTCACTTAGTCTCTCTTCCCTCCCTGAAGGCCAATCTGTAAGAGGAAATAGACAACTGCAAAGTAATTTGCAGCTGGCTGACAGTCTATAGAAAAACATCCTGAATATCTAAAACTTCTGTGGAAAAAATAGTTGTAAAATCACTTTCCGTGTACCACCAAGATCATGGGACACTTCACAAACAGACCGGGATAAAAATAGTCATAGCTTAGACTACTTAAAAATGATGACTTTCTTAATTTGGATTGAGATATGTCATTTTGTATCATATGACCCTTATAAAGAAGAGCTTTCCCAAATAGTAGTGTATCTGAGGATCCTTATGACAGATATTTTGATAGCTACATTAAACAGCTGGGATAGAAGAACATGGAGGATATTCATTCTAATGCAGTTGGAGGTGGCCCTAATCACCCACAAAGCATGGATGAGAGGCAGCAGGTTTAACAGTTAAAGTTTAATAGTTAAATAGTTAAAGTTAATTCCGACAGCATTTAATAGACAAAGAGGTCTCTAACATTTCTTCTGAGTATCACAATGACCTATGTTGACAGGTAGGGATGAAAACTGGGTTGCTGTTTTGATAACCCTAATTACTGGTGGTAACAGACATGACCACTCCACCAGTATGTTATTTCTTGCTTTGTAATGCTGTCGCCTACCTGAAGCGCAGCAAAGATAGGAAGTTTCAAGAGGAAGATGGCCCACATGGATTTGAGATGTTAATTTAAATTCAGATACTCCTACATAATAAAACTACACAGAAATGTAAGAACATGAAAACTGTTAAAATTTATCACCGGTAACAGTATGGATGATTATATTTGGCACCTAGTGCAGAACATACCTATGAAACAGGAATTACCATCTAAATGACTACAACTCCCACAGAGATGATGGAATGTATTTATTAAGTAACTGACAAGCTGATCACAAAGACTGATATAACTGCAACTCCAGGTTTGTCAATTTAAAATAACAATACTAAATAAAGAGCATACAGGAACATAAGCCTTAGCTGTTGCAGGGGGTGCATACAGCAGAGTGCTGGTAGCTGCAGGTGCTGTGGGAGGGGTCTCTGTGGGAGGAAGCAGGGCTACCCCACACCAAGGACAACTGAGCCCATCAGCATATTTATTTAACATGAAACATGTTTATGGAGAGTTTATATGATACAGTCACCTACAGCACTGAAGCGCTGTATTTGGTGATCAAGAAACCTTTCAGTCCCTATGTTTGTAATGATTGTGCAGAAATTCCTCCTCTGCTGTGAGTTAATACGATGTATGCCAGGCTCCTGAGGAGACTATGGTTATGTGCAATGCCATCTATCCTGAGATTATCCTTATACAAATGTTAAAACGTTCAGGTATTTATATGTATTTTCTCAGTACGTTTTACTTTCCTGGGGTGAATTGTACAAGCTGTGTAACATGGAGATTAAAATCAAGTGGAGGTTACTGCTGCGAGGTAGTGGTACAGATTCCACTTTTCCCCTGCTTGCAAAGAAATGTAGTGCAGTAGCTAAGGCTGAACCCTGGGAGGTCACTGCTGTCACCCAGAGATCTGGATGTCAGATTGCAGTGGGAATAGGCGGCTTCGAAGACAGGGAAAATGGCTGGAGCATGTTCTTTGGTTTACTCAATCAGGAAGAAACTCCTTAACTTTAAAGAAACAGGAAACTAAAAAGAACTTGGTTGTACCGGTTTTTACACATGGGGCTTCAACCACAGAAGGCTTGGTGCAAGCTTGAGAATATCAATAGATTTGGACTGCAGGTGCTGTTTTTATTTTTCACTGTTTTGCTTGAACTGCTGGTAGAGAACAGGTCCAGATAGAATTTACTGTTTGCTTATTTCTGTTGTGCTAGGAATTGCTTGACCAAACACTATGCTTATATATACACACACACCCCCTGGCATATGAGAAAGACAGCTTCTGTTCTTCTGTTTCTGACACAGGACTTCGTCTTCTGTCACAGCTTCTGGAACTAATCAGATGGAAAAGTTACTAAGATACTTAATTTGAATATTTTTGGAAGTAAACCAAAAAAAATGCACTTTTCCTGACATCATGTGTGAGCTACAGTGTTAAGAATACAAATCTAGTGTTTTTCTTAGGTATCAAACAGTTCAGGCTGACAAAATATGTCTGAATAATGGAAGTATAGCACAGCTTTACATGCATGTAGCCTATATATATATATATATACACACACACCCTCGCAAGGATGCTTTGCAGGCAGTCCTTAGCCAGCAGGCTAAGAAAGATAATTTCAGGACATAGCTTCATTATGATCTTGAGGAAAGGGTGGTATATCAGATGCTCATATAGTGTTGTCCTTGAAAGGACCATATTACGCACTATTAGATGAATTCTCTTCTGTTTTCTCCAGCCTCTGCTGGTTCCTGCCACTTGAAAAAACACGAACCACACCTCAGGTCTGCCAAGTAATGGCTCAAGTACGAACAAAGCAGGAAAGGCTAGGTGCAACTGCTGTGACCAGAAGGTGAAAGGAGCATCACAGCTATGAAACTGCTCCTCAGCTATTAGACTGGCATGGAAAGAGATGGAAATTATTGCACATTTGCTCCCAAAATGTAGGTGGTCCACCGAGAAGTTTAAAATACTAGCATAAATGCACTAGGCTTCCATTATGCCTGCACCTGTAGCTCCCAAAATGTTTCAGTTAAAAAAGAAATATTTGGGGAAAAGCATATTGCTGAAAATAAAACTGATTCCAGCAAAGGAATGGTTGATCAGTAGTGCTGCAAGGGACGTGGGTGTACTCATATATATACGAGCACAATCATACAGTTAGACCTAAAATAGAAGTTAGAGGCAAACCTTTGCTATTAGAGTTAACCAGGATTTTTTCCAAGATTAGTTTCATCAGCAAGTGACAATTTATTAAAAGGTTTGAAGAAAAGGTCAGTTCCTGATAAAGCTTCAGAAGCAAAGTTATTTCAGGTCCATCATGAATCCCTGATAATGAGAAACCTAGCAGCTTAGTTCTTGTGGTTTTCATTAAGGGGTGAGAGAAGCAAGACCTTAGGTCTGATTGGGTGGCTATTCCTCTCTTCTCCCTCAGAAAACTTCAGGTTTAGCAGAAATCCAGGAAGCGAGTAAGAAAAAAAGAATACTATAAAGTTTCCACACGCATATCTTGCAGCAATTCTAGCTCCAGTCATAGTTTTCATGAGCATACCCCTTCCAAACAGTACCTCCCTCACTTTTTATCATTAGCTCAGTGAGTTACTTTACAGCAGTTTTATTTCCAGTATTGCCTTTTTCGCAGTGCAAGTGATCATTTGATGAATGAAGAGGGAAGTGCCCAGTGAAGAGAAAGGTCACTGAATCCTGAAATAGCCGTGCACAGAGGCCTCAGGTAGTAGCCTGCTTTTACACTAACTTTAAAATGCCTTCCCCTTCCCTTCCTTGGTTCATTCTGTCCAGTCAGGTTTGCTTTTGTGACTTACTATAATAATAGTAAGAGAGCACAAACTACCTTGTTAAGAATGTAGTTGAAGTTGAGTGCCAGTGCAGACTGGCTCATTAGACCACTGCAGCAATGAACTTTTCTCTTAGGCAAGAGGCAAATAATAGATTCAGCTATAGATTTTTCTCTTATTTCATCTTTCTTGGATATCTTTATTTTCAGAGAGAATCATGTAATGCCTTTACATTGATCAAAGTGAAAGCAAAAATACTGGTAAAAGAGCTCGGTGGTGTTTGAAAGCACCTAGTACAGTTTGCCAGCATCTGAAGTTTTGTCAGATAT
Source organism: Strigops habroptila (assembly GCF_004027225.2). Classification (NCBI taxonomy): domain Eukaryota; kingdom Metazoa; phylum Chordata; class Aves; order Psittaciformes; family Psittacidae; genus Strigops; species Strigops habroptila. Next base: position 39,778,500 of record NC_044285.2, on the reverse strand, counting down.
CCCTATATGTTTGATTTCTGCCTTTAGCAGCTGTTTCAAGTCAGAGACAGGCCTTGACTTGTATAAATTAGTACTGATTTGTCCCTCAGTAGCTGGGATACACGCGTGTTCAAATAAACACAGCATCCAGTTCCGAGGTCATAATTACTCTGTGCTGAGCTTGCCAGTCACAGAGCCGCAGCCCCATCTATATGCAGCACAGCTCACAGCGCTCCGTCTCTTGCTGGAGACAAGAGGAGGATGTCATTCATAAAAAAAGTCAGAAAGTTATCTTGCTGAAGAAGCACTGAATTAACCAACTTTACAGTATAAATGCCATATTGTCTTTGCATCAGAAGGACAAAGGGTTTAACAATAAGCAAAAAGTCCCCATGCAGATGCTGAAATGTATCCAAGACAGAGGAGTAATAGTGTGGTTTCACAAAGGTGTCCAGGAGGCCATAACAATGCGTATTTCTTTTTAAGTGAAGGGGGAAATAAATGCTGTGATAGAAGCAGACCCAGGAGCAGACATTACTAGTCTTTGTTGCTGTTTCTATACTGAACTAGAACAGAGGGCAAGACAAATAACTAAAAGCTGTGCTGACACAGTTAGACAAGTTTGCAAAATATCAGTATCAAAACTCATGTGGGTCTGTAGCCATGGTATGAACAATTATGAATTTGTAACGTTTTCTATCAGTGTAAAAACTTAAGTAGTGAAAGGCACTACGCATTTACAGGCAAACACTGTCAAAAAGGTGTGATGCCTGTTTTTAGGATGTTTAAAATGCCCATAGGCAATCTAACAGATGGATGGATGCTGTTTATCTTTTTTTTAGGATGAGCTTAGAAGCTTTTTTTAATGCTTTGCTGCTGCTTCGTTCTTTCTCTCCACCTCTCTTGTATGCTGTGGAACTCCCCAACTCAAATACAAAATGAAAGAAATTTAAGTGTACACTTCATATCTATGTAACTGAATAGCTGTAAAGGATTTTAAGGGCCTCAACTCATATTTTTTTGAATACCCAGATGATAGAGACATACACTACATCAAGTCAGACTTGATAACCTTTGTCCCTCTCAAAAAGCCAAGAAAGCCTTTTAGAATAGAAAGCGGATTTTGGCTGCAGTGGTCTGGCAACTGTTCTTGACTGCCACAGCACATTTGTAGCTACACTGACAGTGCAGATTCTCTAAACATCCACGCACAGCCAAGTTTATCACATCCTGGTTCTTGATGTTTGTAAATTAGTCTTGCTTGTCTCTCATAAAAACCCTTGTAGCAGAACTGAGTATTCAGCAGTTCTATGACAGGAGACGCTGTTATTTTGGAAGCGCAACCTTTTTTTGTTCAAATTATCTTGTTGACAGGAGGCAAACCATGCTGGAGTCACTCGGAATGTTTCCTGCTATGTGACAAAAAAAGCCTGCTCTATCACTTGCAGTTTTAACATGCGGTGCTTTTGTAGAGGAGAGTACTTTATAAACTGACATCTCTATGCCACTTCACACCTTTATATCTCAAAAATATTAAACTACAAGTCAGTTCTTGAAAGCAATTCCACTTCTGCTGAAAAGCTCAAAATTTAGCTTTTCTCCCAATTTTGACCAGTCTTCACGTTGGCATCTTTCTCAGTTCAAAGTTTAAAATGCCTCAAACTGTTAGTCTAAGTTTTCCATTACAGGAAGATAAAACTAAAGATCACCATTTGTTTATATAAGATTTAGGCTCTATTCCTCTGAATTGGATTAAAGTAAAATCAAATTGACACCGTTGCTTTAGTTTCAAGTGCTCTGCTAGTGCATTCATGTTATGAAGCATTACAATTGAAGACCAGAAAAGAAAACAGTATTGAATCACTTTGTCTGCTTTCCCAAAGAGAAAAAGAGCGCAGAACTGCTCTTTCAATTTAAAAACTCCAAACTATTTTAAAGTGTGTGGAAGCTTTATGCAAGTCTATGTCCAGCACCAGTGATGAAAACCAAGTGAAATGCAGGCAGTGGTGTTGCCCTCCTAGCAGCCTTAAAACCTGCAGCCCTTTCCCAAATGTCTAGTTGGCAGCCCTAGCAGCAAGCAGGAAAAGGAATGCCTATAGTTCCACAAGTAGCAAAAAAAACCCCAAACCCAGACAAGACCCTAATACCCCCAACCTCAAATACCACACAGATCTGCAGCACTGCTGGAAACCACAGCCCACCTGCCACAATTAGAATTCTCCCAAAGCTGTACAGGGAGGAAAGGGGTCTGGAGTGATATTTCTTGCCTTGAAGCACAGGACTTCAAGCAAAGAGTAAGACATTCTACAGTTTTGTCCCTTTTACATTATTTTAAGTGTAGTGTTGTTCTCCAGTATTCAAAAGAAAAGCTATTCTAAGCAATACACTTTCCATGGCAAGTACTGCAGTAATGCTCTCGAGCTTAGATTCTGATTAAAAGAGTGGTGAGCCTTGCTGTTAGTAGCCTATTTGCTAGCCTCTCTGCAGAGACAAACAGGGATTTTACATCTGTGCTTTTCTCTAAGAGCAGTTAGTGACATGAAAAGATTTGATTTGTAAATGTCTAAGGCAATAGACTTCATCTTTATAGCATAAAGAGAAAGGAAGCATGAAGCAGTGAATTGCACAGCTGCCTAGAGAAGAACCACATTCTTTTCCAAGATCACCATTTATCAGACAGATGAAACAGGGAAATTTCTGTGAGGATTGTCTCAATAGCAGCACAGAATATATGCACCACCTCCTCAAGCATGTGCAGATTTAATGAGTTTCCACCTGCCAACAAAGCCTGAAGTTCTGCAGATTTCTTCACGCCCCCACTACACCTTTATTTCCACTTATTAAAAACTTATCATTCAGTCTGCTCTAAGTTTATACAGTGGGCTGAATCCACTACAGAAAGAATCAATCAATAATCACCCTTCTTTTTTAGTCAGAATAAATAATCACTCTTTGTTTTTACTAAGAGTCAATAATCATCAATAATCACCCTTTGTTTTTAGGGCATGGACATGTAAAACTTCATATATATCAGGAACGCACTGTCCAAATCCTCAAGTTTATCAAGTATAGTTTTCCAAGTGATTCTTTATCTCAGGTTTTGTTGTTTTTCTGCAGATATCTAAGAATTGCCATGAGTTTGTACATATAATGGCTGTAATTGTCCTTAATAAAATTGCGTATTTGGACAGTGGTAGCATGGTCCTGGTAGGACATATCTGTTATCAGCTAGGAAGTTTTAAATGGAATATATTTTAAGGCATTAAGATGTTCTTTCTTTAACTCCCTATGGATGTGTCCAGCACATGGCAGTAACAACACAGGCACTGCTCTTACACTTCCAGGGACTTCAGGCACTGGGGTAGATGGGAACTTCTTTATCTAGAAATGGCAAGGGAGTTCAATCTAAATTTCAGTCACTCAGTTACTTTTATCCTATATGGAAAGCAGTTATAGAAAGCAACAAAGGAAATAAAATTATAGGCAGAGCAGTGTTAATTTAAAATAATTCAGTTACACTGATAAAATGTATAAAACTTTAAACTGAGCTAGACAAAGAAGATAACATTTTCCTTTCATAAACCCCTTAGATATTTATTGCTATTTCTCTTAGAAGAGTTCTGGTAGCTATCTTAAAGAAACTGTCCTTTGAGCATAAAACCAGTAGAGACCAATTAGAACACAGAGCAATCTCCAGTAACTTACATTGGACAGCCTGAACTAAAATGATTTTGGTGCAGCTGGGGAAGTCAGAGCATTCTGGAAATTGCATCCCCTGATCTTCTTACAGATAAATGGGCAGAAGACTCAGAACTAGCATTTATTTGAAAAATTGCTTTTTAGATCCTGTAATAAAATATGCAAATATGTAAAATCTTTCCCTAGCCCATGTTTAAGTTAGCTGAAACAACCCTGCATGTATTTCTTTAGATTTTAAGTCAATTTTAATTAAATGTTTCACTTCTCATGAAATGAAGAGAGACCTCTCAAAACCTCAACTCAAATCAACTATTTGAAGATAAATTTCACAGAAATTCAAAAATTAAACTTGGACAAGTTACTGTTTCTTTCAAAGAAGCTTCAAGCACCTAAGTTACAATCTTTAAAGTGTGACTGAGGTTATATCACACATAGAGTCCAAATTGTTTGGCAGTTTCTCAGCTGGTAAGGCAGTAAGAATCAGAAAAACTTATAGTTTAAAGCATTCTCCATAATATATTGGGTCAAAAATGGAAAAGTATTTTTAAAGCATATCATAAGGGTTTTTCAATCAAGTGTTTAGGTCTGCAGTTGTTTATCGAGGCTCCAATGTCCATTTGTGTGCAGTTCAGTTACTACAAGCACTAGGCAGTAAATATCATCTGTATTCTATTGTACATTAACCCATCTTGGGCTACTTTAAAAGTTGAACAGTTTAAGAAACTCATGGTTTGACTCTCCTTGAAGAAATACAGCAGACATTGGATGCTAATAATCCAACTCTTTACATAGCAGTAGCAGCAAACCAGTGACAGAGGTCACTATCTCTCTGGCACAGGTGAGTTGGGCAGTCTGACGCTTTCAGCAGCTAATTTGTCTACTGTTGTCCCGCTCTAAATCCAGACTCCAGATGATAATGTGGATAAATTCTTTTTCCTATTTCCAAAACTTCATTCTTTCTCCTGTGTTCTTTCCTGATCTTTATTCTTCCCTTCCTAATCTTTATTCTGTCAGCTGCAGTCTGAAAGTCTCCTGGGTCCCCCGCTTCCCTCTCCTGAAATTTCAGGCTCCTCTCAGCCCTTTTTACTCACCTTCATATCTGCAGTCCTCTTGAATTCTCAACCTTTAGCTTCTATTTCTAAAGTTTCTGTAGTTACTCTCCTCCATTCCTCTCTATTTCTCAAGAGCCCAGTCAACTGCTAGTGCAAAAATAATGTTATTTTTCCTTCTAACAGTGTTGAAAAGTCTCGAGCTATGTCTACACATCACAAAAGGTCCTCTTATCCCACCACTTCTCTTGTGTCAGCAAATGGCATGAAATCTAACGATCTAAGCAAGCTTTATATCTCCAGCAGGCACTGCTTCATGTCCTTTTTCTGCTGTTCAGCTGTAAAACTAATGTTCCAAGACCAAGGTCACACTAGCCATTGCTTTTTTAGGCTTATGTCCCTCACGCACAGATCCTGCCCTATTACCTTGTTCATTTCAATCTGTTTTCCCACTGCATCAGCAGGGAGTTACCAAGAATACAGGCTCTCAGTTCTAACCAAGAGCCCTTTCTCTGCACCTCTCCTTCCAGGTCGAAGCACTGTGAAGCAGCTGTTGCCCTCCAGGATGGCATATTTCCAGTCCTTTCCCTTTCCAAAGCTGTGGCAGTTGATGCATGCTCGGTAAGTCTGAAGAGATGGTTCATTAAGAGTCTGGACATGTCAGTGCTGTGTGAGCACAGACAATATCCAGTCTGCTCAGGCAAAAAAAACCCCATTGTTAAGGGCTTGCTTACAATAACAACGTACCTTCCCAAGAGTTAACTGAAATTCTTAGTCTTGTGATTTAGAAAATGTGGATAGGTTTTCCTAGGGTCAGCAAAGGTGTAGTCATGCTAAAGGCCATCAAATTAAGTTTCTGCACCAATCCCTAAGTTTTCCAAAAACCAGAGGCTTGACAGAATGGACAATAAAATCCAAACTAAAAAACCCGAAACAACAAATGAGCACTGTACTACTTCTTTAAGTTAACTCAGAGACATCTGCAACTACTTTGGCTGAAATAATAGCATGAAATAAAAACCATTAAAGGGGATATATATCTGAGTGTGTACAAAACCACAGAAAAGCCATTCGGAATGGAGAAATTCACATAGCTGCTTGCAGTTACAAGGCAGTGAGAACTACATGTTACTAAAAAAAGTAGCAGGAAACCTAAATGATAGCCATGCTGACATCCTTACCTCAAATGTATATGCTATCAAGGCAGCCAGCAAAAAATCTTTTCCTAATGGGGCTGTGTGAAGTAGGCTTGGTCTTCAGCTTTTGTAAAATAGCTCATTCTCATTCCTAAATTAGGTTTTAGGGGGGTTTTTATAATAAAAAACTCCACACAACAACAAAAGCACGAACCCCTACACAGTCTCTAGCCTTTATTTGCATTATCTTTTCACAGTAAGCTTTCTGCAGTAGAATTGTAATGATCCCCAGGGAAATGCATCAGTTATTATGTCCTTAGAGAGTACATTTATGCCATATCATTGCTACCTTAAAAGAAGTTGCTTATTGTCCTCAGGAGAACATGTCAGTTGCATTGCCCTGACAGTGGCTGCTTCCAAATGTATTTTCATCCTCGGGATGTGCTGATGATGATGCTTTGTTGATAAGAAAATCAGAATAGTTTTCACAAACATTTAAATTCAGCCACCCTAGAAATTACTTGTCAGCCTATGGAAGTATCACAGAGAAGCAAAGCATCACAGGCTTTTTTCTGGGTTCGCAGAGGTTTGTGTTAGTGGAAGGAGAAGAAACTGAAAGCTGCTCACAAAAATACAAAGAGAACAAACCCCCCAGTAACCTAATGGAGTAAAGCTGGGCATCCTAGAGCACTGCTTCATCTGTTCCACATGCACTTAAGGAATCTGAAGAATATCTTGTGCTTTAATCTTAAGAAATAAAAAAATTAAATATCAGTGCCAGTCACTCCTGAGATTAAGGTAATTCAATAAACTAAGATAGCTCAGGGCAACCTGAGTGTTTTATAGCTGAGCGGTATGAGGCTGATGGAAATTGAATCTCTCTTTCATCCGAGCTGGATTGTGAGTGAAACTGACAATTTCACTCCAGCTTTTTAAGATTACATTACTTTTTAATCAACTTTATTAAGAAAAGAGAGATAAACACCTTAAGAAATAACCAAACACCTTGAGAAATAACCAAACCCCCAAATATTCCAGTTTAAAAAACTGTGAAGTATGCAGGGGGAGATGAGTCTCCCCTGCAAAGCATCATACAAATAGTGAATAAAAATCCCTCTTTCCCCTTTCATTACTAAGGCAGAAAAGCAAAGCAAAGGGAATGGTTCTGTAACCATAGCAACATTTGCCACTATTTTTTTCCAAGAGGCACTACAATTTGGGTCCTGCATTCTGAGGATAAAGTTTGTATGAAGGCAGAGAATGGAATAACTTTATTTTGTTTCTTATGATAATGTTTTTCTTTTCTGAAGTAGCTTAAAAAGAGGTTGCATGCAAACAACAAGGAGTGTAACTGCTTATACTTCAATAAGGTGCAGGACATCATATGTAACTCTCAGGAGATGGTATTTGGAAATTATTACTATGCATGAAAACATAGTAATTTAGAATGGTCAGTTATAAGAAATCGCAATAATGACAGGAAGTATGGAAAAATACTTATAGTTTCTATGTAGTATCAGTTTAACCAGAGGATGTTTTTCCATCATCATCGCTATACATTTCCTGGATGCTGTTGCTTCAATCAAGTACAAACAGCTTGCTTTCTGCCTCCTTCCCCTTATTGGGCATATATAATCTCAATTTACATTCATTACAAAGAATTATATTCACAGTAGCTTAAAAGCACAGCAGTTCTTTTACCAGACCCCCACTTCCCTTGCAGCTTACAGTTAATACTCATTGTTTATGAAACGCCACCCTCCGAAATAGATGCAGTCATAAAATAACACAGTTAAAAATATTGAATTCTAAGTATTTTGGTCTCTGAGGCAATCTGAACTTATTTGTTCAATATTCCAGTATAACCAAACAGCCAAGGTCACCGTTCAAGGATCTAGGAGATGCATTGGATCCCTTTATACATCATGATAGGTAGAGACAGAAAGAGACTTACTCATTGAAATAGGTTATAGTTATCAGAAGAAAGAGTAGTGGAAGGAAAAGGACAGTAGCCAGCAATTGGAAGACAACGTTCAATAGCTTAGACAACTGCAAATAGAGAAGTCTTTGCTTAAGTTACTTTACCTACATGTTTCATTTGTATTTACAAGGTGCAATAGTCCAATAATGACAGCTGCACTGCAGTCAGTAAGGCACTCAAGTACCACCTAAATGGCAATCATAAAGCCACGAAACATAGTGTCTAGAGATCCTGACATCCTGGAGCAGCATCTTGATAAAATCTTGCATCCAGTTTGCTTTATTTTCTTTCTTTAACATTTCTTGTTAGAGCTCTCAATTAGGAATGTTCTCCCAGGCTTAAGGTAGTCAAATTTATGTGATTTATTACCTAATAAAAGTAAAGCATTAGGATTTTATGTAAATGGTATGTAGCTCCCATGAGGTAGCTGTTCTTCAGGCAAAACTGAGCTACCAGTTTTTATTTTGGATACATGAGAAGTTATATATCCTTTAAGGACTAATCTATGCTATACGTAGCAAAATTTATTTGGATTTACATAAAGGTCATATTGACAACAAGAGAACTACAATTTCTGAGATGTAATATGTTTCAATGCATCACACCAAATGAGGAAGTATCCTTTCAAATTGTTATGAGGATATATCAGAAAAGAATACATGACAAAACTCTGCATGTAGCTGATAGAATTCATTTATCCTGACAATTTGTGAACTGAGTATCTGTGAACTGAGTATCTGACTTCAAATGAGCACAATCATATATGCTGCAGCTGCTCACAGAGGCAAAGAGAGTGTATTTCTCTTTGGGATCCTGAGCTGGGCTAAGTGGATGCTCTAAGGGTTGGCCACATGAGCCCATTGGCTTTATTAAGGCATCAACTACATCAGTAAAAGGAGGTTGCTATCCCTTTTGATCTTCTCCAGTGTGTTTCAATTCAAAGCTTGCTGATTTACTTCAGGCAAAAAGTGACTATTTAAACTGTGCTATCCAATTCTGTCCAAGACACATGAGAGAGTATATTTGCATGAACTGCCTAATCACCACATTGCTGATGCATGACGGTGTAAGCTCCAAAAGAGGGCAGTGACAAGCAGCTGATAAGCTGCCCAATAATTTTCTCCCTTTTTCCTGCTCCATTGATTTTCCATAATGGTAAGCTCTCTTTTTCAGACTTGTAAGACTCTTGTGAGGAATGTTAGGAAAGGGAATTCCAAGGTTTTAATCAAGAAGAGAGAAACAATATCATTATCACTGAACACTTTCAATTTATGACTATATCGCAGCTTCATGCAGTGTATATAAGTTACAATGTATTATAGATGTAAGCAAATAGTTACATGCACACAGCTCACTACAAAAACTTACTTTCTTGCTCTTCTAACATTTAAATCTTTAATATTATGCTGTGTAGGAGGCTGAGTATCTGTATCTCTGACTTTTAATATATTAAGGCTGAGTGTAAAGGCAGTTGTTTTGCCACAATGACAATTTTCAGTAACATCTGAGTAACTGAGGGCTTTCTCAACCTTCAAAATCTTAATTGGGCTGAAAACAAAAGTTAGTCCAAGACTGGTCTGTTTATAAGCTTCTGGAAGTAACTCTTTACCCTCATAAAGCGTTTTAAAATTAACTGTCAGGTTAGATAAGAAATCCAAAGCACCCAACACTCAGGTAAGACTTTAGTAAAAAAGCATCTCTCAAATAGAATTTCTAGGAATATTATATAACTAAATTTATTTGAATCAAGTGATGTATATTTACCACTGAGAAGTGAATAATCTAAATGCCCAAAGCTGCCAAGATATCGGTTCCACAGCACATGACAGATTTTCAGAATCATCCCCTCACCTTTTTTCAACGGGAACAATTCTATACAAATCACCCACATAAATCCTCTGAAGTGATGTCTACACAGTCTGTATGTTGTAATATGTAGAACACTGACACATCCGAAAAGACAATCTTCTTTTGTTGTTGGTTTTTTAACGTTATCCCTCTCCTTAATTTAAAAGAAGAGGCACTAGATGAGGAAAAAGTCACTGCTGTTTGTGAAGGAGCTGGCAGAAGTGTAAAACCAATCATTCTTAAAATGCTATAGAGGGACACCAAAGACAAAAACAAAACAACAAGCCTGCCATGAGTAACATTCAGGATGGCAGATGTCAGCTAGCAGGAGACTAACAAAGAAAGCATAGAGCAAGATAAGAGTGCCTTCCTTCCCTGCAACAACAGCTCCTTAACTCGTAACAGCAGTTATTATGCTCCATTTTAGATGTGAGAGTTGAAACTTAAAAATCTATTTCTATCAAATCACAATTGATTTAATAAACATTACTCAGATGCAGAAGATTATGCCAAATGATCAAATGTTACTTGAAATGAATCATTGCATGTAGAAAAGCCACCTACTGTCTTCAAACAACCTGTTATAAAAATACTGCTGACCAGGGAGTTAAGTCTGTGCACAAGACACAATGCACTGACACAACAGCACCCAACAGACTCTCAGGGGATCCATGTACCAGGTAGTGATGTTTCTACCCTAAATCTCTTTTTTTTTTTTAATCTTTCATTTTTCTGCATGATCCAAACATAAATGACTCTGTGAGAGGTAGACACAACAAGCTATTAGGTCTATTGCGCTTTTTATCTGCAAATTAAACTGTAGTAAACCCAAAGTAAGTCTCCGTGCTAAAGTTGTTAAGACCTTCTCTGTCAATAACTTGCATGAAATGAATTACACAATTATACCTCAGCACAAACTGTAATGACTACAAATTACAGCAGTAATTGTGTTATACAGCAAAGTGATTTGATTCATTGCTTACAAGGCATAATTAATAAGCTGAAATAAGATTATCTCTATATTCCATTTTTAGAGTCTATTTTTTCTGAAGAGTACTTTGTTGGCATTTTTTGCCCAACATCTCATTGCTCTGACTGCCAGGAATATTCAATGCATTTTTATTTGGGCGAAAGTCATAAGCACCATCTTAAATTACTGACGTAAGTCAGGAAGGGTCTGTACAGAATCAAGAGGCATCACTGCTCCCAGGAGATGAAATAAAGAGATTAAACAGAGATAAATAGAAGGCAATCTTGTATGGCAGAGAGCTCTTTATGGGTATCTGTTGATGAACAAGGGCAGGGAGCTGACTAAAGCAGATTACATTTGCATTTCTGTTAGGTGACAGTTAATTTTAATTTCATTGATTGTTGTTAAGTTAGGATAACAAAATAGCCTTTATTATTTCCCGAGGGGAAAAGAATTAGAAGGAAAGGCCAGGCCAGGGTGACACCTCACAGTCCCAGCTTCCCATCCCAAACAAGGTTTGGCAGAAAAGCCACTCTAAGCAATCAGTCTTATATGGGGACTGCAAAGACTGAAGTAACAGAGGAACACCTGGTGGACTGGGCAAAGAGAAGCATCTTTAAGTCAGCCAAAATTGCTTGGCCTAAGTTCACAAGAATGGCAGTCTGTGTTTAGGACACGAGCAAGGGCCTCCCTGTCTTATATCAGGTCATCTGTGCCAAGCTACAGAGTTGGCAGAACAGTGCAGACATTTTTTGCAGAAGACTGCTGTGTCAAATTCGGAAGCAGCATTGCCCAAGAAACTGTGAAACAGAAAATGAATGGAAGATGAAAAAGATCTTAACTCTGGACTGGAGACAGCTTGTTAAAGGATTTTGATAATGAGAGGAGTGGAGATGATCATTAACAGCATGCCCCAAAATCCTTCATGTTATTGCCAGTAATTCTCTTCAAGCCTACTGTACTCTGTGAAGATATTTTTATATACCAAGAGGGTGATCAACTAAGAATAACAGAGCAAGAGGGGAATGTATACAATACTTTCAGTTTGTGTCCTAGCGTGCATCTCTGTTCATTCCAGTCTGAGATTTTGTTGGGGTTTTGCTGCTGGTTTTGGTTTTGTTGGTTTGGTTTTTTTAAATGAACAGTCTTCATTTTATAAACTTACACTATTTTCCTCATTACAGAACTTGTTTCAGGTACCTCCAACTTAAGAACTTCTGTTCTTAATGGCAGTATTAAATAACAGAGCTGCCATGGAATGCAGTTATCCTCATCCTGCAGTCAAATGAAGGAAATTTGGGAAATCTGGTATTTGTCTGGAAAGGTAACACTCATAGAAAAAAAAGGCTTTAAGATTTCTTTGGTTCCTATTTTGCTCAACAGAATAAAAGCTATTAATTTATTATTAGAAAAATCTCCTTAATCAAAATGCTGACTCAGCTTGCTCTTTAGTAGCTGATTATAATGAAGAGGATGAAAATCAGGAAAGAAGCCAGAACAGCACTCATCTCTACTTTGGAATAAGGTAAAGAGAGAGCTTTACAACTTTCTCCTTTAACGTGATATGCAAAAACAATTTTGGCATCTTCAAACAGGGTTATTGGTCACCAGAGTGAGTTATGGCTTTCTTAGTATGTGCTAACAATATCATTTAAAATGCTAACTAATATGGAATTCCAGTGAAAAGCCTGGATTTCTGAATGCTTGTATTTTTCCATAACAATCTCTGCAGTTGCACTGAAACAGGGCAAATAATCTGGCTGTCAAATATTTGACAGTCAATTTGAGCAGAAGTACGTAACTCTGGAGCCAGGAATAATTCCTAATAATTGAAAGCACTCATATTCATGCAAAGTGCATCTAAAAAACGTATGGTTTAGAATACTTTTCATCTCAAGAACAATGTCAATAAACCCTAATTTTATAAGGATTCTTTCTTTTCCCCTGCCATAATTATCTTAAAAATGTATTACAGCTGTAGGTCATATTTTAATGCAAATGAAAGATTTTGGTTTCTTTTGTTTGTGGGTTTGTTTTGTTTTTTAATAAAGACACTTCCTGTTTAGAGAGTATGGTACCATCAATTTTGTTTTAAATGATCCTCTCTGACAGAAGTTCCTTATGCTGTAGAGTTCAGGAAAAATTCAATAGACAAAGACTTTTGATTACAGCTGTGCAGCGGCAGGAGACACGCATAGTCACAGAGCAGTCATTTTCTCATTTTAAGAAGAAAATTAGATAAAGTGGAACTATTATTTAGAATATTATTGCAGCTCTTCCCACATCCACCCCAAGAAACACTGCTTTTTTTCCTTCCATTCAGTCGGTCAAGAACATCACTTGCATTCACACGTGCACAAAAAAAGTGAATGGAGACTGGAACATTCTGATGAAAAAAATCAAGGTTTTGAAGTCATGGAAATGAGTGTTGTTATAAAAGTTGGCATTGTAAGGCAGTAGATGAGTGCTAGACTCATTTCATACATCTGAAACTCACTTATCTTGGGCTGTATTTTATCATGAATACAGAAAGTACACCCTTCAGTTCTTATACTTGAAAAGTTAGACCAAGCATTTGATATCACTGTGTTGAAGGTTTTCATTTATTCCCCCAAACACACAGAGCCATCTTAACTTCCAGACACCAAATACAAAAGATTGAAAATATGCAACTGTTTTAACTATGAACATACTTAAATATCTTGTAGAAGCGTAAGTCCCAAAATCTTCCAGTAAATCGAGGATGTACATATCTTAAAAAGAGTTTGTAAGGTCAGAAAACTTTTAAATGTAAAATTCTTTCATGGTTTATTAAAATTATTGACTGTTTATGAGTGGGGGAAATGGAGTATGTTCTCATCATGAAAACTACATCACAGATGTCTATAAGTAGTCTGGCAAAGCAAAATCCATACAGCTTATACATTTCCCTTATTCCTAAACAGGGTATGGCAGTGTACCTGATTTCCTCAATCTTAAGTCCATTTCTACAGAGACAGCAGTAAATGCTTAGGATTGCAATGGGAGTGAATATACATTGGTTACTCCAGAAAGCAGAAAAATATATTTCTATTCACTGTGCAGTCTTTGCAATACAATGTACTGATTTTAAAATAGGGCATAATTGAAAATGTAAATAGAAACCACAGAAACACCTTGTCTGCTCTCTACCCAGAATTCATCTCCCACTTCGAAGTAGCAGCATCATTTTCTATATTTTGTACACTGTTTTTTGCAGGACTAAATTCAAATGCATAGGCTGAATGGAGTGCATTTTCTCCCCTCCAAGTAATCTAATGTTCTAATACATATGAATTTTGACAGCAATCTAAGAAACCAGACTCCGACTTGAATTGTCCCTTTCTCTCAGCAGCTCTACTTAGTAGTAATTGGCATAGGATGGTTCTCCCCCATTAAAATTTCTTAGAATCACAAAACAGAGATGAGAATCTCTCTGAATATAATTCAGATAATTGACTGTGCATTTATTTTTGTTGATATGTGTCAACACTGCAGAACTAACGGAGCTGTTCGGTAGCTAAACCAAGTGTATCCAAAAAGGCAGCGCACCACATGAAATAGTTGCTTTTCTGCTCATTTGCAAAAAAAGTTTTTTCTTCTATTTCAAAACAACTGAGGTACCCCACACCACCAAAAACTAAGGTAGATTTTCACACTGTAAATACAACTCTGTATGAGTTCACCTGTGTAAACCTCACGAAGTTCTACAAAGCCAAGTGCAAGGTCCTGCACCCAGGTCAGGGCAATCCCAAGTACAAACACGGACTGGGCAGAGAATGGATGGAGAGCAAACCTGAGGAGAAGGACTCGGGGGTACTGGTCAAGGAGAAGCTCAAAATGACCCAGGTATGTGTACTTGCAGCCCAGAAACCAACCATGTCCTGGGCTGCATCAGAAGAGCGGTCAGCAGGACGAGGGAGGGGATTCTCCCCCTCTACTCTGCTCTTGTAAGACCCCACCTGCAGTACTGTGTCCAGCTCTGGGGCGCCCCAGCATAAGAAGGTTGTGGAGCTGTTGGAGCGAGCCCAGAGAAGATGCTCTGAGGGCTGGAGCAGCTCTGCTATGGAGACAGAGAGAGTTGGGGTGCTTCAGCATGGATAAGAGGAGGCTCTGGGGAGACCTGATAGCAGCCTTCTGGTGCCTAAAGGGACTGAAAGGAAAGAGGGAGAGGGACTTTTTACAAGGGAATGTAGTGACAGGACAAGTGGGAATGGCTTTAAGCTGAAAGAGGGTAGATTTAGATTAGACATTAGGAAGAAATTCTTCACTATGAGACACTGGCACAGGTTGCTCAGAGAAGCTGTGGCTGCCCCATCCCTGGCAGTGTTCAAGGCCAGGTTGAATGGGGCTTGGAGCAACCTGGTCTGGTGGAAGGTGTCCCTGCCCGTGGCAGGGGGTTGGAACTATACAAGCTTTAAGGTCCTTTCCAACCTAAACCATTCTATGGCTCTATATACTGTTACTAGCTTCCAATTTTAGAATAATGAAAAATCGAAGTTCATTGAATTACACTATACAGACTTCTAGGCTGAAATTCAATTAAAGAATCCATGAACTAGTATTTTTTCAGGCCTGCCAAAAATGGAATGTAATCAACAGGGTGGAAAACTACTGAGATAATGAAACTATGTTTAACAGTTCTGAACCACCGTGCTGGATCCCTATTATACTGTCAGCCTACTTTTTGTGTGTGTACAAGCGTGTGTTCCAAAGTGCAATACAAATGTCTTTCAGTGTGAAAACCTTAATATTCTTTAATTTTTCACAGTGAAACCAGCAACAATCCTGATATACTTATCAACACAGAGAGATGCTGGCTTTGTTTTTAACACCCCATCATGGATTTACTGCAACTATTTTCCCTTCATGGCTTCTTACTTTCCAGGTCACATTGAATTCCATAAGCCTTAGATAACCATAGCTTATTCTAATGCATTTAATTCATAATACTTAAACCCATAATGGTTCTTCTTTGACTGGAAGGGCTATTTCTAAATCTCACTTAAAGCTCACTTATTCTGGTATTTCAGGGACATTTAGCTGTTAGATGTCAAAAAAAAGAATGACTAAAACCAAAACATGGTGAAGACATCACAAGTGTACATCTCTGTGTAGAGGCAGATAAGTAGATCCGTATTTTCTGCTTTCTTCCCTGTGAGTGGACTACCCCGGAGCACAAATTGAACCCCCCCCCAAAGCTAGTGCACTTTGTAAGGCATTATCCTTACTTTTCTCATATGTTTTTGCTTCTTTCAGATCAAACACCTGTACAAGCAAGTCTCAGCATAACAAACCCCCTCATCAAGATGAAGCTGCTGCACAAGCTTGAATTACTATATTCTCACCATGCTGTGAAATCAACATGAAGAACAAGATAGTATAGCACATCAGGAGAAAATCTGCATCTCTACTTGACTTCACAGATCAAAGCATCTCCTAAGATACTGTTACTCTCCTGCTAATATCAATATACCACGAAGAAATTTCCCAAGGAGCAATGATACAATAGCTCACCCTTTTCCCAGTCTCCGAGTTGCACCAATGTCTTTTGCTCCCCAGTCTACCAGACGATGCCTGCTTCTGTGGCACCTCAAACCAGCAGCAACCCCAGCTGCCAACACAGGGTTCTGTTGTCCATTTTTCTGCACCAAGCTAACAGTGCTGATGTCACATCTTACACAGTAATTACTGTGTTGAAGGTATTTGGGTGGTGATGATTGTCTCTGTCTTTTGCCAGCTTTTTTTCTCCTTCATTTTTGTAATTGTTTAAGCATGATTGAAAAGACTGAACAAAATCAATACAATATATTATGCTAGCAGTAAACACTGGTCATCTAGTTGCAATATTTAGGCAAAACTGATTCAGTTGAGTCTGAATTTCACTGAGTATCCAAAACATAAACGTATGGAAAATTGTGGTGATACATGCTTTATTTTTACTTGTTTGCAAAAAAAAGCCATAACTTTATCAAACATTATAAACACTTTCACTGCTGACAACCCTCTTCAGACATCAACTACTGTAATTTTCCACACATTTACATAATACTGGCTGATTAAGCTGTCAGAATTTTCATTGCTGCTTGCTGCAGAAATCAAAAATAAAAACAGTGCATTCACAGTGCTTCGCCCTCAGAAGATATTTGAAACCAGAGCATAAGAAACAGTAAAATGGCTAATCTGAAGCATATGGGGGAGTGTTCTCCTCAGTTACTAATTCAG
The DNA here is from genome assembly GCF_004027225.2 of Strigops habroptila. Taxonomy (NCBI): domain Eukaryota; kingdom Metazoa; phylum Chordata; class Aves; order Psittaciformes; family Psittacidae; genus Strigops; species Strigops habroptila. The sequence goes on along the minus strand of NC_044285.2, from coordinate 39,761,595 downwards.
CCATGCAGAATTTAGCTTCTTTCCCCCAGTACAAGATCTGCCCCAGTTGATAGCAGCCCACTTACCAACAACCCAAGCTACTGCTCTGCAGTCCTGCCTGAAGAGCCCTGCTGAAGTGGACACCCTCTTCCTTCACAACTCATACTAAATTCCAGGCTCTCTTACCCTGACCATTTAATTCTTAGAGGAACTACAAAGCCTCAGGGCCTGAATCATCTGGGAACCTAGAAAGCCATTACCACTTTAGCCTAGCTCTGCCCTGTGTTATTTCAATGTAATGTAATGCCCTTCCCATTTATCGGATGTATCTGTTCTGGCTTATATTGAAGTAGCGCTGATATTCATCTGAAGATGCATATGGCAAGATAAAAATTATCATATGAACATTCCAGATTTATAACAAAAATTACCATATAATTATCATCGCTGCCTTTGCATTCCCGTGCAGTTTCCTCTCAAAATAATACATGTTGTCTCACAGCTTATAATTAAATCATAAGCTCTGTAGCTTCCACAGTATGACCCAAATTTTGAATTTGAAAGGGGGTTCTACAGAGGACTACGAATAAATAAAGAATATCTATAAAGCTAAAGAAATACTCTGTTGTGGGTAAAAGAGTAGTTTGAATTCCTTTCCTTTCTGTAGAAAAGGAAAAGTACAAGAACTTCGGATGGTGAACACTTTTTACAATATCACAGAAAGATAGAAGTGAGTAATCCATCCCCCATGAAATATCCCATCTGATTGCACTACCCATTAAATTAACCCAGGCCAAATAAAAAACCAGGTTAACAACGATCCAAACATGAGTCTAACAATCCACAATAATCAACTATGAAAACGCTGCACTGAAGCTTCCCAAGCTATAAGAATTTACTCTTACAAATCGATCTTTGTAGCATCAGCAACCAGTTTAAGAAATTAATCAACTTTAAAAACATAATTCTAGAATAAGAACAACTAAAAGTTGTCTGGAATGCTTGTATAATCACACAGTGAGAATCCAGACGTTCTTTTCTTCTTAAAAGAACAGCTTCAATTGCCTCTGAACTTCCATTTGAGAACATTCAGTTTCTCTGTTCTCATCTTCATACTCATTTACAGTAATTTTCATGATTCAGGAAAAAATCTGGTAAATGAAAATATGGATTTTATTCTTCTGAAAAAGGTACAGAATGGCCAGCTGCACTGAGATAGAGCAGTGTGCTTCTACCCTGATTTGCAACTGATATGCTTTCCTCACTGAAAGCTGTCTTCTTATCTTAGACTGACTTTTCGCAGGGGAATTAATGATACTCTTATTATCCTTATTGTGAAGTGTTATTCTCTACACTGTAAAGAAACAAGATACTGTCATAATTTACTATGCCTTTAAGTATTTTATCTTCATCCAAGCTATATACTTGTTTCTTCCCTTATACTTCAGCTATGCAAACTGTATCGCTCTGACCAGCTACATCTGCGAAAACATGCCAGAGTTGTGCAGGGACTTCCAGATTGTTATGAAGAGATGCTAAATGGTTTGTATGAATTTGAGGACACATCAGCATAGCCAGTTCTTGCTTCATTTGCCTTGCTATACTAATTCTTTCCAAGTTGTAAAAAGCTAAAGCAAGATTAGCTGTGGTGGGGATGAGAGGGGAGGCTCAAAACGTGTTGATATTATCACACCCATCAAGGTGTTTGTACAGCCTTGATGAATTATTTCTAAAAATAGGACTGATGCAGGTAATCAATCTTGCAGGTTTTGTCAGAAAGATAAGTCCCCCAACCCAGATATTGATTGCTTATAGCAGGACTATGTTTAAGAATGATAAAAGGCATTTCAGTCAATGCAAACTATGGCCACAGACACCTTGAGGCACATGCACCAAAAAAAGTTGGGTTTTGTTTTGATATATTTACTTCTCTTTCTTCTTTAAGTGCTGCCAGTTATTCAGCTCCCACAGTGATTGTTGCTCTACTCACTTCTCTGGTTTCAGTTTGCAGTTATCTGTTAAAATAACAAATAAATAAGGGTTACATTTTGCAACAGTTACCTTTTACAATAACAAAACCGGTGCATTTTGCAACACAAGCAACTACATAGGCAAAGGGGACAAAGAGAGAATGATGAGCATGCTATGAAATCAGTGATTTTTTCTGTAAGTTATAGCACTGGTATGATGGCTATATTATAAAGACAGCAGATAATATTATTTTATATTAATTATATGCTGTCATTTAAAAGTTCAGTAGTGTTTCAAATCACAAGGTGACTTCAACAGTATTCACAGAAAATGCCAGCAGTGGTGTGCCAGAAGTCTGACAGGAATTGATGCTAGCAGTTTGGAGCCACTCACAAGGTATCCACTGTTACAGGAACAGTACAACTAGTACTTATCTCCAACGAAGGCAGTTACTGCTTCACTGACGGAGAAATTCAGAAACTCAAAGCTATATTTAGTTTCTTATTCAACCCAAATTTGTATTAAAGAACAGGCATTAAAGTTGACAATGTGATGTGTTTTCTCTTTATAGGCAGAATCTTTGTAGATTTCACATTCATGTTTTTCTTAGGAATGCTACGAATACCTTCATGCCCACTTAAAAAACTCCAACGAAACAACCAAGACCTGAAAGCCAGATTTGCTACAATAGTAAATCTATGCATACACATGAAATAAGTCTGAAATGACAAAAAATAAATGATAAAAAATAATATTCAGCCCTCCCAAACCCTGCCCCTTCAACTTTCCACAACTATATTATAAACAAGGAGGGCAAATTTATAAGAAATATATTCGTGGTCTTATTATTAATATTAATACATGGCATTTATAAGATATAGATGTTTGTAAGCTGTGTCTGTGCAGTCTCCAAATTACACAAGTGAAAGTGTTTTAGCACATTTCCTGTGTGCCCAAGAAGAATCCTTCATAATTCCTTCTATTTGTTTCTCAGATGCTAAATAAAATGAAATGAATGGCAAGGGAAGATAAAGTTCTGTATAGTGTTCCCTCTCCTCTGAAACATGACTGCCTATTGAGATATTTCTGAGTGTTACTACCCCAGCAGTATGGTTATCTGGGGGGCAAGGGTGAGCTCCATGTATGGCTGACAAATAGTAAGCCCAGTTACTACCATGTAATTTGGTAAAAAAGTACTTCAAACAACAAATAACATGAAGTCAAACTAAGTTAAAAGTCTCCTCTAAAAATAAATAGATCATACATTAGCTTTAACATTCAGCTCAATATATACTGTGATAATAGATCTGTGTGTGAAGCACGATAACAATTACTGTGGGCTCACACTCATGTTTTTCCCATCAGAACCATCCCTTTTCCCCCTTTGTGGCAAGTAACATACCTAAGAATCAGGAAACCTCAATGGAAAAAGAACAAATCTTTTGCCACCTACTCCTGGTGAATATCAATTGGAACTAAATCATGAGTATGCAACATGACAACTGATTTTCTTTCCTGATGTCAATGGGAAATCGTAACTCTTGTTTGAACCTATTAAATGCTTAAACCTAGTGTTTGCATGATGGCTGCAATGGACTTTCAACTCCTGGATTTCCTAGGTGTGTCTAGTTATAGTGTAATCTAAATAATACACTATAACTAGAAAGGCAGAGAGCTTTCTGCTTTGGTTTCTTCCAATTTGTATTTCTAAGAAGGTGATTTTCAATTGTGTGCCTAAATGGAAGACTGAAACATATCAGCCCACAGATGTGTTTGGGGCTTAAGAGTCCAGCCACACAGTGACACCGACTACAAGCTGAATGCCACCTCTGCTCAAGATAAAGCCATATTTCAAGCATGTCTCCCTTCATTTACTCCATTTCATCAGCTGCCTTAGGTGTCCCATTCAGTAAGTCTGTTCTTTGCATTCTCAGATTTCTAGTTTACTCAGGGCCATGACTCTTACTGCTGGTCTGTCTGATGTAATTACATCCTGTGTCTATTTAATTTGCATGTGAAATTCTATGTTCACAGCACGTAGCATCTTGTCCTAAGTACTATTGAAAAGTTGCTCAGAGATTGAGGCTATTGGAAAAGATGGATTAAATAACAGAATTACCTGTGAGGCAACAACAGGGTACTCCTTATCACCATGTAACAATGTCAAATGTTTATTTTATTAAAATAGATTATTATTGAAAAGGGTAATGCAATTCTGAGCAAAATAATTATTCCCCTTATAACATCATTCTCTCTTATTCAAAATTTTAAAGTATGCAGAATATGGAACTATACTGTGAGAACATAGATTTTAAAATTGATTCATTATCCTGTCATTTGTCTGTCTAATGCCAGACAAATTCTGTTAACATCTTCCCCTTCCCTGCAAAATATTGGTAACAAGAGTACTCTTCCCTCTTCTACTTTCTATCACACTCTGCTGGAAAGAAAAGCACAGGAAGAGGGACTGTTGCTGCTGCAATGATTTTACAGTATATATCTGCATGCTATAATACAAACAGTGTCAATAGTAACAGGTATATTTTGTCCTGGACTACACAGATAACTCCAACATTCATTTCACAGAAGTCAGGCCTGCATGGCACATTCCTTCATAACACTTCCAAATATTTCAGCCCTTGGTAATAGTACTTTCTGGAATCTCATTATAGTAGATTATGCATGTTTTATATGTTGCCTCAGAGAACTGCATATTTTAATACACACACATCTCATCAAGAAATACTAGATCTGCCAGTTTTACTTTATCTACCCTTCAGAGACAATTTGCCTTCTGAACAGAACTGAGAAGAGATTTTAAGTGATTTTAATACAGGGAGAAGTCCAGCAGCTGGAGCCAACTGTTAAAAAATTTGAAGTCCTATTAATTTTTTATCCTATGTCCAAAAGGACACTGCTCTGTGTACATTATGTAGGCATAATAAAGGAAGTTTAGGAAAGAAGCTTCAGACATGGTTCTCAGAATAATTGTAAGTAATGGATAATGATGCCCATGAAAATATGAGTGAGGGGAAAAAAGCTAAGAAAAATCTATTTTGATCAACCAAGCAACTACACAAGCGTGTCAAACACATGCGTTTTCATTTCTCTAAGAACAGGTTCAACGAAGCATTAAAGCAGCATATTACCGCAGAGACAGCTGTATTCTAGCATACCAAATCAGGAGACAGACAGGTTACTTTCCTGATTTATGTATCCCATAGCATCTTCCTGCTGAGGCTGAGTCCCATGGCAGAGAGAGCAGACTAATTCTGAAGACATATGCTATCCTTCATCTTTTCTCAAAATCTCAAGCCATTGTGATCATGGTAGAATCTGACACAGAAACTAAAAGATTTATAGCTAAGCCTTGCACAGCTTGTGAAGATTTTGCAAAGATGACCAAAGCAGCATTTAATTTCCTATGCTTCCTAATTGTATCATAAAAGCCAAATCAGTCTGTTTACAGTGCTGAAACCTCATAAAGGTTAAATGGCAAAAATCTTTATTCTGGATTTTGACCTTTCTCTTTAAATTCTCAACACGTAGGACATAAATTCTTTATGTTCCCGCTGCGGCTGGGATCTTTTTTTCCTCTTTCAAAGGTTTCTCTGCCATAAGAACTAATACTACTCACTTATTACATGCTTTTCTTCAGTGTTCACCAAAACTTGAATTACATCTCAGAAAACATCATTGCTAAATAGCAAAATTTGTAACAGTATTCCCTACCATCTTGTTAAAAAGCCTGGAAATGACAAATGAAGTCCTCAGATCCCTTGGGATGTGAACAAAAAGTGCTGCTGGTATAGAAATAAAGGAAAATAAAGTTAAAATCATATTAAAAGATTTCAAACAGTCACAGTCCAGCTGAAAGCAAAGTTAATTATTCAATAGTCTAGTCTCTCACTAAAGATCAACACGCATCTAGATAAAAAAGGACAAGCACCTGCTTACCTTGAGGAAGTTTAGTAGCATATCCTCTCACCAAGCACAAGTGTTCATTAGTCCCTAAAATTGAATAAAAAGAAAATGTGTGGTGCAAGTCATCACTCACAAAGAACATGTCTGAATCCACTTAAGACTTACATGGATTGTACTACACTTGTACATTGATGAAAATATTGTTTATGCTCTTATTACTAAAGTAATTTATCACTGCTTATTAAATTAACAAGAGCAGATCATTATCGATGGCAGGGCAAGACAAGTTAGAGGAGTTCAAAAGATAAAAGAAGGTTACTTCTGTGGAATGACCTGGGTTCTGACAGTGTCTTTCTTTAAGCATATCGTCATTACATACCTTACTTTGTGTCAGAGATACTTTGGGAGAAGGAAGCAGTGGACCCAGCTGCCCACAGGGAATTGTACAGTTAGTTTTTCTAGGAACACTCCTATTTCTACTAAGCTACCTATTATAGAAAGTTAGGAATAATTACATCAAGCCTGCCATGATGCACAATAACAGAACAAATGATGCGTTAGAAACACCTTTCAATCTAAATAACATGAAGAACAAAAAATCTGCTGCCTTTTGCTATTCAAATAGGATTGCTTATAACGCTGAACCAGAAACTGCATTTGTATCCCAAATTAGCTTTTATTTTTCTTGATAAAACTGAAATTAGTTTTTTTCCACTGATATTGAACTATCACTCAAAGTATTCACTCTTTATAATAGAGTCTAGGAAAGGCATCAAGATTCATTTTAGTCACTACAACCAACATAAGCAAAATATACCATTTGAGAGCAGGTAGGGCTTTATCTCCTGTTTTCATGGTTCACTTATATACAGTTACCAAAAGAAAATATTTAACACAGGTCCCTGATTGTGTCGAGGACCTGTCTTGTAACTGTCCATCATTTTACAGCCCACATACAAGATCAGGGAAGAAACGTACAAGGGCTACCATTCATGTTTAGATTGTTTAGGGAGCAGAAATGGTTTTATAAGCCTTAGCATGGACTTATGTGATAAGTTCAGTACTCTGCGGTTTCATGCTTTTAACACGGGCTAGATGAAGACAGAGCACTGGATGTAACCAGTGCCCTAGATACTGTATGTTTTCTATTGCCATTTAGTATCAGTTTGTTGCAATGTACAAGAATTGAGTTTCTTCTCTCTTTATTTGGCACTTTTCAGACTGCATCTCAAGTACTCAGACCAGGTTTAGATCCTCTCATGACAAGAGAGAGTGAAGCATATGAGCTATGAAGAGAGGCTGAAATGGTTCAGTGGGTTTAGCCTGGAGAAAATAAGAGCTGGCAAAAGAAGCAGCTGTTTCAGTCTTCCACTGGTGAATGGGACTTACAGAAATGGTAGAGACAGACTTTCCTCCGAGGTGAGAGAACAGTTAAGAATCAGTGGACAAGAACTGCAACAATGAGAATGTTTCCTAGTCATAAGAAAATAATGTCAACAAGAGCAGTCACCTCCTTGAAGAGTTATGAGATTTCCATCTTCAGAAGTAATTGAAACTTGACTGGAAACAGCCCCGAGCAACCTGTATTAGTGTTGATGGTAACCCTGCTTAGAGCAAAGGATTTCACTGGGCACTTTTCAGAGGTCCCTTCCATACTGAAGTATTCCATTACTATCCTCATTGCACACTATATCCTGAGGTAATTTCTGAGCGCTTCAGGGCTTTCAATATGTCACTTAATACATAGAGCAATGGGATCTCATTTCCACAGGTGTCTGAAATGAAGTTCAAAAGAACCAAAAGGGGTTTTTAAGCAATACTATGGAAAAATAAATCATCAAGTAGCAGAGCAGCGCCTCTTTCAGGTGGTTCTCTGTGGTATCTTACTACATTTTTTTCTTCCTTTTTAGATAAAAAAAGCTAAATATGAAAGGGGATTGACAAACCTCTTCAGGCTGCATACAGGTATCATAGCTAAAAGTCATTTGGTTTAGAAAGCGTTTGAATTCAAAGATTATTACAAGACAAGCAAGGAGTACAGAAATACAAATGGGTTTATGGGTTTTGTGAGATTTAAAGTCTTAAAAGCGAAAGGTGTGCGGAATAGCACACATTGCATGATAAATGCCACCATGAATCCCAAACTGAAATAGAAAACTGGTCCAAAATGTCACTCTTTTCATGGCCATTCTGTTATCCCTGATTACTCTAGCACAGAAGAGCTGTGCAACCTCCTACTCATACGTCTATCAGAAACTTCTCTGCACAGTACACACCCGCACAGAGGGATTTTAGTGGGAATATCTTCAATCAAATACCAAGTAACATACAGCAGACTGAGAATTCTTGTTACAAAGAGCAGTAAAGAAGAATTCATCAAGTATATTGACTGATAACTAGCTTAAATACCATTTATCTTTAATAAATGCACTGCATGTATTCCTTCTTTAGGGAGTTGCTTCTAATAACACCTCTATCTCCTAAAATACAGGCTCTGAAAACCCTGTTAGAATACTACCCAGTCACCTCAGGGTAAAACCAAGCTCAATATGAAAACTCATGTATCAGGAACATCGATTATTAAAAAAACCCACAAAACAAAACACAAGAACCCCCAAACAGTCTTTCAATACCTTGTCATGTCATGTTATCAGTCTTCAATTGTCATTCTCACAAATGCAAAGATAACATTGAGCAACCAACGATAAACTGAAAGGAACACTTGGAGTGTAAAAAGCACAGGCATGTTATACTGAGCGCGCTGCAGACACAACGGAATGCCCTGAAGGCTGATCTGTATAACTGTGCATTATTAAGCAGTTATCTTACCCACACAGACATGGTCCCTTAAGACACCACTATTTTTTTTTTTTTGAATCTTCCAAGAGTAGGTGAATTCTATGCACATTTGTCAAAATCAGGTTAGAGATTTTCATAATTGGCACTCCCTCGGCCTGTCATTTTCTTCACTTGCAGTCAAATGACATTGAAAAGGGGATTTGAATACTTTCATATGGTTTAAAGCATCAGAAAGTCTATTTTCACCGTAATCCTTGTAGGTGAGTGCCAGCTTTAGTGAGAACGAGCAACAGGGAGTGCTACTGCCTTTTCTGAAGTTATGTTTTGGTCTGTATGTAGGAGGTAAAGATCGCTGAGCTGTAATCAGTAAAGACAGAATACAACCTATATGGCACCATTCCTTCTGAAACTGTTTAACGCTGAAGAACCTCAAAAACAGAGACAGAAACAGTCATTATAACTTTTTTCCCACTTTCAGCTACCTCAGTGGTTGATAAAACCTGCTCCCCCACTACCTGCCTGTGGCGATAGCCTGGGAAAGCAAAACTTCAGAAAGATTTAAGATGTACAAAACCAAATCACAAGAATATGGTGCAGGAGAGATTGTGATTTAGTAGAATAAAACAAAAGTCCCTGAACCTAGCTGTAACAACCTCTCAAGACAACAAGAATTAAACCCCTTCTAAATAGCTTTTACAAACAACTCTATGAGGCTACAGTACACATGCATATACATAGGATCCATATGCCAGTTGCATGAAAAATTGCATTAAAAAAAGTAATTGATTTACTTATGCATAAAGGTGGATATTTTTTGTGTAATAACCCACATAAAAGTAAAAGAATGAGCTCACAGACAGAGATTGCATCTTCTTGAATTCTGAAAGTGTCTGGACAAATGGATGATTTGGTACAAAAGTAAAAGACTGCCAAAATTCCAGGCAGTCTGATCTCACTTTGCAACCACTATGGGAGGGAGGAATATCAGTTGAAAAGAGAGAAATATTACCTGTTATCTTGATGTTAGGTGGTTTTGTTTTTTAAGATCAAGAAACTGTGTTGAACTCTAAGAGCTCTAAGAGAAGATGAAATCTAAGCAAATATATAGTTGGAATATCTCCTCCACAATTCTGGAAATGGTACCTTTTGCTTATTTTGTAAAAAGAATGACATGAGCTAAGGATGTCCTTGGAACAAAACCCCATAATTTTGACTTTGCAATTTACCAGATGTTCAGCTAATGCCAACTTGCACTTTACAGAAAATTCTACCTGGAAAATAAAAGTATTCTGTTCACTTCTGTGGCTTTATTTCATCTTGATTTGCCTTAGGTATTAGATGTTCCAGTTTTCTATAGATCTTCTATATGTGGATAGCATTAAAATTAGAATTCCATGTTTAAAAACTTTCCACAAGGTTTAATTGCTAGTAAAAACTATTTCACTGCTTCACTGTCTTAGCCTGAAGTGCTTACTCTCAATTTTTGTTATCTATCTGGAACATTTTACAACTTGTGTTTTTCCTGTTGGCAGGCAAGAAGTACAAGACGTAGAAGCATTTCAGTAAAACATGTTAGACATCACAAATAATATGTGATCAAATACAGCTCAGAAAGAATAATAGGAATAGGTTGGGAGAAGATAGAAATCATTGTGCTTTGAATCTTAAAATGTCTGCAGGAATTTGGGAGAAGTTTACCACTGCTGAGTTTGGACATACTCTCTTACCTGATCTAAGCTCTTCTGATGAAGCAAGCATGAGACGTAGTAATGAACTAAATGGACCATGTGGTCAACCATAAACAATCCTATCAGGAAGTACAGTAAGCAAAGTTTCCATTGACAGCTTTATGGTTATTTGGATGACAGGACCCACACTTAGGTCTGCTTCAAAGAAAAATTGCAATTATTTCTGGCCTTTTAATCTGGCCTTGAAATTACACAGGATGAGTGTATTCAGATATTACATAATGTAATGTAACCTAATATAATATAGGAAGAACAAGCTAGAAGTCTCAAACACATCATCTTTAGTTATCTTTAGTTTATCTTTAAAGGTATGTCTACAGTGTATGAAAGACATAATAATAGTTCAGAACTAGCAGCATTTCCTTTAGTTACTGAAAGTAACAAAAGGAGCCAGTGACAAAGCACAGCGTGAAAAGAAATACTATGAATTGTATGTATGTACTTCATTTTTTAGAACAGTTTCACTATATTGAAGTTTTGATACTTACATCTAACAAACACATAGAATCATACCCTCAGAATACCCTTTGTTGGAGTGTTTTCATCAAGGAATCTATTTTACAGGCTTTCTCACTCCTGCACTATTTTAGCGGAGCGAGTAGGAAAATCTTTATTTCTAATTATTATTTTCATTACTCTTCAGTGCATTCAGCAAAACTATTGCTTAGAGGCTTTTCTTGTCAGCTTTATCAGACAACTTTACTTAAGACATCATTTTTGTTATAGCTTAAATCTGCACAAGTGTTTGTTCTCACTTCCTCTGCTTCATAAAGAGCTTCCGTGACTATTTAACAGAATCATTACTTTAAAAGGTAGAATAGTTACTGTTAGACTCATCTTTATCTGCAATACCTGTCAGCTGTTGTGAACACGTTCAGCTTAAAAAAATATACTGTCCCATCCTTTGACTAAGATAAAATTGAGTCATTTTCAATTACATTATGAAATCCAGGTTCTTTAACTCCACTGTACTGAAGCCATAATGTGCATAGAACAAAGTATTTCAGAAGAGCCCTTTGGCTTCCAGAAGACAATTTAGCATCCAAAATGACTTATGTTAAAGAGCTTATGCCTAATGATAATATAAACCAAATGCCATCCGTGTCCTTATAAGTTACTTCCCCTTCTTTAGGGAGAAGTTTCTATTAAGAATAATCTTAAAAAAAACCCAAACAAAAAACCCAAACTTAAACCCCCCCCAAAGAAACTCCACCAAAAATTCCTTCCAGACTAATTTTAATTATTAATTCCAATAAAACAATTTTCTTAAAAATCTATTAATAACCTGCTTTTCTGTGCCACTGCTGAAAGTATATTTTTGCATTATATGCTCAGAAAGTAGTAGTTAGCATTACATGCTGTGTGTATTTTATAAACAGTCATTTTCTACTGCGCTTAAAACATTAGATAACTTTTCAGATGGCAGCTGTAAAGTTCCATTCAGTCCCATGCACTGAAATGACAAATCTAGATTAAATTCGTATTTCTGTAAGCCTTCCATCAATCATAGATGAGACAAATCCAAATCTTGATTCTTCCAATACCCCCAACCTACAAATCCATACTCATTACTGAATGTTAAGGAAAACCAGCCTTGAATTTTGGATTTAGATCAATTCAAAGAAAAGGAATTCAGCAGCATACTGAAGAGCAACTTTGAAATAATTTTCCATTACTCCCCAATTTATTTCAGTTTAAGTAAAATGATTTGTATGTATATATATGTATTACTTTCCACCATCAACACTAAAGAAGTGCCTCCATTTCCACACATAGCTCCCTTTCCCATCATTCCTATGACATTTTAAACAACAGAGTAAACCAGTATTTCTGCCAAGGACCACAGCTTGGAAAAGAATGGATGCTGCAAGTCCTGACTGACAATGAACTGTACAGGAAAACATATTTCTGTGAAACTGTACAGCTAGGTTAGTCTGTCTTTATTCAAGGAGGTGTTATTGAAAAAGCAAGACAGTAAGCACAATATACTCCACCTAACTAAATGATCTAACTGAATATTATTAGTTATAATCCTGTTAGTTTGTAACAATCTTACACATTTGTGGTATAAACATTTTAACATCCTTACCTCAGCCTCCCTGCTTTATTAAGTGCCTAAAACATAGTTTGAACTATAGGAAATTGCTTTGGTATTACTTTCTAATGATAGTCTGCTCTGTTCATCCTTGCTTTTTTAAGGTTTAAATTGTATAAGGCACATCATACTGTAGGTGTCATCCTGCATAGGATTTGACATATATGTCCTTTTTTATTTGGAGTGGAATGGGTAATTCTTTTCTGATTCTTGTTGGGTTTTCGGATGGAATGGTGTACAAAGACTACAGGGGAGCAAGGGTGAAGAATGGGTTTTCCCAATTAGTTTCTTAATGTAGTATCACATGACTCGTACACACCTTTCTCCTCAGAATTTTATCAGATTATCTTCTCGCACAATTCTGAATCACCTGTACTTGCCATCAGGTATCCAACACTTTGATTCTTACATGTCTTCTGGCAAGAAATTCATTCAAGCGAACTCCTGTACATGAGTCTGGTAAGGTCTTGTAAGACATGACAATTCCTGCAGTTCTACACTCCGATCATCTGTACTTCTTCAGTTCAGCCTGCTCCTGCTAATACCCCTTTTCAGTAACTGTCTAGGCCATTTGCCTGAGGTAAAGAACCATTACAGCTCAGACTTGGGAGGTATCCCATACCCATTTTGTTTGAAGACAATGGTGTTTTGACTTTAGTGTGAAATGAGAGCTTCATCAAGCTTCTGCTGTGAACACTGGGTTTAGCATGGTCCAAGACAGATACTTTTATTTCCTACCAATAAAGTAGATAAAGTTTCTATTGACCTATTGGTACTCATATTGCATTAGTCAAAACCAGACAACCCAAAGTTTGCTTGAAAGCTGTTCTGGCTTTTACCTCAGATCCTCTTTACTGGTTTATAGGCTGACACTAACCCCAGCTCATGTGTAACCAGTCTGCTGCCTTTCAACTAGATTTGATTTGTAGCCCTGGTTTTTCTTTAGAAGCCTTTGATATCCTTTATGTTCAAGTCTTAAAACCTGCATGCTCAGTTTTCATGGTGTTATTACGAACAAGAAGCAAGGCACTTGCAGTGCCACTGACTGAGGGAACGGATCATGGCTGAGGAAGCGCCATACACATCTTGTGGCACCTTCACCATAAACATAGAAAATCACTGAAATCTGAAAGCTACAAAACTGCCAGTGTTTTGTTGAAAACTGAAATCACAGAAATACATCTGATTTTGCTTGATTTCTGTATTTGAACCTCTCGCCCCAAACAGCTCTGCCGGTAAAGCAATCAGGGGGTAACTGCAGGCTGAGTTATAAGCTGCTTTATGAACCCGAGTGAGGAATGGCGGCTGCTGTTCCCTCCCAGGCCGCGACGGGTCAGTCCTGAGCCGCCCCTCGGGATGGTTCTAGAACGCCACGGGGCGGGGGGGAACCTCGGGTTTGCTCATGCGGGCTGCCTCGGAAACGCATTGTTGTGGCAGTGCCCGGCCCCGCCGGGCGGCAGGGCGGCGGCAGAGCGGGAGCGGCACCGGCACCGGCACCGGCACCTCCACCTCCACCGGCACCGGCACCTCCACCGGCACCTCCACCTCCACCTCGGGCCCGCCGTGAGGTAGGTTCGTTTCTACGCCTTAGTGTCGGGAGCGCCTCGGCAGGTGCGGCTGCGCTGTGGGCTGTTTCTTCGTGGGTCAGTGGCAACGCGAGCGCCGGCGGTGGGAAGGTTGTTCTGTGCCTCTGGGAGAAGAGAAGTGCTGAGTACCCGTTGTGCTGTTCAGGGATGTGTGCAGGCACCTGAAAGCGTCTTGAGAGCAGCAAGCTGTGTATGAGTACTTTGGGTGTCGAAGTGTTTGGGCTCTGGGGTGGAATTGCAGAGTTGGAGTAGGCGAGGAGTTGGGGTAGGTAAGGTGTTCTCCTCGGCTGGGTCCAGCCTCTGCCTGGTGGCTGGAAGCAATGGTGTGTTTGATGCGGAGAACGGGCACCCATCAGGTCCCTTTTGTTTGAAGAAGCTTTGGGATGAATGGCTCAAAAAGGCTGTTTTGTTTGTAAACTGTTTGGTGAAGCTAAACAAAGATAAAAGACCCACAATTTTACATTAATTTACTAGTTTTAGGTGGGGTTTTTTTGGAGATTTTTGTTCTCTCTTACTTTGTTTTGCGTGTTTGATCACCTCCAAAGCATTCTGTGCGCTATACCTTTCTATACTGTTACTTCAACATTTTCTGCCAAGGACTACATGCTTTTGCTACCTTCATAAGAAACATAGTTTTTTGGTTCCCAATTTTTTCCCAACCATAACTAATTCCCAAGACAAAACTTCAGTGCAGCAAAGTGCATAGCTGCCCTACTGAATTCTGTGCACAACAAAGTTTCCAACAGTGGTTCTGCTTACAGGGGCAAGTGCTCACAGGACAGTCGGTGTCAGTGCTAATCCTGAGCAAGTGCTCCTCAGTACTATTTTTGAGACTAGGTTTATAATTTCTTCTTGATGTTCTGTTAGGTTGGAGTTTGTGAGAAAGGTAAACTCTAGTTCTCAACCTTAATGTGTCTCACTTTTTCAGAGGTTCTAGATTTCAGTTTATTTTTTGCATTTCTTGATGCCTTGAAATAGCTCCTAAATAAGGTGTTTGGACTAATAAATGTGTTCCTTGGTCGTGTGGTGTTGGGAGGTATTGACTCCACTTGCAGAAATACCATGTCTTTCATCATTCCAAACATGTTTTTTTCTGCCCCTTAGCTGGGCAGGTGCTGAGAGTTGCACTTGCTATTACCATGTCTCATTATTTAAGGTTGCAGTAAAGAAACTGGCTATGTTTTCAACTATTACTTGTGAAGTGTTTTTGTTTGCCTTGTGAAATGGAGTGGTAGTTAAGCCATCGTTTTTGCTTCCCCACACGAAGTGTGAGTGCATACATGTACACACACACAAAATTTTAAGTCCAGTTTTAACAGCTACTAGTTGTATTTTATCAAATCCTATCTAGCTGCGTAGATGGTAAAAGGAAGAGGCTGCCAACTGCTTGTGAGTAATTGCCGTCCAGAAATTACCCGAAAGTTAATTGTAGAAGAAAACATGCTTGTGTTGTACCTTTAACAAAATATTCCCAAGTGTTTCTGAACACAGAAGTACGTGGCTAGGAGCAGAACATTAAAACTGCAGCAGTTATTGACTAGAATTTGTTGTTCAGGCTGTAGCTCTCGTTTTGAAGTAGAGTGCTACTGAATCTGAACTTTGAATTTTGGTTGCTTGACTAACAGCAGTAGTGAAAACAGATTAATGGCTTTTTTTTGAGTGGTAGCGTATCATACTAGCTACTAGACAGAGAAATTTGAAACTACATGCAGAGTAAAGGAGGATGAAGTGCTTTGAAGATAATTTAAAGTAGGGCTGAATCCATGCTTGTGTATCCAAAATGAACACTTATTAATCTTCATGTAGAAACTCATATCCCTCTCAGCTCCATTCTTTTTTTCTTCCTTTTGTTTTTTTGTCTTAGGCAGTCAAACTTGTTTGCACTTCCTTAGTGGAACATAAGCACCGATCACAGGCTGGCACAGGGCAAGCGTTCCTATGGATGTACTTGTTTTCTGAGGACATACGACTGCCTCTAGAGTGATTTGCAAATTCCTTGTGATTCAAGGACACGGATAAAAGCCAGCTTGGTAGTGTAGAGATGGTGGGGGAGTAAACTAGACTTTTTATTATACCAATTTAGTCACAGTAGCCATATACAGTTTTATAATTGGATTCTGAAAACATAAATCAATAGCTGTTTCTATAAGTGTCTTGCTTATGCTTCCCTAAAGTTAGTGATAGCTTTTATTAACGATAGTATCCTGGGTTAGGAAGGAAGATCATATGCTGGTCATCAAGTTGCCAGCCCTCAGAAAAGACATCAGATCACAGAAACTGAGACTTCAGAACTTGATTCAGACAACTTTGTTAAATCTGGCAAGAAATGCTTTTATTTCCATCTTTGGGGTTTTTTTTGCCTGCCAGTTTCAGAACCAAATTTAAAGAGAACTTACGAATTTGTGAATGCGTGTCAGGCTGCAAACAGGTGTCTGAATCTTCCCAATGGCATACAAAATCTATGCAATTCTAAATATGCACGCTATGCTTTTCATCCTGGGTTGGCTACTGTTTGGTTGCTTCTAGAGTTAGTCTTGGTTCTCCAGATTGTCTTATTTTTTAATCTTGGTAAAACAGTGCATTCATTTATGAATTTTTATTAACCTCACTGCTATTTTTTAACTGGAAAATTCGCTTTTGAAAGTGCAAATCTGTAAGTGCTGTGATGATCTAAAACTTTTTGTTGAGAGCACCTTCCAAGGTTCTGTCTCCATTGCTTTTTTCCAGAGATAACTGTGCCCTTAACTTTGTCTTAAAGCTTGTGACATAAACTTGTTTTTTTAGTGGAAAGTGTTTGGGGAAACTGGTATTTTGGGAGCATCACAAAATAAAACATTTATCATAGTTGACAGAACTCTTGATTTCTGAGAACAGAGCAAACATTCCAACACAGAGTGTGATGAAATTAATAATAATTACAAAATCCTTCTTTATTCTCTGGTAGTATGCTTATAGCTAAAGATTTACCAATTAGACTGAAGTTTGCTTTTCACTTAATGAGGATCACATCATACCAACCAGGGTGGTATGTAAATATTTAGTGCTCCCATGACCAGTTCAGCATTAGTGTCTTAAGCCCCATTGGATTCTCAAGCCAGTAACTTACATCAGTGTTACCTCTGTTCATTGAGCAACTTCGAGAGTCTGTTTGTGTTGTAATGAGTTTGTATTTGAAAACGCAGTATAAGGAAAACACAGTTGCACCTGTCAGATTTTAACACAATGTATTTCTACATCTGAGTATCATTACGCACAGCACTGAAAGGTTTCTTTTACGTGGCATGAAACCTTTTCATTTCATTTTCCACTCCCTTTAGATAAAATGTATGGTAATGTTTTGCCATACGGATTTCTCTGATGCATTGTCATGCTCTGAGGGGAAAATACTGTGAAATAAGATATGCTGTGCCCTTCACTTCCTAAGATATAGAATGGCTGGAAGCTCTCTGCCTTCAGTGAGTTTCTGATTATTCCTTCTTCAGATCACAATATTGTACTTTGCTTTTTATGTGCGTCTTGTTTTACATCCCAGGTGCTCAGTTAACATTCTGTTACGTTGTGTGTTTCCAACTTTGGTCTTTCCAACTTACTGGAGCCCAATTTACATTATCATTATTCTGAGCACCTAAGTGAAAAGCTTGAGTACAAATAAAAGGAACCTAGAATTTTCTTGATAGAATGTGTGTAATAAACTGAGAAAATTTGCTGGTTGTTTTGGATGCTTCAGGCTAAGGCAATTTATTAGGTTTGAAACATGAATTCTGGAAATTAATCAATACAGTGCTTTAAAAACCCTTCTGTACATCTTACAACAAATGGGAAAAGAGATTCTCAACTGAGCAATGCTTTTAAATTCAAATTCTCTTTTTCTAAACCAATTGAAGTGACACATTTCCTATGTCAAATTGTTTCAAGTGCTGAAGTCTACTATCTGCTACATACTTATAAAACCCCTCACCAGCCTGTTGGTGTAAGTGCAGGATAACATGTTCATAACACAGATTAGTTCTAAATTACAGTGAATGCTGTAAATAACAAGTTCTGCTTTGACTTAATGTTTCTCTTCTGGTCATATAGTATTCAAGCAACATATATTCAACAGTTTATTGTCAGGTAAATTTGCATTAAAAGCTTCCTCAATAAATACTTCTCTTTGAAAAATGTCTGCACCATTTGTAAAAACTTAGTCTGCTACATCTTCACTTAAGCAAGAAGCTATAAAGCAGAAAGTATGTAACTTGGTGACATTAAAATAAACCTTATAAGTACAACATCTCTATAGGCAACAAGTTGAAACAAAGTCTAACGTCTAACAGTATGTCAGCACTACAAGGGTGTGATGTACTGTGTCCAATATGAGTTCAAATAAAGTATCTTCCAGAGGATGATTACCCACCCTTCAGGTACACTACTAGCAGTCATTCAGTTCTGCAGTGTTTCATGGTGTGAGCAGAAGAAAGTGAATAAATAAGAAGTAACCCTACCTAGCACAGTTAACTATTACACAGTCAAAAGGTTGCTGGACTATTAGGTCCTAATATTGTATATTAGGTTTCCCTTCTTCTCTGTCACCTAAGTAGGTATGACAGAAACTGTGGCTACCCCCATTCCTGAGATGGTAATGACATTAACTCCAGCCATAAGTTCAGAAAAGGTCACACATAGTGTATTCTTGACATAAACCACAGTGCTTGATTTCACACGGCTTACTGCCAACTTCCAAGCTTTTAAACATTTGTAACAGGTGTTTATAAAACTGAACTAGTTCAGGTCAAACAATGTCAAAACTGAATTTCCCCTGGAGTTTTTCTGTCAGCTGGTCTCCAGTGCTCGAACTGTATGCATTGAAAGCATTCAGCAGGCAAATACTGTAATAAAGTCCTGCTCTAATGTGGAATTTTTCATTCATTAATAGGATTTTGAAATTAAATGTTTCCATGTAAATTATCTTCTCACTTTTAGACAAAACCTTACGTATCCAAATGTGTTTATTTTCCAAAGGATGTAAAGACATTAGGAATGTTTTCTCTAAGAGTGATAGTACTGGCTATATTCCTTGTCTTTGCATTTGCAGTGGAAACTATCATGTCTTGTATAACTTTATTTTCTTGCAAATAGACTAAACAGTGCCTGAGAATACACGTGCTGCATGGCATACAAGAACGGTGTTTAGTGTCCTCTGTCTTCTAATGGAAAACCAACAAAACCCCTTCATGCACTTCCATTTTTATCCTTCAGTTATTCAGGACTGTATTTAATTAATACAGTTAAAAATGTGGGGCTTTAATTACATATTCCCTGAGGTTCATTGAGACAGTGAGATTTCTTACTGCAAAGTACATGTGACTATGGGATGCAGATCTCTTTTGTAGGACTCATACGTTATGATGATATTCTTGCCTCTGTTTTTAAGAAATGCTACATCTTTCCTCAAAGATGACTTTGCAACAAGAATCCTAAAAATATAACCTTTTTGTCATTATAAATAGAGATTTTTTTTTTTTTTTTGTCTTTAGAGTTATATTTTTTAAGGCAGAGAATTCTTTCTTATATCAAGGTGAGTTGTATTTGCGGACTTCTATGTGAATATACACTCAGTAATATTCAAATAGATATATTTGAATATGCAACTGGGTACACTCTGAAAACCCTCTTTAGTCTTAGTTCTGTTATTTCTTTCTTACTGCAAGATATGAAATCAGATTTCTCAGTTATTTTTAAAATTTGAATTGTAGTGTTTAAAGATACATATATATATTACAAAGCATGTGAGAAGTGGAAAAATAAATGTTAATTAATGTCATAAAATCTGTCTGTATTCCATCTTCTTTTCTGTAGAAAGAAAAGCCCTACCTAAGACTGAATTTTACAAGCTCAGTTAAATGCTGATTATTCTTTTCTTGGTACCCAAGGCATCCACAGCACACTCATCTGACTCTCTAAGCACCATTAAGTCAAGTCCCTATTGCTACTATGGAGTGTTACTAGTGCACATAATTATATGTGCTCTGTGTTAATCAGCAGGGTTCACTCTCAAAATGGCTATGTTCAAAAGTGATGTTTCCTGTGGGCTACCTTGTGAAGAGACAGTACTGCACCAGTAAAGCTGCTATCCATCTGTTAGAGGGTGCTCTTAACTACAGATCTGGTTTCACTCTGGAGAGGTACTGTATTATAATTCACATGCCATTTAGAAATGTAACATTCTGAGCAGCAAGAAATAAACCATTGACTTTGAGCTAAGCAGTGAAGTGATAAAGAGGACGGTGTAACGCGGTAGTATGCAAATATTCACAAAGGAAAAATGTGTTTCAGTTGCTGATTTGACTGGCAGCTTCTTTTCTGACTGAGATCGTAAGTAATATTTCTTTCCTATGAGAAGTTGTGAATGTTTTGCTCATAAAAATAACACCTAATATATGTAATTAATCTGTTTTCATACCATCCTGATTACAAATCTCATTGACCTGGGGCATTTCCTTTATTTCTATTAAGCTCTAAGGGTCTGGATCACACTTTTCTGAAGTTGATGTTTATCTCGTTCTGATCTGTTTGCGGTGTATTACATGTCTATTGTATTACACTGCAGGCTAGAGAGGCAAGATAATGAAAGCAGTATCATCTCTGAAAGTGCTGCGAAATGTTCAATGGTTTTTGTAACAAAATTTATTCTTTCAGAGCAATTTACTACTGCTACTATTTTCTCTGAAGCCCAAATCAGAGTAGGTACTGTGCCAAGCAAGACTGACAGAACTTATTTTGGCCACAAGCTGAGAGAGGTACAAGATATGACAACTCTTCAGAGCACCAAAGCTAGTTCACATGAAATCTGTGAGAATTGAGATAATACCTCGCCTCTTGTTGGGTAACAGCCACATTGTATTATAATAATTATTGCTAATTATATTGGTTGACTTACCTGATAAAGTAATTCAAGACCTTAACAGCAGTTTAAATTCAGTCATGCATTTCACTATGGACACAGCTTTATGTGGAACAGTTTCTTCCAGACTTTATCGTGGCCCAAATTTCGGATAGTACCTGTGGCCTATAGGCAACTCTCAATAGTTAATTTTCAAGAAGGGTTGAAAAGTATATTTTGTTATATATAGTGTATATAGTATATAAATGTTGCAGGTGTATTTGATCTCTGTTGGCTGCCTGTGAAAGAAATGGTAAAGTTTGATAGCAGAATTTGCTGTCATGTGCAGATTTTCCATTTGGTAGTCATTAGTCAAGATCAAGTTAATGAAGAATGTTTGAAGATAACTGTGTGGAACAAACACTCCTACTACCAGCTTTGAGAACTTCTTAGGGACAAAAAACTCACCCCCAACCAGCACGTCAGCCCACCTGTCTAGTAGTATTTTTTTCCCCATTTCGCTTTTATTTACATCATAATTTGTCCCCCAAATTTGTTTTGTATAATACCATCCTGTTGTGAGGTACAAACCACATGCTCCCTGAGGCTTCCAGAGACTTTCCCTGGAGAAAACTACTCTCTTCTCTTGACTTTGTTTTCAGTTAGCAGGTGGAACAAGTAAAGTTGCCACAATTTTAAGTGCACAGGGAGGCAGGCCTATAGTCACTTCAAGATGTGTTGAGGTCAGATTCAGGTGTAGAACTCAAGAGATGTAACGTGGATCTCTGTTTAAATAGCAGAAGTCTTTCCCTTTATCAGCAGCTATTACACCAGTTGACAAGCAGTGCATATAATTGGTCTTACAAGTTAATAATACCAGTTGACTCACTCTCATCTTAGTCTCTGTGATGATAACTTGAATTTTGTGCCATGATAACGGAATGCCACTGATGTGTGCCCCCTGCAGCTCATCCAACACCTATTCCTGGCTTTCAGTGCCTTAAACTTGCTTGCCTGCAGTGATTTAGTAAGCAGAAATAAGTGCTGTTATACGTGAGTAGGTTGCAAAGCTAAAGCTCCTGTGCACAATTACGTATCTACCAAAAATAGCTGCATATACACTGCAGTGTCTACCAAGCTAACTCCAGATAAAACTGATGTGTATTGGGAGACCAGGAATGTTTTTCATTGAAACTGAATTATAGAAATACCAGTGAAACTGTAACAGCTCACAGGACTGAGGAGTGATCTCCCTCAGAGAGGGTCTTCCTTGCTGTTTGGTGTATGGGCATGTCAATGCACATGTGGTTCTGACAAGCAGTTAGCCAGTACAAGGGAAATGCGATTTATTGCTAGCTGTAAATGGTAGCTGTTACCAGTTCTTTCTCTGTGTGATTTTATGCTTTATTTTTTTAAATAAGAAACCATAAAACCTCAGTCAGTCTCTCTGTCCTACTGACTGGGCAGTGCAGGGTCTTCTGGCAGAATAAAGGGCTCTGTGTAGTAGTGCTGGGCTTTTTGTTTTGTTTAAACAAAGGACCCATGGATCAAAATACTCAGTGGAAAAAAAAGTGTGATGAAATAGCATTACTCTTTCTGCCTCCCACACGAGTGCAAGCAAGCATGAAAACCACATGCGGTTTAAACACCTCTTGAAACAACACATGGAAGTTTTCATTGAAACTTTGACATGGCTTTTATAAAAGCACAAAAATTTTAGTCCAAGAGCTGCATATATGTTTGTGTGTATATGTCCATGTGTAGAATTTGGATCAGACTGCAGGGCAGTGTTTGCACCAGAAACTGGCTTTGAAGGTAGAATCACAGCTTTGGATTTCAGCCTGTGACTGTCTCCCATTAAATCCAGAAAGAGAATCGGGCCTCAGGGTGGGCACCCATCTTACATACCAAAGTTAAGTGGCCAGCATTAGCCAATTAGTTCAATATGAGATGAACTAGTTCCGAGCTTGTGGCTGCTGATGTTAAAGCTCCAGAATGCTTCTGCATGTTTATAGCATTTTACCAGCTGTGGAGATGTAGTTCACAAAAAATAGACCAGAAGATGTGTCTTCTGAGTTTCATAAACTCCATGAGCTTCAGCTGGATGTACAGTTTAGGCATCAGCCTAGAGAGCACTTTATTATTCAAAATTTCTTCTTTTGAGGGGTTGGTGGACACAGACACACAGGCATGGGAAAAGACCAGACCAACAGAAAATCCACAGAAAGTTATCCAGTGGATTTGCCAGTTAGAGCCTACTCTGGCATAATGTATTTTGGAGTTTACAATTAAATTACAGTTTGTCATCTCAGAATTGTACATATTCCCTCCTAGCAGTTCAGCTGCAGGAAGCTTATTCTTTTTAATGTCCAAGTGACATAATGGGAGAGCAACGGGTTTGCATTTATATAGTACTTCATGCACAGTAATGTATGTTCTAAGGATATATTCTAGTGTGCTGTATATTGTAATGCAGTTCTTAAATATGATCAGGAGTTTTCCAAATAAATTTGGCTTTAATTTCAGTTTTAAAGGTGCCATTTGGATACAAAAAGACTCCACCTATCTTTAACTTGTGGCTAGGCATAGAAACAATTACTAAAGGCATACTTAGAGCCAGCAGAGATAGTCCAGAGCTAACCAATTTAGTCAGTAAGCTGGCAGAAGCATGCTTCATTGTATTTTACCTGCAGGCCTATTCAGAATATTGCAGAGTTTAATGAGTTCCAACTTTTCCTAACTTTCAGTAAAGGCTTATTTAATGAAATAAAAATGAAAAGGTTAAGAATGATGTGTTATTCAAAGGTAGCATAACACCTCTTTAGAGTATAGACAAGGTGAGCTCTGTTTCAGTGGGAGGCTCTTTACACAAAAAGTGTCCTTATCTGTAGTTGCACAGTGTAGAGGTCATTAATACGAACCACAAAATTTACAGCAAGTTGATTGGTTTGGTTTTTTATATAAATTATTTATGAGTTAATTTTTAAGGTTTTCTGATAAGCTTAGTAAAATAAAGTACTAAGGAGGAAGGAATAATCTTGACTGTCAATTATACAGGATTCCACAATTACTGCCTGCTTTCTGAGACACTGTCTGTTTTACCTTGCTGAGTAAAAGTGATGATAGACATCAGAATATTTCATTGCCAGTGCCTGTCCCCAGATAAGATAAAACAGTATAGAGTAAAAACAATGATAAAATGCCAGAAGATGATTCAGCATATGCAAGTGGAATTGATATGGACTCCATAGTGTGATTTGTGTTTCAGGCGCCTATTAAAACTCTTGCTACTGCTAAGAATGTGAATCTAACTCTAAATTTTACCATAGAAATGAATCAAAATGAGTAAATAAAGAAGGGACAGCGCTTTTCTTCAAGACGCCTTTGAAGAAGAATCTTAAATCTACCAGAGATTTTTTGTTGTTATTGTGAATATTTCATAAATGAAACTAAAAGAAGGATCAGCTACATCATTACATGCATTTTAAATTTGGCATGTTTGGGAAGAAAAACTAAGGAGACCTTTCACCTAGCACTGAGCACCAGTTTTAACTACACTTATGTTACTGCATGGTCTCAGTCTCTAAACTGACCGTACAAATTGATGTACAGTGATGGTACAGAGATGGGTTTCTCTAACCCTCTTATTTTACAGTGTTAGCTTTGATTTCAACAGCTGGCTTGAATATGCTGCCTAAGGAAGCAAACATATCCCAAACTATAAGGCTTTGCAACAAATGTTGTACTACTAGACCTAGAGAAAAGCTAAATATTGTAGACTGTACTGCCGTATTTCTCAAAAAGGACTTAATAAGGAAGGCTTACTGCTTCAGCATCCATTTCAGTGTTGTCACAGACTTCCTACACACGTTGACAAATGTGAAATAAGCACTCAGCCCCTCCATCTGTTTAACTGAACACCAGGGGAAACCCAAAAAGTGTTTACTTGGTATTTCCATGTGTCAGTAGCCTGCCCTTCCATGAT
Source organism: Strigops habroptila (assembly GCF_004027225.2). NCBI lineage: Eukaryota > Metazoa > Chordata > Aves > Psittaciformes > Psittacidae > Strigops > Strigops habroptila. The sequence continues at coordinate 39,736,646 of NC_044285.2, read as the reverse complement.
TTTAAAGCGTAGACCTCTCTGTATCTGCAGTAATGAGCTTTTTCCCCAGTTAGCTTTGATAGTGCTGAATTACTCAGACTAGGAGGTACAAGATGGCTTTCATCTAGGCTTGTAGCAGCTGCTTTCTCAAAACAAGTGAGAACTACCCCTAACTGATTTGGGCTTTTTTGTTCTGGTGAAGAAAAAACTTCCATGAAGAGTTTGACCTACTCTACATAAATTTGCATAACCATTTCTTTCACACTCATTTTTGTAACTTTAAAAAAGTTGAAAGATTGGATGATTAAAGATTACTATATGTAGATTTTTATTGCTCTGGGAAGAAAGACATGTTAATCTCTATTAATTTGGTTTAGTGGTGCTTCTCTGCATTATGGATCAATGAAACTCACCAAATAGTGCTAAACCATCAAATATTCTAACTCAATTTAGTCTACTGTAATGTTGCAACTGCTACACTGGTGTCATGTAAACCTCTAAAGTGAATCCTGAAGTGTAGAAGAAGAATTAAACAGCAAAATATTGATTTGATTTGTAAATGGGTTTTCTATGCTTATCTGTTTGGAGTCCTACACAGGTGCATGCACAAACCCTTTCCACAAGGGAAAGGTTTTAGTTTTGGTGTAATAAGTTACCTAAGCACAGGTTTTTAGATTCATAACATCTGTTCTTCCAGTTTGTTCTTTCTGTTTGATCTCAGTTTGTGTGCTACATTGCTTTGGAATTGACAGGAAGGTTCCTCTTGGAATTTGGTGGGGTTTGTTTATTTTGCAGTCACCTTAACAGCATGTAGGACCACCTGATGTTAGTACTAATGTAGCCAACTGCAAATCAGCAAAAATGGTTCTGTAGCTGTAGATATAATGCTGTAGCCTTGAAACCTAGGAACTGTTGTGGAAGTAGTAACATAAATCTAAAACTATATCCTTAGAATCTTAAGGCATTCTCTAGTGTGAATGATTTTTGCAAGGAAAATTTTGTAGAAGTATATAATCATAGGTTCAGTGTTTTCAAGAAATGTAGTGAGGAAGAGAATGGCAAATTGAGGAATACTGATGCAGTCCATAGAATCAACAATTGATGTCACTTTAAAATTCAGTAGCTCTCCAGGAGATGCCTGGAACACAGTTACTGGAGGGCAGCAGACTTTTACCTTCAGGCTGGTCTGTACCATTCTTTCTGCAGGAAGCTGAGGTAATGGCTCTTCTTACTTGGGGATTTGATTCTCAGCCTGGAGCTAGAAGGTACAATTCCTATTTCTAACTTATTTTCTGGAAGTTAGTGGACTTTAGTTTCAGTTCTGACTGCAGGATTTTGAGGGCTCTGTGGATAACCACTGAAGTTGGGTTTATTAATGCCTTGGTTTTGCTGCATGGCACTTGGTGTACAGCCGCTTTGGAAAAGGTGGTGCTGTTAAACAAGTTCTTCAAAGTCATTGAGAGCTTCAGTGAAATGTATTCTCCATCTTTTAAAATGCAGCTCCTAAAATGTAGTTCTTAAGAGTTGTGTTCTCCCTAGCCCGAAGTAATGCCACATAGTATTTGGTGATGATGTTGGGAGATCAGTGCAGGATGTTTTCAAGTTAACTGACTCTTCACATCTGGAAATGTAGCACCTCTGCTCTGCTGCGGAAGTCATGTCTCTTCTCCTTGCAAATTTAGTGTCCTATTGACTTTAAAAGACCAAAGGAAAAAAACCTCTGTTGTAATATGTTATACTTGTATAAGTGATCTTGGAACATAAACCTGGTAGGTTGTAAAACTGAAGTGGGCTGTTGTCCTTTGAACTTCTAAAAACTGCTGGTATAATTCTCTATGAACATGCACGTTGGGAACAGACTAAGTCTTGAACTTGGCCTATAAAGGTGAAAGGATTGAATGTATGTTGTTTCTGAGTTGTTTTTAAGTAAGTTATAATTATAAACTGGGTGCTGCAGAAATGCTCAGCATATTAGCACCTCCTAAAGGGCTTATTTCAGACAGCAGGCTGAATATTGCAGGGTGGCAGGTTTGGGGGGACCTGCCAACTGAAATGCAACTGGTCAGAAGCAACTAAAAATCAGTTGCTAGCTTTGCCAGACCTACATCCTCTGTATTCAGAAGCTATGTGCTGCCCTGTGGGGCGAAAGTATGTTTTGTTAGACAAAAGGAACAGGCTAAATAAAGTTTACTGTGCTGAAACCCAGCTTTTATTACGCACTGTAAAAAGGTGACTTACAACAAGAGCTGGGGAAAATTCAGTGAGGATTTGAAGCTGGAATTTTATTGCAAGGCTTACAATACCTGATAGCTCCTGATAGTTTATTGCTTAACCCTGCTCCTGGGAGGCCAGAGATTTTTCTCACTCAGAAAGAAGACGTTTCCCCTCTTTTTTTCTTTTTTCCCTTGCAAATAAAGATCAGTTTTCAATAAATTTTAATATTCTCATTAATTTTAATGATTTTTAATTCTTCCCTTTCATCCCCCCCTTCAGCACTAGTAATTTTCAAGGGAGTGGAGTTTTAAATTAATTGATAAGGAGCGAGCTATTCCCCCCCTGCTTTAGTATTGTCATTTAAAAAGTCTGCTTGCTTTCATTGCCACTTCCTATTTTACAGATGATTTGGACATTGCAGGAAGTGCCTCTTTGCTTGCAGAAATGCTTGTGTCTTTGCTTGCTTTTCATTTAATCTAGCATAGCTCATGTATCATCAGAGGGATCACTTCTTTCACTACTTAGCTTTGGACATGGTGGAGTATAAACATGAAAATACACAGTGGTCTTGATACTGGTCTGGTACCCAAAAGTCTTCCTAATGAATGCAGACTCATTCCTGGTATCTCAAATGCTGGTTTTGAGTAGAATTCACCAATGTTCCTCCAGCTTTCTTCTTTCTGATAGAGCACTACTAAATCTAAGGAATTGACAAGTCCAAGTGCTCAGATTTCTAATTGTTTTTTGCATTTAACTGGTTTGAGGATTTACAACATGGTGCTACTGAATGAGTTCAAGCACTATCTGAATTGTATTCATTAGTTTACTCTTACATGGTTTAAATCTCCTGACCATATTAGCAAAGGGGACTTGGGCCAGAAGTGCTACATGCAGTAAACTGCACTTAACATTAACATGGTTAATATTTTTAACTGTTTAAAGAGTGCACATCTCTTTGATGCAGTATGTTAACTTTAATGGCTGAAATCTAGTATATGGAAGAAACTAAGTGTGTGTGTGTGTGTGTGTGTTAAACCTCACCTCTACTGGTGAAGGTAGGATAAAGAGCAAATAAGTGACATTTCTTTTAGGTTTGTTTGCATCTCTCAAGATTTTACTTTTAGATTTCTTAGTCTAATTAATAGGTCTGTGAACTTAATATTGTGAGACCTGTGTTCTTGTTCTGTTTCAGCCCTGTATAGCTGATAAGGTAGATCGTTGATTGGTAATTTCCTGAAGTTTTTCCATAACTTTCATGGCATTCTTTCAGACAGGGTTTTTCTCATACAATTAGTACATATTTACTTTAAATTCTTTTGCTTGAGGCTTGTTTTTTTCTGGGTTTTGCTTTCTTATCCCAACTAACAGTCTTGAAGGTAGTTAAGCAGCTTTTACTTAAAAGCAGCAACTGCTCTTTTGTAGTTTGGAGTGACAGAGACTGAACCTTTGATAGAAAACATAACCAAATGAAATCATTAAAGTGTTGAAAATGTTGGAAGGATTGCAATTTAGCAGATGTTGCTTCTGGCTCTTAGTGTAGTATTGGAGTTGCTGCAATTGTATCGAGAAAAGAGGGCTTTTCAGAATATGGCATCAGTCGTATCTATGGCTTTACATGGAATGGAATTGTTGTGAGAGATAATTGTTTTTTAAGGTGACAGCAAAAGCTCAAACCTTTATCACTGCTGAGCAGACACAAGTGCTTGAGGGCTTGAATCATGTACTTTGGAGAAAAGCAAGATTTTGGGGAGTTTCTCTGCTCAGAGTGTGCTGTAGATGGACTACTGTGTTTTGCTTGTAGCTCAAACCATTTTTTGACCTTTTTGCCTGCAAACTGGCAATAAATGTTTCCAGATTTTGTTAGTATATTAAACTAACATTTTATTATATCATACTCAGTAGATAATTATGTGAGAAAATTGCTGGATTAAGAGGAAAACATTGCCGGGTGAATTCAGTTTGTAGCTGCTCAGCAGTAGTAATTTGTGACCAAGGAATGATCTGGCATGGAGGGCAAGAAGGCCCACCTGCAGAAGGGATTAAGCTGTCTGGAAGCAGAAATGCAGAGATAAGGAACTCCTTGTGATTGAGTGAAGTTTCCTGTGGTGCTGAGGTATGCAACAGCCACAGCATTGTCTTGTAGCCATCCTGGAATTCAAGGGCCACCCTTGGGCAGAAGAGCTGGGCTTAGTGGATGGACCCAGAGCCAGGCTGAGGGGCCTGATGCTGGTACAGGAGTGGTGCTGGTGCAAGTGTATGTAAGGAATCTGCTTGTGACTCATCTCTGCAGACTCCTTGTAGAACTGCTTAGGGCTGTAGGACTCTACCCAATGCATTGCTTTTTCTTTTTTAACGTTCAAGCATAAACATGTTTAATTTGCCACAAGAGGTACACTAAAAATCTCCCAACAAAATAAACATTTGGAAGTTGGTGAATTGCTTGGTCTTTTAGTCAGGGAATACCCCAAGGAGCTCTTAGTATAATGCAAATCAGGGGACTCTAGTATGGACAAAATAAAATTCATCTGGCTCGATGAATTACTTTTCGCTCTGTCTCCAATATCACATATTTCAAATCCATGACTGAGAAGAGATTGGGAAATAACCAGTTCTGTTGTCATAAGTAGTGTTCCAGCTGAAAAGGCGTTATGGGCACATAGTTTGTTTTATGGATAGTGGGTTTTGTTACGTTGTCTGTACTTTAAAAGAAGATTCTTTGCTTGTTGTAACACTTTATATTTACCAGGTGTTTTCCAGAATTTTGTTGCAGGGGTTGAATAACCTGCCTATGTGAGGTGCTCTGTGACAAGGGAGGTTCTGGTTATGCATAATGAAATAAATCTACATAATGAAGGTTAGTTAAACATTAGGCTGGGAAAAGTTGATAAATCTCCAGCCTTGGAGACACTAAAGACTTGCATGGATAAGTCCCTGAGCAACCTAAGACAACTTTGAAATTGGCCCTACTTTCAGGCTGGGATTGGACTAGATGAGCTCAATATGGTCCTTCCAATTCAAATTGCTTTATGACTTCTGTTTTCTGCCTGTCTGGCAAGTTTGTGTGATGTAGTTACTAGGACAAGAAGCTGAAAGAAGTTACCTGTTTAGTTTCCACTTCTGGATTTTAACAAAAAAATATGGACTGTGTTTCAAATTATATATGGTATTGGCCTTTCAGGGTTGCAGACGTTGTCCTTTGCATACGCAGGAAGCTGTGTGAGTGATTTGTGCAGGGTGTCCTGTAATCTCTGTTTCTCAAGACTACCACAAAAAAAAATGAATGCTGTTGAATAATCTTTCTGCTTTATGGAGCTGTTGCTATGCTTAATTAAATATTTAAGGCTGAAACATTAAAACAGCTGTATTTGGTTTATGGTTAGTATAATCTCAACTATTTCCATTGCACTTGAGTTTGTATATGAATAGATGTCTTTTTGCATGTGTGATCCATAAGAACTGTTACCAAAAAAAATCCAGTAAAGCCTCAGTGTATGTCCCAGTCTTACTCATCTCTTACTCATCTTAGCTCAGGCATTGACACTTCCACTTCAGACAACCAGCTACAGGTTTCTTGCTGTTATTCAAGTCCCTTAATATTGCCGGTCAATGGAAATAGTCTCAGCTGTATGTTGTATGAAAGGGCTGGAGCTTGGTCTTATCTTTGGCGAAATGTATCGGAGCCATTCCAGGGTTTGAGGAATAGTTTTGAAGAAATGTTTTCAGATGGGATATCCAAGAGTTGCTACTTGGCTGCTGTAATCTTTGCCTAAGAACCAGGCAGTGTAAAAGAAAATACAGCAGCTTATAATTGTCTTTGCTTTGTTATGCAGTTAGACTGATCTCCAGTGCTTGCTGCTACAATATGAAAGACTGATCAGCCTTTCCTGTTCTGGTCTTCTGACCTTTGCTTCTAACATGCTGTCTGCGAAGTCAAGGTATATGCTGAGGAAGTTTAACAAAAGTCAAGTTTCCAAACTCCTTGCTTTAGATCTGAGCTGTTTGTGTAAAGATATGGTCAGACTTTCTGAAGGAATTTGTTTCCTGCTAAATTTTCAGATCTGGTAAAGCCCAAGGAAGCAGTAAAAGTTAATCTGAATCATGAAGTATCATAAAATTTGTCACGTTGAACGGCTTGCTGATGCACTGTAAGCATGGCAGAGCTAGAATTCATTTCTACTTCAGGCCTGGTTGAATAGATTTGTGCTCTCTGGTTATGAACTTCAGCAGTCATGAAATCATTTTGACTTTTGTAGGTGAGAATGTTCAATGCCTCATCTGAAGCACACCTTACCTATGCTGTAACACTTTTGGAAGATATAAACCTGAGGACAGGTTCTGTAGCAAATCTGTGACATTTTTGATTTTCAGGTGAGAGTTGCAAGGTCTCTACTGCAAAATGAGACGTTATTTTAAAACCTTTTTTTTTTTTCAGTGCATGCTCAGTTATGTATATGACAGCTTAAATTTTGAAGTGTTATAACTTACAAATTTGAGGAGAGGGGAATTGTTTTGTTTGAGCATCAGAAAGCAATGAAAGCACTTTAATTTCTTCTTTGATAAAACAACCCTTAGCACTACTTACATTTGCTAGTGTTGTAGAAACTTACCCTTTCCACATCTTACTGCTTCTTACAGAGCTGGAAAATGCACCCAGTGTTCCCAACTGGTACGGAAATGCCTAAGACATGTACATGTAGAAGTTGAAGTTCTGGTCTGTTCTGCTAGAAAACGGCCTCTTTTTGCACATGATTACATTAGCCATGAATAAAAAGTTGGCCTTTCTCCTACCCCTTTGAGGTTGTAAACTGTTCTGAGTGTATGTCTTTTGCTTTCAGTTTGATCAGTTTTATCCTGTCCCTGAGAAATATTTTTCCAGAACTTTACTTCATAAATCCCAGGTATCTCTTGTAACATCTCATCTGGGATCATCTCATCTGAAACTGTTAAGAAACTTCACTTGATTTTGGTCTGATTTATACTAATACATACCAGAGACATAGAAATTAAAGCCTAAATCAAAAAACCCCAAGCAAACCCCAACACAATAGTCAAATGTACCGTGCTTGTCCTGATTTTTTTTTCTTATATATTTTTTTAATGCTCAGTGGTTTTGTTATTTTGTGTGGGTTTTTTTGTCAGAATGTTCTGTATTTTTTGTTTTTCTTCTCAATGTTAAGACTTTTTGTAAGGTAAACATGCACTTATCTAAAGCTGGCTACTGAATTATTTGAATTCTTAGGCTTTAGATTCTGATTTTATGAATACCGTAATTACAGAAACCCATAATAGTAGATTCAGTACTGCAACAGTCACCAATGGAGAGAACTGTGTTGCTCTGGAGACAGCCTTCCTGTCTTCTTTTCCCTTTTATATTACCTCTTTAAATGAGATGTTTCATTTCAGAGGATGAATGTGGTAAAATGTTTCTTTGTGTATTCCCCTAGTTGCTAATAAAATAAATAAAGTCAGGAAAGTCAATGCAGTTCTTAGCAAAGACTCATCTTTTTTGTTGTTCTGCTGTGTTAGTTGGAGTGTGATCTGGTTTTAATTCTGTGCTAGACTGCTGTTATATCTCCCTTTTCCATCTTTTACCTACCTTTTAATAAAGCAAGACAAGGGTGTGGTTGTCATGAGGATACACTTCTGGAATAGTGTAATAAATGACGTCTTAATGGGAAGTTGGAAATGCTGATGACTTACGGCTTCCTACAATACTTATTAGGCATACATATCCATGTGTAACATCTCATAAATTATATTACTTGCTGTAAAAAGCCATAAATTGTCATTTTTAGTGTGAGTTAATATCATTAAGGACTTTCATTCCCTGCTGCTAGTGTGAATCTCCTTGGCTTCCTCACCAATTCCCTCAGTAAGGATTTCAGCAACTGCAGGAAGGAGACCAAGAGATACGGTGGCTGATTAGGTAGCACAATTGCCTTAAAGCTGTTAAGTCAGAGGTTAAACTACTTTATAGAGAAAATATGATCTACTTGCCTGGTAACATCCTCAACACTGAGCATTTCTGAATATCATTCAGACCAACTATATTATTTTTCTTCACTGTTGTTAATATCTGCCCACTGAAAACCAGAAATGCTTTTAAAATAATGATACCAGTAACAGTCAGCTGCAGTAGAAGGGAGACAAGCTAAATCCCATGGAGCAGTTCAGCCTCTCCCCTTGATCTGCCCATTGCAGAATTTCCAGCAGTACGTCAGAGGAGATACTGCTAATATTACTACAGTATACTCTAGTAAATGGGAATACTTTGAAGTGACGAGCCGTCAAAACACTGGGTTGTGTGTCTTTGTATTACACGTCAGCTTGAACAGAGCTAAATAAGGTGAGGGACTTGCAGGCAGCACTAATTTGTTTTATGCCGCACTGCTGTGGTGTTTGGCTTCAGGGAACGTATTGTGCTCCTCCAGGTTGTAGTGGTAATCATTCTGCATGTAGGGGTTCATGCATGAGGAAAACAAGCGATGTATCAAAATTTACTTAACTCCTAATTTTAGGCATCTTTGGGGATGCTTTAGTTTGAAAAGTGAGTAGTACCTTTCAGGCTGCTGGCTCTAAAGCTGGCTATGAAAACTAGACACTGCAGGTTACAAATGCAATGCAAAATCATTTATCATGGCTTTTCCAAGAAACTCCTCCCAACAAGTTTGTTCTTTTCCCTGGAGCACTTGTGTGTACTGTGGCTTTTTCTTTGCCACACCTTCATTAAACCTTGGTTTAGCAAGCACCTTTTCTCATTCAACCTCTGCCAGTCCAGGATATTGAAGAGAGAGACCTCTCTCTAAAAAGCATCTCGGCAAGCTTGTTTTAGGTATGATGAAAAGGGTAATTCTGATAACAATCGATTTTGACACTTTTTGTCGCATTGGAAGAGCAGAGCTTTTTGCATTCCTCCATCCCCCAAGCCCTCGCCTCGCCGACTAGAGCACATTTCTGGCTAAATCGTGCCCTCTAGCGAGTACGTTCGCTCGGATTAATATTACAAAGCTTGGTCCGAATTGAGGGGGATTTTTCCCCCCCTTTCTTTCTCCTGCAGCTTGGAAAATTAATCAAGCACAGTTTATGTGAATAGCTAACTTAGACTTTTTGCTAGGTTCGAGAAAAGTCAGCTTTAGTATTGGTGATGTACTCCTAAAGCCTCCACACTTTAATGCCATAGCATGCAGGGAAGGAAGCAGGGCTATTTGTACTTTGTAATCTGCTTGTAGCAGTAATTTAAGAGCTGTCAGCTGCATCGATGACCTCGATAGCAATACTAAGCTAGAAAAGAGGAGGCAAATTATAAGTGAATTCTTACTTAGTTTTTTGAAATAGATTTATAGCATATCTAATTGATTTATATTTAAAAGAGCCAGAGACCACCAAGAAATTAAAAACCAAAAAAAAGTTACTTGAAGTACGTAATACATGAGCTGATAAAGTAACCGTCTGCTTAAATTCAGGAATACCTCTTAAAGTGAGGAGCAATGAACTGCTTTTTGCTGGCTATTGATTCCAGCCGTTGTTGGAATTCAACTTGAGGACACAGCAATATAATGTGGTTTGGTAGTGTCAGGATAGGTCGTCTGGTGTTTTAGAATGTTAATGCCTTTTATATAGTCAATTATGTTTCAAGTTTTATAATAATGGAAACAGTATTTGTAAAATGTGTGTTTGTCATTGTCCAGTTCATTCAGATTAATTGCAAAAGCAGATCTTGTGCCCTAATGTTATCTCTCACCTTCGTAGTGTATCAACAAGACTTTCATGATCAAATTCTGTGCCGCACACCCCAAAAGGAATTATGAATGAATGAAAAGACACACTTTGTGTTCAATTTGTGCTTAATGAAATAGGCATCTGTCATAAAGAACTTTGAGGGCCTAATCGTATTGAACTATTTTGCCACTGTTGAGAAACAGAATTGATTCATATGCTGAAATTATTAATGCTTCCACACCCAGCCTTCATGATATTCCTTAACTCTTACATGAAAATGATATGTAATAAAATCATTTCATTGTTATGGAAACTAAATCTCAATGAGTTTTGGTGCTGTACTTGATTTGCATTGAGTAATTTTTTCAAAAAATTCTGCTTTGAAATGAAAAACTAGAATTTAAAATTTTTATGAATGAAATCTCTGCTAAGTTCAGTCTGAGAAACTCCCCTTATCATGTACTTCAATGTGATTTCGAAACAGTATTTTTTAAAATGAATGCTTTGGCACTTTGAAAATAGAACATTTTGACTTCATGGTGATGTTTTCTTGGTGATAGAAGGGATCATATTTTGCAAAACATTTAGACTTTTAGATTAATTTATTTTTTATGAGTTCAAGAACTGATCCTTTTCTCAAAAACGTGTTTTATGCGTAGGATTTCACGTATAAAATGATATTAAATGACTTTGCTGCTGCAAAGTCTCATCAAGTCCAGGTTTTGATGTGATCTCTTCCTTGAGAAATGTTTTAGTGATGCTATTTGGAGCTTTGCTTTATTGGTGTAGAAAGTAGTATTCTTGGGTAAAGTAAAATCTTACAAAGCTTTGAACAAAGCCTCTCCTCTGCAAAAGAGGCTAAGCAGCATATCCTGTGGTTACACCTACATGTCTCAAGATGCAGTGATTGAGCATGGCTGACCTGCCTGGGAAAGTAGTAAAGCTCTGTTAACATGTTGTTGTAGATACTCAGGTAAGACACTGAGATCAAACAGTTATTTCTGTGGCCGGGTTTTCATTGTGTGCAGCCTGGGACCCATGCTCTTCGGATGTGCTGGTCTGTCCCGTGCCTGGTGTGGTGATCTGTGACCCTGTTGTACAGGGTGACCGTTCAACTCTTAAATGCAAGCAGCAGGCAGACCTGTTAAGGAGGTTGTCTTAAGTGATAACTTCTGTTTTGGGGATTATGCTCAAGGGCCTTCATTATACTGTCCTAGACAGAACTTCCGTGTTCTCCTCTGCTTCCTATTCACTGTGATTCCAACTGTGTCAGCATGCTCAAGGTCTGTTTTCAATAACAGATGTGTTGTCCCACTTCTGCACAAAGTAACTGCAGCTGATACTTCATCAGAAATATCTCTAAGAAGATATTTTTAAATTATATAAATTCTCCCATACTTGAAATACACACACTGCATTTATTTGTTGTGAATTGATGAATTGTTTATGGAGCACATACACACATACCCTTTTGTTCCAAAATGAATAGGTAGAAAAATTTGGAAACATTGGCTGAAGAAGTTCTTTCCATTTTGAGCCTGCCTCTTCCTAGCTCTTAGTCAGCTGTGCATAGAAGAGCTCTGACTGAATGGAAGTAAATCACTTGTGCTAGTTCTCAAAACCAGCTTGATTGTTGCTTTCCAGTTGCAATGATATTGCAAAGCTTTCTCTTTCCAGGGGTTAAAAGCCTCTTTCCTTTCTCTTGCCTAAATTTATTTATGGCCACTCTTTGTCTGTCTGACTTACAACCTTGTAAGGTCTTTTACTGAAACACCCAAACCTAAAGTACGTAATAAAAGACAGGATTTGTGGTAATATCTTGATCTGGAATAGAAGAGTTCCATTTTGGTAACAAATCCATTCTTATTTTCTCTTCCCTATTGCAATTCCAATCACTAGGAGACTTTTCTTTTTTTTTCATCCCCTTCCAGTGTGTTTTGTTAGATGCTAGCCAGTATTTCAGAACAGGCTCTGTTATATGTCACTGTTAGAATACTGTTCCCACCAGGTGAATTACAGCTACTTCTGTGGAACATTAGATTAGAAAAGGTCTGGTAATGTACATACATAACGGACTTCTGAGGATATCGCTGACTCCTTAAGGAAATTTTCTAGTGTCTATAGCAGGGCCAGTAATCATCTTGCTTAAGCAAATAAAAAAGTGCTTTTGCAAGTTTACTTAGAATTAACAGAAATGACAAAGCATATTGTATGAAAGTTGATTATTATTTTTGTGCCGTAAAAGAAGTTGCTGCCTTAACAGCTGTTGGATCATACTCAACTTATGTAGGTTTCCTTGAACTCTGACATTGGCAAGTAAAACTTCTTAGTGAAGATGATATAATGTCCAAATTCTTTGCTGCTGTTACGTCAAAATAAGAATTGTTTCAGGTTCCTTCCGCTGGGTCAGATTTGGTGTCACATTTTGTAAACTCATTATAGGGTAGATTGAGGGAAGTAATCAGTTGTGCCATGTAACAGTATGCAAAAGTAGGAACATAGAAAAGGAAATTCCATTTACAGTTGCAAATGATAAATTCTGAAGCAATTCTGGCTTTGTCTTTGCCAAATAGCTTCTAATTTGCTTCTGTATCAGAAATTATTAATAGGAGGTTTTCAGACTGGTATTAATCCATTTTAAATGTCTGAAATCAAGAACTAAATCTTGTTTCATGTTTAAACTTCACTCTCTTTTTGCCTTCAAGCTCGAATGTTGATGATGGATATAGATTTTTGTCCTTTTGTCCTTCCTCAACTGCAAATGATTCTTACAAGTTTGGGATATTCCAGTTGTTATTCTGCTTCTCCCTAAGAGCCTGCAGTAAGGACAGTGTGTCTTTACTACTTGCTGTGGAACAAGTGTGTTCATTTGGTAGCTCAGTGGAAACTAGAAACTCATGGTCTTGTGCAGGTGTAGATTTCTTAGGTAACATGACAAAAAAAAGTGCAGCCTGCTGTGAAAACTCAGCTGCTAAATTTATGAAATGCTTACTGAGACACCCAAGGGTCTCCTGAAGCTGTTAGTGCTAAACGTTATCAAGGATACCCAAAATAACCCTTTACTAGAAAGTCTTGAAATTTCTCTGGCTCTGTAGCAGCAAGTAGAAGTTAAAAACAAGAACCACGTAGAGCAAATTCATTGCTACTACAGCATGTAATAAAATTTAGCTCTGAGAAAATGAACTATATATTTAAAAAGTGAGTAGAATCATGTTGCTTTCTAAGGAAGTCCTTTAAAGAAAGCATATTGATAGGGGGGAGCAATAGTGATTTGTAAAGTTATTTCTTTTTATTGTGACTTCAAGTAGACAATTACATGAGTATGGTGAATCATTTCATCTATCCATAGCTCTATGGCTGTTTGTCAGACCACGTTTTATTGCTCCCAGTAGTCTTTTCTTCCAACAGTTAGCATCCAACCATATCCTGCTGAAATCTGGTCTTTCCCTCTCCACTCCCAGCTGTTAAACCCATGCTGCTTCAGGAATGGGAGTAAGCGACCCCGATTGCTTCGTATACTCAAAGTAGAGTGGTGGCAAAAGACTGTCTGTAGTAGCCACATCTCTTCCTATTTTCTTTTTTGATTAGTTCTTTTTCTCCTCAGAGATCTTGAAAGTTAAAATACTGTGGGATATAGGTATAATGGAGTTGGTATACATCTTGCACACAAGCATGTGTAAAGTTGGAAATGAAATGTGTTGGAGGAGACTCACTGCTGCCATGTACTTCCAAACATGGTTGCACTGAAATTGTAAAGTGTCCATGAGAGATTTCTTTTTCCTGGCATCTTCTTTACACGAGTACCTTTTTGGTTGGTTTATGATATGTATGTTCTTGATGAAGACTTCTTGTTAATTTTCGTCTAATGTAGTGTTACTGTTGTTATTGGAAAAATCAAATTCATGCAAAAACACCTGAATGATTGCTGGTATTTTCTGAATACTTTGGGTTGCAGTGATTTCTAGGCAATGTGTTTGTGGAGTTTTAAATAGAAAATGTTGTGGCTAGTATGACTTCAAGGATTAACATCGTACAAAGCAAAAAGCTGTGAAGCTGTACAATTCCTGGAGCACTTCAGGGCTGCCAATCAGCAAGGAATTAAAACCAAAATTGGTGGACGTGTTTCAAGGGAGTAACAAGGTTGACCAGACTGCATTGTTTGCCCTCAGTGAGGTGATTTGCTGACAAAACGCTGCGTGTCAGACCCTTGATTCTTTTGACCTCTATGTAGAAGGTTTGAGAGAATCAAAATAAATCTCAGAACAGCAGTTAAGAGATTAAAACAAGGAGCTAATTCGTGTGAGGCAGCAAGCCAAGTGCTGGAAGTAGCAGTGTTCACTGGGCAGAGAAACAAAAAGCCGGTGGACATGCTGTAGGTGTTCTGGAAATGCTATTGATGGAATAGATTCCACTGGCCAGAGATAATCAGCTTTTTGAATATGGTAGGGGAAAAAAAAGTGGTGCAACTTCCTGAGTCATTCTGGATGAATACTTCAGGGGATAATATATTCAGTGCAAGTGATTTTTTTGCTTGAAAATGTTTAGTGGCATATTACACTTACTGCAAATGTATGTATTTTAAAAGATTAGTGGAGTAATATTGGAGAATGATTTTTAGATTATAAGTGGCTTGTAAATATTTAATACAGAGAATTCAATTTTTATATACCAGTGGTGTGACATTGTAGGATTTGCATAACAAAACTTCTGGGTTGCCTACTTTAGCAAAAGAGAAAAATAGGTTAGTAATAGTATAAAAAAAGGAAAGGGGGGAAAAAAAATACATGTTTCCATCAGCATTCCAGCCCAGGCAGCAGAATTTTATGCATAAATGTTCCGAAGAGTGGGAGCAGATGTAGAAAGTAGATCAGCCAGAATCAAATCTTCATTAATGAACATGTAAAATTCACGCCATTGGTGACTGATAGTGAAACATTTCATCACTCGGCTTCTACAGGCCATAACCTGGAAAGCAGCTTGTGTTTGGAAAGTAGATTGAATTTTCATTTCTCTCTCCCTTTCTATTGTGTGTGCATATTCTTTATTTTTTTCCACGTTTAGAGGTATAGTGTCTTTTGAATTATTATTAAGATGTCTGTTTATTAATTCAGTGAAAAGCTTCTCTGTTTATCTTTAAACATACTGATCTAGTAGTTAGAATCTTAGGTTTTGCCCACACAGAGCTGATGCTTAACTCTCCAGTTCTTGTGCTGCTGCAGTGCTTCAGGAGACAAAGAAAGGGAGGCTTTAAATAAAGCACAAATGATTTTACTGACACGACTCAGAATAATTCTGGGTAAATGTCAAGCGATTGTCATCTCTTGCATGTGTAATTCTGCAGTGGGCTGGATTTACTTGGAGAAAGCTTAGATGACTAAATTCACTGAGTAGAACACAATAAGGTAGTTTAGAATTGAATGTTTTACCACTTATCTTTCTCACTTGGTTGTTTCTTTGTCAGCATCATCTGTGGCTTCTCATATAAAACAGTTATATTAATGCCAATTTTTAATCAATAATGATTTTAATACTGATAAGCACTTAGGTGCTGTGGTACCAAACCACCATTTTGTTTCACAATTACCAGGCAGTAGTTGGTATCAAAAGCTGTAGTACTGAGAATGGGAACAGTGAGTAATTTTGGTTATGGGTTTGTCTTGTGGTATATGTGGTTGGTTTGTGGCTGGTGGTTGTTTTTTTTCGTTGTTGTTTTGGTTGTCTGCAAGACAAAACAGTGGCAGGCATAGCTGTGCCACTGTGGGTGATGTCAAAGCTGTGGCCATGGCAGGGGTAGTACTAGAGGAGCTGGCAGTTGGGCAGTTGCCCTGCCAAACAACTGGCAAAGCCACAAGCTTTATTTCTGGCAGTACTAATTGAAAAATACATAGGACAGATAAAACCTCCTTGCCAGACATCCTTATAAATAACATATATAACATATATCCTTATAAAGAACATGCTTATAAATAACAGTAACAAACAGCAGGAAGGAATTATTGAATGCACATGCACCATTAAGCATAACACAGTTGTTCTGTCCTTGAAGTTCTAGTTTGAGCTTTGCTGTGCTAATAAACACATTAAATGTACTTTTGACCTTACAATGTTTTAAGCTAGACCAAATCAGCTCATGCTGCAGCCAGTCCAACTACTGACTTACAGCTCTGCAATTGTGAGGAAATACATGGTTTTTAATAAGTGTGGAGCAGTGACACAGCAGTTGTTTGTGCTTCTATGGGTACAACTATAAGTGACTTTGTCTTCCAGCTTTTTCTTGCACCTTGCTAGACACATATTAAGGTGCTTGTCTAATAAGACTCTCCCTGAGTTTGAGTTCAAAATTGAATATTTGCTGTAGAAAATGTCAAATTCTGTACCAGTTCTTACTTTCAGGGTGGTTCAGTGACCTAAAAGGATGTTTATTAGATTTGTACTGATGATATTGGACATTCTGTAGGTAGCATGATGTTTTTAGCATGTGTGACATTATCCACCCTTAACCACAGGTTCAGTAGGCATTTGACATTGCTGTTTGAGCGTGGGTTTGTTGTGAGGGTATGTTTTTTTTGATGGGAGTATGGGTTGGGTGGGTGTTTTGTGTAGGTTTATGGTGGGTTTTTTGCTGTGTGAAGTGTTTTGGTATTGTTTGGGGGGGTTTTCTCCAATTTCTAATCAAAGCCTTGAGTTTCACTGAACAATTGAATTTGAAGTAGATAATTCTTTATGGAACATAGGCAAGCTGCAGGTGGGACGTAGATTTGTATACCAATACTTTTTTTCTGTCAAAAAGAATGAGGAAGGTATATTTGCATAAAGAAAATGTTGAAATAACATAAGATCAATTATTTGCTGTCCATTGCCAAATTTGAGGGGGCAGAAAGAAGAAATCCACCATATGTTAGGCTGAAAATATAGCTGTCCTAAATATAGCTTTGAGGAGAGAGGAGGAACAGTGGGTCTTACTGGACAGTGATGCTGTGGGAATAGCTGTCAAAATATATTGATTGTTTCTGTAGAGCCGCCTTAAAGGATTTCTACTCCACAAAATCCATAACAACTCTTCATCAATCTTAATGAATTAAAATGGCAGCTCGAAGTTTTCAGAATTGGTGATTTATGCTTTAAAATTATACCCAAATTAGTTTTCTGTATTTCTGCTTAGAAGAAGGATATTAAAAAAAAAAAAAAGGCATCCCTTTTCCTGAAAAAAGATTCAGCTTATTCAGTTTTATCTCATCACTTTTGTGAATCTGGAAATGTTCCTGCATTTAGTGTTTGCTAACTTGTTCAGCGTTAGAGTTTTAGCACTTGCTCATCTCATGTGGGGTTTTGTGCATTAATGTTCAGCTGTACTTCAAACTATTGAGTTAATATGTGGTAAGATGATCCATTTTAGACTGGCTTGCAGTAATTAAAATGAATTAATTGAGCTATCTGCTCTAGTGTTTGCGCTAAGTACAATAGTGTCTTAGTACTTAATAGCTTTGCCACTTGGTCTTCATGATTTTACATCTGTGATTGGACTTTTACATACACAGTTAAAGCATTTCTTTTAATCATTTTACCTTTTAATAGCTTAACATTTTAGTGATGTTTTTGGTCGAGTGCAATTCCTCCTGCTCCCTGGCACTTGGTAATGGTACACATGCAAGAGTGTGTATATATTTTATACATACAACATCACCATGTTTTTGTTTGTAAAAGAACAGTGTCATACATGTGTATTTCTGCACTGATGTAACCATGGTCATAATGTACTCTGTGTTTTCCTGGAGTAACTCCTTCACCTATAGCTTTCCTAATAGGAGCCAGCTAGCGAAGAGATGCAGGTTTAACTCAAGCATCTGGTTATGATTTTTTTCAGCTTGTTTTCACTTTCTTGGTCATGTGTTCCAGCCCCCTGATTATCTTTGTGGCCTTTATTGAACGCACTGCTGTATGTCAGTGTATGTCTCAAACTAGGGGGTCCCAAACTGGCAACAGTACCGCAGATGTGGTCTCACGGGTGCTGAATAGGGAGTGTAATCACTTCTTTCCACTTTGCAGCCACACTTGTGCGAATACAGCCTGGTATGTATTTGGCTGCTTTCCCTGCAAGGGCACTGATGGCACATGTTCAACTTGTCTACAGGAACCCCAAGTCTCTTTAAAGCTGTTCTTTAGCTGCTATTGCCTAGCCTGTACTGCTGTGTGGGGTTATGCTGTACCAGATGTAGGACTCTGCATTTGCCTTTTCTGAACAGAGGTTCTTGTCAGCCCATTTCTCCAGCCTGCCAGCTTTCATCTGAACAACAGTTCTATCCTCCAGGGTACTGGCCACTGCCCTGAGATTGGGAGTGCACTTCATCCTACTGTCCAGGTTGTTAACAAGGCTGCTGAACAGTTTCAGCTTGGGTATTGATCCTTGAGGAATGCCACTAGTACTTGATTGGCAGTTGGACTTTGTACTCCTGATTACAACCCTTTGATTTTACCAGTCTGGACAAATTCCTAGCACCCATCATACTGTACTTACCCACTCCTATCTCACAAATTCGTCCATAGGGATACCATGGGTAATTCTGTCAGAAGTCTTTCTGCCACGTTATTATTGAAATGGTGTGACAGTATCCTTCACTGGTTAAGAAAAATAACTCTATTTTAAAGATAACCTCTTCAAATTTTAAAACATAAAGATTTTTACCAGAAAAGCAGCAAATGTTCCTATATAGAATGTTTGGCTTTCTCAGCAAAGAAAAAGACTTTTTGGTATAATTATATCTCTGTAAGGGGGGAAAAATGGTCTTTGAAGTCTTTTCAGGAATCCATCTCCATAAAAATTTAATAAGTATACCACCTTGCAGTTGTAATTGTGTGGGATCAGATGAAAGGATGCAGAATGCTTGGAAGCTCAACAAGTTTAAGGTGTATCTTCCTGTATTAGTGAACTTCTTAAGGTTGTTCATCAGATTTGGGAAGAAAAGGAAAAATGAAATGTTAAATGCTTTTGAGGATGCAGTTGTGGTTTGTAAGCTGTTTCTGAACTTTTAAATGGAACATGGAAAATAAGCAGAGGGGCAATTTTTGGAACCTTTAAACAGGACAAGTCTGCAGTTCCATGCCAAGGTGTTTTCCAGATTTTAAGTAATAAGTGAAAGAGCAGAAGACTTCAGTGATATGACCAAAAGGTTTTACGTTTCTCCTGTGGACTCAGGTGGTTGCAGTTAGGAAAAGACACAGAATACACAGTGTTCATTTTTTCCTAAATTATTTCTATCAGTTGTAGTAAAGTGTAAAGTGTGGTGAATCTGTTCTGCATCACGGAAGAAGGAAGTGTATCAAGGAGTGTGTAAGAGAACTTAGTAGGGTAGAAAGGGAAGAAACAGCAAAACATTGATGTAGTGTTGGTCAAGTGTAAGTAAGAGTTTGAGACAATATAAGAGTGAATAGTTTGTATTTAATTTTTTCCTGTAATAGATTCCGACATTCCATTCCGACATTCCTATGACTGGAATGTCGGAATGGAAGGTTACAGGCTGTTTAGAAAAGACAGGCCAGGCAGACGGGGAGGGGGCATTGCTATCTATGTCAGTGATAGGCTAGAGAGTATGGAACTCTGTCTGGGGATGGGTGATGAGGTAACAGAGTGTTTGTGGGTCAGGATCAAAGGGAAAACAGCAACAGGGGACATTACGGTGGGGATCTGTTACAGGCCGCCTGATCAAGAGGACTCTGTGGATGAAGCGCTTTACAGACAGATAGGAGCAGCCTCACGCTCGCACGCCCTGGTCCTCATGGGGGACTTCAACCATCCTGACATCTGTTGGAGGGACGGTACGGCCCGGCACAAGCAATCCAGGAGGTTCCTTAATTGTGTGGAAGACAACTTCCTCTTTCAAGCAGTAGAGGAGCCGACGAGGAGAGGTGCCATGCTGGACCTTGTGCTCACCAACAGGGAGGGACTGGTTGGAAATGTAACGCTCCAGGGCAGCCTTGGCTCTAGTGATCATGAGATGGTTGAGTTTGAGATCCTCAGGACGGTGAGAAGAGCGTGCAGCAAGCTCACTGCCCTGGACTTCAAGAAAGCAGACTTTGGCCTCTTCAGGAACCTCCTTAGTAAGGTTTCATGGGATACAGTCCTAGAGGGCAGGGGGGCCCAAGACTGCTGGTTGGTATTCAAGGATCACCTGCTACGTGCTCAAGAGTGTTGCATCCCGACTAGAAGAAAGTGCAGCAGGAGGGCCAGGACACCTCCATGGATGGACAAGGAGCTGCTGAGGAAACTTAGAGGGAAAAAAGAAGCTTATAGAAGGTGGAAGCGAGGACAGGCGGCCTGGGAAGAATACAGGAGCATTGCCCGAGAAGCTAGGGACCAGGTTAGGAAAGCTAAGGCCCAGCTAGAATTAAGTTTGGCAAGGGATGTAAAAGATAACAGGAAAGGATTCTATAGATACGTAGCAAATAAAAGACAGGCTAGGGACAATGTAGGCCCTCTCCAGAAGCTATCAGGAGAACTGGCTACCATGGATTTGGAGAAGGCTGAGGTTCTTAATGACTTCTTTGCCTCAGTCTTCACCAGCAAATGCTCTGACCACACAACCCAAGTCTTGGAAAGCAAATGCAGGGACTGTGAGAAGGAAGACCTTAGGCCCACTGTAGGAGAGGATCAGGTTCGAGACCATCTTAAGAACCTGAACGTGCACAAGTCCATGGGACCTGATGAAATCCATCCACGGGTCCTGAAGGAGCTGGCGAATGAAGTTGCTAAGCCACTGTCCATCATATTCGAAAAATCCTGGCAGTCAGGTGAAGTTCCCAATGACTGGAAGAAGGGTAACATAACCCCCATTTTCAAGAAGGGGAAGGTGGAAGACCCGGGGAACTACAGACCAGTCAGTCTCACCTCTGTGCCTGGCAAAATCTTGGAACAGTTTCTCCTGGAAAACATGCTAAGGCACATGAAAAACAACGAGGTGGTTGGTGACAGCCAACATGGCTTCACTAAGGGGAAATCCTGCCTGACCAATTTGGTGGCCTTCTATGATGGAGCCACGGAACTGATGGACAGCGGCAGAGCAGTCGATGTCATCTACCTGGACTTGTGCAAAGCATTCGACACTGTCCCACATGACATCCTTGTCTCTAAATTGGAGAGACATCAATTTGATAGATGGACCACTCGGTGGATAAAAAACTGGCTCGATGGCCGCACGCAAAGAGTTGTGGTAAATGGCTCGATGTCCAGTTGGAAACCTGTAACGAGTGGTGTCCCTCAGGGATCGGTGTTGGGACCGGTCCTGTTCAACATCTTTGTCGGTGACATGGACAGTGGGATTGAGTGCGCCCTCAGCAAGTTTGCCGATGACACCAAGCTGTGTAGTTCGGTTGATACGCTGGAGGGAAGGGATGCCATCCAGAGGGACCTTGACATGCTTGTGAGGTGGGCCGATGCCAACCTTATGAAGTTTAACCAAGCCAAGTGCAAGGTCCTACACCTGGGTCGGGGCAACCCCAGACACTGCTACAGGCTGGGCAGAGAAGAGATTCAGAGCAGCCCTGCAGAAAAGGACTTGGGGGTGCTGATTGACGAAAAGCTTAACATGAGCCGGCAGTGTGCACTTGCAGCCCAGAAAGCCAACCGTATCCTGGGCTGCATCAAAAGAAGCGTGACCAGCAGGTCGAAGGAGGTGATCCTGCCCCTCTACTCTGCTCTTGTGAGACCCCACTTGGAGTACTGCGTACAGTTCTGGTGTCCTCAACATAAAAAGGACATGGAGCTGTTGGAGCGAGTCCAGAGGAGGGCCACGAGGATGATAAGAGGGCTGGAGCACCTCCCATATGAAGACAGGCTGAGGAAGTTGGGGCTGTTCAGCCTGGAGAAGAGAAGGCTGCGTGGAGACCTCATAGCAGCCTTCCAGTATCTGAAGGGGGTCTACAAGGATGCTGGGGAGGGACTCTTCCTTAGGGACTGTAGTGGTAGGACAAGGGGTAATGGGTTCAAACTTAAACAGAGGAAGTTTAGATTAGATATAAGGAAGAAGTTCTTTACAGTGAGGGTGGTGAAGCACTGGAATGGGTTGCCCGGGAGGTTGTGGATGCTCCATCCCTGGCGGTGTTCAAGGCCAGGTTGGACAGAGCCTTGAGCCACATGGTTTAGGGCAAGGTGTCCCTGCCCATGGCAGGGGGGTTGGAACTAGATGATCTTAAGGTCCTTTCCAACCCTTACGATTCTATGATTCTATGATTCTAGATGCAAGAAGGAGTAAGTTCCTTGTGTTGTTAGGATGTCTGTCTTTCTGCAAGCCAACTCTTTGCTGCAGTTGGACACGCAGCCTCCTTTTCTTAGCATAGTCCTGTGGACAGAGCTGTTTAATTTTACATGACTTTCAAGAATTGAAAATAGGGTACCTAAGGTTACTCTTTGTAGTACAGTGCTGTTCTTCAGAGGGGTTTAATTACGGAGTGTGGAGGTTTCCAGAATTTTTCTTAATATTATACCTGGAGTTCATTTCAGCTGCTTATCTGGTTTCATGTCTTTGCCTTCCACCAATTTAGAAGTTGCAAAAAGTGAGAGAGAATTACTGGAAGTGCTCAGTGTGCACTTCACCGCTGGTACCAGCTGGATTACAACTTGGTTTGTGGGAGTTGAAAGGAATTTGCAGGTTAATATTGAGAGGTTCTAATGTGTAGTGGCAGCCTATCAGGCTAATCTTTTATCATAGCTTACAGTAACTCATTTATTTTCTGACCTTTCAAGAGGAAAAAGGTGAGATGATGTTGGTTTTTCTGTAGTGTACCAATAGAGTTGAATGAAAGCCAAAACAAAGTCACATCTTGGCTGAAATAATCCTGACCTTGCTCCTGTATTCTGTTACACACCCAACCCCCCAAACCTAGTTCTGTTACTGGCACACAATGGGAAAACTCAGTAAATCAGAATCCACTCTTCTTTTGATTCATTGGTTGTTTGGGGGTTTTTTTCTCCCCAAATATACTCTGGTGAAAATCTCATTACACTGAACACCTGACAAATAGAAACAGTTCTAAAAGGAAGGGCATATTAAAGCACCAAATCTTTTTATATGCCTGTCAATGCAAGTCACATCTGTTTAAATGTGTGAAGCACATCAAAAGCTTTCATTAGTGCTTGAGGTCTCACAGTATAATCCTTTTCTGATTAGTAAGATTAAATGCCTATTGTCAGATGCTGATGAAGTAGAGAAAATGCATTTCAGACCACAGGTCACCCGAATGTAGTGAATTCCTCATCAGATACTAAATCTGCGTCCATGGGATATGAATTAATGGTTTCTCAACAGCTCAGACCACTTGAGTTGCATTCTAACCTTCTCTCTGTGCCATAGATAGTGCTGAAGAATGGTTACAGTGCAGTCAACTGCAGTATAGAGCCCCCACGCAGAACTCAAACATTCAGCATGCTGCTTCTGCTGACACACCGAAGCAAGGCTTTGAGCTGGGGTGCTGCATCCTTTTCCTATAGGGATGAAGTTAACCATTAACCACACATCCATTTCAATGTGTGAGTTCATGTTGTACGTCCTGTATATTTATAAGCACTCATTTCTCATTGGTAAATAATTTCTATTTTCTTATTAGAATTTCTCCGAATGAAAAGCCTTTTTGACTGGAAGGTTGCAGTAGTGGTGACTGGCCTCTCATTCACATTAGTCACATACATGTGAATTTTAAGTATGTATGTCAAGAAAAAGAAATCTTTGTAGGACTGGTGCTTTTATTTACACAATGATATTGACTATTGTGTGATCTAGGTTGTAAAGATAATAGGCAACTCTAGTCTTGTTGCTGAAGATGAAGCCGAAGCTCACTTTAGAAGGCTACAAAATGTTACTCAGGACAGGATTTGGCATACTTTCTGGAAGGATGGTATTTGGTAGAGTTCTTTTGAGCATGGCATAGATCCTGCTATATTGTGGAAGCTGGAGGGTCTAAGCGTCTAGCTGGAGGAGTTTGTGTGACCAGGTTGTCCTACTGGGAAGAGAAGAGGAATTCGACTAACTTCATATTTGCCAGTATTCAGGGGGTTCTTTAATTCATGCATAGTGTTTTCTCAGGCATATATCCACTCCATTCAGTGCCAGGGAAAATCATTCTCCTTCGTTACACGGACCTGTGCTTTTGCAAAGATCAGTCAGAAATGTTTAAAATGCATTCCTCAGCTCACTACTTCTCTTGTAGCTCTATTGGAACCTTGGGAAAAGAAATACAGAGACTTTAATGATCAGTTTTTCTGCTAGAGCCTACAGTCCCCTTGGCTTTCAGTAAGATAGAGGGCTTGTGGCTGGGCTCCTAAGTGTCAAAAGTCTGTGGCCATTATCTCAGCTTCCTTTAGGAGGAAGGACAAAGGTTAAACATACATTTTGTTATAACATTGACATGAGGCTTTACAACTTCAAGCTGCCCAAAAGTGGATGGTTGTACTTGTTGGCCGGCAGTTCTGGAAGCTTCACTGCCTGTGTAGCTTCACAGAGTATCCACGTATGCTAGAATTCATAATAGTCAATGTCCCTTGTCCCATAGACCATAATAACAGTATGTCTTTTGATTGTTGCAGAATCAGTGCATTCCTTTGTATCTGAGATGTGCTGTCTTGTATTTGAAATGGCTTTTCAGCCGAGTTTATGGGAGATGTAGGATTCTTTGAACAAAGACTGATGAGTAAACTAAAAAAGGGCAATGAAAATATGCAAGGAAATGTAGAAAACTCTTCCTGTGGATCTGAAAAATTGCTTGCAATAAAATTCTTGGTATTACTTTTATCATAGCAAGGGGCTGAATTACTAATGTAGAAAGGCAGAATATGCTATTCTTAAACATGAGATGCATTGTTTCCTTTAAGCATAATTCTTGTTGGAAGAAGGTCTGTTTTAGATGAGTGTGATCTCTGTTGTTGTTCTTTCTCCTCTGAGCTATTTCAGTTCAGGTGCTTTTAAGAAAGATTTCAGCAGGAAGTAATGAAACTTTTAGTAAGTTCAAGAACAAAAAATGTATTTTGACCTTTTATGGTGTTTTGCAGAATTGTTGTGCAGATCATTCTAAACGTTCTGCCTGGTGGTGAATAGAAGCAGCCCTTGCTCTGATGTGGTGATTAACCCAAGAACGGCTTTTTCATTTGTGGCACCTTAAGAAACTTGCTGGAAACTTTCTGACATGTTCAGATCATGAAATTAAAACGCTGTTATCAACAAACTGTATTTTGGAGGAGATGACACTATTTGAAACTCCCAAAAGCAGAAAGAAAGCCTGCTTTTAGGGTGATTACACAAAAAGGTACTTGAGATTCATTCTCTCTCCTTCAGAATGGGTATGTGAACAGTTTCTGCTGCTTTTTTATTTTTTACTTGATTAATCTTTAAAATAATGGCCAGCAGCAGTGAAAGAGCTGAATAAATACCCAGTGTGTTCCTTAGATTGAAGAGGTTACTTGGAGCTGAAACTGTGAAATCCCATGTACAATCTTCAGGTGAGTGGAAATAGAGACTAGTTCTTTCATTGCTTCTTGTGATAAGGCTTTATCCATCAAGTGCCAGGTAATAGGAATAGAATAACTCGCATTATTTCCCATCTGTGGCTGCATTATTTACAGTATCTCTTGCTTTCTTTTTGGTTATTGCTGTCAGCAGATTTAATCATCATCTGTCATTTTCTCCCTTCTAGATGTTTATGGTTGTTTGGAAAAAGTTTAGAAACCTTGTTTAGAGAAATTGGAGGTACAGGTAATCTACAGCCTGATGTTCAGATACCTTTGATCATCTGGATCTGTGGATGTCCTTTAAGTTGTTGTTATACACTGGCTTGATCTAGGAAAAGATATTTCATTTTTCTGTTTTGATATGTTACACTGACAAAAAAGACTTAATAAAATACATGCCAGCATCGCAGGCAGGCAGGCAGCTGCACCCCTTTCAGTGGGTTTAAACTTAAACAGGGTTTAAGTTCAGGTTAGACATAAGGAAGAAGTTCTTTACTGTGAGGGTGGTGAGGCACAGGAACAAGTTGCCCAAAGAAGTGGTAAATGCTCCATCCCTGGCAGTGTTCAAGGCCAGGCTGGACAGATCCTTGGGTGACACGATCTAGTGAGGTGTCCCTACCCGTGGCAGGGGGTTGGAACTGGATGATCTTAAGGTCCTTTCCAACCTAAACCATTCTATGATTCCATGATCTGTTACCTCCTTCATCTTCCAGCTTTTAGAAATACTGAAGTATCCAAAATACACCAGAACTTGAAAAGCCAAGAAAAGAAAGATTACACATATTGCTCCAATTTCTTAAAAGCTCACTGACAGTAACCAGATAAAATTAGTGTCATGGTTTAGACCCAGCTGGTAACTCAGCACCAGCAACTGTTTGCTCACCCCTCCCTTACCCCACTCTGGGTAGGATGGGGAGGAGAATCGAAAGAATGTAAATGCCATGGGTTGAGATAAGAACGGTTTAATAACTAAAATAAAGTAAACTATAGTGATAATAGAAAGAATACCAATGATAACAGTAATAGGAAACAACAAGAGAAGAAATGAAAGCTCAGAAAACACAAGTGATGCACAACACAATTGCTCACCACCCACTGACCGATATCCAGCCTGACCCGAGCAGCAGTGTGCCCTTCCGGGTGACTCCCCCCAGTTTCTATACTGGGTATGACGTGCTGTGGTATGGAATACCTTTGTGGCTAGTTTGGGTCAGGTGTCCTGTCTCGGCTCCCTCTCAGTTCCTTGTGCTCCTCCCCATTAGCAGAGCATGAGCAAGTGAAAAGTCCTCGATCAGGGTCAGTGCTACTGAGCAACAACTAAACCGTTGGTGTGTTATCAGCGTTGTTCTCAGACTGAACCCATAACAGAGCACTGCACCAGCTACTAGGAAGAAAATTGCTACAGCTGAACCCAGGACAATTAGGAGGACATGCACAAGTCATGCTTTAGTAGATGGAAAATGTTTTTGAAACCACGATTTGCAGTGAGAAGTCTTGCAATGATTAACGGGTACTCCTTTGTGATGTACACATACGCTCGAGTGTACTAAGCACTGACTAATGCATTTTAGCACCTGTATGGCTTCTATATAAATAAATTTACTGTGTAAGATTCCAAAGATGAATTTATTGTCTATACATCTCACACAGTGGACTTTTAGGCATGGTGAACTGTGGAAAGATTCTGAAAATAATTCAAAAGCCATTTTTTGTTAGATTATTTTGAACTGCTTTTTTTCTTTTTTGGTATGTGAATATTAGGAATGATCAAAACTTTTGGCCAGTAAGTAGTCTGGAGTGAGTGCCGTAAAGATACCGTAAACATGATGTGCATTTGCTGTCTGGGATCTGAAAGCCTGATACTATACTGCAGCAGCTTTCCTGTTTATCTTTCAGACACACAGATAAGATAAAGCAAAACTAAGAGTTGCATTAGGAGACAAGATAAATTTGGCCATATGAAGGTATGTCAGTAGTTATTGTTGTATCTTGATGGTAATTTCAGTTCTGAAAGCCTTGTAGAAGAAAGAAGGGCCAACCTAACCAGCACAGATTAACTATTGTAGTCCTTTCTAAAGGTATTTCTAATAGGCTTCTAAAATACCACTTAAGAAACCATCTTCATTGATGATATTGAAGAAGTATTCTATTTGATTTATAGAGAAATCAATTAAATCTACGGAATTAGTGCTGTACAGTTTCATGTTTCATTAGAGAGACTGCAAAGAAAATGTATTGTGAGGGGAGAGAACTGGATCAACTGGTGGAGAATGGGGGATGAGAAAAAGGGAAAGCAAACTGTGTACTGGTGAGGGCTGTGTTTGTAGTGTGGAAAAGGCTGAAGATGGAAGGCATCTTGGCAATGAGTTCAGCTTGAAAAGATAATCCAGTCTTTACGTATGCAGAAGGTAAATGTTATTTCTGTTCTGACTCTTGGCTGCTATGGTAATAAGAAGGGTTGACCAGTAAGTTGAAATTGAGTAGCGTTAATATCTAGCTGTTTATTAAGCTGTATGTGTAAGGGTGATTTCAGAACAGCAGGAATCTCTATTTTGTTAATACTTGTCAATTTTGTGTGTATTTTTAGCCTTTTTTAACCATATTTTCAAACCTCAGAATGCTGATTACATCTTTCTCCTACTGTCTGTTTTACCTTTCTTTGTTTCCAGATTTTGTTGTTCAGATGTACAAATGATTTTCTTTTGACATGAAGAATGATCAGTTTTAACTGCTTTGCAAAGTTTCTGTTGAAGTTTGTCTTTCAAACACACAAAGACTCTAAGACTAAATGACAAACACGTCTTTCATGAGTGACTATGAAGCCTCTTTGCTAAGACGAGCATATGTGAACAAATGATTCCTATAGATCTGTGCTGTACAGCTGAATGTAGTATTGATGAAGAAAGCCCAGATGGGTCATTTTTATTACATGTACTTGTGATTTCTGGAGTGATATATTTTTTAATACATTTTTAAGAGAAACTTACCTGAGTTTATCAGTTAAAATAGACTATGTTGATACAGTGCAGTTACTTCAATGTATTATGTTGCTGTCTGCAGCTTGAAAGCAGGAGCATTTCATACTGATAGTAGAATTGCTCTAAGTCAAGTTTAGACTTAAGGCCTATGTTTCTGGTGAGCTCTGCAAAAGCAAAATGTAATTCTGACTTTGGTTTGGAAGGTATGCATGTGTGTGTCTCAAGTAAGCTATCTCCTGTACAATATCCGTGTCTCTTTCCCAAGGTCAGGGTGAACATCATAGCCTTAATTTAATCTTAAAGGCAGTCCTTCAAAATCATGTTGAAAATGAAAGTCACAAGATTGAAATTGTGAAAGGATATTACATTTTGGGCTCACTCTCTGGTTCTTGAACTCCTTAATTTAACTTTACAAGATGTTTCCAGACTTTTCTTTGTTAAGACAGGAGCTGAAGCTGCTGTTATATATGGGTGTTTTTCATCAAATCTTGATGCCAGGTTTTAAGAGAACAGAGAAATCATAAGGGTCAGTCTTAGTAGTAGTGTTTCATGCAGCTGATGGAAGATAATGCCTGTGCTTCACAAGCCTTCTGTGAAGGTTTTGTGAACAGACAGAACCTTTTCTTTCTGTCTCTTTGTTTTTGAAAAGCCCTAAGCAGGTTGGTCAAATTGTAGAAAGATAATTTAATATTAGATAACTCTGTAAACACCAGAGGTGTGTATTACTGGTTTGAAGTGAGATGTCACTTTTCAGTCCAAATGAAAAGATTCAAGTTTTCTTTTCTAAATTTTTTTAAGGAAAACAAACCTGTTCTATAGTATATCCTGAGTTCTGGCTAGAAATGTGCCTCTTGTACATGAAGCCTGCAGTGTTTGGTGTAGGTTGTTCTTTGGTTTGTTTTTCCTGAAGGTGTCAGCCTGCTAGGAAAGGTAAAATAGTTCTGCAGAGTTTTACTGGAATGGGCTTACAATTCTTTCATCTCTTGGGCAGGAAAGGTGAAGGTGCAGCCAACTACACAAATCTTTGGTTAGTGCTCCTTCCCTCCCTGGGTGACCATCTGCAGCAGCTATTTAACAAATTCGTCTCTGCGTAAGGAAATACTACAAGAAAAAACGTGCTTTCCTGTGCGGGTGGCAGGATGGTTGGAGTGCAGACTGCTTCAGTAATGGAACAGATGTAATTCCGTGTATCTTCTGTGCACTCTGTCACATTTGCCCTTTCCTCTTTGGGAAGGAACTCACTGCAGCTACTGTTTAAATTCAGCAACGACCCCAAGGCATCAATACTGGGATGTTCAGCAGAGCAGAGAATGGGTGCTCTACAAGGGATTTTCCATTAGCTCCACAGAAGGCTTTAGGTTTTAGTGCTTTTAAACTAGTTCTGTTAAGACTTTCAGAATAATGCATGGGAAGAATAAATGCAAACTGGGATATAGGCAGAGCATAACCATTTTATTAACCTTTCACTCTAACATTCACCAGTGCCTCTACCATAAACGGGACGCCGTTTGTTCTCAACAGCAAAACTTTGTGGAAAGTTTCTAGTCTCTAAATACTAAATCTCTCCAGAGTGAGGTGCCATTTTACTTGATTGTGTGCAATGTTCATTATTATAATAGATTCGATACAATTCCTATGTCCACTTCTGAAATAATGCTGTATTATACGTAGCTATACATATACATGTATGGGACATATCTGTATTTGGGAGGACTCCTTATTGCAACTGACCTTAACAGCCTAGTGTTTTTTAAAGTCACAGCGTGTTCATGAATCTAGTGGTTAAGATGCCATTGTTTCATTTTTCCGTTGATAGCTGATTTATTTAGCGCCTGAAGTTAACATTATCAGTGAATTTCTTGCATCAAGTTTCAGAAATTTTCTAAAGCTAATTCTTAACCCCCAAAGCTACTCTTTTAACAGCATTATTTTACGACCCAAATATAATAGAAAGCTTTTAAATTGTGCTGATTTGGAACTCCTGATGAATTAAGGGGAGGGAGAAATAGTGAGATGTGAAATCATGAGATTTTAGTGATTTGTGAGAAGTAATTACCAGTAGCTAACTCACATTTTCACATCTGTTTGCAATAGTGAATTATGCTTACCCTGCACACTGCTTAGGGCCATGTAGTGACTTCTGAGCTTATTGTTTCACATTACATGAGCAGGCTAAATGCCCAAGTTTATTCAAGAAAGTTGGATAAAGAAATCCAGAGGTGGTTGGCACATGAGATTTC
This sequence comes from Strigops habroptila, assembly GCF_004027225.2. Taxonomy (NCBI): domain Eukaryota; kingdom Metazoa; phylum Chordata; class Aves; order Psittaciformes; family Psittacidae; genus Strigops; species Strigops habroptila. Next base: position 39,706,026 of record NC_044285.2, on the reverse strand, counting down.
CTCGTACGAAATATGCACAGGAGCTGTCCTCACTTCTGTTCATAGCTCATCTCTTTAGGTTCCTGTGAGAAAGCTTAGGTGGTGGCCAGCCATACCTCAGAGTGTTCTAACAGGTAAAGGATGTACTTTGGTTTCTGTAAGACTTGGATCAGTCTGTCTTTGGCTCCAAGGTGTTTCTGGTTTCTGTGCACATTTTTTGTGAGGGGTAATAAATAGGAGCACCTTCTATGTAAAATAGTGTGGGAAGTTTAACTGTTTTCCATCTTAAACTGTGATCTGGTCATGCTGTTTTAAAGATTGAAAGGTCTATTAGAAGCATAGAAAAAACAAAAATTGTAATTCCCTCCCCTCCTTTCCCCATGAGCTATTACAGGGCAGGTGAATTAGTCTTGCATAGTTATTTGTGGAAGAGGCATGTTCCCGACTCTATGCCAACAGTTAATAAAGCTTATTTAGTGTTCCTACAAGATGCCATTTTGATGCTCATATTCCATATGCAGAATCCATGGGAATTACATCTTTCATTTGAACTTCATATCTTATGTATGAGAACTGCAGGGATGAATATGGCATGCTTCAGACCCCTAGCTGTTTATCCAGGAATCTTTTTTGGGCTGGTTTTTGTTGTTGGGTTTTCTTTTACACCAAACCAGTTATACACAGAAGTAGCATCACCATCTCTTTCTGTTACTGTTCTCCGGTGCTGCTTCATCTCTAAGTGGAAACCCATACCTGTGTTTATCCAGTAACTGTTTCCATGTTTATATTTAGGTGATAAGGTATTTGCAACAACATATCCCCTGTTCAAAATGTTACTTTTGGTGTGTTTTGCTTTCTTTTTAGTAACACTTGACCAGGGTTTCCTGGCTTCAACTACGTGTTCTGATTGGGTTGAAAAATTTACACATCCAACGTGAATGTAAAAATATTCTAAGGACAAAACCATACACATAAGATACTGGAGAGCCCAACAAATATGGTGATGCTACTTTATGTCCTTTACTAACTGTTAAATTAATCGGAGGATTTCAAACCTACAGACCTTTGTGGGGTTTCTGTGTTGGGATAAGAACTGACAGGCTGGAGTCTATTGCTATGTTACACTGTATATGTGTATTGTAGATGTACATCTGGCTTTGATTTAAGCAACTATTATCTCTTCTCTCCATTTATTGTCTGCTGTTTGAAATATTATAAGTGAACAGTCTGTATTCTCACCTTACTGCTGGTATTACAGTTTGTTACCATAGGCCATACACAGCACAGGAGGAGTTTCAACTACCAAAGAGCTAAAACGTATTGCTGAAGTTAGACTGTGGAGTAATAGCAAAGCCAGAATTGGCATCGTGATATTCAGAGTCGAATGGATTCCTAAACAAAGAAGTAATGGGCTGTCAATATGACAATTTGCTGCAAAACCTTTTGTTTGTGCCAAAGATCCTTTATGCTTTTTCCCCCCCTTTCCTTTCCCATAAGAGCTAAGCCAGCTGCTGCTCCTGGTCTTTTTGTGTCCTAGAGGACTTTCTTTTCTTTCTATTATGGTGGCAAGATAAGTATTTATCTTGAGCTGATCGCAGATTTTCTGCCATGATCTGGATTATTTGAGTTACTTTGCAATGAGCTACTACAGTTCTGTGCTTTTCAGATGACTTCCAGTTCTGAGAAGTGGCTGGAAACCTTCACTTTTAAGTGACCTGGTATTTAAAATCCTGAGCTCTGCAGTTAATAATAGAAATAGGCTATGTTGAAAGTTCAGGCAATGAATAGAGCAATGTCCCTTAGTGGAAAGCTTATGGAATCTTCTTCCTTCTATGCACTTTCTCTCTTCACTTTTGGAAAACTTGTGTGCATCTTCCTTGCACTACACTTCTTTGCAAAGTGTACCACAGTTTGCACAGGAGTTACAGGATGGCATAAGGAACAGGAGTGATAAGAAAAAAATATTTAGAACTTAAACACGAGTAATAGACACAACATTAAATGTTCCATTCTAAGATTTCAGAAGTAAGCACTGGAACCCAAATTATCTGTTTCAGATTATTATTTTAGATTATAAATACGGAGAATGGAAGTCTTCAGGTCTAAAGCATCATATAGCTCATAAGAAAGCAGAGGGGCTACTACTGCCCTCTGCTTACCTCTAGTGGAATAAATATGTATTGGGCTATGGACAGGAGTTCTGTGTTATCGTTTGATGTTAGTTTTTGCACCTTATGGGTGTCAGAAGGAACATCTTTGCACCAGGAACTGCAAACCTAGAATTCGCTAAATAGGGTCAAGTCAAAGGTTCATCCACCTTCACTCCTGTCAATAGTGGAAGTCTGTGGGCAGTATAATAACAGATTAGAAGCATAGGGAGACATTTCTAGGAGACTTTGCTCAGATAAAAGTCTGTATAACAAAATAATACGCATTTCCTGGTGTGACGCTGGTAGGTGTGCCATGGACCTGCAAACCTGTGCCAGCATTTGGAGCTTGAAAACAAGGCCCGAAGTGTTTACGAAATCCTTGGGAAGCTGCCAAACTTGCATTGTTCTTTTGGATTAAAGGTTGAGGGCGGTGATCCCTCACTCAACCCATTAGTGTTGTAGGCATATAGCTAAGAAAATTTGCAACTTCTATAAGCACATAATTGAAAATTGGAACTTGTGTTACTGTGGAAAAGGCTGGATGGATACAAGGACTTCCTGAAAGGTCAAGATTACCTGGGAAACAATACTGCCTAATGAAGAGAATTGATAGCTGGGGAGGAGGCTTTGTGTAGGCAAATAAAGGAACAGGGCGAAGGAATCTCTTATCAGAAAAGACTGTCCTTGAAGACTTGGCACATGCTGAAGACCCATAGACATTGTCAATATATGGCTTGGTTGTGTCAGCAAGACATGATTAGGGTGTCCTTTAGATGAACTATCCTCATTATAATGTTAAAAATTGTGCCTGCAGGTCCAAAAACCCCTAAAAATGACCCTTGCCTTGAGCATGAAAGACATCAATGATGTACTCTTATGTAAATTAATAGACTAATCGGTAAATGGTAGGAGTGTTATGGGGAGCTACTAACCTGAATTGAGTTGTATAAATATGTGGTTTTGGTAGGGGATGGTGTGCTAGTTTGGTGGGATACCACCTAGCACCCCTTTTTGCACAAACTTGGAATAAACAAGTACCTCATCTCTGTGTGTGAGCTGGCTGTTACACACCGGGCAGTAGAGCCAGGGTTTGGGACAACACAGGGAGAAATCTGCAGAGCAAATCCTTCTTTGTGGGCAGTTCTGCTGTCAGTTGTTCTGCAGTCAGTTTTGTTCTTCAGTGAGAAAGTGAAACATGAGTGACATAGGAATGTTTCCTGGGAACATCTTGACCAAGAATTGGGAAGAGCTGATATGCAATCTTGTTGTCGTGTCTTTTCATGGAAAAACAACGACAAGAAGTGCTTCTCACCCTCCATTCACTGTTGTCCTTTGTCTTTTAGGCAGCTTTATACTCTTTGATTTATTTTTAGTAGTTTATTTGTTTTCTCTTTTCAGAAAGCTGAAGTTGAAAGTTCATACGTCTTAATGCCCAAGTATTTTGCTTTAGTGTGAGGTTTTGTTTTTTTGGCATTATGCTTATTTTTTGGGAACCATCTCTTGATGATGTGTTGAATCTATCCAGACTTTATATCTGGCTATCTGTAAACATCTTAGTGTGTCAACAACCCTCAACTGCTGATAAATTATCTGTGAACAAAGAAGAAAACGGGGCTATCTAATGTCAGTCCTTTTATCATATTAGCTCTCTGTAACTCCACAACTGCTAGCAGCTATTCCGGCCTGTGACTCCGAGACAAGCTGTTAACGCAGCCTTTGTCATTTCAGTTTTTCACGTTTTTTTTTCTCTGTAACGGTCTTTGCCATTTCAATCTTTCACAAATCCCTGTGTGTGCTTGTCTTCATACGGTACATGTGCTCTAACTCACTGAAGATTCACGCTGGCAGGTACCTGCCACGGGTCACTCATTTGTAAGAACGTACTGGTTAAAAAAAGGCAAAGTAAAGATGAAGCAGGCCCATGGCCAGCCCTGGGGTGTGGGGAAGAGAAGTGACAAAACCTGGCTGCAGTCAGTGCTGTGGTTTGTGCTTGTGCAGTACCAGATCGCTCCAGTTAATGAACCAGACTGAAGTTAGAGGAGCACTGCTTCTATCCTTTTTTACTGGGGTCATCACTTGAAAGACTGTTTCTGTGGCCAGTTAAAGAAGAATAAATGTAGCACTGAATTTCAAGTGTGTTTGGAGGAGGTATACAAGGGCTGGGGAAGTATGGTGAAGGTAACAAAGAGAACTTGCAGATGTTAAATGAATATTGCCTCCCAGCATTTATCACACCACTTGTGACAGTTTGGGAGCAGCCAGAACCATCACCTACTGCCAGAAAATTGGACAAGAGCTGGTGAGAAAGTTTTGGTTAGATTTGGAGTTGTGAATATCAACCCAAAAACTCACAGGGAAGAGGGATGAAAGAGCATGTGTCACTACCTGCTGGCACAACTGTTACAAGTGATCTTTGCGATACCATCTTCTGCAGGAGAGCTTACAAATATGCAATAAACCAGCTGTGCAGATGTATTGACCTGCATGAGTGTTAGAGCTGACTTAAAATGGCAGATTATGGAGAGGGTCAGTTTAGGAGTAAATGACTCCAGTGCAATACAAACCCCCATATTTTTTTCTTTAGATTTGAGAGAAAATACAATGAGAATTTTTATCAAATTGAAAATCTGCTTGAGCTTAATCTATTTCCCAAAGCCAAAACCCAAACCCTTTATTTGTATTTTGAGAGATAGCAGCTATTGCCATTAGTCAAGAGAAGTGTATTGTATTTCTCAGCTCTGAAAGATCTTTCTCTCTTTAGCAAACCCTGGAAATGAACCCTTTTAGGCATCTACTTTTGATAATGTTGGAGTGGGCAGTAGCAGATCTGTGTTAGGACTTTAAAAACCCCTTCACTTTTCACATTTCTGACTAGAGATGTCTACCTGGAAAAGTTAGATGAAGAGAACACTTGAGAGAACAGCAGTTCAGAGAACACTGTCACTGAACAACATATTTGGCACAGGTTGGCTGAGGCCACCACTCCCCTTGTTTAAGGAAAAATGCAGATAAACAAAGGAATGGGCAGGAGAAGCCCAGCTGGGTCCTCGAAGCTCTGGAACTTGGAAGATAATGCAAACCAAATGATTCCTAAAAGTTCATCTGATTTACTTGCTGTGTAAGAGAAAATAAACTGAAAGCAGTCTGAACATACACGTAACGTGTAATGTAACATGTTCTGTTACATTTCTACATTCTTATCTTAAAAAGTATTGGCAGTTTTGTTTTTAGCTAAAAAATGCTTGAAGGCAGGATTACTAAATGCTGGTAATGAGCTGTTATAAATTGATGGGCTGTTTCTTGGTTCCAACCAGTTTAAACTCTGAAATGATGAGGAGCACTTGAGACAGGGCACAGGTGACTTCTTTATCGTCTTGATGTGCTGTTGACTACTTCTATTTTACTGGGTCATTTAACTTTGAAAGCTTTCTGCTGTGTCTCCCAAGTTAATTATACTACAAAAAGGTGTTCAGCGGGTGGGTGTGGGTGCCAAGACGATTACCTAAATAAATAACAAGCACCTGCTGAAACCTTGGCTGATTTTTGTTCTTTCTTTCCAGTCGTGCTCAGCTCTCCCACCTCCGGTGAGTCCCGCGAGTTGTGAAAGCCTGGGGTGCCCTCTCGTGTTTAAATGGTAAGTACAGATATTGGTCTAGTTTGTGATAAGGCTCATGAAACCCACTCAGAAAACCAGCAGCAACAGCACAAGTTCTAAGAGTATTCGGGGAAAAAAGTAGGCTATGAATTTTGGTAGATGTATGTGTGCAGTATTATCGAATGGTTTCTATGTAGGGAGAAGTCTGAGTTCCTCTTGCATTTTAATATCCTTCCCAAAATTGCTGGTGACTTCCTGGAAATGAATTTTTGCCGTTTCTGAAAGACCTGAGGGTTTTCTGTCTTGATAACACGTTCCTATCGTTATGTGATTTTTTACTTAGTATGTATTGCCCAATTTTCATAGAAATAACATCAGCCATTTTGTGTTCCCAAATCTTCAAATTGAGATGCTAAATCTGTGTTAAAAACCCCAACAAACTAAGAGTAGAACAGACAGGAGTTTGGATACCAGGATAGTTTCATAAATAAACTTAGGAAACCCACGAAGGACTAAAATCTGAGCTATGCTCTTGGAGAGCTCTATAGAAGCTACAGAGCACAGGATCAGAAGAATGTGGATTACTCTCCCTCCCACCTTATACATTACTAGAAACTGCTACAAGTCTCACTGTCTTTGTTGTCTTTTTTCTTTATTCTGCTATGTTCTGTGAGGGATGTCTTACTATGAGGCTGCAGCCTTATACTGCATTTTGATTACTGTTTGGTAGTGTAATTCTCTGTACATTTTCTACGTAAATACTTGGTTTTATTTACATGGGGATTTTTCTAGACTGGACAGAAGGGGAGGGAGGTGACTCCAGACAATCACTGGGAATTGGTACAAATACTGAGAGCAAAATTCAGAATTAGTCTTGAGTCCCCAGTGACCAGCAATATGTCAAAGTCAAAACAGGTTACTAAGTTTAGAGTCTTAACTAGAGAGATCAAGATGAATTTTTTTGTATGTGCTTTTAATTTGTTTTTAGTTGATGATGACTGGAAAAGTGTGGTATGTTGTAGAAGCTAAAGATCTTGTAACTTAAAGCAGGCAATAACACCTTTTTAGTCTGTCTCAGGTCCAGAAATGCAGTGTTCTTAGTGCTGTGAGTGCTATTTTTGTATTCAGAAGGTAGTTCTGAGAATGTCTATATGGAGCAATTCAGCATAATGTGAGAGGCATTGTAGGCTGTAAGTTATGTGATAGCTTGACTTAAAAAATGAAACAGCTTTAATGAACTATTTGTAGAAATATATGATGCACTTAGAGAGCCTTTGTATTCATTATCATAGTAAACTTCTCTGTGCTTTCACCACGTTTGCTTTTGCTACATCAGTGGTGTTTGTGCTTGTGTGTCTGAAGTTTTACCCATAAGCCAATTTCAGGACAGAACTTGTCACTGTAAATGGCTTTTTAGGCTGTAATGTTTGCAGGAAGTGAGTAGGGTGGGACAATGTCTTTGCTTGTAAATAGCTAACAGGTTTCCTCAGTATCACCAGGGAAGCCCATAACGTGGCATTGCACTCCAAAAATGGGATGCTTTCTTAGTTTTATCAAGCAGCGGGAGAAAAGGGAACATTCCACTGTAGAACGAAGATGATTAAAAAAGGGGCTGACAGTTAATATCCTTAGAAAGGTGAAATGAAGGTTCTGACTTAATGTGCCTTCACAGTATGTGAAATGAAGTTTTTGACTTAATGTGCCCTCACAGTATATGCTACTAGTACATGTAAGTGTTCTGGCAGAATTGCTTTTAAAGAAGGCGGTGCTCCCCAGATGTTTTAGTGTTCCAGTCTCCGTTTCAAGGTTGTGATCGTAACTACTTTGCAGTTTGGTTTATTTACTAATAAAATGTATAACTAAAAATGCTTTAAAAGAGTTCTAAGTCTTTTAGAAGGTCCTTTAGAAGGAATAGTATGTCAAATGTTTATGACTTCTGTTCACCACTCCCTGGTCCCCTAGCCCATTCCTTACTAGAAGCTCAGGTAAAGATTTTAGGTAGTTGCTTGTATTCTAAGAGCTAAGTATGAGAATCAACAAGTTAATTAGTCTCTTACTTAAACAGAAGCCTGAATAAAAGAACTTCACTTACAAGTGATTGTTTGATTAACATACTGTACATTAAGCATCTAGTTGCATCTAAATTAAGTTAAATTGCTGTTTTTAGGCCACTGGTCAGATTGGTTTACAGCTGGAGTATATCAGAGAAGTATGTTTTTCAGTTTTATATTGATCAATGTACTTTAATAGGTGTGGACTAAGAGCAGATGATAAATTGTTCTGAATTGTTAAAATAAATTCCAGGTGGTAATTTGAAATAATTGAAGCCTGTTCCATACTGTGGCTCTTCTTTGAGATGTGACTGTATCTCATTTCCACTAACGTATAAAGAAATAAAATTGGTGTTCAGTTCTGGCAGCTCTGAAATGGGGACTATATTCAGTAGCTTCAAAAAAAAAGCTGAATTTTGAGGTATATTTTGTTGGTGCAATGTATGAGATGCTGTTGTTAGCCTGTGCAGTTAACTGTGAGCTGGTAACAGTTTCCATATTACAATGGACCCAGCTGTGATGGGGACAGTAAGTCACTTAAGATTTGATTTCATCTGGGAGTGTACCTGTTGGCCATGTGAGTCCATTTGCTGATGTGTAGTAGCGTAGTTTTTGTTATGTACTGCAGTTTGACTATGGCTGTAATGTAATTTTAAACTGATCGTGAATTTTCTCCCCATTATTTTCTTCCTTCATGTAATTCTTGGAAACCTTTGTGTTCTAGATGTATAATGTCCTAGATACTTCATTTGAAGAGAGAAGCATTCATTTTTGTTACCCTCGATGCCTAAGATTAGCTCTTCCATTCATATTAGGCTGTATTATCAGGAGCATAAAATATGTTTGGTTTTTTTTTCCTTATCTACGCACAGAAATTCTTGGAAAAATTCTTTACAATGACTGTATGTTATACTTAAGCTAACAGGAAAAACATGGCTGAAATTAAGCTGTTGAGTCACTGTTCATGCACAAGTCTCCCAGGATCTCTCCTAAACATAAATTGGAAAATCCTCATGTCACTGGATCTCTGATGTTCAGGTATCTTTAGTTTTGAACTTTATGTACTATCTAAATTAAAGAACCACTGTGTTGGTGGTACACTGGTGCCACCAAAGAGCTGTTAGAGCATCTGTGCTTGTAGCTTTTGGTAAATAGAAGATCATAGATCCATGAAGGTCGTTTTCATTAGGACACTGTCATGTTCTTTGTACTATTTACGACTAAGAGAACTTAAAATGCATTTTAAAAGGGGTAATATTGCATTATTTTACTTCCTTTCTTTCCAAAACTGAGAACCAAGTGTCATTATTTATATCTGGGAAACAAAAACTTTTTCCATGTGGAATAACATACTTATGGAAGAAAATAATACACAGTTTTCTACTGGGAGTGATAGCTTAGGTTGTGACTAAGAAGCCCTGAAGCTTTAGGTGATTTATTCAGGAGAAGGATAATTTGATTCAGAAATACTGCTGTACAGAGTCTCAAACCCTCCCCCTGCTGCTGCTTTTTAAGTTAGCTTCCTTGCATCAGACTATCACTATTGTCTCAGCTTATCTAGGGATTCTCAGAACAAAGCATTGCAAGAGGTGAAGTCTGTGTGAAGATTCCGTGTTACAAAGCCCAAACTGCAACCACAAAGGAATGAGGGCTCCAGTGAGGCTCCCCAGCAGTCTGCCTGGGCCAAACATGACTTTGTTTTCTTAAACAGTCAAGCCCCCTGTGTATGTGCATGCAGCCCCTCATCAGGATGCTGTGATGAACCTGCACTGAGGCAGCACTGGCACAGGTGCAGTCTGTGTGCAGGTAGAGATTCCTATTGCACTAACTAAAGGTGGATGCTGCTCTGGTCTGTGTTCTTCTACGTGTCACCTGGATGATGGGCTTTAGTATTCCTAGCCTCTGTCTGGTGTATGACTTGGGATTTTCATACAAGTGATTTAATGACAGATTAAGCTTTCTGTAAATATTATGTGGAATAGAATGACTAGTAAGAGCAAAGACACTAATTAAGAAGCCTTTTCATATTGCAACATATATTTTAATAGTAAAATATACCATTAAATCATAGAATCGTAGAATAGTTAGGGTTGGAAAGGACCTAAAAGATTGACATAAAGCAAAATAGCAGACCATTTATGCTGCTTAATTAAATTTGAAAATAGTTAGAGAGTAATTTTTATTTCTTAGTGTTAGTCCAATTCCACATAATTTTCAGTAGAAATTGTGGTAATGGAAAGAAATATAGATCATACATTTGCTCCACTTTTAAAAATTGATAATGTGTGGACAGGACACAAACAAGGAAATGACAGTTAATTTTTATTTTCTGAATAGTTCAGAGGGGTGACTATATCCCCACCTGCATATTTTTCATGTTTACTTTGTCAATTTGCCTGAAAGAAAGCACATCCTGCCCATTAGAACCACTGTACAGAGGATTTAGAACTCCAGAGGGCCCTGTTGAATTCAACTTTATGTTGGCATAAGTGTCTCAATTGTGTCAGTAATTTACATTTAAAGGAGAGTTTGAGTCCTTGCCCCCTTTTTTCCTTCTGTCCTTGAATAGATAAATCTGCTGAGTCAGTGAAGAAAATTCAGCAAAGCCAGTGCTTTTTGATTTCCTGTCATCGTTTGCTTTTCCCTGCTGATCAGATGAAGTCAGCAGTCTCAGTCATAAACTGCTTGATTTACAGGAGCAGTTGTAATATTTTACTGGGGGGAGGGGGATTCTTTAGTTTATGGCAGTAGATATTGTGTGTAAATCTTAAAGCAGCTGCAGACATGAAATTAATTATACAAGTCTCTGAATCTGGACTTGCCCATGAAGGAATAAAAGTTAAAAGTTAAGAAAATCACTTGACTTTCTAAAGGGCAGTGCACTTCTGGTGACAACACCTAACTAGTAAGTTAGTGGAATAGAATATGTCCTGCATCACGTGTTACATCTTACATTTGGTCAACTTACACCTGTCAAATCATACCGGATAACGTGCCAGTACATGAAACTTCAAGGAACATGACATGGTGCATCAAATATAGTGCTTCACGTACAAAGTTGTAAAAAAATGGTTGGATTTTACCAAGAATATGAATGTATTTTGGAGCAAGGCATGTTGAACAGTACTGGTTTTGAAGTTGTGTATATGGGTGTGTATACTGATGCTGTAGGAAAACTCTAGTGTGGTTACTTGATGAATTTCATAAGGGGTTTGTGAAGCTTCGTGCTAGTTAACAGTAAATATAATTGCTGATTTCTCTTTGTATTTTATTCTTTCTTCTGGAGTTCTGACGTCCAGATTAAATTGCAGTGATGTGACTTTCTATGTAATGTGTTATATGGCAGGTTTTCAGCTATGGACCTTTGAACTAATCGCTAGTGTTTTTCATATAAACAAAAGTATCAAGTCTGCAATACTATGAGTAGGATCCGAATCTTGAGTGAAGTGCCTTAAAAGGGGATACAGTGGTTTCTTGCTGATTTCTGTTAGTTTCTTTGTTGCACAGAGTTCAGAATCCACTGTTCACACATCCACTTGGTGTGTCCAGTATATACCTGGTACTAGATTGATGGAAGGTAGGCAGGTAGTACTGCATTTGTTCTCAGAAACACCTACCGCGGTGTAATTGGTCACCTTGTTAATCTGACCAAGTTTCATATGTATTCATTGAAACTCAACCTTAGGTTCCTGTAAAACTGACACTGGTGAGGTCTTAAATGTTAGCCTTCAGTTAATTTATTTGTTCTAATGCTCTCCAAGACAACCCAGTGGCTTACATATGAGGAATTACATTACAGCATTACTGTATTTAAAGTTCCTCATGGTTTTTGGCAGCAGTGGCAAGTGATGACTCTGCCTATCCAAAAATATTTAAGCTAGACTTCTGTATTAGAAAGGAAAAATACTCAATGCTGGACTTCTGTTGCAAAATTAATTCTTTTAATGGAGCCATGATGTAAATTTACAGTGAAGTCAGTATTTAGATCAGCTTTTTTCCTTTTTCAGCAAGTATGTAAAATTGATACTGGGTCTGTAATTAAAATGCCAGATGCAACAATAAAACCTCATAGAGAAGTAGTCAATAATGAAATGCTGCAGAGCTCTGGAAAAAAGGCCGGTAATCATAAACTGTGGGTACTGCTGTAGAAATAAACAAGACGTTCATATGAAGCAAAACAAAAAGATAAATGGATGTAGTCTTTGTGAGTTACTGCTAGAAAATACTTCATATTTGAAATAATTACTGTAATATTTATTTTAAATTTAGTATTAAAAACAAGGTATAAATTTCAGTGTTTAGGCAGATGTGAATCATCTGTGTAAATAGATGGGTTTTATGTATTACAGGATGGTTATAATAATTCTGAGGCACCTTTAAGTGGGGCTTTTGGAAGTAAACCTTCTCCCATGGTTTTAAATTTCCCGTATCACATGTTACATACTACATTTTGTGGAATTACACCTCCTGTAAGACGAAATGGCAATATGGCAACTGAAAGGCATTCAGATACCAGAACAGTCTGATCACAGATACATGCAACTTTACAAATTACATGACTTCCCTGTTCTGTAAGAGACACGATGGAGTCCTGTCTGCTCTCTCGGAACACTTCTGGATTCACTTGCATGTCTTTATGATCAGTAAGTTGTGGTGTTTGGCTTTACTTCTTTGAGCACAGAAAAAACATTTCAAGTTAATTGTGTTGTTTGGGACAGGAAGTTGGTCATGTTTAATCTTCTAAACCAACTTTGTTATCTTTAACAGTCTTAAGGTAGCAACTAAGCTAACTAGACCTAACTCGTGTTCGTCGCCATAATGGCAGATTATGGGACAGTGTGAAAACATCCGACTCAAGGAATTCAACACCCTCAAGAGGTTCACTTTCTTGGGCTTTTATTCTTCCTCAGTGTAGTGAGTTTATCTTCACAGCCCTTTTCATTCCTTGTTTTAGGTGTGGAAATGGTGTTACTGTGCATCTTGGATGACTGCTAATTATTGTTAATTTGTTAATGTATATAACAGTTTTCTTCTGTTAATTTTTAATTTTGTTTCTTCCATGAATTTTATCCTGTTGTATGTTTTAAAATCAACTTTTCTATCAAGAGAGGTTGCCTGTATTTCAAGCTTTTCTCCCACTTCTGAATGAAGTTGTGAATTTTAGGTTACCACTCGATACCTTTGGCAGTGTGGGTGAGGATTTCCCAGCATGTGCTGTACAACTTGTTAGTAAACTTTTAAAATGATCTGAGCTTAGATCAAGTAATTCTTCTCACATTTATGCAAAAGAGGCATTTCTAGACTGTAACCACATGATGTACATAGAAGGTTAAAAGAAAACATGATTGGGTTTATCATGTTATCATCTATATTCAATGTAGACCATATAAGTGAGAACCCAGTGGATTACATGTGAGGAATTACATGACAGTCCCTTGCTTTCTGGTGTGCTCAACAGTGTTTACAAAGATATGCATTTACAGATTAGGAGCTAGGAGTGAGTGAAAGTGGGAAGCATGGGTTGGTAAGATGGGAAAGGCAATACTGAATAAGTTCTGCTTTGGAGAAGTGGGCGTAATCGGTAATAATGGGGAATAAGTGAAAAAATGGCTTTGGGGGTTGAGATTGAAGGTTGAAGAAGAGGGAGGAGGAGGCAGAGATAACTTTACAGCTGAGCATAAGCAAAGCTACTAATAGAATTCCAACTTCAGCTCATACAGTGTTAACTTACTTGGAACGTATTTGATCTGTGTAGCGTTGAATGTCAGCTTGGAGTAGTAGATGCTGTTGTAGTTCTATGTAGAAAGTCTTGATAAAAATCAAGATAAGGATAAAATCAGACTATAGTCTGCTTTGTAAAGAGAAGTGAAGTTCTAGGGCCAAGCTTTGGACATTAATACAGTAGAAATACAAATTGCAAGTGTATAGATTTAATTTTCCTTTTCTTATTTCACTTCTCTAAGTGACCGTTCAGCACATAAAATGTGGGTAGTTTGCTCTTTCTGCGTGGCTTTTCAATTGCCTGTTGTGAAAGAAAATTAATGTGGATGAGAAGTTAAATATGCCTTAGTGTGTTCTGCCTTTGAATCCATTGAAATATTAGTGCACTGAAGAAGATTACAACATGAACTCAATTACCACGTTTTACTTCCACTGTAATTTTTCTCAATTTGGAGGCTGCTTATTCTATTAAAAGAGAAAACTTGAACTAATAGTGATTGGTGATCTGCCCTACTGACTTTTTTTTTTACTAATTTAAATCAAATTTAGTTGTGCCATTGAGGATATTATTTAATATCTATCACTTCATTTATCCAATTTAGACATAGAAAGGGAGTTAGAATGCACATTTTCAATAACACAGAGACAACTGAGGACGAAATGGGAAAAATTGCAGATAAAGGCTGAGCACATACTCAATTCAGATGTGCCTAGGAGATGTCCTGGGTGCTGGTACCCAGCTCTCTGCTGGCAGACTGTTAGGAAGGTCCCTGATAGGATTTTGGCATGTTCCAGCTAGTGAACTATGAAAGCAAGTCCCAGCCGTGGTTTGGCAGTCAGATGTTCAGAGAGTGCCTGTAAATGAGGCTATATGGTATTCTCTGCTAGTGTCCCAGTATGCTTTTGCAACATCAGCTGTATGCTAAGCCACTGGAACTTGTTTAATCTCTTTCTCCATCCCTGGTGTATTTAGGATTTTAAGCATTAGAGCATCTTTAATTACCATTATTGAAGGGCTTTCAACTCTGAAAATTGGAAATATATTTCACCAGAGACTTACACCATGGTAATTGGCATGTGGTTGCAATGTCTGCACAATGTTGTTCCTATTTCAGTCTGTTACATAAAAGATTGTTTGCTGATTTTTTTCCTCCAAGTATAAAATTAATTCACTCCAGGCTTTATCAAGTAATTTCTGTCTGCGGAAATGAAATTGTAATTTTTCAAATTGTGAATTATTAAAGTCTGCTTTGCTCAGAGAGATTTTGAGATAGAGCAGCATTGTTTCCTTTTGTTTACATTCATCAGAACAATAAAGTTGTCAGAGCCTACTTATCTAATGTTATGATGGAAAAGTACATAATTACGAGTGTCAGAGTGCTAAGAAGTTTTTATAAGATACATGTGATGGTTTTTTTAGTAAATCATTACTTGGTGCTTTTACCCAACCCCGCTATATTCAACTATAACCAGTATTTTGGCATAAGGTTACGACCCTGGAAAAACTCCTACTGGCTGGGCAGTCCTCAAGAGCACCTCAAAGCTTCTCAGTGCCATTTCATGGGAGATTGGTGATTATCCCATGTGAGCAATTAAAAGCACATGTGCAGACTGATAATCAGCTTTGTGCATTGAAATTGATACATTCTGAGGCTGGTTAACCGTTGGCAGAGATTGCTTGCAGAGGTTGCTTACACAGCTTGTGGGCTTTAGATCTTTGGAGGATTTTGGTAAACAACAGGGCTACCTCCTGAGCAAACCAGTCTGAATTCAGAGCCTCTTTTGGGCAGGCGGTTGGATTACAGACCTCCTGAGGGCCTTTCCAGTCCAAGATAACTTTTAATTCAATTTTTCAGTAGTGTGTGGTTCCAGCACAGTTTGTAATATCATGTTCTTGCAGAGGTTAATAACCAGTGAAGTTTAGTTACAAGGAAGATTGTTGCTAATTTACTGTACTTGAAGTTG
This sequence comes from Strigops habroptila, assembly GCF_004027225.2. Taxonomy (NCBI): domain Eukaryota; kingdom Metazoa; phylum Chordata; class Aves; order Psittaciformes; family Psittacidae; genus Strigops; species Strigops habroptila. Next base: position 39,690,565 of record NC_044285.2, on the reverse strand, counting down.
TTCGTAGGCTGAGATTACTTAAAAAGACTAATTCAGCCTTCCCCCTCCCCCAAAAATAAGTCTTTCAGACTGAATCACAGCAATCTGTTGGAATCCATTTTGGTGTATTATCGGAGACTAAAATATATTTAGGAAAAATAAGGCATCATTGTAGTAATCATTATCTGAAATGTATTCCATTCTGCATAGAGCCGTAAGAGGGGAGACACGCACATCTTGCTGTAATAGGAGCAATAATGTCACTTAACAGGAAGTTTAGGAAAAGAACTGAAATGAAAAACTGAGCTTCATTGATGTGTTGGAGAGGGTTACTTTGACACCCCCCCTCCCTCCCCATTTCCTTAACAGATAACCACACACAGCCTGTCAAGCATCAGTCATAAGTTCAGTGCACACGAAATTGCTGTGTGTACCCTGAAGGCCTGGTGCTATTTCTGAGGTATTTTGATAAATGTCATATCCGAGCACTGTAAGATGCTGGAAACTGATGTATTCTGTAAGCTGTCCTTCCCTCCAAATTTAGAGAGGACTTTTGGTACGCAGAGCACGGGCACTAGCATTGGGTGTTTCTTGCATTTGTGTTCCACGGCAGAGGGACTCGTGTTGCATGGTAGGGGAAGTACCATACACAGGGTACTGAAGGTCTTTGAATCTTTTTGAGTTCCTATTCCCCTCTGCTAATACTTCATTTGTTTTAAAGAAAAATAAATAGTATTGTTGAATATTTAAACTATTAAGGTATCTTATTAGAATACTAGAAAGTCCTCAGGGTTAGCTTGACAAGGTAGTAACATACTGCATGCCCCAGGACCAATTTTGCGAATGCAATAAGATGTCATGTTGTGTGTAATTGAAAAGAAGCAAAGTACTATGTCAGCATGAAATAGTAGGTATGAAAATGTTTGTCTTAATTCCAGAGATCCAGATTTTTGATCCCTGAGGATTCAGGGTGAAAGCTGGGGTGGGGTGGGGGGGGGGTGGGGGGAGTCGTGTGAGCCAACCATGGAGTGGTTACAATGCTTACTTCTTAGTTCCATTATGGAGATGCAGTTTGCAGATGACGATGGCTAAATCTAAGGAACTTAATTCTTCTCCTTGTGTGCTGGCATCCCTCTCCTCAGAGGATTGCTAAACTGCTACCAATCATGTCAGTTCTCATTAGTTTTTGGAGCTCCCAAGGCCATCTTCCTACATGTGAAGCCAGCAGGAGGCTTTATAGACCGTGCAATTGAAAGTACTGTGGAGTGTTTTTCTGAAGTGTAGTGGGAAACAGAACTATTGCACATGAACATATAGAAAAGTGTTTTTCCTGTCAGTGTTGTGTAGGTAAACAGGCAAAAATGACAGAAGAGTAGAAGTGCAATAGGACCATAGGATGTAATTTATGAATTGTAAGTATGAGCTAGTTATGTACAATGTAGCATTTATTTAATGAGTTGAGGCAAATAGTGAACACTTACTTGAAGATAATGTGTGGAAACGTATAAAGACGTTGAAAAATACCTTTCAATGTACACTTTCCAATTATTTCAGTAGCTGTGTGGATGCTATTTACTTGCCTGTGTTTTAGTCGAGATTATATAATGGGGAGTGGTTTGTATTGTTCTATTACCTTTGCTCCCTTGGTATTGGATCTAGAACAAGCCTGTGGCCCTGTCATTGCTCAGAACTCAGACCTTTGCAAATGACTGAGTCTATGTTTCAGTTAGTAAAATTGTATTGTTTGAAATGTTTCTTTGAAACAAAAGGGCTTCTGTAAGCAGAGGCTCTCCTTGCCTTTCACTATTAAGAGCAAATGTTCTTGTTTGTCTTTGATCTAGCCCAAGACATCTCCAGCACAATTAGCTGCAGTTTCTGCTTTCATGCTGTTTGAGAGGAGGTACTTAGAAATGCATAGAATTTCCTGCAGCAAGACTTAACAGCTCTGTTACAACTTACAAGATTATTCTTCCTTCTTTTTATTTCCATGTACTTTGTTGGAGATGGCAGCACAGGATGCAGCGACTGTGAGAACCACAAACTCACCAGTAGACTTGTGCAATTTCCAGAGAGTGGGACTGCCTAGGAGCAAAGCAACCCTCACCCCAAAAGGAGGGCAAACAAGACAATTTTTCATTTATACACACAAAATTCATTCATTCAACTATTAACACACATGCTTTATGGTGTTTCTTTAGCAGTTTATTTTCATTCATTAAGAGCTGCGATTTTTTTAGTGTTTGAAAACATAAATATGAAGAAGACATGAATATGAAGGAGTCCCATATTAGCAATCAAACTTGAAAACTTGTTATATTGAATTGTCCCCTCTGAAGTAACAAGTATTAAATTGTGGCAGATGATCCATAGGAATTCATATGGATCTCCCTGGACTGGGCCGGTATTTTGAGAAACTTTCATATATTTGAAGGAAGTGTTTGGTATTTAATTTGTAATAGAAACCTTGCTTAATTTTTTAAAGATTTTATTTAGATGGTGAAAATCTTGAACAATTAAACAATAAAAAGCAAGACGTGCTTGAAAAAGGTACTGTTTTGGACATACCTTTCAGCGGCAAGAGTTTACTGAAAAACAAGGCCTAGTGTGTTATTCCCCTGGGTTCCTTAAGGAAATAAAAAGCCAAAGCTAAAACCACAACCCAACACCTAGTAGTTGCATGTCATGGACATAATTTAAATGAGAAATGAGCTATTGTAGCATTATTTCAAAACAGGTAATGCTGTGTTTTAGTGAGTGTGTAACACTGAACTTCTGTTCTAGGAGCTGTGTTTTAACTGTGCAAACTAAGTCTAGGTGCTTTTTTTTTCCAGGCAGGTGCAGATAGCATCATTCTACAAATGGTAAATTCATGGCATGTTCCTGGAAGTTTTCAGAATATCCCAGTTACCTACTGGTAGATGCAGAGAATGGGTTTTCTTCTAAATTGCTGTTTCTGTGTCTGTTCCTTTTTATCCCCTTTCCCCAAACTTTTGTTACATTTGTTTTCCTTTCTGTTCTACAGGTTAATAGAGAATCTACAGAACATACTTTTTCTCTCCATGTTCCCCTCTGGTGCTATTACAGTCAAACAAAATAACTGTTTTCTTTTTCTCTGTCAGGAACCTTAAGTATCTACCAAATACATATGAGCACTACAAATTCAGTTTATTTCTTATGACTTAAAAGACTAGTTTGGGGGTTGGTTGTTTGGTTTTTTTTCAGGTTATAGTTGATAAAGCAACTGTTCTGTTACATTGTGAAGTCATCAAAGGTGGTAGGTTCAGCAATAAATTGTCAGTTGATGAGTGTGTTATTCAGGCCAGTCAGACATTGAAGATTGTTATTGATAGTAGCTGTGGCTCATTACTACCTTAAATAGAATTTCAGTTTCTCAGGAGAATTTACCTTTCTGCTAAAATGCTGTTCATGCATTCCAATCATCATCTCCCATTTGATATCGGTTGTTCACCAGCAGACTTAATCATTGAGGTATAAACATGAGATTTTTATCTAGTTAAACTTTATGAATACTTACACAGTTCTAAAATCTGATAACCTTGAGCATTTTTTACTGAAATTCTTGAAGTCTAGTTCTTACTAATGAAGTGTGTGAGTAAAAAGGCGGGGAAACAAAACCCTGTCAAAATTCAGAACGTACAAAATAAAATGGGTGATAAGAGTGGTATGTGGTAACGGTAGAACGTTTTTCATCCTGATGTTTCACGTTTGTCAATACAGTCATCTTGTATATATGCTTTTGAGATCAGAAGGATTTTTGTACTGCCTGGCATTGATAATGAAATGACATAAAACTGGTTTCTTGTAGTGAGACCCAAGAACCTTGCTATGCCTGTGTAAAACACTTGTGTGTCTTCTATAAGTCTTCTCTTATACTAAGATGTCCTTAATCTGGGATGCACAAAGGTTAGTGTCCCTTCTAAATTTGTAATTGCCACTGATGATTCTGGATATTTTTTGCAGCTATAAGTATTCAATCAGTTTTTAAGCCCGGTATTAGTAGTGCTTGTGGCAGTGGCTTTTTAATGTAAGAAAACTACTAGTTCTTTTCAAGTTTTCCACACAGTAATTTCATCAGACATCATCCTAATTCCAGTGTGGGTCTATTAGCTTTAATACATCAATTAATCCTACATAGTGGTTTTTTAATATTATTTTCAGTTCTACTGGAATTTTGAGATTTGAGATATCTGGTGTCCTGAGAACTGATTTTATGCTAAAGAAATATTCCAAACTAGAAAGTGAAACTACAAGAGTCACAGAAATTCCTCTCCCAAAAGCAGGGAGGGAGTTATCATCTTCAATGTTAAAGAGTGGCTTAACTTCATTGACATTTGTTTGTATATTCAGTTTTTTGGAATCCTTCATATTATTCCTAAAAAGTAGCAATAGTTCCTATAATAAAATACGATCACTCAAATCTTAAAACACCTTCCTGAACCTTGCGGAATGCTGCTTGAAGATGCCAGGAAAGCTGGTTCAGGCTTCATCTGCATATAAAAGATGTAGTTTAATAGGTCTAAGCTTTTAGCATGTGCTGTAAGGAGCTTTTGTCTTGACAAAAAGGAATTTGCTAAATTCCTTCCATTGTGTTGCCTTGTTGATGGTCACTATCTAATCTATCTATCTAATGTTGCTAATCTTCTCCTATGTTAAGTTTTCTCAGATCCATCCTAAGGTTTTGGGCCAAGAACCTTTTTAAAAAAATACGACGTTTTGTGTTTTAGATCTCACTTGGGAATATGTGCTCTGTCATAGAATTGTGGAATGGTCTGGGTTGGAAGGGACCTTAAAGCTCATCCAGTTCCAACCCCTGCCATGGGCAGGGACACCTTCCACTAGAGCAGGTTGCTCCAAGCCCCTGTGTCCAACCTGGCCTTGAACACTGCCAGGGATGGGGCAGCCACAGCTTCTCTGGGCACCCTGTGCCAGCGCCTCAGCACCCTCACAGGGAAGAGCTTCTGCCTCAGAGCTCATCTCAATCTCCCCTCTGGCAGGCTAAAGCCATTCCCCATATCCTATCCTGCTTGCTCTTATAAAAAGTCTCTCTCCAGCATTCCCGTAGGCCTCCTTTCTTGTAGATCTTCTGAAATTAACTGCTTAGGAAAACTCTGTAACTAATAGTTGAGTGTAGTCAAGACCACCTGCACTAAAATTTATTGCATTAGGATGAAGAGTTTACATGAGAGTAAGAAGGACTCATGACATGAGTCTGAGCACAGACTTGCTATCTTCATTGGCGCTTAGCGGTTGATGCCGCTTAACTACTAAAGTCCCAAGGTATGAGTTATTATGAAGAATCTTATAATTAGATACAGGATAGTACTGTTTGTAATTTTTTTATGATTCTTAGTCCAGATAGTGTTGGTATTTGAAATAAATTTCTAATTTCTGGCACCACTGTGCTACTGGCTTTGTTCTATTCTGGACACATTGCTTAATTGCTTGCTTCTGTCCTGTTTATTTTCCTATTCCAGGTTAGTTTATGGTGATAATTCCATCTTGAGATGCTTGGATGACCCTGTTCTTTTGAATGATCAAAAAGTCTTCACTTTCTTTCCAAATATAATAAATAATACACAGGCTTAAGCAGTTATCTTATTGACCATCAATCATTTGATTTAGCAAACCTGTGAATACATTGCAATCCAGGCGTTCAATTAGGAATTACTATAGGTAAGTAGCCAGGGTATACTGTTGGTGTAGAATTTTTTAAATGGATTATTAGCAGATGCTGAAGATAAAAGTAATTGGAGCAGCTGGAGTAGAAATGGGATATTGTTAAATATGCTCCTGGTTTATCATCTTCTCTTTGACAAATGTTTTCTTTAAAGTGAAATGACAATGAAATTGGTCAGTTACTGGATTTGCCTTGATCATTTGTATCTGCAGGTTTATGACTGAAAGCTGATAATCCAGGACATAGTTAATGAAACTAGACCCTGCTGCAGTAACAACACTGACGATATCGGTTCTTTGCTGCCAGAACTGACAAACAGCAGAAGTGGTGTCAAAAGCTTCCTGCTGTCTCATTCCTCTGGTGGAGCAAGAACCTCTCCCTGCAGGACTATTTGATGTCCCCTGTTGTTAGTCCTTTGTCTTTTCTGAGACAGCAAATAGCAGTAGTTGTAATAAGGGCTCTTTGGAGAAAGAATAAGTTGACTGGGAAAATCACCCACAGTTATTAGCCAAAGCTGAAGACCTCTTCAATTAAAAAAAGAAAAATAAAAATGAAAGGAAGCTAAACAATGATAATCAAAGTAGTTTGAGTTCACACTTGTGCATTAAGGTGAGAAACTTCTCCATTATTAGTTTGAGTGGTTCATTCACATTTCATAGGATACGTTATATAGAAGTGAAAAAGACTGTCTTGTCTCTGAGCTCACTCTTGATGTTGATTACCTCCCTTCTAGTTCCATTTGTTTCAAAATTCACCAGATGCAATTGTGGTATTGCATCTGTGTGAAGATCACTTCAATCCTGAGGTGTGTCAGTGCTGTGTGGAGCTGCTATCACCTCTGCTAAATTGCCTTTTTTCTTTTTTCCCTCCACCCTGTGTTTTGCAATTGAGAATCAGTGGGATCCCAGCTGTGTTCCATTAACTATTTTTTCTTGTGGAAACTAGTGGGACAGGAGAGAATTGCTTTATGCTACCTAAAGACTCTCAAGATGTTCTTTCCATGCAGTTTTCTGTCTGTCTTGTGTTGTCTGAGCAATTGAAACTGACTGTTGATCATAATTTCCTGCATGAGGAGTTCTTAAGATAAATGCCTTAAAAATTGTGACTGGAAAAGCAGAAGTTTCTGGGAGTTGGATTGAAGTTTGTTTTATGTAAGTATCTCTGCTAAAAATATAGCCCATTTACATCTGGTTAGTTTTTTGGTGGAGAGTAATATAATCTGGTGTCCATGGCTGTCACTGTTTTTTCTACATACTGCCTAGTGAGCTCGTAGCACAGTTGCCATTAGTGCAGTTCGATGACATTGCTGTCAGCCCTTTCTTTCACCAAGGTCTATTCTTCTCTAGCAAAGAAGGATATTTTTTTTTAAACTTTTAGCTCTGCTTATGAATCTTTCTTATATACTTCCTAATTTGTTACTAATAATAGTGGCTTGAAGTGCTTCACCTCACCCTGGAAAGCTGTGACAGCTGTTACCTTTCCTGGCGTTCTCTCTTTTAACGAACTCAGATTTCTTAATATAGCATGTTGAAGGTTTTCCTTAGTGATAGAATGACAAATTCTGAGTGTGATGGGTAAATAAAGGAGATTGTAAGATAATGCCATTTAAATTCAGTAATTTCAATTAGACTAAGCTCAGGCAGTTTAATACTTTCTTTAATATTGTGGGTTTGCTCAAGAAAGAGAAAAGAGTATCCTTCCATTTCCAATCTCTGTCTCTCTTCAAAATATATATCTATATGATTGGCAACTGAGTACGTGAATGTTGGGCAGTTACTGTATTGCACAAGGCAGTGAGAGCTGGATAGTGCAAGTATCTCCCTTTCTTGAATTGTTAAAAATGGTGCAGGAATCAAATTGCAGAGTTCCCCTTTCATATCTTTCATATCCTTGCTTCAGGTCACTCCCTGATGAGCTTCCTTCTTTTTGTGTGTTAGTGAATTTATCTTGATGGGCATTTTTACCAAGTGACATCTTCCCTCCTGAAACTCTCACTTCATGCCCTGTGTAGTTCTTCTAATGTAAATAAATTCATAAGAATTGTTGACTGCGTCAGTAGAAGGCAGGCCTACAGGAAAAAACAGGTTTATAATGAGGAGGGAGTTCATCATATGACACAGACATATATACAGCAATCACCTGAACGATGACTTGCAGGAAGAGTGCCTATTGAAATGGAACAGCACATAACTTTGGTTACTTTATTTCCCTAAAATACTCTATTTCAGCATATTTTGATATCTAAATGTTGTGATTTTTCTGCCTTTATCTGGGCTGGTATATTTGATGATGCTGGTAATCAGATTTTCTGAGGAAATGTACCTTTTCCTCTTTGAAAAATAGAGCACTCATGAGATGGTTATGAAAAATCTTGATCTGAGAATAATTGTGTCCCCAGGCTGTGCCAGCCATTGCTATAGTTGAGTTCGTCAGCTCCTACATTATATAGCTATATCTAAATAAACATTTTCCGTCTTTCCAGAGTGTTACCACAAAAGCAGAGATCTGTGGCTCCTGCTGTGTCAGGCTAGAACGGAATCGTATTAATGTATTAAAATCTGTTTTAATAAAATGACTAGAATCGTGACTAGAATGAATAGAAAGACTGTTTAATAGAATGAAAGCCGTGGTGGGTACCCATACCTTTCTTTGCTACTGTTGCCCCTTCTTCCTAGAAACCTGCTTGGTTTGGTGGACATTGTTATTCCCACTCCCTCTTCAGGCTTCCCCCTTGAGTCCTTGCTCCCAGTATGAATAGGACAAGTGTGCAGCTTCTTGACTGTGGCCTTGTGCGTATCCAAGTGAACTTGGGGATACCTCAGAAGTCCCTGCTGTTGTCTGCTCTGCAGGCACTGTTGGTGCACTGTGCTTCCAGCTCTGCTGCTAACATATGCATCACCTGTGCTTGGCATAAGAGAGAAATAAGACTTGGAAGGATTTTACTAAGTGTTGGGAAATTCAGGGAAGGATGGATCCCCATCTTAATCCCTGGTTTAAGAATAGTCTGTATGCTGGTAGGTCAGGGAATACTGGAGAATGCATCAGCAGCTGTGGGAAAAGAGGGTGGAAACAGAATGCAATAGTTGAGATTAATATCTTAAATTTTGAATATTAGAAACCTTTCCAGGATTTGCAGTCTCAGCAGACAAATAATGCAGTTAACTTTGCAGAATGGAATAGAATAGGGAGCCCACATGTTTAGTTTGCTTTCAGCATTCAGGTACACTGGAAGGAAGGCAGAGGTATTGCATTGTCATCCTACAACTATCATTTGGATCGTCATGATGAAATTTTTTTATTGGTTTCATGCTTATTTCAAATATTTGCATTACTGAATCAACTCACATTGTGTAAACACTTTAGATTCTAGTCATACTCGAGTTAAATCAAAGCAAGATTTTCATATACTGCATTAAAGCTTGATTTAATGTCTAGCGAATAAGGTAATGGCAACTTGAAGACTAGCAAGTTTTCTCGTTCCCAAAGGAGTTCAATACTGAGAAACTTACTGAAGTAGATGGTGCTGGTGTGGGGGAGTGAACCAGGAGACAGGGGAAGAAGGCCAAGTGCTTAATTACAGCAATGAAATGTATAATATATAATGGTAAAATCTGCTTGCAGCTGGAACCACTATTTTGTTTTTAATCATTTGTTTTAGGGGAGGCATCAAATTGTAAGTCTCCAGAGTGTAGTCGTGTAAGTGATATGACTCCCCCGAGGGACAGTATGCAATGCACAAGCTCGAGATATTTACCTGTTGTAATCATATCACAACATCTTGAAGCAACAGGTTTAACACAAATTACTGCTGAGTTTTGCAGGCAGTGTCAGTGAACAGTAAAGGAGACTTTCTTAAGGTTGGCTCATTCCTCCTTCTTTTGCAGTACCAAAATTGGAGTATTTTTTAACTTGACTTCATTGCTAACAGTGTTGAGAAATAATAATGAGATTTACCTGCTTAGACAGTCTATTTGCTCATATTTCAGCTAATGGTAATGAAAAATGAGTGCTATTTTCCTTGCTTGTCAGAAACAAGTTATTTAACCCTGATGAATGGAGTATGGTAATATAGGTTACATTTTTACAGCTGGTGATACAGAGTTGTAGAAACTAATTTACTGTGCAACTCCAGGACACAAATATGGTAAGGGATGCATTTCATTTAGTAGAAAAATTTTCTCTTACTTTGCAAGAGCACCTTACATAGTTTGACATTACAAGTAAATCCTAAAGCTATTAAAGTTAGCATGAGTCTTGAAACTTGGTTTGGGGTGTAGATTCACCCTGATTGTAAACGGTACGATGAGTCCTGTCATTATAGAACTTGAACGATGGGTCCTCTCTCATTATAGAACTGAACTCTCACTTCACAGGAATCTAGCTGTGAAGGAGCAGTGACTGCTGTGCTGTGAGTAGTCTGTTTGGCTTGATGACTGTTCTCAGATGGTTAACTTGAAAACATATTCATGACTACTTGCAAGAACCTGCTTTGAACTAAAAACATGTTTATGTTTCGCAGTTGGTACTGTTGTGTAATGTGAAGATGTAAACTATGTAAGTGAGCTAGTGTAGTAACTAGCTTTAACCTTTTTTTCCTGATCAGCAGAGAAAATATGCTTATTGAGTATCTACTGAAAATACCCCCGTGATTTTGCAAAGTTTACAAATAAACACAACAAAATCTGTCACAGTTGGCATTCCTACTAAGTATGGTGGGTGATGGAAGTTTTGACGTCCAGGAAGTAGGTATATTCATAGTCCTGGATGCAAAGCTTACTTGATGTCTGTTTCGAGCTGGGTTTACTTCACTATCAGCCAGGGCTAAACTCTTTATAAATGCAAACTAATAACTTCTTCATCTAGAATTATGACCTTCTCAAGCAATTTTAATAAAGATAATTTCGAGTGTGAATGTACTGCTACTGTTTAGGGAGCAGTAAAACTTTTCTATTTGCAAGTTTCCTGCTTAATGAATTTCTGAGAAACCTGAAGGATAAAATATGTAAGAGAAGCCTACCTCTAGTGCTGATCTTAGAAAGATTGACTGATACAGAGATAAAAATGATTAAATACAAGAAAGATAAAAACTGCAAAGGATTAAAAACAGTCTGAGGTAATAATATGGATTTAGGAATAAAAATGGTACAAAGTTACAAAAGAAGAGGAAGAAGGATTTGGGGAATAAGATCAATTTAATAATAAAAAGAATGGAAGCTGACTGGGAAAGGAGGGCAGGGCTGCGAGGAAAGATAAAAACAGGAAATAAAGATGTGATAAACTGAGGAGGAAAAGGAAGTCAAAGATCTATTCACAAATAAAACCACCAATACTTAAAATGATGATCCATTACTCTGGGTGTGATGATGTTTTCACAGGCAATTAGTTTTGTCTCTTGGATAGTGTTTACGTTTGAGTCTAGTAAATAAAGTAGCTTTAAGGAAAGTATCTATACTTCCATTCCTATGGAAATCAAAACGTTGACAGCCTAATAGGCACTAAAGTGATAATTAAATCTTAGTGTATCTCGTTCAGTCATGCTGCACAAGGGATCAGTCAAACTTAACTGTTAAGTTCGTCTGTTACTTCTGTATGGCTTCACTTGGTAAAACTGTTTCAGGAGAAGAGAGATGCGGCAGTCAACTTCAGCTTTTTTTCACGAATGTTGTTAATATCCAGTTCTTTCTAGAAAAATATTCCTCGATTGACCGGTATATTCATAAATGGAAGTAAATACTACCTTTGCAGTCCCTTGTCCTGTTAGCAGTAGTAGTGTGCAAATTCTTCTGAACAGGTCAGCCCTGAGGTGGTCAGGCGGTTGGACTAGATGATCACTGTAGGTCCCTTCCAGTTGAACTGCTCTCTTCCACTGAACATGTGTAGCCAGAGTAGATATGTCACTGTCAGCACCTCTGAAGTGTATTCCTGCTTTTTCTTATTTGTTTCTTTGTGAACAGCTTCTGTCTTTTGTCACCTTTTCATTCTGTCTTAAATCTGATACGTGAATCTTAGTGTGCCTGTGTAAATTGAGCTGATGATTTTTGTAATTGCAGAACCTAAATTAATCTCTTTTTGGTTTGCCAGGGAAAAAATTATGTAGGACAGCTCATACTTCTTTAATTCATGTGGAAGGGTTTCTTGAGGATTAGTTACCTGTATCTACATGCCTATTAGTTTTTAAGTAAAATAACATCACTTTGCTATTTTGTGGATTTACGGTGTAGTAATCAAGTATCAACAGGTAGCAGGATGGATAACGTGTTGCTGCATTTCATCAATACATTATAAAGCTGGTGTTCTTTTGGTCTGCTGTGTAAGTAACTGTGAATGTCAGGTTTCAGCCAGCAAGTAGGTAGTGGCATTGCATTTATTTTTAATGTAGGCATGTATCTGCCAAATGGAAGAACACCCACCATGCACCATAAGTGGGTTTTGACTGAACAAATTGATGTTCTCTCAGCCATTGGCATGGCATTTGTTAAAAATGAACAAAATATATATAATTTCTAAAGAAAAAATAAAAGAAAACAAAAAAGGAAATCCAAGTAGCTTAGTGTTCCAGGCAATCAAGTGTTTTCTCAGATGCTTTAGTCATGGCTGGGCACAAATCTTTTTGCACTTGTGCTAAGCTTTTGTCAGAGATGCTTCCCGGACTGATGAGTTTTTTTTTAATCCAGAGCTGTGTCTTATAATGGTAAAGCATTTTTAATATGCTGTTAAGTTGTTACGGGTTTTTTATTCCTTGTATCTTTAGAACTAACTGTACATCAAAGCTGTGTCTCACTGTCAAAGTATAGGGATTTTGAGTTTATGAAGATGGTGGGAACCTTTCGCACTGGCTTTTGTTATGCTGCAAAGGCACAGAATTCTGGCCTTTAAATGTTTTTAGAGTATATTTGCATGATACTGGTCTTATCTTTTGGAGGGTAAAAGCTGTATAAAGGTATTTAAAACTTCATGGATGTAATTGCTCAGGGAACTCACATGGGAGGCTGTGATTTCATTTGATGTGGCTTTATAAAAAAGCCCAGTAGCCTTACAAAGGGCACTAGGAATCTCCTGTCACTCAAAAAGGTTTTAATAGCTTGGTATTTTCCACATCTATTCAAAACATTGTCAAAATTAGAATGCACTTTAGAAATAAATGTCGAGGAAAGAAACTAGAAAGATTGAGATTTTTTTCTTTTGTTCGAAGTGTAGCACTAAAATAAGCTGTTACCAAAAAAACATGGGGGAAAAAAAGGTTTAGTAACTGCAGTTCAGCTTGCACATGAAAATAGCAACAATCATAGTAATGTGGGATTTTGCTTGGTGTTCATAAAGAATCTAACTGAAATAAATGGCTCAATTTGTATGCATGAAGAGACAGTTACTGTATGGAAATGGCTCTTGATTACAATAGACCTGAATGCATGAACCAAACAATTGGCCTTTTATAAATAGTGGGTAATATTGGCCTGCAAGAGAGGTGTCATCAAAAGTGGGGCAAAGTTTCTGAGTGTGTGCAAGCTTTTAAAAGACACTTGCACAGCTAAGAAGACCTTCTGCTGGAAATTTCCAGTTCAAGTTGGAGATCATACAAAACTTGTATTAGTTACACATGCTTCACCTGCAGTTGTGACTCTGTATTACACACTTTTATAAAGTGAGTGAGCTCCAAGTCCTAACTTTCAGTGAGCTTTTTCTCTAAAGAAGGATTTCAGACATTCTAAAATGCCATTTCACCATGCTGCTATTGCTTTACCTGCTTGCTGCCATTTTTTTCTATATTGTATCTGTGAATGTTTACATTTTTCCCCATTTGCCTTTTATTCTGCTGGTGGTGCTTCCCTTTTGTCTTAACTGTCTTTTGCCCCATCTCTCCTTTGTTGAAATCATGATTATAATGGCTTAAATCTTGGTGGAGGGGCGGACACACTTCTCAAAGGCACTCATAACCACCCCTTTGCCTTTAGATTAATTTTTATGTTGTCCTTCTTGCTCGTTATTTACACTTACCTTCTTCTCCATGTTTAACTGCAAAAGCTCTCGGTAAGTACCCTTCCTCTACTGGTGCTCCTTTGGAGACAGTTGCTTCTCCAGAGAGTGTGCTGATAACTTGCATATCGCAAGTCATCCCTCTCTTTCTGGCAGAATATTTGAATCTTTTCTGAGAATATACTTTTTTCTTTCTGGAAAGTTCTTTTTTTGGCCTATACAGACTTTTCTCTTTGTGAGTAAGTAATATTCTTTTTCATTCTCCGTTTCACACGCAGGTGTGAGTGTCTGCACAAAAGCACTATTTCATTAGGTTGCGTGTCATGGTAGAAATAGTGGGGAACTGAATTGTTGAACATGATGCAGAGAAGCACACATGGAAGAATCTTTCTGGCCTGCTGACTGCAGCAGCTGATCTGAAAGACTAAAACAATCAGTTATTTAAGCAGAAGAAAGGGGTGTGCTTACAAGCTGTTAGCCCATTACACAGAGTATGGTTGAAGTGATGTATCAGGCCCAAAGAAATAGAAGTGCATAACTTGTATATCTGCTTTCCGTGACTGAATTTTTGAGAGAGAGAAGTTTTATACCGTTATTATGTGTACCTCTTGTGAAAAAGAAAGAACATGAAATCTGTTTTCAGCAAAGAGGAAGAAAGTAAGAACACAAGCAAGAGAGAAATAGTTATAGTGATGGGAAATAACTTCTTGGGTGTTCTGTAAGAGCTGTGTCACGGATGTCGTGTTGGGTCAGCACTGCAGTTTTTTTCTGCTGTCTCTTGACACAATCACTTAGGAAGTCAGTTTGGAGAAAATGATTTCTAATTACACAGAGATATAAAATTTCTGTGGGACATGGGGGTTTAGCCATGTGACACCCATTAATGCTAATGGAACTCACACAGCTAAATCACTCTTCACTTTTATGAAAAAGGTATCCTAGAGAGTTTACAGAAAGACATAGTTGTCTGTCACACAGCTGGGCTATAAATCATTGCTACTATGTGTACAAGTAACATAGCAGGAGATACGAACAATTCAGTATAGTGTGATTTTTTTACTGGGTTTGGTGGAAAGCCACTTTTTATGTGCTTTAAGGCTCTAATTTTTCTAATGCTTTTTGGTAATTAGCACTTTGAGCATGTTAACAATCTCAAATAGTCATGCTGCTGTTCCTCATGACAGCAAGTGACATGCTTACTCAGCATCTCTGTAGGGGTTGTGATTCTAAGATAAGCTGTAAGGTTTTCAGCTCCTTGCCTAACACGATTCCCCTATTCACATTACCTGCCTTTAATGGATTTTCTTACTCTAGTGTTCAGGAAAATAGTGAGAATTTAAAGACCAGCAGCTGTTACAGGATAGAGTAGGGCAGGATATCTCAGCTCAGAACCGTATATCACAGCAGTTAGACATGTCTCAAATTGTGAGTGCAAATATTACCTGAGAAAACTTTGCAAGTTTCTGAAAATGAGTTGCTGTGTTTCCATTTGCTGAAATCATTAGGCTCTAGAAAGCTTTGCTAAGAGAACCACTGTTATGTTAAGGCATGTCTGGAGAGTGCAGGGCTTAATTTCAGGCAAAATATGATCAGAAGATCAGTTATCTGCCCCTAAGATACATTTACTTATGTATAGGTGTGTGATGAAATGCTTGGAACGCGAGTCTGTGTCGTATGGGCTTAGTCATGTTCTATGTCAAAGAATACATATTGTGTCTCACGAATGTTCTTCTTTGTCCTCCAACCTGCTGGTCGGTTTATATCAGAAATTCCAAGATACCCATGTTTTGGATGTCCAAAGCTTCTTTAAAGCTAAGGTTACACCAAAAAATAACTAAAAAGCTACCAGAAACACAACTAGATCTGGCTGAATTATTCAGACATGTTAATTCCTGGTTCACAGATAAAGTCTTTCCACTTTGCTTTTGTAGCGGAGTATCTCAGGGAGTGATATTACAGATAAAACTCTACTTTCTGAAACTCCTCCACCAGCCATAAAAACCGAAGCCCTCCAAAAGGCCAAACCACCAGAAGAACCTAATGATGACCCTAGCCCAAGGTATCTTTTATAGCTTTTAGGATTCATTGGTGCCATAAGCTTGAAACTGTTAGCTAAGTAGGAAGATTTCTGGCTGGTTTTCTGGTGTGCTGTTCTGTTATCCTGAGTTGGAAAGATAGTCCTGCTAATCACATCCTCTGGTGGAAGTACAGTGATTTACATCACAGGATTTAATCTTCATGAAAACAAGACTTGCAGGGCTTCATAAGAGTTTAACAGTAAAGATGTTGATATCAGTTTGTTTGCTGAGCTCAGCAGGTTGAAACTCAGCAAGAATTTGTCATTTAGTGATTCTGTACTCTCTAAGCCTTTTCCAGGGTATACATAATCCCTAGTTATGCTCTGGGCTGTGGTGAGGCATTGTATGGCAGTAGAGCAATGTTTGCATCAACTTGAAGAGCTTTGGCTTCTGTGTATTTCCTTTACTCAGTGTACCGCAACATACCTGCTTGGAGTATGTGCCATTGATGTACAGAATTATTCTGGTCAGTGATTTGTTGAGAAGTGTTTTCCATTTCCAAACTCTACTATTGCTTTAATTTAATTATAAATACGTTGTTATAAACGTATTTTTAGAAACAGCGTCAAAGTAGATTTT
This sequence comes from Strigops habroptila, assembly GCF_004027225.2. NCBI lineage: Eukaryota > Metazoa > Chordata > Aves > Psittaciformes > Psittacidae > Strigops > Strigops habroptila. Next base: position 39,674,257 of record NC_044285.2, on the reverse strand, counting down.
ATCTTGAAAGTACTGGTTGCCTCTCCTGTTTAGCAAATTAAAAATGAGTAAATCACTGATAGATGTGCTTTATCACCCCAGGTTCATTCTTTCATTGTGATTTTTGTTGTTGTTGTTATTACTGTTTAAATACATAGTTGGTATCTTGTCTTTGCACTAAAAACGCAGTGGAAGTGAATTGTGTAGCTTCTGGAAGCAAACGGAGGAAGGGGAATTACGTAGTGATGTTGAATTTTTGACTTTTCTTAACCAGCATCCCTCCGTAACTCCTACTGCAGATCGAAACCAATGAGAAAGTTCAGTTCACAGCAACCAGCAAACTTGAGTACTTTAGTATAAAAATAGAGATATTAAAAATACAAATTTCAGTATAATAAAACCTCTTTTCTTGAGAGATAATTCATTACAAAAAGGAGATGAAAGTAGTTAACATCTCATTAGAATTCTTCCTATTCATGTTAAGTCTGAATATCTAAAATCATTACTTTAAATGTCTTTTGCTTTTTATTTCTTTTTATTGTTACTGTATTACTGGCATTTTATTATTCATTTTTACTATTTTTTATTATTATTTAAAATTACATTTACTAAAGAGAAGTCTTCTGATTTTAAGCCAGTAAGTTTTTTCTTTTCCTTTCTTGAATACAGGAAGCTGGAGGTAGAAAATTAGAGAGGATGAATAAATCAATGATTAAGACAATAAATAGTTTCTACAGGTTTTGTAACTTGGCTTGAAGCCAGGATTCCAGTTGTTGCATTCATCCTTGCCTGAGCAAGCTGCAGGAGGAGAGCCCATGCTGAGAACAGTGGAATATCCAGCAGAAGCAGTAATGCGGGAGCACAGCTAATTAGATTTCCTGTAGGCTTTAGCAACAGGTCTGCAAAATACAATAATTAAGATTCGACTGTGAAAACATGTCACCTCAATGTTTGTGAGATGAGACAAACTAGCTTAACATTATCCAGTTGAAAATTATCACTTAAAATCTTTTTTATAGTCATATATATAATGCAGCTGCTACTCTAGTGATTTTTGCAATTACTGCAATCAAACCTAGCACTAAGTTAATTTCTCACTAAGCTGTATGATACATACATTTCTATAGGCTGATAGTAAAGTGAAGCTAGGTTGGTAGAGAAGTACTTCATCTTGGTACAGCAAAAATGTGTGTATTTACCTGAAAGGTATGTTTTGAGGTAGGAAAATGGCTGTATGGAGTAGGTTTGCCTAAAGACTGCTTCATACTTACATCTGGTAAATGTTCTGGGAAGATGGAGCTAATTGAGTCAGCTATTTTACAATGAAGTTGGTAGTGGTGGGCAAAGTCTAATAACAGCTGAGGATTTCATTTGGAAGGAGGAAATTGATGGTTCAGCTTGACATTGCACCTGTAAATTACCCTGTTGAAAAGAAAGATGGAAAAAACCAACTGGAGGACAGGTTGATGTGCCAATGGCTTTATTAAAATCTTCCTTATAGGTGAAGATGGGGACTTGCTTTAAACCTGTAAAGCATTTTGGAAGGTTCTTCTGTGCTACCTTTCTACATGTTTACAATGGAAGAGCGTAGCTCCACTCTTCCTGCTTTGATGATGTGGTTGACTAAACTAAATCCATAGAATGTGCAAGCATTGCTCACTAGTGTTGTCACCATAACTGTACAGTGGTAGTGATGGTTTGAGGATGAGAGAGGAGTAAGATGTGGAGGGAGAAAGTGGTGGCTCTTAACAGGTTGATGTATTTCCTTTTCTGGGGGAGGAAATGTAAAGGGTGAAAATAAGCAAACATTTGGGATTTGTACGAGATCTTCTGTATTGGTTTGCTGGGTGTGGTTTTGCTGGGCTCTCTCCTACTTTACCATCTTCAGCAGCAGCTCTAGTGAGTATATGGCTTCTATAGGCTCCCTGTTTCCAGCTGCCTTTAAAACATATTTAACTTGCAGCAGTAAGAGGTTAAGCTGCTGCTCTTGCTGAGTTTCCTTTTATGTGGGATACCTGATACAACACTGACATTGAATAATGTATTACTGTTTGGGGCTTTAACAGAATTAATATATGACAATACTGGGAATTCTGTAAGAAACTTTTCTTATCTTCCCTTTTATCCTCAGCTACTAAAAATGTGAAAGGCAAGTGTCGCTTGGCAGTGCTTTCCGAAATAGTGATACAGTGGTGGTAATACTTAGAAATACTACATACTTCGAGTGTTCATATTAGTTCTGTCTTCTATTTTTGAAAAAGCAAGCTTAATTTCTTTAACCAAAAAAGAAAGAATGGTTTAAGAAGATGGGCTTATCTACAGGCTGTTAGAGAAATATATACATGCGATTAGGTTTATGGATGTGAACGTAGGCATGTAGAAAAGGAAGTAACTTTGAAGGAATATTACTTGCAACACAGCATGTTTTCATCTGATATGTGTAAGAACCCTCTGGATTTTTTTATTACTTCGGGTAGTTGTTGCTGTACTTCAGCTGAAGCAGGCCTAATTAGAAAAGATATTAAGAAAAGCCTTCTCTCAGGGAATCTTTTTTTCCTCAACTATTATATCCATCTTTCAGGAGGCATTATTATGCTATCAACCTAATAACTAATGTATAATGAAGTAGCTGTACAGTTCCCCCCCCGCTCAGGCTGCGGCAGAGGGGCGCCGGAGCTCTGGAGCTGCAGTGCCATCTACTGAGGAGCACTGATAAATCTTCCAACATCCAGTTATTAAAGTTGTAAATGATTTTTGCAGTGGGGTGTTTCACAGCGCATATGTAAAGTGTCTTTCCAATACAGCTTAACTACAGAAAGAATATAAATGCTGCCATCAGGAGAGACGTTAATAAGCACATGGTCTCTAACCCTTTTTAAATACTTGAATTTTTCTCCCTAGGGTAAGATTTAACTGTACCTTAGAGTGGTTTTATATGTAGTCATAAACTACAGCAGGATTAATTTTACGTTGCACTTCTCCCTGTGGTTGTTTTCTCTAATAATATAAAATTCAGCCCAAATTTTAGGAAAACTGTATCTTGAAATAAAGGTAATTAAATCCCAACACGTCTTTCAGTTAAGCAAAGCCTGAAATATATTTTTAGCAATCTGTATTTAAATACTTCATCTTCTTTCACATGCACCAGGATCAGCAGGTGCTCAGAACAGTTTCTTGTATGGACTTCTGTGAAAACTGGGCCCAAACAGATTACGGAAAATCATCTCCTCTTTTTCCCTTCTCCTCAATAAATTGCTAATCCTAAAAAATTTTCCTTCCTTTTTTTTTTTTTTTGTAATCATTCATCTTTGGTCTCCTAATTTTATATAGATGCAGTTTATGAAGAAAGTTTAACTTAATAGTTGCATGTCATGTGCCAGGAAAATATGACTGATTGGTTTTACTTGTAAATAAATGGCAAAATAGCATTTCACTTCCTTTGCACAAGTAGAGATTTGAGAAAGATGAGGTAGATTTATTGGAAGTGATACTCTGTAATTTTTCCTGCTACATTCTTTTCCTTAGGTAATTATGTAAAATTGAGAGGATCACCATAGAATAAGCCCGTGTGTGTGAGTGCTCTATTTTATCACGTAGCAACTGTCAGATGCTGAATCAGAAGCTGCCACCTTCTTCTTGGATTACTTTTTCCCAGCTCTTCAAAAGGATGAATGAAAATCACAGTATTTCGCAGGATCAGACTCTTCAGGTTGGAAGGATCCTTGGTGTCTAGCCCAATCTCCACCTCCCTGCAATGTCATTGTGAATTCCAACTGGGTGGTGGGTTTCAGCTTAGTCCAGCTGGGTCATGAAAAACTTCAGGGGTGGACAGTGAACCAACCTCTCTGGGCAACCTGTTCCAATGCATAACTGTCCTCGAACTGAGGAGTTTCTTTTTCTTACATTCAGTCAGAGCCTTTTCTGTTTCCATTTGAGGAAGAAGGCAAGTTTGGAGCTGGAGTATTGGGTTTTTGAGTGATCTGTGTGGTGGCTGTAACTGGTTTTCTACACACAGTCAGTTAGGTTCTTTGGCACCTTAAAGTGACAGATGTGACACTTGAAAATAAGTATTTGTCTTTCATGAGGGCACGAATAGTGTTCTAACTGATGCTTGGGAATTGGTGTAGATGAGCTGTATGTTGTAATTGATTCTGAGAATTAAATTGGCTTTATTTTTTTACATTATTTGGATGTTGTTCGTTTACCATGTGGCAAAAAAGCTGTTTTAGGAATTTGACGGTATGTTTTCTTTGTAATGGGAGACATAATATGGACGTGGACATGTGAACTATACATTTAATGAAGGTCTTGTATCCTGTGATGTTAGTGGAAGTGTGTTTTGTTTATTTAGGGTATAGTTCATCTTAATATTACCTCTGAGCTAGTAGAAAATGAGACATACCTGATGATTTCAGAAATAATTACCCTTTATCCTTCACTTGTGCTTGTGTGTATCCATCCTGTGAGATAATGCCTTGGGCTAGTTGAACTGACTGCTACTTGTTAGTAGGAGTGATGATACTTGCACTTAAATTTGTTAGTTGGTATTGTTTCAAATTTATGAACTTTTGAGATTGTTAAAAATGAAGGTCAAACATTTACTGTTGCTAAGAAACAGTTGGGTCCATCTCTGTTTCTGATTCATGAAAGAGAGAGGAAGGAGATAGCTTTTTCCAAGAGAGGAAAGCTAACCTCAGTAATTGAGTTCTTGAAATACCATAGAAGTTGCTTTTAGAGGATGCTTTTGGACTGT